>NW_026555239.1:6000000-6600000 GCF_021234165.1 Pteronotus mesoamericanus
CACTCCCGCAGGACACCTGCTGATCTGGGGTGAGGCGGCCCCCCGCGTGGCCCGCTGTTGGTGAAAGCCCGGCCTGCCGGTGCCCTCTGTCCTGCTCTGCGGGCCTGACTAGGGAGCAGCAGCCATGGCTGGCCCGTCCAGGCCGCCTGCGCGGCGGTGGCTGGGCCGCACTGTGCTGTCGTGGGGGCCTGCCGGCGGGCTTCGCCGCGGCTGTGTGCCATGGCCTCTGTCCACGGCGCGGAGCGTCCACCTTTCGTGGGGTCCGTCCTGGGCTTGCGGGCTCTCGAATCGTGTGGCCTCGCAGGCTGGGCAGCGAGGCCTTGAGGAGCCTGCGGGTCCCTCCAGCCCTGGGGCCGTCTGCTCCCGGGGCTGCGCTCTATTCAGAGCTGTGTGTCGCAGTGAGAGGCGCTCGTGATGAATATCTGTGGAAAGGGATCCGATTGTGTCCCCGTTAATGAGCTAACAATTTCACGCCACAGCCCCGGCAGGGCTATTGTTTAGAATAAAGGGAGACGTGGAGATGAGGCCGGGGCGCAGATGTGCCGGGAACAATGCTGGCGGCCTCTCCACTGGACTGTTAATTAATCCTCCCTCCGCCGGTTCCCTGGGAATGAACTGGAGAAACAATTAAAATGATACATGAGGCAAGGAGTTTAGAAATTCGGAAGGTGAAGGCAAGAATTAGTTTAATACATAATTAGACATATTATTTGTGACTGTACATTTTTTTAAACATGGTTCACTGAGGCAGTAGGGTGCTATTTTTAGCCCCAGATAGCTAATAAATACCATTTTGGGCTATTTTTCAACTCAGAAATGCTCATAAATTTCCTTAATGATACTAAGTGGCTAATTACATTGTACATTGTTAAAAATAACTGTTGTTGCAAAGTCTAATACAACAAAAGTTGCAGAGGCAAGTTTCCTGAGGAGTCCATTTGACTGGCTGACCCCACGGCGCGGAGCCCTGGGCGCGGGGACGTCCCTGGAGGCTCCACGGGCTGACATTAGTTTTGTGGCAAACTTGACTTGAAAGCGGAGCCTGGCGCACAGGCCTGCTGTTGGCACGAGCGGCCCAGGTGGGGGTCCCTGGCGCGCTGAGGGGCCGCCCGTGCGCAGGAGGCTCTCGCAGAACCTTCCCGGCTGCTGCCGTGTCCCTGAGCCGCGTCAGCCCTGGAGCACAGTGTCGCCTGCCCCACCCTGCGGGCCGCTGTTGCTCCTGCCTCCGCATGGGGCTCGTGCATTTGACCCCACGGGGCCTGGCCCCCGGTCGTTGCCTTGGCCCCTCTGCTGTGCCGAACACACACAGGAACGGCCCAGCCACTGCGGGGTGTCTCGGGGTTCAGGGGTTTGTCAAGGTGGTTGATGCTGGACATGAACGCTGTACTTGAATGGTTACTTAAGACTCCTTGCAGAAGCCAGCGTCCTGAAGTACTGGCGAGGAGGAGAGAAGCCGTGATAAGGAAGACCCCCCCTCTTTGGATGAGCCCCACGTGGCAGCTGCTGCCACAGCCCTCTCAGCACTCGGCACCGCGTGGGGCCACGCCCCCGCAGGAGGCCCCTTCGCCCTTTTGCGAGTGGCGCTCTGGGCTTCGCCGAGGGGTGTTCGTGGCCAGGAGCCATGGACGGGGGCCAACGTTCGGTCTTCCCGTCGGCCCCTGCGGGCCTGTTGCTCTTTGGTGGCAGCGCCGGCCGTTGTCCCTGCCCCGGAGGTGCTGGGCTCAGGGCCTGCCCGGTTCGGGTGGCTGTACCTGCTTCTCCGCTTTTCTAGTCCAGATGGAAGCAAGAAGCCCTTAGCTCAGGGTCTGAGGTGCCTACCCACAGATGGCCTGGCCGGCTTGTTGGCGCGAGGCCCTGCAGAGAGGAAGGGCCGCCTGTGCCCGCCGGTGGGTACGCGGGGTTTCCTCGCCGGGCATGTCGGCGCGACCCAGATGCAGCCTGTCCTCTAGGACGGAGGAGTGGTGGGCCCTGCGGGACCGTGCGAGGGTGTGAGGGGCAGCTGGGCTCGGCCGTCCCCTCTGCGCCTGGCTCCAGGTGCTGGGAGCAGTGCTGTGCACCTGGGGCTTTGAGTGTGTGGAGTCCAGACCTTGGCAGCGGAAGGTGGACATGCGTGTTGCGGGTGCAGAGGTCCCGTGTGCACTGACAGGTGTGGATGTGGAGGGCCCGCTGAGGCCGAGGTGGGGAGGCTGCCGAGCGGCCGGGGCGGGGGCCACGTGGTGCGGCTCTGAGGAGCAGGAAGCTTGCCTCGCCGCTGGGTGTCTGCCGGCAGGGCAGCGCCTAGTCCCTCGTTCGGCAGGAAGGGACACGCCGAGTGCAGTAGCGTGGCTTTCATGTGGCCTTAACGTGGCTGGGCCTGTCCTCGCGCCTGCTGTGCTGCAGCCCCTTGGGTGGCACCTGCCGCCCACGCAGGGCCTGCCCGACGTGGCCCGGGTCCCACCTGCTCCTCTGGCTCTGCTGGGGGCGGCCCGGGGGCAGGGGGGCCTTGCACCCCGATCTGCAAGACCCGTGTCCTGGGTGTCGTGCCCGGGGCCCCTCCGGAGCTTGCTCAGGGGGAGATGGTGCGGCGCCCCCCGCCGCCTGGCTGTGCCCATCGGTGATGCCTCTCGTGCGGCCAGTGTGGAGCCCACCTCGCCGCAGGCTGGCCCCGCGCTCCAGCGTGAAGGGCGGCAGCTCCAGGCCAGGAAGGGAGCTGTTTGGTTCTGGGTCCGATCTGAATGTAAGACCGAAATTTCTAAATTTAATAAAGGCTTTTCTTCGGGACCGGAATATGCAATAGATTTTCTATCCCTCTCAATTCTCTCTTAAAATTTAATGCTGCCATAAAAATGATGGATAAAAAATTATTCCAGGAAAAACGGTGCTGACAGATCCCCTCCCTGTGGAGGCAGAGGCACCAACGGCGCGGGAGTCACATGACCCAGGAACTCGCAGGGGTGGGGTGTGCACAGTGCCGCCCTGCCTGACGCCCTCACTGGACGCGTTTCCACGGGAGCCCCTGGGAGGCCTCGTGGGCCAGCTCCTCGCAGACTGGGCGGGGCGCCCCCAGCGTCCTTGTCCTGTTGGCCCTGGGTGCGGACGCTCTGTGCCACCAGGCAGCTGCCCCGCCGCCGTTCTGCCCGACCGCCTGCCTCAGGCCCAGACCCTCTGGGAGGGAGCTGCAGGGCAGCAAGAGCCCCCCCTGCTGGCCCAGGAGTCCCGGGGACGCGGGTCCCGTGCCCCTTTCTGCATGGGTTGGGGTGGCTCCGTGGCCTGCTGAGCGTTAAGGACGCATAGCCCAGGATCCCCCAGGCACCTGCGATGCCGACAGGCTTCCAGAAGTGGACTGGCCAGTGCAGTGAGGCTCGCAGGGAAGGGGAGTCGGCCCAGGCCCCAGAACACATGGGGGGGGGGGCGTGCCATGCTCTAGGCTTGAGTTCCAGCACACACTTGCGGCAGGAGGAGGACGGCGTGTCCCTCGGCGGGGGCACGTGGGGCCGAGGCACTGAGGCAGAGCCCGGGCCCTGGGAGGCCGTGCCCGCGGGCACCGGTGGGCGAGAGGAGAGGTGGGCAGCCGGCCGGCCGGGAGGCGGGGGAGGAGCCGCGGCCGCCCAGGCCCGCAGGTGTGGTGGGCGCGCCGCCCAGGCCCACAGTCAGCAGCCGAGTGGACGGGGTGGCGCCCTCAGGAGGCTGCACGCTGGGCTGCTACCTTAAGGGACGTCGGGGCTGTCCCTGTAACCGGGACACCTAGCCCAAAATACCGGGGGGCTTTAATTTTTCTGTCCAAGTAATGGATACAACGCATAGGCCAAAATCGGATACAGACATAGGAGATACAAAAGTATCATCCGGCTTCTTGCTTTGTCTCACCATCCACCTGGTACTGGGGACGCCCAGCCATGCTCACCCCACGCGCACGGTGGCCGGCCCGAGGCGGCGGCGTGTCAGAGTGAGAGAGCCTGGGAGCCAGGCGGAGCCCTTGTCCAGCCGTGACAGAGCGACGCGAGACAGCCACTGGGGTGGTGTCTGGAACCCCCAGATCTCTGGAGGCCAGCGGCGCCCCGCCGGGGGCCCCAGAGCCAGGGACGGCCCGGGCGGCAGACAGCCCTGTGCGCTGGGGGCTGAGCGGAAGCAGCGTCGGCGCCGGCGGGCACAGCTGAGCGGGGCGCCGGGCGCGCATCCCTGTCACTGTGTGCGTCAGGGACGAAGAGACATGGGGCGGGCGGTTTAAAATCCCTAATTTTACTTCCCACTTTTAAACGGTGGAAAAAGAAGAGGGAATTTAACCTCCAAGTAAGTGGAAGGAAGTAGAAATGAAAGGTTGAAAATGGTCAGTGAAAGAAAATGGGTGAATAGTGTTGGCGAAATGGACACGACCTCGGCAGGATGCAGCCGACCCAGCTTGGCCCAGGCAGGAGCGACAAGCCTGCAGGGCCTGTGGGGGAGCCTCCCCGCGCGGCCTCCGGGGGAGGAGCAACGCTGATCTCAGATGCCTTCGGGGCGACGGGGCGCCTCAGCTCCTTTTGTTAGTCAGCGTAACTGAATACCAGAGCGAGAGGCAGGCATTAAAGAAAAAGAAAACGATGCACCGATGCCCCTGCAGATGGAATCAGGAAACGCGTGAAAGGGACAGCGTGTCCTGACTGAGCGGGGTTCGCCGCAGGCCTGCAAGGCTGGCCTGGCCCTCGCGGCAGGGCCGCTCCCTGCGACAGGGCCGGAGCCGCAGGGTCGCGGCAGAAGGGGCCCGGCCTCCCGCCCGTTCAGCGCAGAGCCGCGCCCTCGAGCAGGAAGACGTGACCGCGGCTCGCAGCCCGGCCCGGGGAGGGCGCCCGGCACTCCGGGGGGCAGGAGGGCGGCGGCGCTCCCCGCTTCCCCTGGCGCTGCCCGCGCAGGCCTGGCCCAGGCAGCGGGGGCAGGGTGTGGGCGAGGCGTGGGTGAAAGGCAAGTCGGTCAGACAGCGCTGAGCTGCTCCTGCTGATGACGCGCCCCCCTGCCCCGAGAAAGGTGCCAGTGGAAACGCTGGGCACAGGGTCTCGTGCCCTGGTCAGCGGTGCCTCCCCGTACTGGTCGGGGACAGTCAGGAGGGACACTTAGAGACCGGTACCATTCATGGTGACACAGAATTTATGAACGTGCTTGCGGTGAATTTAACTAGGGACTTGGGATTTTTACACTCACAGTTGCGAAGCAGCATTGAGAGAAATTGAAGAACCATGCAGCGAGATTCCTCATCTTCATGAACTGGAAGACTTAATATTAAACTATTCTCCCCAAATCGATCCTCAGAGTCGGTGCGATCCCATTCAGACTCCTACCAAGTGTTTTTATTTTTGTGGGAACTTTGTAGAAACGAGTGTATTCTAAAATGTATGTGGAAATACCAAGGAGGTAAGACAGCAAAATTTACAAAATTAGAAAAATAAAACAGTTGGAGGACCTAACCCCTCGAACTTAGGGTGCACTACGAAGCCACGGGGCCCGAGGCAGCGTGGTGCTGGCGCTGCACGGGCGACAGGGGACGGGACCGGCCGGGTCCGGAGCGGCCAGGGGCGCTGGGAGGTCGTGTTCATCCCGCGCAGGCCTGACTGCGGCCTGCCCAGGGCGTGGGACAGCCCCAGCCTCACGAGGACCAGCGGCCCGAAGGGAGGGTGGGCGAGTGGCTCCGACCCTGCACGGCGGACGGTGTTGGGGGTGAATCGGTATCGAAGCCTTGACAAAGCCCTCAGCGTTGCTCGTCGCCCCAGGACAACACACAGGAGACCCTGGTGAGCCGGCACCGCGTCCCCACCGGAAGGGCCGGCACGGAGAGGGCCCCCGCCCCCCATACTGGGCCGCGCGCGAGGCGTCGCTGGCACTGCCACCTGGGGGCTGCACACACCTCTGACCCAGCAGCTCCGTCCTGGGTGTCTGCTCAGCAGTGAACACAGGGAACCGTAGAGAGCGGCCAGGGCAGCCTTCCGTGCGTTGGCGCGGACTGGAAAGCGCCCCCTCGGTCAGCGTGAGGGGGGCAGACGCACCCCACGGCGACTGCGTGCGGGCCCCCGGGCCCCGTGCTCACCACGGAAGGGCGCCGCCTGAGCTCCCTCCCGCGGGTCCTGGGCCTGACGCCGCCCCTGTGGAGACAGGACAGCCGCGCTTCGCCTGGTGTCCGCGGGCGGCCAGGCCCCTGGGGACGAGGCTCCGTGCTCGGGTGCGGATGCGCCGCTGCCCTCCTGTCTCAGAGCTCACCGAAGAGCACGCGCTTAGATGTCTGGGTGGTTAACGTCAGAAAAGTTAATAAAAAGGTTGTAAGATAGTGGCTAGAAAAACTCAGAACGCAAAACAAATCTCAAAAAACTGAAATACTGAAACAGACTCAAAACAGGAAGCCAGAGAAGCGGAATTCTGATGCCCTGTTCTTCAAATCTGTTGAACTTGAGCTTTAGTCTTAGCGCCTCACCAAGCCCTTGGGGCAGAGAGAAAGGCTCCCCCAGGCCATGGGGCGCAGGGGGAGCCCTCTGGTTACAGAGCCCCCCAAAGGCTCTATCCTCAGGGCGAGCCGGCCAGCAGCAGTGCTCCCTGCCCAGGGCGCTCGGCGGAGCTGCATGTGTGTCTGCTCCCCGGCGAGGGGCCGGGCACCCTCTGCTTTTGTGTGAAAGAGAAAACGCCACGCTTCAGGGAGGAGGGAGGATGAAGAGCACCAAGGGTCACCATGCACCCTGCGGGGGTCGGGGGCAGACTTCCAAATAGAAGGGGCTGTGCCTGGGGCGGGGACCAGGTGTCCTGCTCCACTGCCGGGCACGTGCGCTCAGAGCCGCGCGGTCCCCTGGCCGCCTGTGGCCATTTAAGTTCACGTTAATTAGGTTTACGAGAACGGGGCGACCTGGTGCCTCGGTCCCACCGGCCGCATTTCATGTCCGCCGGGCGCGGGTGGCCAGCGGCGCCGCTCGGCCCTCAGACCTGGGCGTGCGTGTCCCCGCGGCCTCCTGCCGGCGGCGCTGCCCCAGGGCGGGGTGCTCGGCTGTGGCGGCCGCCTTGCGGGGGCCGTGTTAGACGCTCGGGTTCCTGCGGGTTGGAAACGCTGCGGGGAGGGGGCGCTAGGCCTGACAGTGGCGCCCCGGCGGCCTGGGAACCCCCGCCGGGGGGGCTGGGGGCAGGCCCGTGGACCTGCCCCTCTGGGACAGTGCAGGGCAGAGGAGGCCCGAACGGCTGCCCAGCGTGGGTGGCAGATGAACGGGGCATCGGCGAAGCCGGGAAAACGTGCGGCGGTCCGCGGACGCGGGGGCCGTGGGACGCACTTCAGCACCGTCTGTTGAAAGAGAGACGTCCCGGTTCACACTGGGCTCAGGCTGCGTCAGCCGACAGCCCGGACGCGGGGGGAGCCTGCGCGGCGCAGAGGCACCCAAGGAAACACAAGTCGCCGCTCGGGCGCCTGTTGGCCCCCTGGGGCCGGAACCCGAGGGCCAGGGCGGCCGCGGGCAAGGCGCCCAGCGCGAGGCCACGTCTCCGGGACAGCGGTGGCAGCGCAGCGCAGGGTCTGTTGGCGCCCTTCGCGGCCTTCCGCGTCGACAGCGTTCTCGTGGTGACACTGTGCTTAGTGAAGCAGCTTAGAGACGGCAGGGTGTCCGCGCTGGGGCATGGATTGAGTGTTTCCAGAAAGTAGAACACGACACCAGAAAGACTATTTTAAACACTCTCAGGTCGGACGAATAGTTCCTTCAGCCCCCTTAGGCACGCCTGCCGCGCGTTGCCTGAAGGTCCCCCCCACCTCAGCATTCATTCGTTCTTCCTCTGGGGACACGGGGGGGTCGGAGACAAAACGCTGGCGAGGCCTCCCCAGCCACGCGGGGGCAGAAGCAGGAGAGGAGCGATGGTACGATGTCCCGATTTAAAAAGACCAAGGCGACCTGCATCAAGTTCGGTGAAGACGGTGATTTTACTGCGGCGAAGCCGTGTTAAGTGCGTATGTCCCGAGTCACGGACGTAAGAGAACACGGAGCTGCCGTCCGATGGGGAGGTGGCGGCGGCGGCAGAGGCCCCGGCACCGGCCCATCGGCGCACGAGGCATCCGGTAAGCAGACAGTGGCCAAGGGCCTGTGCAGTGAGATTGTTGCGTCAGATCCACGTGTGCTCTCCGGGAGCCCGGACGGGCGGGTGGGGGCCAGGCTGCTCCCAGGCCCCATCCCAGGCCCCCATGTCCACACTCCCGGGTTCCCGTGCGTCCCGTCCACACCGGGCACCGGCGAGCGTGCAGTGCAGACCACGGGAGAGCAGCCTGCACCCGGGCGAGGAGGGCGTCGCAGAGCGTGTAGAAACTCGTAACAGCAGCGCTGGGTGGAAGCTGTTATTTACATGCACACGTACTGAAATACACACATTATACGTAAGTACATGTGTTAGGGTAAGGCAAACAAGTAATTATGGTAATAGAGGAACTAAGATTTTTAACATAAGCAAAGAGAGAAGCCTGAAATCAAAGAAGTAAAACTCTGTAATCTCACATATGAACTGAGACTCTGTATGAACCTGTTTTTGTCTTTACAAGAAATAAAGTCGTTTCTCGCAGCTCCCTCCCCTGAAGCGCCTGGGCCGTGGTCCGGCAGGTGGACCCAGCGCTGAGGGCTCCGCGCCTCCTCCCGCCAGAGGCGTGACTCCCGGTCAGGCTGTCAGGCTGTCAGGCGAGCGCGGCGCCTCTTAGGCTCCGGGGGTTGCGCCGGAGCCCGAAGCGAGGGCCCCGCAGGCCAGAAATGGGAACATGGAGCAGCGGAAGGGCCGACACCTCGGGTGCGCTCAGGGCCCTGCCTGCGAAGCGCTGCTAAAAGACACCCTCACCGGCCACCCGTGAAGTGGCCAGGGCGTCAGCGGGCAAACGGGAGGCTGGGGCGGGCTCGGTGCTCTCCTGGCCACCAGGCAGGGTCCGAGGGAGGGCTGTTCCGCCCAGCGGGAGCAGCGCTGGGGGCAGAGGGGACGAGGGGCTCACGCGGTCCCCTGCGGCTGTGAGGGCGTTAGCGGGCGGGGGTGCTTCCTCACGGGCCGTGTCTGGCGGCGCGCTCCCATCCTCTGTTCCTTCCGTTTCTCTGCAGAACCCTGCCTAACGCATCGACAGAGGACAGGTGTTTACTAGGAGTTTCTAAGTGTTTCAGTGTTTTCTGTCCTGCGGCACTTTCCTCTGGTACCCACAGCTTTATCACGCTCGATCAGTCGGAGGTCTCTCTGCCGGGGGCAGGCGTGGCCACCCCCTTCCCCGCGCCAGCACTCTGGACGCCGGCGGCTCTCAGGAGGGGTTGGTGGGCTGCTGCCTTTGTCGGGGAACCGCTGGGAACGTCCCCAGACGTGGGCGGACCTGTGCCCCTACCTACCCGGCGAGCGATAGCGGAGCCCGGCACGGAGACTGCGGGGCACCGGCTCGCCTGAGTCAGGGCGGGCTGTGTGGCGAGCCGAGGTCCATGGCCCGTGGCTCCCGCCCACACATGGGCCTGGGGCGCATTTTGGGAGGCCCGCGGGCTGCATCCTGGCAGGCGATGTGGTGCGGTGGCCGGTGATGGATATTTCAAAGGACATCCCAGCACAGATGTTGCAGGCGCAGCTGAGGCTGGTGCACTGGAATCCGAGCAGAGGGAGAAACTGTGCTTGTTGTTTGAACGGCCTCAAAAATACGTCCCCACAAACACGCAGAGGAAAACCTCCTGCCGCCAGAAGGCCGTTCGTTTTTATTTCTGCGCCAAAAACTACAAAGAAGCTTAACGATGCAATTAAAGGTGAAAAATCGTTCCTTTTATTACGTTTTCTCTATTAGAAAAAGTAGAAGGAAAACTGTTCCTTTGCCTTGTTCCCTACATTTTAAAAAGTGTATGTCACATGTAAGTAATTTGCATTTAGTTGCTCTGTAGTCGTTTTGAACTTTAATTTTTTCACGTTATAAGCAAAAGTAGCTCCACTGCAGGGCCTGAAATGCAGCTTTAAGAAAACCCCTTGTGTTGCGGGGCATCTGCCATTCCCTGCGGCCGCCCCCATAATGGTGGGGGGTGGCGGGGGGCTGGGGCAGCGCTCCAGGACCGGCCACTCACCCTGCAGCCTCTCGGGCTCCAAGGGGCCAGCAGCCAGGTGGGCGGAGGGTGGGGCGGACCCAGAGGAGGTGCTGAGCAGGGCCCTGGGGGTTGGGGAGGGGAAGAGCCAAGCCCCAGGCTGGGGCGCAGCGGGGGGCGCGGCATCTGATTGCTGATCGGGTGGCCACAGGCCGCCATGGCCCCTCGAGTGGAAAGGCCTCTCGCTGACTCTCGGGAAGGCCGTTCCGAGTTAGCCCTCGGTCTCTGTTTTAACTGTGACAAGTCCTCACTATGCAGAGAGGAGCAGCCAGCGAACGCCTGTGCCGGCCTCACCGACCCTGACTCCTTCCTCACGTTGCCGCAGCCCTTTTTCCGTCTCACGTGGAGACGGAGTTCCACTCCCCTCGTTGGAGCGGCCGCCTCCCTCCTCCCGAGGCGGGCTCCACTGCGTCAGGCTGTGATGCGTTCCTGCCCCGCTGGGGGGCTCCGCCGCGTCCGACCCATGATGCGTTCCCGCCGCACCTGCGTCTGACCCGCGTCGTGGTTCCCACCCCACAGGGGGTGCGTGGCCGAGGTGCCGTCCCAGCCCGCCTGACCTCCCTGTAAACGGCGCCCCACTCGCACGTTCTTCCGCAACGCGCTTTTCACGTTCTTAACATTTATGCGCGTTGACATTACGGGTCTGGCTGCGTTTCATTTGTTTCCCACTTCGTAGTGTTGCATTGGATGAGTACGCGAGGATGTGTCCACTCTCCCGCAGACAGACGTCTAAGTTGTCAGTTTTTTGAAGTGACATCCAGCGCTCCCACGGCCACTCTCCCACCCGCTGTGGAGACGCTCTGACGGGGGGCGGGGGGAGCTTCCGGGCCGCGGGTGGCTGCCCTCTTCCCGCAGCAGCCCCGCCTCCCTGCGCACTCCGGTCGGTGAGTTGCACGCGGGCTCCGGGTCCCCGCGGGTCCCCGCGGGTCCCCGACCCCCGGTCTGTGCGGGCGGCTCCTCCTGTGCATCTGACCACTCAGCCTGTCCGCGCCCTTGGCCTCAAGTGTGTCTCTTCCAGACCCTTGAGGGGGCTTGACTCTGTGTCTGTGTCCTGGACAGCAGTCCGCTGTCCCTCATGTGTGCGCCGCGGGTCCTTTTGCTCGTCTGTGATTGTATGTGCACCTCTATCGTGGTGTTTTTCTGTCACATGTCAATTTTAAATTCTTATATAGTCATGTGTATCGACTTTTAGAATTTATATTTTTGAGGGTTTTTTTTTTTTTTTTGCATTCAGCATGTGGGTAAATGGATTTGGGGTGTGTAACTTCATTCTGTCTCTAATCCTACTCCGGGGCCGGGGCAGGAGGGCCCCAAGGCCGGTAGGCGGAGGGACTGTGGGCCTTGGAGAGGACAGCGTGGCAGAGGCTGAGGGACCAGCCGGGCTCCCGGGAGGAGGCGGCGGGAGGGCCTTGAGGGGCGGCTGGGGTTGCTCGGGCCCAGGAGAGTCCCTGCGGCGGGAAAGCAGAGGTGCGGCTGAGAGGGTCTGGCTTTGGGGCCAGCGGAGGGGTCCGAGGTCATCAGGAGGGAGGTGGGGCAGGGCCTGGCTTCAGCGGGTTGCGTGTTACTCAAGGAGCCTGGACATTGTCCTGAAGGCGATGGCCATCTTTGAATAGCAGCGTCACAGTAGGAGTCCACCTAATACTGGGTCCTGGCCGGTGTGAGAGCCGGCTGGGGGGGCCGGTGTGATCGGGCGAGGGGGATACAGTGTGGGCGCCGGCTGGGGGTCCCGCGTGCAGAGTGGGTGTCCCAGGGGCCTTAGTGGCACCTCGCTGAGTTTGAATTGTTAGCTGATATACTTCCAACACAAAGATTTTACTCACTGATGCTTCTGTCTGTTGTTAATGGGAATTAGCAAAACTGTCTCCAGCACATCAAGTCTGTACTACACAGCGACAGTGGGAATCCGCTTACCCCTTAAAGAGGGAGTTGATTTAAAGAACGGGAACAGGCCTGAGGCTCCCGCTCTGGCAGGGCGGTGCACGTGGCGTCCAGAAGGCCCTCCTGCCCCCGACGCACCACGGGTGCCGCGGCGCTTATGGAAAGCACGCTGCAGAGGGAGAGAGACTCCCAGACCAGACGGCAGAGCGACGGCCGGTCCAGAGGCTCAGCGGCCACGGCAGAGCTGGTGGTGTTTGCCCAGCGCGTCCGCCAGGGTTTCAGGGCCGCAGTCGGCCAGAAGGGCGCAGCCCTGGGTGTGGGGCCGGCGCCCGTGGGCCGTGGCCTGTGATGGGCCTCCGCCAGCCGGCCCTGCCCCCGTTTCCGCGGGCTGCCGTCTGCGTGGGAGGGAGGAGAGAGCAGCTGCGGCTGCGAGGCTGCCGACGGTGGGGCCGCTCTCCGTGCCCCGCGTCCCGGGCGGCGCGCCCTTCAGGAGAGGGCCTGCGCACCCTGGTGAGATGGGGGCGGGCGTGGACGTCCCAGCGCCCGGCAGCGTGGCCGGCCGGCCGGCCCGGTGGAGCCCCGCGGCGACCACGCCGGCGGACAGGCTGCCGTCCGCACACCAACGCCTCTCCCGTCTTCTCTCCCGCAGTCTGAGCCCGCGGGCTTCTCTCATTTCCACCTGTACGTCTGCGCTGCTTTTCTCGTGAGATGGAGGAAACAGATACTAGAAGAACGAGATTTTCAGGTAAGTGAGTGCTTTTCAAAAGACCTGCATTTCATCCTCTGTGTGGAGAGGGCTCATCACACCTCAGCTTGCAGGGTGATTTGGGAAGGGCTTTGTGATGCCAGGGATGGGGGGCTGGACCCCCAACCCCACTGCTGGAGAGCAGGTCAGGGGAGGCAGCCGATCCGGGGCCGCCTGTGAGCCCCGCTGCTCCAGGGACACCTCCCAGAGACACCGGGTATGTCCTCGGCAGGGGTGGCAGCGGGCTGTGAGGTGTTAGGGGACCGGCTGGGCCCGGGCCTGGCCGCGTGTTAGCTGTGTGATTTGGGGCGTGAGACTCAGCCTCTCTGGGCCCCAGTGTCCTCAGCCACGTGGCGGGAGCACACCCGCACCCCTTCACCAGGCCCTGTGCCCACCCAGGGACTGTGCGTGGGCTGAGCCCCCCCCACCCGCCCCCGGGCGCCTGTGCATGGTGGCCCGGTGCCCTGTGGGGATCGCCCCCGGGAGCCGAGGTGCTGGGAGGGCTGCCCTTCCGCCCGGTGCAGCGAAGGGAACGCCGGCTGGGGACCGGGAGCCGAGCCTGCCCCTGGCGGCTGGGGTCCGTCGCCACGCTCGCCCTGCCTCCCCGAGCCGCTCCTTGCCCAGGTGAGGGACAGGCTGGGGGCGGGGCCCGGGGTGCAGCGCGCAGGCCCTGGGCAGCGCGCGGGGTGCGGGGCCGGCCAAGTCCCGCCAAGGGCTGTGGGCGCAGCCGTGTCTCCTCGCGAGTTTAAGAGGCCCAGTGTGTTGCTGTTGGGCTGCAGACGCCACCCTGGTGTGACATCTGTTGGCCTGGTCAGCGCTGCTGCTCGGGCTTGAGGGTGGCGACGGCAGGGGTCAGCCCGGCCCAGGGGCCCGGGGCCAGAGCCTGGGGCCTGCCAGCCCTGCGCAGGGCCAGGGCGGGGCCGGAGGCTGCTTCTCCCCGAAACAAGGTGCCGTCGGGCTGGAGGGAGAGCGGGCGGCAACGCCACCGCGCGCTGCAGCGCTGCGCTAACTGGGAGGGGAAGTTAGAAAACAGAAGTTACGTGAAGAGCGTGGGTGTCCGGGTGAGCATTGCGAGCTGCGTCTGCGGCTGTGACGCTTCAGGAGAATGGCCCTGCCCCCGGAAGCCGCGCGTGGCCGCGGCCTGGAGCTCGCCGCTGGCTGGCGGGGGAGCGTTCGGGGCGGGGCTTGCGAGGGCCCAGCTGGGGCAGCGTAGTGACCTGTCACGTGGCGCTCGGCGTCATTTCCATGGGAACCGGCTCCTTTCCTGAGGAGGATGCCTTCTCAGAGGAAGACAAGCTCTCCGGGTGCTGCTGCAGGTGAGGGGCGGAGGCGGCAGGCAGGTGGGGGCCGCTCTCCTCCCCTCCCCCGCTCTCCCCCGCCCCGGTGTCTGAGACCCACGCGGGCCTTGGGTCTGGTTGTGTCCCGTCTGCATCCCA
The DNA here is from genome assembly GCF_021234165.1 of Pteronotus mesoamericanus. Lineage (NCBI taxonomy): Eukaryota > Metazoa > Chordata > Mammalia > Chiroptera > Mormoopidae > Pteronotus > Pteronotus mesoamericanus. Next base: position 6,014,100 of record NW_026555239.1, read on the forward strand.
CCCTCCGACTGTGGTCGCGGGCAGCCCGTCGGTAGAAGGGCCTCCGTCCACTGGGGGCCCAGGTCCTGGGGGGGTGTCCTCATTGCAGGCCTTGTGCGCCCCTCAGAGCCTCCCCGGGGCCGGGCCCTGTGCCGGGTGCCACCAGACTGGGATCCCTCCCACGAGGGGCTGGGGTGGCCAGGGAGGGACAGGAGGAGCGGGTCTCCGTGAGCTGTGGGTGCTGGGGGCTGGGAACAGCGGCCCTGCGGCCGAGGGATGGCGGCCATGAAGGAGGAGAGAACTCAGGGCTCAGAGCGTTGAGGGCAGCGCAGGGCGTGTGGCGCCCCGCCGTGCGGTGAGGCCCGCGCAGTGGGGCACGCAGAGGGGCGAGCGTGCGTGCGGCTTGCGGGGGCAGAGAGTGTTGGGCGGTGGCTGAGAGGAGACATCAGTCAGGGCGGCCTTCCCCTCCGCCCCTGGCAGGGGAGCCCCGGGTCAGCTGGGCACTGGGACCGGACCCTAGATGTGGTGGAGGGTGACTGGGGGGTGACAAAGGCTGCGGCCAGAGCCCTGGGGGGAGCGGCTGGGGCTGAGGAAGGGGGAGCAGGGAGCCCACTCCGAGCAGAGCGGGTGGGCGATCACAGCGAGCGGAGCCTCAGGAGCCACAGGACACCCCGAGGGCGGCCAGCGGCAGCAGGGCAGGCGCCGAGCCGGTGGGCTGAGGGCCGCCACCCGCCGCGGTGGCCGCAGCCCTGGGGGTGGGGGATGCGGCCGCCCCAGGGGCTCCCGGAGGCATCTCTTGTTAGACCCGCCGGGGCCGAGGCTTCTGGGAGCACGGGGGCTGGGCTCGCCCCTCCCTCTCTGAAGCCTCGATCGGCGCGCTGCTCTGTCGGCCCAGCAAATGCAAACTGAAAACTTCATAGAACAGGAAGAACCGGAGGGAGCAGCGCAGGAGGCTCGCACACGCTGCCCAGGGTAGAAGTGAGGTCGCAGTGAGCCTGCATGGCGAGGGGGCGCGGCAGGCGGGTGGGCGGGGACTGCATGGCTCGTCCCCGCGCTTGTGGGACACCTACGGGACCGACCGTCTGACCAGGGTGGGAAAACGGCAGGGGCGCCGGCTCCACGCGCGTCACTCCAGATACTGGGGTAACGTGTTCGCTGAGCGCGAGCCTTTAAGGCGAGGAGGGACAGCGTCGAAGCTGACGAGCCGGCACTGGGACACTGGAGAGTCCTCTCGGGGGGACGGGTCGTGTCGGCCGCGGTCCCGGGGGTGCGGGGCGGCAGGCGCGGCTGTGCGGGGCGCGGCTGTGCGGGGCTCACCGGCACGCTCGGCCAGGGCGGTTTCATTGTTTACAGACGTTGGAAAGCTAGACCGGCCTTCCAGCTGAAGAGGTCAGGACGGAAAATGAAGCTGAGTTATGATGAACACGGTAGAGGAATTAAGGAGTAAAGGTGAATGGATTAGGACACAGAGCTAGTAAAATTGTTAGGTAAACACCCCTCAGAGGCATTTGAAGACATCAGCGAAATAGGCCAGTGCATCTTAACCAGGACCAACGCAGTGGAAGCCGCAGGCCTTCGTACTTAGAAGGAGAAATGAACAGGTTTGGGCAGAGAAAAGCTGCCAGAATTGCCTCAAGATGAGGTTTGAAAATAATCTGAATGGACCCATAATGTGGGGATCAACCCCGACATTGTTAAAAGCCGCACTTTTCAATGGGGCTCTAAGGCCAGAACACGTCTTACGACCAGTGAGCTCTTTCGAGCACACGCACGTGTTTCCCCATGGGACCCCCACCGCAGAGACGCCCCGTGTCCCGAGCTGGCCGTCGCGCCCCTGTGGCTGCGGTGCCGTGTGTCTGTCCGTGTCGTGCTCCCCACGGGCCAGCACAGCAGCCCCCAGGCCTGACCCTGGAGGCGCGGAGGGAGGTGTGTGTGCGTCGAGGGAGACGTGCTCCCTCGTTACCAGGAAAGCAGCACCTGTGAGAAAGAAGTTGGGACCTGAGTCCACGCACAGTGTAAACGCAAACATCCTTGATGAAGCGCCGGCCAGTTTGAACCATTAACGCTTTGAGGAAGAGCATTCCAGACGAAGTTTCTACCTGGGAATTCTGAATCGGCTCGGTTTCCGATCTGTAAATCATCGCGTTGGGGCTCCCTGGGCGTCTGTCGCTGCGGCAGGGCAGGGGCACAGCTGGGGTGGCGAGGGGACGGGGCCCCTTCCCACCCCCAGGCCACGCGGAGCGTGCTCCCTGCCGCAGAGGTGCGGCACCACGGTCCTGCCCAGGGGAGCCCACGGGCACCCCAAGCCCAGGGGTTCTTGGGGGCTGATCGCGGAAGCACCCCCTGCCCCCAGGGGGAAAGCTGGGTCCCCGGGACCTCGTGGTTCACACAAACACTGCAGGCAGGCTCGGGGCGTCTCAGGAGCCAAGGTCAGGTGCCGGCCGGGCTCAGCGCCTTGAAGTCTGTCTGCACGTGGACGCTTCCCGGCGCACCGCTGACAACAGCCCCGCAGCCAGCCAGCGGGGGCCAGTGTGGCAGGGAGCCCAGCTGGGGAGTCAGCGCCGCTCGTTCTGAGTTTACCAGGAGGAAGGACAAGCCTGCCCGTAATGAGGCTGAGAGGAAGGAGTGCCGACCTCAGCAGGCTGCAGCAGACACCACAGACCTGCAGCCACAGCCCCTCGGGAGACACCGGCGACGGTCCCGCCTCGCTGCCCACGGTACGTCTGTTGCTGCCGCGTGGCCAGCGAACGGCCAGTGAGGGCTCCCTCCTCCTCCTCCAGTATGTGCGCCCCCCCCCACCCCCGCCCCGCGGATGCTGGGAGAGATTTTCTAAATGCGGATCCGTCAGGGAACACACTGGCACCGGGACAAACCAGCGTTTGCCCTGAGGGCGCCTGCCTGTTCCCGCAGGGGGCCGACCCCAGAGTGAATGCGTGGCCCGGGCGGGGGCAGGTGCAGCGCAGGGCAGGTGCAGGTGGGCCAGGAACCCGCTGCAGACGCCTGGCCCAGAGGGGCCCAGAGGGCGGGGCCGCCTGCGTCTGCGCCTGGTCGGAGCAGAGCCACGGGCTCCCCAGAGAACTCCTGGCCACCAGCCGCCCTCCCGCCCACACGACCTCATCAGAGGAATTCAGATGACTCTTGTGACTGGATGGTCCTGCTGAACGTTCAAAATGGCTGGAGCCGGTGGCCTGAGGGCCGGCCCCCCCCCCCCCCACCGTGGTGGCCGCAGCCCTAGGGGGAACACAGCTGCCCCAGGGGGCTCCTGGAGCCACCTCTGGTTAGAACCGCCGGGGCAGAGGCTTCTGGGAGCACGGAGACTGGGCGCCAGACCCAGGGAAATGCCAGCCTTCTGCGTGCGCCACGCTGGAAACAGCCGGACGCGGCCGGTGGCCGTGCCTGACACTGCACATCGTGAACGGGCCGGTGAAGGAAGATCTCAGAGATGCCACCCAGTCACTGCTGAACAGAAGACGTCCCCCGGGAGGCGGACGAAGACAGCGGAGCGGCCGCGTCGGGGCGGGGGTGGGGACGTCGGTGCGCTGGCTTGTTGGTGTCACTCCCCTGGTTTACAGGGATGGGGACACAGGTTGCCGGGGTCAACTGCCTCCGCAGCCCGTGTTGGGAGAGCGGTTTTCCGGGTTACAGGACTCTGTGGGCGGGGACGTTTCCTAATGACCAAAAATGGGGTCTTCAGACGCTAGCTGCTGCTGTGAGAAAATGCGCTCAGGATGTTCTCGGGGGGGGGAGGGGGGACGTGTGATCGGAAGTCACATCCACCTACACACGTGCACACATGCCGGCGCTGGGGCCACCTCCCGCACTGTCCTCGGGCAAGCGTGGCACGGACGGCCCTGTGGTCTCAGCTCCTCCGGGCGCGGAGAAGCGGCCCGTCAGCCGGGGCCTCGGGGGTTCCCTTTGGCCGCCCCAGCCTGTCCCTCGAGCACACGGGCCACGGTCTCTGCCCTGCCCCGTGCCTGGGGTGGGGGGTGGAGACGGGGGACGTGCACGGGCGGACAGGAGCGTCCCGGGGGCACCGGGTGACCGCTCGCTGCAGCCCCACAGGTCCCGCTCCCCTCGGACGGACCTGTCGCCGTCCGGACTCCCTGGGTGCTCTCCCCCGCGGTCCCAGGGGCGCGCTGCCCGCGGGTCACGGAGGTGGCCCAGCGGGCCCCTCATTTCTGTCAGGCTGGGCTCCTCTGAGTGTGGAGTGGCTTTCGGTGGCCTAATGGCTCTGCTCGGGTTCGTATTTCATCCTGTGTTCGTCTGAAGCAGCAAATGTCACGAAATGCCAAAGTAAAGATCAGTTGTCTCTTTCTTTATCATTTCAAGACATTTTAAAGACAAAATTGGGTCAGTTGGAAGCTAATCTGTAAGTGGATGCTTGGGCTCCCGCACTGCAGCTGTGTAAGGGTGGGCCCGCGTGGCCGTGTTGGGGGGCCGCGTGGCCGGGGGCTGTCGGGCTGCCTGCGCCAGCACTCGGGGGCCCGGGCCCTGTGCCTCCTGAAGTCTGAGGGACCCGAGCAGAGGCGGGGACAGGGAAGGACCCAGCCTGCGGCCCTCGGCCGGCCTGTCCCCCTCCTTGAGACCTGGGGCCTGCATGGCGCTGCCGTCCCCCGCAGAGGGGACAGCAACCGAGAGCCCGTCCCATGGCCTCCCGGCAGCCGCTGACACTCGGGCGGGCGGCCCTGCAGGCGATGGGGACTTGTCCTCCGGGCCCGCACCTGAGTGTTGTCACGCCCCGTCACGGCCCTGGCAGCAGCGTGCCGGCGTCGGGGTCCTGTCGGGTGGAAGTGGGCGCAGAGCGGGCCGTGACTGAGCTACAGGGGTGAACGGGGAGGGCGCACCGGGCGGAGTGGGGGGGCGTGGGGGGTTCCGGGCCGAGTCCACCAAGGCTGATGAGATCGTTTTCTCTGTGGCTTCACTGCAGCCTGAGAAGCGGGGAACCGCCTTGAGCCTCCTGCACGTCGCTGGCCGGGGCGGCTGCCGGTGGCTTTGCAGGGTGACTGGGATGCGGGGCCAGCCCCGGTCGGAGCCAGGCCCGGGATCCCGTAGCAGAGGTGGCTGTGTGGACCCCTCGCTGGCTCTGTGCCCGGGCAAGGGGTGTTGGTGGCCGCACGCGCAGCACCCGAGAGACAAGACGGGGGGGCTTCAGGAAGGAGGGGCGCTGTTCTGGGGCAGGCGCAGCCCTTCCCGCCCTCCCGCAGCCCCTTAGGGCCAGCACACGCCTGTCCCTCAGGTCGGCGGACGTCCTCGGAGCGCGCGGTGCACGGCGGGGCGGCCCGCCTCTCCGCAGCCTGGTGGGGGGGCCTCCTGATCCGTCCGTCTGTCCGTGTGGGGGCCCGTGTCCCTCGTCCTGCAGGGTGGCCAGTGGGTCGGGTCGGCCTGTGCGACCCAGGCTCTGCCTCCGAGAGTGGCACTGCGTGTGAGCACCTGCCTGTCGGGCGGGGGGCTCCAGGACGGCCCCCCCGCCGGACCTTTATTTCCGAGTTCAGCCCGTCCTGTTCCCATTTGTTCCGTCACAGTCGGGGGCTCAGATAAACCGGGAGACTTTGAAAACGCAGCTGCCGGGCCCCTGCCCCGCGTGACAAGGGCGCGCGTCCCTCTGGCCAGTGTTGGGGCTGCTCCCTGAGTGCCCAGGGAGTGACGGGCGGGCGTGCGTGCCGAGTGGGCTGCCGTGTCCTCCCGGCCCGCCGGGGTGGTGGCGGGTGGCCCTGTGCCCGGGGACGCAGCTGTGTCTAAGCGACGCCTGAGAAGACCGGGCGCAGTGGTGACGCCGGTCACTGGGGCGAGGCCTTGACTCGCTGGGGGGCCTGCTGAGCTCACGCAGGCCCCGTGTGGCATCGGCTCGGGGCAGGGCCAGGGGGCCGGCCCCACGGCCCCGGGCGGTGGTGTGGCCCTTGGACACTTGAAAAACGGGGCTCCGGAGAATGGAATTAGGGGACGTTTAGGGGACGTCTAAGAAGAGGAATGCCCCGTCCACTTCGGTAACCACCCGCCTTCGTGTTCACATCAGCCAGTGACGTTCGAGCAGAAACGGGGGGCCGGCGCGACTTCCGGGGGCTCAAGGGAGCTCTTACGGATCGCGCTTCTGAGGGAGCCGACGGGCTGGCAGCTAAGAAATTTCAAAGCAAAACTGTGAAAATCCTCTCATGTTTTCTATCAGAAAAGACCTGCCGGGCGGCCTGGGTGCGGGACGCAGCCTCTGGAAGGTGGGCGTGGGGCCGAGCGGGTGTGAGTGCCCCGGGCCCCACCTGCGCTGGGGTGGCCCCGGAGTGCGGTCGGTGCGGCTGGGAAGCAGAGCGGCCGCGGCTCCGGCTCTGGCTCCGGCTCCGGCCCTGCAGGGCGCCGCCCCGTCGCCCCTCCACCTCGGGCAGGAACGGGGAGGCCCCTGCGGCCGTGCCCCGTGGCGGCTGCTGGAGCCCCGCCTGCAGCTCCCCCACACTGCGGACAGGAAGCCCTGGGGTGGTGTGGACTGGGGCGGGGACCCCGAGGGTGGCATCTATGCGGACACTCATCAGCTTGGTGTCTGTTGGTCAGCAGCGACGTCAGGCCGGCCGCGCGGCAAGTGCATCCGTGGCCCGTCGTGGGTGCCAAATGTTCCTCCCTGGAGGGACCCAGAGAGTGAGGGCCTTTGCCCCGCCCCCCTTCCCTAAAAGAGGGCTTGCTCCCCCGTGGTGGGCAGCACACTTGGCCTTCTCCCGGCCCAGGGGCCACCCCGCACGGCGCGGCTCCCCCAGCGCACTCCCTGCCGCCCCGGAGCGGGCCTACCTGTGGGGCCGAGAGCTGAGAGCCAGCTGCCCTTGCCCGTCCCCGCCGTGAGCCAGTCCTGCCAGGGAGGAGGCGGCCCCCCTCCATTCCCACCCTGGGCCGAAAGCCCCGTTACCTCCCTGACAGAGCCGGGTGTCGGAGGCAGCCGGGCTGGGAGACTCCCCTCGGCTCAGTCCTGAGGGAGTGGGCTTGCGCCTGGGCCCCGTAAAATGTCTCCCCCCGGCTGTCCCGCACTCTGCTTGCAGCCGTTTGAGGACACCCGGATGAGGAAGGGGACAGCGGCTTGCGGGGCGGGCGCCGCTCCTCAGGACATGACCCGGCCTGGGGTCCGGGGTCCGGGGAGGCTGCCCGGCTGGGCTGCGGCCGGCGAGCAGCTCCTCGGGTGCCCAGGTGCTCGGACAGGCCTCTCCCGGGCAGCTGCGACTCGGCAGGGCACTCGGAGGGCGGGGACCCCGCCCAGTGGGCTGGCGGGCACCTGCGGCTGGAAGGCCTGAGCCGTTTCGCATGAACCTGGGATGAAAGAGAAATCAAATGGGAACCGATGCCCAGGGGAGCCCTGTCCCCAGCCGGAGCCCCCAGGCCCCATCCCCAGTCCCCGCCTCCCCACGGCCCTGTCTGGGTCCTTCCTGGGAGACTCGGTTCAGTGAGAGGTCCCCTCTGAGGCTGTAATGTGCCTCCCGGCACCCAGAGTCTGGGCGGCAGGCACAGAGGAGCCCCAGCCCCGTGGGTCCGCAGCGGGAACTCCATGGCCACCGCCTCCCTGTGCCCTGCGAGGCTGCTCGCCCTTCAGGACCAGGGCTCTCCAGGAGCTCGGGCACCAGTGCACAGGTGCCTGCTGCCGCCCCCACAAGAGGACAACAGAATCGCACGGGCCCGTCCCCGCAGAGCCCACCGACACGGTGCCCCCACCGGGGCGGGCTGGGCCAGCCCTCCGCCCATGCAGGGGTCCAGCGGAGGAAAGGCGCCCGCCCCCGGCTGCTCGCCTGGCCTGCGCCCGTGTGGGTGGCGTGAGGTGGCGGGGCTGCTCACCCCGCGACCCGCTGTCCATCCCAGAAGCCTGGCTCTGTGGGAACGTTCCTTTCGTTACCCTAATTAGTTTGAGGATTTTCAGGGCAAACACGATAGGATTTCTTGGTTCAATCTTGGGGTGTTTGTTTTTTGAGATAAAGCACACAAAGAAATTGCGTTGCTCTTTTAATTTCTCATGCAAAGAAAAAATATTTGCTCTTCTCTTATTTAGCATGTCTGGCCTCAGCTGGGTAGGCGGTGGGGGCGGGCCCGGCCACAGGAGGCCACCGTGCCTCAGCTTCCCGCTGGGCTGGCTGCTGCCCCTTCCCAGGGCGCCAAGGACGCCCTGGCCTTCCCGTCCACGGGCGGCCTTCCCGGGCCTCCGCCTGCCTTCGGGGAGCTGGGGTGCCGCTGCCCCAGGGCTCGCAGCAGGGACCCTCCCTGCTGAGGCCTCCGGCCCCCAGTGAGCTCACGGTGGAGGCCCCGTGGCTGCCTCTCTCTGGCCTGGTGCCCCAAGGTTGTCCCTAGTGCAAGGGACACGAGGTGCTTTGTGGAGTGTCGCCGTCAGCACAGTGTCACCTAACCAGATTCTTCATTCTCTGTCCCCCAGGTGGTTAGTTGTGGGGTCATGGGGGCACGGGCACCCCAGGGCCAGCTTGTGAGGTGGCAGGGCGTGTCCCCGTCCCGGCCCCTCCCTGCCCTGTGCTGGGCGAGTGTCTGTGGAGGATGTGGGGTCTCGCCAGCTCCTGGCCTCATGGGGTGATGCTCAGGCCGCGGGCAGCCCTGCCCCAAGCGGAACCTGGTGTCGACCCGTTTTCCTCGAGAAGCTGCGGGCGCCGTGTGCTTGCGGCGCCCCGGGCGCCTGCCGGGCACGCTGCCCCTTTGCGCAGGGTTGGGGAGCCCTTGTCCAGGTCACTCGTCCTCGGGGAGCCTCCCTGACAGCCACCCCACTGCCAGCGGGTGGCTCTGTGCTACCCCACCCACGTGCTGGGCCAGCTCCTCGGTCCGCGGTCCTGCACCCGGGGGCCCTTGGGCCTGGCCACGGCCCCCGGGCCCCACACCGAGCCTCCGCCAGCAGGTGGCCCCGTGTGATTGCTGGGCGTGTCATCACCACTGAGCTCACGTGGCGACCGGTGAGACCCTGGGACTCGGAGGCCTCCCAGGCCGGGGCCCCTGCTCCACGCCACCCACGCGACTGCTGGGCTTCCCGGGGGTCCCTGAGGGAGGCGCCTCCCAGGGCAGCCGCTGGCCGTCCTGCACGGCCACCCTCCGCGCTCCCTGAGTGCGTGCGTTCCTGGCTCGGGGGCCCCGATCCGTGTCCCTCGGGGGGCGCGCTGCCCTGGGGCCCAGCCCCCGCATCCTCCTCTCCCTGGGGTCCTCAGTCCCGCTCCCCCGCCGCCGTGGCGCCGCATCGGCGGCAGCTTCGCTCCGGGCCCGCCTGCACTCAGGCGGCGCTCGATGCGCAGCTGGAGTCTGCAGACGATCCTGTTGTAACGAACGTGACCCCCGCGGAGCACGCACGCCCCGGCCCGAGCCTGTCACGGAGTCGGTGATGCGGCATCTCCCGTCACAGCCTCCCTCCTGATGAGAGCCTCACGCTACATACCAGCCAGTGATTCCGTGTGCGCTCCCTGCCACCTTAGTGTCTTCATGCTCATTACCGGCTGACACCGCTGTCACTTTGGAGGGGGCAGTGGGGAGCTACGGCGACGCCCCAGATGTGGCCCAGCGATGGGGACCACGGCTTCCCTCCTTGGGAGCAGCAGACGTAGTTTTGAGCAGAAATCGAGACTTGGATGTTCGGAAACCAGTCGGAAGAACCGGATTGCTCAGGCTCTGAACGGGGCTCCCTCCGGGCGGCCAGGGCGGCTCCGCCCATTTCCAGAGGGAGCTCCCGGTTGCAGGGCCTGCGTGTGGGTCGCTGCAGGGAGCGTCTCGTCACCCCGAACCGGCCCTTGGGGGGCCCGGGGGAGTGCTGGCCTGGCTTCCCTGCCCGCAGCCTGCAGCCGGGCAGCGGTGCCGTCCGGGGCCCCTGCGTGGGCCGCGCTGCCCTGCCACAGCTCCGCGTCGGCTCGGGCGTGTGCGCCTGCCCCCAGCCGGGCCCTGGGCCGGCCCCGAGGCCCGTGCGCCCAAGTCTGCGAAGCGCTTGCCCTCGCGGAGCCCTGAGTCGGGACCAGGGCCCTGCCCCGGAGGGACCCTGAGGAACCCAGGCCCTGGGGCTGCAGGGGGAGCGCCCCGACCCGCCGGCCAGCCCTGCACCCTGTCCGTCCAGGGCACCATGTGCGCACACTCGGGCGCTCAGGGCTCGTGGCTGTCGCCTGGGCCACCGCAGGGCCCTGGCCAGGGCATCCGTCTTGTGGCTGAGGTCCGGGGTCTTGGAGCCATCGAGCCGCAGCTGAGCGCTCGGCGACTGTGACCAGCGCCCCCGCCGGGGTGGGGGGCCGCCGGTGGACGCTGGGACACATGGCCGGTGCCCGCAGCGGGCCTGGGGGTGCTCTGTGCTCCCAGCGGCCGCCCACAGCCGGGCCGGCGCGGCCCGCGCCCGCGCAGGGGCCGACCCGGAGTGCCCAGCTGTGTCCCTGCTGCGGCGGGGCCTGGGCTGCCTGCGTATTCAGGTTCCTCACTGGGGGCCCAGCCTGCGGACCTGGACCCCAGGACTGCCATCTCTTTGAGTCCCCTGTTAGATGCTACGTGACACTCTTTGTGGTACTCAGCATCCTCTGGTGGCCCTGTGCCTCTTTGCACTGTCCCCACATCTCCCTGCACACACGGGCCAGCGCCCCCGGTGGATGCCAGCCCAGAAGCTGGTCTCTGCCGCGCGGAGCCAGGCAGCAGCAATCAGTGAGAACAGACGGCACGGCCGGGGAACTTACCGGCTGGGACCGCGCATATGGTACAAGGGAAGCACTTTGCCAGTGAGTCTGTGAATCGGCTCTGCAACGTCAGCATCAGGGCCGCTCGGGTGCGGCTGTGGGTGGCGTGGCCCCCTCCCGCCATGGGCAGCCCCAGGGCCTCGGCGGGGTCTGGGCCGCGCGCCCTCCTCCTGCGGCCAGGGCCCTCTGTGGTCCCTGCTGGCCCTGCTCATGGGGGCAGAGGGCCCCAAGCTCGAGAGGGCCCCGGGGCGGCCACCTGGCCCTCCCTGCGCTCCAGCCCCGCCCCGGCCCAGGCCGCTGCCCCTGAGACGGGAGCAAGGGCTGCTGCTGGGACAGAGTCCCCGGTCCCGGCTGCCGGGGCCTCACCCGCAGCTACCATGGGCCCCCTCCCGTTGCCCCGTGCGGCCTGTCCCCAGTTATCCCCATGTGAGGAGCCGCGGGGCCCCCCGAGTCCCCGCACCTTCCCCGCAGGGCTGTCTTCCAGGCCCAAGCTGTGTACCTTGTGGGTGAAGCGATGGGGTCTCCGGTCTGTGCGCCGGGCGCCTGTGAGCACAGCGTCTCTGTGGCTTCTGTGTGTGCTTGCTGCTGTCCCCCCGCCCCGCTAGGCAGGAAGAAGCCGACTAGTGGCCGCACCAGGCGGGAGCGTCCTGTGTGTGCTGGCGGGGGGTCTCTCTGCGTGGACAGGGGACAGAAGGGCCGGCTCCAGTGGGTCTCAGCCCACTTGGGTCCCAGTACCAGAGGTGCCTCCTTTGCAGGAAACTGACCACAGGGACCGTGTGACTCCCTGGGCCGGCGGAGGCTCCCCGGGGAAGGCTCCTGGCTGTGCCTCCCGCTGGTTCCCGCCTCCCGAGGGCTGTCACCAGCGAGCTGGCTGGCCTGGCGGCTGGATGTCTGTCCCAGCTGGCTGTCACCAGCCTATTTTTAGTGCTGCTTTGGTCCAGGACTTGACAAGGTTTTCAAGCTAATAACTGGATTGTCAAAGGCATCACCTGTCACGGGATGGCCTGGGAAGCTGGGAGGCAGGAGGGAGGCCGGGCCCAGCCAGCCCCCCACCCCCGCCCAGGGGCTGTGACCCTCGAGGGCACGGCAGCACAGCCACCACATGCAACAGCAGGAGGTCTCTCTTTCTGGGTGTGGGTGGCTCCACCGGGGTCAGAGTTGGGGGGTGCAGGAGTGGACCTGGGGAGTCGGACTTCGGAGCGAGTGTCTACCGGAGGGAGCAGAGGGATTGACCGTCGCGTGGCCGCTTCCGTGCCGTGCGCGTTGGGTGTGTTCTGTGTTCTTTGATCTATGGGCTCCGGGTGTCAAGGGGGATGGGAAGGTCAAACACGAGATAAGCAAGGGTGAGCTCTCCAAGGCCAAGGGCCCCTCCCGCAGGCCGTTGCTTCCTTGGACGTTTGCCGCAGGCCCGCCGCGTGCCGGGCGCCATGGCAGGACAGCAGGCAGTCGCCGCCGCCTGCTCGGGGCGGGGTGGCCTGTGAGCGCCGTGTCCTGCTGCGCTTGTCCACTACGCTGTCGTTCCCCGCGGACGGCCAGTTCAGTGCGGACGCCCCTTGCAGTGTCCCGCTGCCGCCGACGGCGCAGCGGTGCCAGGCGGACGCCGCGGCGGCTGGCGCGTCCATGATCTGGCAGCGGTGGGGCCCTCACCTGTGCTTGCCCTGGGATGTGGGCATTGCCGTGCCCGCTGCCCGGCGATGGCGCCGAGGAGGCTCAGGGACTGACAGGGCTGGCGCAGCTGACGGCACCCGAGGACGCCCTGCGCAGGCCATGGGATCGGGGTGGCCTCTGCGCTGTGGTGGCCTCGCCCCGTGTCGCCGCTGCCCCTGCGCACGGGTGCGTCCGGGAGGGGCCAGGCAGGACTCCGGGGCCCCAAGAGGTGCCGGCGTGCCGCCATCTTGTCCTTCCCGCGAGGGGCCCGCCTTTTGCAGGTAGCGGTGACGTATGGCTGAGCCTCTGGAGGGAAGCTCCCAGCACCACTCACGAATTTGCTCTTGAGCCTCAGACGGCTCAGCCGCCCCTCCAAACCTGCCCAGAGGCAAACCCTACACAGGAAGGCCCGTCTCCGGGCCTGCCCTGCAGCCTGACCGGGCGTAACCACGGTGCTTGGCTCCGACCCCGCCTCCCGCTGCACCTCCCGAGGCCCAGCCGGTGGGCGCCTGCTGTCCACAGTGCGCCAGGCGGGCCTCCGCGGAGAAGGCCAGCTGGGCCCTCACGCTCATGGTGACATGTCATTGTCGTCCAGTGTGTCCAGGCCCGGAGCGGCTGGTCTGACTGAGCCCCCGCGCGGGCCCAGGCCCCACCCCGCCTCTGGGCGACCGGGCTGCGTGCCCAGGGCTGAGGTCGCAGACCTCCAGGCGGGCAGGCGGGACGGCCCCGTCGCTCGTGGGCCCCGCTGAGCACATCGGGCGGCCGTGTCCACGAGGGAGGGTGTGCGGAGCGCAGACTCCCTGGGAGGAAGGGCACGGGGCCGAGGGGCGCGCTTGCTGTGGCTTGGGGGACGCGGGGGCGCCTCGTGGACCAGGGCAGGGAGGAGGGACGGGTCCCTGATGTGCGCACCTCTGAGCATCAGCGTCGTGAGCAAACCTTCCGTGGCTGTTAGAGGGGCTCGCGTGGTCACACGCTGTGTGGGGGAAAGTCGTGACTGGAAACCGCAGCAGTTTGCAGGGCGGCCCACCGGCGGCCGTCTCAGCGACTCCCTCCTGCTGGGCATCGCGCAGACTCTCCCCTAGGGCGCTGGGCCCTTGGGGTGCGCCCAGGGACAGCCTCGTTAGCGGAGCTCCTTCCCCAGAATGAGGCAGACCACGCAAAACAGCCCGTGGCCGCGCAGCAGGCCCGGTGGGAGACGCCGCTGCCCCGTGCGTGCCAGGACAGGCGCTGGAGGACAGAAATCTGTATTGAAGGGCGTGTTGGACGGCGCCCTCGCCTCCCACGAAGGTTGCCCCGGTGGGCTTTTCCCTAGCCTTGCGGCCGCGGCGCACCTGGCGCTTCTGTTCTCTCTGCACCCCGTGAACCGGGGACTGAATTAGATTCTGAAATTGAGTGTGCAGCCGTTCGTAATGGGAGGGGATCGCTTCTCACCTTGCAAGTAGTGAGGTCATGATAATATGAAGCGAAGTGGATTAAAAATAAAACCAGAGGTGTTTATTTACGACCTGCTCGGAATTGGATTGGCATCTGTGTAACTCGCTCCTAATGGTGAAGGACAGCAGATTGACGCTGATACGGCCCCGGGGACACTGTGCCAGCGAAACTTGCTCTGTGAATTCAATTTAAAGGCCCTGGGAAGTATCTGAAATGCAAAAGGAAATGGACTGAGGAAGAGAAACAGTGGCCATGGGGAAGCCGCGCTGGTGGGGAGCCCAGCGAGGGCCGGGCCACGTCGCCAGGGGCGCGCGGCCCAGGCCGGCGCGGGGCCTGTGACGGAGGAGGGGCCAGGGCGCCGAGCACGCGCAGCGGGAGGGGGTGTCGGGTGGCCAGAGCGCCCGTCACCTGCAGTTCCGGGCTGGGGCTCGGGGGGCGGCCGTCGCCCCGGGGCCACACGCACAGGAAGAGGGCGCCGGGCCGGAGCGTGACGCCGCACCCTGCTCGTACCGCACTGTGGCCCCCGCGCCCGTCGCCGCCCTGCAGGGTCCGGAAGCTCCGTGGACAAGAGGCAGGGAGCGGCTGAAGGTCCGAGTCTGCGGGCGGCTCCTGTCCGGTGGGGAGTGTGGGCACCTGCCTCCGGCCTCTGTCACTCGTCACCTGCTGGGAGCCGGGCCTCAGCGGCAGCACCGCAGCGCCCAGGTGCCCTTCCCACCCGACCTCCCAGGTCCGGCTGCTTCCAGGAGAGGCTGAGGGGCTCCTCCGGATGGGGCCACAGGGCCCTGGCCGCAGGGCCCCGCCCTTGAGCCCCCTGACCCCCGCCTTGCTGAGAGGAGTTTGGCCCTGGGCCTCATTCACCAGGAGCCACCTGCCACCCAGCCCTCTGAGCCCTTCCTGCCAAGCCCTTCTGGGAGCCGGGCCTGTGCTCCCCAAAACCTGCCCGTCCCTTCCCAGTGCCGGTGCCGGGGCAGTTTGTAGAGTCGCCGCCCCGGCACAGCCCCTCGCCCGTCCTCTGAGCCGTGAGCCCCGAGGCAGCCGAGGCCGGTAGGGGTGGCTTCGTGCCCGCGAGCTGAGCCAGCGCCGTGGGGAGGCCTGCGAGGCAGCAGCAGGGACCCCAGCAGGTCTTCCCTGGGACCACGTCGTGGGCTGTCCGGTGTCCGTCTTTCCTGTGTCCCTGTCCCAGCTGCACCTGGGTCCCCGCTGTAGAGTCACCAGGTGCATAGACGTCTGGGCCCATGGGCCCTGGGGTTAGTGGGCGGCGCCTCACCCCCAACTCTGGAGAGCCTTCGGGGCACGGGCTGGGAGCGGGGGCTCCTGAGCTGGGACAGCACCGCGCAGCCAAGCCCCTGCAGACCAGCGCCCGGGCCTTGGGGTGCGGGGACACTCAGTGAAATGGGGTCACAGTCCCCGCTTCCCCACAGATGTGTCTCCTGAGTCTGGGCCTCCCTGGCTGCCCAGCTGGGGGCCCTCATGAGGGTCAAGGGGTGGGGCACGGTGGCTCTGTGGGCTGCTCTGGGGTGGGGCTGGGGGTGCAGGGAGCCCCCGTGCTCACCCCACCGGCTGGGGCGTTTTCTGGGTCCCGCTGAGAGGAGGGGGACCCCCAGCCCCGCCCCCACCCACAGTCGCAGGCGCAGCCCATGACCTGGCCTGTCTCTCTCCCCAGGAGCTGCTGCTCTTCCTGCAGAACCTGCCCACGGCCGGCTGGGGCGACGAGGACATCAGCCTGCTGCTGGCGGAGGCCTATCGCCTGAAGTTCGCCTTCGCTGACGCCCCCAACCACTACAAGAGATGAGCGTGGGCCCCAGCCGCAGGCCCCGCGCCCAGGACAGCGCCCGCCCCGCCGGCTGGCTGCGCGAGACGCCTCGATGGACGGCCCGCCCGATGGGGTGTCTGCCTGGAGCGCGCCAGGCGCAGCCTGCGGCCTGGCCAGGGCGGGCTGCCTGTTTTCGGAGATACCAAAGAGAGCCGGGGCGGGGCCCGGCCGTTGGGACCCCTCCCGTGTCCCGGAGCTTCCTTGCCAAACGCTGGTCTCCGGAGACACCCGGTGCGGGGGCCCCTCCTGGAGAGGCCCACACCTGGGGCCGGGCAGAGGGAGAGGACGCCCGCCTCGCACCTGCTGGGAAGTGCAAAGCTTCTATTCTGTTGAATGAAAGAGAATAAAATATAGACAAATAGTGAGTGAGACGTCGTCCTAACCTCAGACCTGCCCCTGCAGCGCCACACCCGTCCCTGGCGCCGCGCGGAGTTGGCTGTGGACGGCCGGCCTTGGCTCGCCTGGAAAGCCGCCGCCGGGCCTGTTGCGGGAGCGCCGCGCCCGGGGGCTCTGCCTGCAGCCGGTCGTGGGCGGGGCCTCGTCCCCAGCCTCTGAGGAGAGAGACCGGCCCTGTGGGTCCCGGTCAGGTAACCCCGAGTGCCGGGCTGCCGTGCGGACAGACGGACGGGCAGGGCGCAGCCTCCGGGATGGGTGCCGTGGCCGACCGTGCTTGCCCCGCGGCGGTCTGCGGGGCGGGCCGAGCTGCCGCCCCGGGTGCCCGAGTCAGGGCGGCCCTGCCGCCTCTGTCACCGGGGCAGTGAGCCCGGCGGGCGAGTTGTGGGCCGTTGAAGGATCAGAGCGCAGGGACGCGGGGGAGGGGGGACGACACCAGGCGGGTCCCACAAGCTTCGGGGCCACCGGCCTCTGGGGCTGCCGTGGAGCTACACCCCCTCGTCCGCCGTGCAAAGCGTCTGGCTATGCGAGCTGCTGCCGCTGCCGCAGCCACAGCAGGACCGGCTGCCTCCCCGCCGCTCGCCGGTCTGTTCACCCAGAGGGGCTCAGGGGTAGAGGGTCAGGGGCCCCCTGGGGCAGGTGCCGTGTTCCCCGCCCCCGACTTGCCCTGCGCCCCGGGCCGTGCGGAGAGTAGGCCCTCCCGTGCTAGGTCTTTTGCTCTGCGCGCCCCTGCTTCACAGATGAGGACCCCGAGGCGTGGAGGCCAGGCGGCTCGCCTGAGCCCACGGAGCTGGCCCAGTGGGCAGTGTGTCCCCAGCTGAAAGGTGGTGGGCATCGGGTGGCCAGCGACTTGCTCAGGGTCACGCAGCCAGTCCAACTACGAGACTGCCGGGCAGCTGGGGTGGGAGGGCCGACGGACGGCGCCCTTGGGGGCTCCCCGGGCGCGGGCCCCGCCCCCGGGGCACCGAGTGGCCGCCTCATGCACCGCCCACGGCCCGCGGCATGCCCGGTGCTGGGCAGAGCTGGGAACTGCGCTCTGGAGGGATCTCTGTTGATGTGCTGAGTTACTGTGCTAGTCGCCCGTGTTCCCGGGGCTGTAACGAGGTGTCGGCGGGAAGAGGGGACTGAAGGGATGAGTCGGGTGACTCTTGCGATGCCGTCACGCGTTCGCAGTAAGAGTCACTCGCCAGTTTACAGCGTAGCGATGTGCTGCTCACTTACCTGGCCAGCTAACGGGGATGTCGGCTCCAGGCTCAGGGGCAGTAGTCGCCTGGCGAGGCCCGGGTGCTGCCTCTGTTCCCCGCCTGGCGCCTCCCGAGGCCGGCGCGAGGCCAGCGGGCATTCTCCCCGTCTGACCGGAGGGCCCAGCAGAGTGGCTCGGCCTGGGTGCGGGGCTGTGGCCGAGCCTGGTTCCTGGGCCAGAGCTCCCTCAGGCCTCCCTGACCACGCCTCGCCCCTGCACAGCCTGTGTGCGCCCCGAGCTCTGGCCCGAGGCAGCCCCGCGACTCCCCACGACGCGCCTATGGCCAGCTCCCAGCCTGGGCTGGGGAAGAGCCTTCACAGATGGGCTCAGGTATCTCGGGGGCCCGCGCAGCGGGGAGGGCCGGGGACACCCTCGCAGAGAACGGGCCGTTGGAGCTGGGCAGACGAGGGCATTCTGGGAGGAGAGAAGAACACGAACCGCGTTGGAGGTGGACGGGTGGACCTGGGTCAGCGGGCGGGAGGAGAGGTGGGCACCGCGCTCGGAAGCTCGTCAGCAGGGACGGCGCCCACCGGGGTGGGACTTGGCCCCCCTGCGTGCTCCCTGCTTGTGGGTGTGTGGCCTGGCCCTCCGCTCGGCCGCCAGGGTCGCCGCCACAGATGCCGTGCGGCCCGGCGACACCGCACACTTGGGAGCTGGTCTGGTGGCGAGTTGTTCGCACGAGAGGGGACGGCAGGCCGCCCCGGTCCCCCGTGGATCCTGCCGCCGGCCGCTGAGCTCGGCTCTCCACCGTAGGGTTCGCGCGGCGCCCGGCCAGCTCTGTGGGGGCCCGTCCTGCAGGAGGACAGCTGCCTGCTCGCTCGGGCCCCGTCTCCCGGCTGCTGCGGGGCCACCGCACTCTGGACAGCGGTGCTCCCTCAGCCTGTCCCGGGGACACTGCCGGCCCAGGGACGGTGGCTTTGCGGTTCGTGGAGCGAGTCCCGTCCAGAGTCTCACGGCTTCTAAACCGTCCAGACGCAAGGTCACGTTGAACGACCCCGCGGAGGGCTGCCTTTCCGGGGGAGAATCTCCTGAAGCGGGAGCCGACTCGTGAGTTCGGGGGCGGCAGCGGGGTCAGCAGTGGGCGGGGAGCAGGGTGCGGGGGCCAGGCAGGGGCGGCGCCGTCCGCCCACGCCCCGCCCCCGCCCGCCGGGGTGCTGGAGGGAGGGGATGCCGAGCTGGTGACGTGGCCTGTCACCAGGCTGCCAGCCGACAGGGAGGCGATCAGTGACTTCGTGTTGGTGCGCGTGCGGTGCGCGTGCGGTGCGCGTGCGGCGCGCGGCGTGGACGGTGTCGGGGGGCCCACTGGCCGCCCCAGGTCCCGGGCCCACTGAGGGGCCGCCCGTGCACCACCCGGGGTCGCCTCGCCCCTCTGAGGCCCCGCGGGCCCCGCCCGCGGGCGAGGCGTGAAGGCCCGGAGGCGCCCGGCGCCCGCTGCCGCTGCCCGCAGGAGCCCGGGCGGAACGAAGTCTCGGTGCCCGAGCGTGCGCATCTGTCCCCCGCGCTGGTGCCCTCCAGAGTCTAGGGGGCGACCACCCTTCTCGGCGAAAAGGAGCTGGGCCGTCCGCCAGCGTCGGGGCGTGTGCGCGTTTCAAACTGCCCGCGTGTGAGTGTGAAGAGTGTGTAAGGAAGCGGGACTTGCCGAAGCGAAGGCGAAGCCGCGCGATGCTCGCCCGGCGTGGGCGTCGTCCCGCCAGCAGCCCGGCACCGCCCGCCTTCCCCAGGGGCCGTCCGGTTGCCCGTCCGCGTTTGGGGGGCACGGAGGTCGCAGGGCTGCGCGGGGTGTTTCCGCCCTGGGTCTCCGGTCACTGGCGGAATAACTCTCACAGGGGGACAGACGGATGCAGCTGCCGCCGCCAGGAGCCCCGCCCGGGAGTGGCCGGCACCTCTCCACCCTCCCCGAGAGCCCAGCCGGCCCTTGCCTGCTGACCAGGAAGTGATGCGCGTGCGCGTGCCCAGCACACGGGCGCCGCCACGGGAAAGGTGTTCGCCCCGTGGGGGAGGCCTGCCCGCGTCTCCCGACAGGAAGGGGCGACTGCGGTCAGAGCCGACCTCTACGTCCGGGCAGACGCAACCTCACTCCCCGTGGGCACAGCCCTCGGCCCCGTGCCCTGGGGTCCCGGTCACCCGCGCGGGCGCTCCTCCCGGCGGCCGCCGGCCGAGGTCGAAGGGCGCGTGGCCGCACGTTCGATCCCGCCCCAGCCCGCACGGAGGCCCCGCCACTGTCCGGTGAGGCAGGCGGCCCCAGCGAGTCCCAATCAATAAAATACTGAAATACGTGTCTCTTCAACTCTGAGGATTTATTAGTGCCCATAAATTACCCCTGGAATGTAAGACATTTGGCGTAATTTTATTACAATCATTCAGAATTTTAGTTCCTGAATGTTATTAAATTCCTTTCACATCATGTCAATTACTGTAGGAACATTATATCCTGTCTATTGGGGGAATTATTTTCTAACAACTGCACCAAACCTCATTTTCTCAGTAATTATTTGGACATAAATGTAAATTTTAATTATCTATTTGCGCGCCATTGTCTCCCACGCTCACCGCCACGGCTCCTCCGTTCCTTTCATTCCCCTGAGCTGCGGCGCAGAACCATTTTCTCCCAGAAGGGACGGCTGCGGGCCGCGCTCTGAGTCCTCGCGGGAAGGTAAATACATTTGTTCACCTCCCAGTCCACGGTCATGGACGGGCTGCGCTTGGCGGGGGCACCGTCCGGGGCGTGAGTCTCGTCTCCCCGGAACCGGGCAGCGCGAGCGGCGGCGTCCAGGCGGGGCGGCCGCGCGGGGGACGTCGGTTCCCTCCTTAAGCCGTCTGGTTCTTGCTCTGTGAGCTGCAGGCGGATCTTTCTAATCCTCCGAGGCAGAAATGCCACCAGGAGCTATAGATAGAAGCAGAGTGCACCTTCTCCCTTTAGTTCTGCGTATTACACCGTGGTCTGAAGGCTCCAGTCTCTTTCCGTTCAGGGAGAAAGTCCTTTTCTTCCTTTAGGGACCCGCCCCCGCCCCTGCGCCCTGCGGGAACCGAGGGAACGACCCTGCGTCCCGCGGGCCTCTCCTCGGCGTCTCAGCCGTGTGCTGGCCGTTTCCACCTCTCCTTCCTTTTTATCTTTCCGAGGCTGGAAGGCTCTGCGTCCCCATTCGCCAGTTTGGGCTTCAGCCCCGTGCCCACGGCTGCTTTCAAGTTGTAGTATTTTAGTCACCGTGTTTGTAATTTCAGAGACCCCTTCCTTGTTCTTTAATCCCCCGTTTAAAAAGCTGCGGCCAGCTCTTGTTTCAGGGACACGATACCCTTTGGAGTCCCCGCGGACGCTAATTAGAAATGGAGGGTTCTCTCTGTTTCCTACATGAGTCCCGTTTCATCACGGATTACGGGAGGAGTGACTCGCAGGGTTTAACGGCGCCCCGTGGGACCACTTTCTGTGCAGAGGCGTGTATTTCTGCCCTCGTCGGATGCAGCGGCCCGGTGTGGGCCCGGCGGCCGCGGCCATGCTGTGCTTTCTGACCCTGGGGTTGACGGCTTTTCCCTTAAATAGCTCAGCTCCACGGGCCATGCAGCCCCGGTCGCAAACGCTCAGCCCCGCTGCTGCAGCCGGGAGGCAGCCGAGCGGAGGTGACCGTGAGCCAGCGTTGCGTTGCAAACACTGAAGGTGGGAGGGCCCTGGTAGGGCCCCCCGGGGGACACCCCAGTTTTCTGGGTAATTGCTTCCCCTTGCGCACAAGGTGGCTCCCGCTGCACCCGGATTTGCTCTCTGCCCTTCGGCTCCGCCTTCGCTCCCTCTCCCAGCTTCTGTCGGCCGGGTCCTTGGGGTTTGGGGGCTTGGAGGACGGCTTACTGGGAAGCCGTACCTGTCTTTTCAGGGGGTTGGCTAGGCCTGGCTGCCTTCTCAGGCTTCTCCTGGCGCCCGTCTCAGCCTCCCTGTTGTGCATTTCACAGTGTTCTCAGAATTCCTGGTTTATTCACTCATTTTTTCCTGGTTTCCAGGGCTGCTGTTTATTTTCACATTTAAACATATTTGTATGGGATCCAGAGAGGGATAAGATCTATGGGTTCAGACCGCCATCTTGATCTGAAGTCTCCTGCATTCTTCTGTTTTTCCACTTACAACCCCCCCGCGTTGTGGACGCCTGTGTGGCATGTCATGTAATCCACCCCTTCTGGGGGCACGATGTGGTGATTTCAGTGACTGTACCAAGTAAGGCAGCCGACCGTCACACAGACCGGTTCCAGGGCACTTCGGTCCGTCCCCGAGCTCACGGTAGAAGTTCGTCCGCCTTGTACCAAGTCGTCAGACAGTTGAAGGCCCGCCTCAGGCCTCTGTATTTTGGTTCACAGATGTCGCCAAGCTCTCAGTTACTGCAGCTTTGAAGCTACATTTCAGCAGCTGGTGGGGGAAATGGCCCCTCCCCCATGCCACTTCCACAAACTTCCTTTACGATCATCTTCTGCTACTACTTCCGGGGACAGGAGGGTCCAGCCCGTGGCCCAGGACGGCTGTGAGTGCGGCCCAACACAAAATTGTAAATACACTTAAAATATCATGGGATCTTTTTTTTTTGTGATTACGCGTTGCAGTATATTTCACGTGTGGCCCAAGACAACAACTTCTTCCAGTGTGGCCCAGAGACGCCAAAAGGTTTGGACACCCCTATGGACAATGTCACTGAAATCCGTTGTCATTTTTTTTTTTTTTAAATCTTCACTGGAGGACACTTTTTTTCCATTGCTTTTAAAGGGGGAGAGAAACATGGATGTCCTGTACGCGCCCCGACCGGGATCGAGCCTGGAACCTTTGGGTGCACAGCACGCTGCTCCACCCGACCGAGTTGGGGTCTGGCCAGGCCTGGGGGGCTTTTTTATGAGGACATTAATCCCGTTCCTGAGGGCTCCACAGTCATGACCTCAGCTCCTCCCGAAGGTCGCACCCCCTAACGTCATCACTTCAGGGGTCAGAATTTCAGCATGAACTTGGAGGGGGGCACGTTCATGCCACAGCGCACAGAACGTTAATAGAGACGCACACTCACGCAACGGGACTGAGCGCAGTCAGGGAGTTTGGGCTCCTCGTGGGCACGTTTTCCTGCAGGCACGTGGGCGTGAATGATACGGCAGCGGCTGGTCGCTGCCCGGCCACTGGAGGCTGCGCTCTGGTCAACACCGTTGTTCCAGAACCCTCGCCAAGGCTCGCAGGGCGGTTCTGCCGTCTGGGCGTTTGCACACCGCTGGCGCTGGCTGGTACGGAGCCCCCGGGGGGTCTCCCAGACGGGGAGGCGGTGCCGACCCCCGCTCCGCCTGAGGTCTCTCGCGGGCCAGGCGCCCAGTCCGCACCTTCGGACGACACGTTGCCATCTCCCTGAGAAGCGCCCGTGCCCTGCTGTTGGGCAGCGGTCCCCAGTTCTGCCCGCTGCTGCGGCCTCCACCTGCCCCGCCGTGGTTGCGGGGGCGTGCGGGGCCAGCATGGTGGCGGGGGACAGCAGTGCGATGCTTCCCTGCTGCCTGCCCCGTGGCCTTCCCGTTCCCGCCTGCAAAGCTGCAACGTTCGCAGCGTTGGCTTGCGAGGCTTGGTCGCATCCATGTGTGAGGCTTCTGCTCGTCCCCCTTAAACCCGGGCCCCGGCCCGGTGCCACAGCCTGGGAACCGATCACAGCGATCAGGGACGTCTCCTGTCACCTGAGACGCGCTGAAGTGAATGCCGAGGCCACGGAAACGGTCTCGTCCTGGTCGTGTGTCCTGGTCTCCTGCCGCTGCCTCTCGGTCGCCGTGTTTGTGGGCTTAGGCGCCGACAGCGCCGATGGGAGTGGAGAGGGCGAATCTCCTGGTTAGAACCCGACTCCCGAAATACACGGAGAGTGGGAGAAAGGCCACTGGTAAGATGCCTGTGGTGCCCAAGGAGCGCAGAAGCACCTGCTCGAAAAGACCCCCGCTCCCCCGTGTGCACAGCAGCCTGTTCACAGCGGCCGCAACGGAGGAGCGGCCTGGGCGCCGTCCGTGGGCGACGGGTGGGGGGCGGCGGCCTGTGGGCTCCGGGCGCTGCCGTCCGGCCGTGGAAGGACCGGGCCCTGCCATGGGTGGTAGCGGCTGCACCCGAGGGCATCGCGCTAAGTGAGATAAGGCCGAGAAAGCCAAGTACCGGATGAGCGCCCCTGCAGGCGGGGTGCGCAACGAAAGGAGAGGAAAAGAGCGAGCTCGCAGGCACGGGGCCCGGGTGCGGGGGGCGCGCCTTTAGTGTAAAGGGCTGGAATGCAGATTTGAAAATAGTCTGAATAAATTGTCATTTCAAAATAGAGTATCGTTAAATTCCAAAACACGTTTTTGAAAACATTGAAAAATTCGGAGTTTTCCAAAAAATTAAAACATGATCGCAAAACAAGACAATACAGAGAAACATCTTTGATGAGGGGAAAAAAGGAAATCCCTCTAAGAATGATTGGAGTTGCCCAACAAGGCTGTCATCCGTGGGAGGCGTGAGTTGCCCATCATCAGAGGTAATCAAGCTTTAATTGGACAACGGTAGGCTGGGATACTGTGGAGGACACCCATCATCCAGTGGGAACTTGGCCCCAGTGACCTTGAGGGCCCCTCCTCCCCGGGGGTCTGCCGTCGGTGCCCCCCACCCCTCCCAGGCCTCCCGCATCCTGCCCCCGCCCCGCCCCGCCTCCAAGTGCAGCGTTGTCCCTGTGGCTCTCACTGCTCGGCCTCCCTGCGGCCGCAGGGTGTCCCCCGTGTGCGGGGCACCGAACTCGCGGGGCGCGTCCTCCCGTTGCCGTGGGCTCTGTCGCTTCCACCCCGCCCCCAGCTCCAGCCGCCTCCTCCCACGCTCCTCGGGGGTGGCACCTTCCCTCTGAGTGGCACCTTCTGAGGGGCCGCAGAGAAATGGGTCGCATCTCTCCTTCAGGGAGTCCAGTCCAGCCGGGGATGGAAGCCGCCTGCCGGGAGGAGGGTGGCCTTTCGGGCACAGCCGCCCTCCCGCGTGTCCTCACGGGCCATCGCGGGTGCCGCCCTGCCCCCTCCGCTGTCAGCGCTCTCGGCAGCCCTGCCGCCGCGCAGCTGGGGGCGGGGGTCGCGGGGGCTGGGGAGTTGCTCCTGAGCCCCCGCTGGGAAGGGGCGAAGCAGGGGACGTTCTAGGCTGAGGGAGCAGCGGTGCAGACGGGGTGGAGCGTGCCTGAGGGCGGCTGGACAGAGGACCAGGGACCCCAGGGCAGACGTGGCAGCAGGCAGTGCAGGGAGCGGGGGGGCAAAGGGACCCTGAAGACAGGCCCTCGGCGTCCAAAACAGCCCGGCCTGGGAGGCGCGCTGTGGGGCGGAGCTCCTTCCTGCCGGTTGGTTGCTGCAGATTCGGGGTGCGAGCTGCCCCCGTGACCCTCACCCATGAAGCGGGGCTGCCACCCCCACCCCGCAGGGCGCTGCGGGGGTGACACTCCGGCCCAGGACGCAGAGGGGAGGCGCGCGCCTCGGGGCCCGTCCCTCCCGCCTCGGATGCGTCTCTCTCCGAACAGGTCTTCGTCCCCAGGCCCTGAGTGCCGCCAGTCCCTGCCGACAGCCGGCGCGGGGTTTCTCTTGCTTCAGCTGGGAGAAGAGAGCTGTCCGCCCCTCTGCCTGCGTCTGCATTCAAGATGTGTGGTCGCCATAGCAAAGTTCAGCGACCCTGAACTCGGCAGGCACGCTGGACTCAGCCTCTCCCGGGTGTGCCCACAGCTCTGCCGTCCGCAGACCGCGGGGTCGGAGCCCAGCTGCCTCTCCTGCCCCACTGCCCCCGGGAGTGGACCCTCGGTGGCTAGTCCTCCCGGACGCTTCCTGTGCCCCTGCCCTGTCCACTGGCCCTGACCGAGGGCCCCGGTGAGAAGGTGCGCCCAGTAGTTCTTCAAAGGAAGGAGTCTCAGGATAGAGTCTTTCTTGCCTTTGGCCTGCAGAGGCATGGAGGCTGAAGAGAATTCCTAACAATGTGAAGGCAGGCTCTTACAGAATTAAAAATGGGGTTGACCTTTCAAAATCACTGGTTAAGAACGAAAGTCCCAAATGATTGTAATAATACACAAAATTTTTGAAGAAAAGACCATGAGGAATAAGCACAAAACCAAAAAAGAACAAAACAAAGATATAGCAGATCAAACATATCCTTTTGGGTCATAAGTAAATAGGCTTAATGTCTTTGCTGAGGGAAAAAAACTATAAAATCGGGCTTAAAAATATTTACCTACATATCTACCCACCTACCAACTCACTCATCCATCATCCACCCACCACCTATGCATCCACCCATCCATCCATCCATTCATCCATCTGTCCATCCATCCATCCATCATCCATCATCCATCATCCATCCACCATCCATCATCCATCCATCATCCATCCATCCATCCTCCATCCTCCATCATCCATCCATCCTCCATCCTCCATCATCCATCCACCCATCATCCATCCATCCTCCATCCTCCATCATCCATGCATCCATCATCCATCATCCATCCATCATCCATCATCCATCCATCATCCATCCATCCATCCATCCATCCATCATCCATCCCTCTACCATCCATCATCCATCCTCCATCATCCATCCATCATCCATCATCCATCCATCCATCATCCACCTACCATCCATCATCCATCCATCCATCATCCATCCACCATCCATCATCCATCATCCATCATCCATCCACCATCCATCATCCATCCATCCACCATCCATCCATCGTCAATCATCCATCCATCCATCCATCATCCATCCATCATC
Organism: Pteronotus mesoamericanus; assembly: GCF_021234165.1. Classification (NCBI taxonomy): domain Eukaryota; kingdom Metazoa; phylum Chordata; class Mammalia; order Chiroptera; family Mormoopidae; genus Pteronotus; species Pteronotus mesoamericanus. The sequence continues at coordinate 6,039,995 of NW_026555239.1, forward strand.
CATCCACCATCCATCATCCATCCATCCATCATCCATCCATCGTCCATCATCCATCCATCCATCCATCATCCATCCATCATCCATCCACCATCCATCATCCATCCACCATCCATCATCCATCATCCATCCATCATCCATCCATCATCCATCATCCATCCATCCATCCACCATCCATCATCCATCATCCATCCATCATCCATCCATCCATCCATCCATCATCCATCCATCATCCATCCACCATCCATCATCCATCATCCATCATCCATCCATCATCCATCCATCATCCACCATACATCCATCCTCCATCATCCATCCATCCTCCATCCATCATCCATCCATCCATCCACCATCCATCATCCATCATCCATCCATCATCCATCCATCATCCATCCATCATCCACCATACATCCATCCATCCATCCACCATCCATCATCCATCCATCATCCATCCATCCTCCATCCATCATCCATCCATCATCCATCATCCAACCATCCATCCATCCATCCATCATCCATCCATCATCCATCCACCATCCATCATCCATCATCCATCCATCATCCATCCACCATCCATCATCCATCATCCATCCACCATCCATCATCCATCATCCATCCATCATCCATCCATCATCCATCCATCCTCCATCCATCATCCATCCATCATCCATCCATCATCCATCCATCCATCCACCATCCATCATCCATCATCCACCCATCATCCATCCATCATCCATCATCCAACCATCCATCCATCCATCATCCATCCACCATCCATCATCCATCATCCATCCATCCACCATCCATCATCCATCATCCATCCATCATCCATCCATCCTCCATCCATCCATCCATCCATCCATCATCCATCATCCATCCACCATCCATCATTCATCATCCATCCATCATCCATCCATCCATCCATCCATCATCCATCCCTCTACCATCCATCATCCATCCTCCATCATCCATCCATCCATCATCCACCTACCATCCATCATCCATCATCCATCATCCATCCACCATCCATCATCCATCATCCATCCATCATCCATCCATCCATCATCCATCCACCATCCATCATCCATCATCCATCATCCATCCACCATCCATCATCCATCCATCCATCATCCATCCATCGTCCATCATCCATCCATCCATCCATCATCCATCCATCATCCATCCACCATCCATCATCCATCCACCATCCATCATCCATCCATCCATCATCCATCCATCGTCCATCATCCATCCATCCATCCATCATCCATCCATCATCCATCCACCATCCATCATCCATCCACCATCCATCATCCATCATCCATCCATCATCCATCATCCATCCATCATCCATCCATCATCCATCATCCATCCATCATCCATCCATCATCCATCATCCATTCTCCATCATCCATCCATCCTCCATCCATCCTCCATCCACCATCCATCATCCATCATCCATCATCCATCCATCCATCCATCATCCATCCATCATCCATCCATCCATCATCCATCCATCATCCATCATCCATCCATCCATCATCCATCATCCATCCATCATCCACCCATCCATTATCCATCATCCATCCATCATCCATCCATCATCCATCATCCATCCATCCATCATCCACCCATCTGTGTGTCCACCCGTCATCAATCGCCCATCGATCCATCACCCACCCATCCACGCACCCACCCACCTGCCCATCGGTCCCTCATTAAACGCTCCCCAGCGTCCCTCTGTACCAGCCCCAGGATTCAGAGAGGCTCCGCTGCTGCCAGCCCTTGAGACATTCACAATGGCCTTGGTGAAGGCCACCCTGTAAATAGGCACATCAGTAGACGTGGTCAGTGCAGTGGGGATGCCGCAGCCGGGGTGTCTGCTGGGGGTGGGAGCTCCCCAGGAGAGGCAGGCTGTGGCAGCCCGGCCTCGGGAGACCACTGGTTGCTGGTGTGCGGGCAGAGGCCCCCCGTGCTGCCAACACGGCGTGTGGAGGAAGCCCAGCACGGCACGGGTCATGGTAGAAAACAGGCTGAGGAGTCTGGGCTGGGACGCAGGCCGGGGTGCCCCTGGGTATCAGGCCAAGGGGTTTGGGCTCAATCTCGTGGGCAGCGGGGAGCGCCGCGTCTGCAGACGCTGAGCGGCCTGATCGCACTGACCTTTTTTATCGGTGTGGTGGACGGGCGGCAGGGGCAAACCTGGAGCCCGGGAGGTGGCCTGGGCGAGAGGCGTGGGCCCAGGTCGTGGCACAGCAGGGGGGCCCCGAAGCCTCCACGCATCGGGGAGGCTTCCCTGGCAAAGCCTGTGAGCATGTGGGTCAGGCGGTTGCCATGGGAACATCAGCTCTTCCCTTTCTGGGGAAGCTCTAGGGCATGCGTGGGGCAGGCTGACAATTACCTTGGGCTTTGTGGACGCGAGGGCGACCCGGCCGCCCTAAGTGAATGCTGCCCAAGAGACGCTTGGCACCGTTCTCCTCAGAGTGACTCCTCGCCCAGAGAAGGCCGCTGCACCCGGGATGAGCCGCACTGGGCCAGTCCTCTCCATCCTGGGGGCGGGGTAGGGGGCAGACCCGAGCTCATCAAGGCTGTTCAGATTAATTACCCCAATGGGATGGGGCCACGCGGGTCTGCAGGGCAGCCACCACTTGGGGGCTGAAACGTGAGACAGATTGGGAGCAGGGGGGGCTCTCAGCCCCAGTGCAGGTCGGCCCCGCTCGGGGCACTTACTGCAGCCTTGTTTGAGGAGTGGAAAACAGTGACGACCGCGACAGAATAACAATCGTGGTGACGATGGTGGTGATGGTGACGGTGGTGATGGTGGTGGTGGTGGTGGTGGTGATGATGGTGGTGATGGTGGTGGTGATGGTGGTGATGACGGTGGTGATGGTGGTGACGGTGGTGGTGGTGGTGACGGTGGTGATGACGGTGGTGATGGTGGTGGTGACGGTGGTGATGGCGGTGATGGTGGTGGTGACGGTGGTGATGACGGTGGTGATGGTGGTGGTGACGGTGGTGATGGTGGTGATGGTGGTGGTGACGGTGGTGATGGTGGTGGTGGTGATGGTGGTGATGATGGTGGTGGTGATGGTGGTGGTGATGGTGATGGTGATGGTGGTGATGACGGTGGTGATGGTGGTGATGGTGGTGATGGTGGTGGTGATGGTGGTGGTGATGGTGGTGGTGATGGTGGTGGTGGTGGTGGTGATGACGGTGATGGTGGTGGTGATGGTGATGGTGGTGGTGATGGTGGTGATGGTGGTGATGGTGGTGATGGTGATGGTGGTGACGGTGGTGGTGGTGGTGATGGTGGTGATGGTGATGGTGGTGATGACGGTGGTGATGGTGGTGATGGTGGTGATGGTGGTGATGGTGATGGTGGTGATGACGGTGGTGATGGTGGTGATGGTGGTGATGGTGGTGGTGACGGTGGTGGTGGTGGTGATGGTGGTGATGGTGGTGATGATGGTGATGGTGGTGATGGTGATGGTGGTGATGACGGTGGTGATGGTGGTGGTGGTGATGGTGGTGATGGTGATGGTGGTGATGACGGTGGTGATGGTGGTGATGGTGGTGATGGTGGTGGTGACGGTGGTGATGGTGGTGATGGTGGTGATGGTGATGGTGGTGACGGTGGTGGTGGTGGTGATGGTGGTGATGGTGATGGTGATGGTGGTGGTGATGGTGGTGATGGTGGTGGTGACGGTGGTGGTGGTGGTGATGGTGGTGATGGTGATGGTGATGGTGATGGTGGTGGTGGTGGTGATGGTGGTGATGGTGGTGGTGATGGTGATGGTGGTGGTGATGGTGGTGATGGTGGCGGTGGTGGTGATGGTGATGGTGGTGATGGTGGTGATGGTGATGGTGGTGATGACGGTGGTGATGGTGGTGATGGTGGTGATGGTGGTGGTGACGGTGGTGGTGGTGGTGATGGTGGTGATGGTGATGATGATGGTGGTGGTGATGGTGGTGGTGGTGGTGATGGTGGTGATGGTGATGGTGGTGACGGTGGTGGTGGTGGTGATGGTGGTGATGGTGATGGTGATGGTGATGGTGGTGATGGTGGTGGTGATGGTGATGGTGGTGACGGTGGTGGTGGTGGTGATGGTGGTGATGGTGATGGTGATGGTGGTGGTGATGGTGGTGACGGTGGTGGTGGTGGTGATGGTGGTGATGGTGATGGTGATGGTGGTGGTGATGGTGGTGACGGTGGTGGTGGTGGTGATGGTGGTGATGGTGATGGTGATGGTGGTGGTGATGGTGGTGACGGTGGTGGTGGTGGTGATGGTGGTGATGGTGATGGTGATGGTGGCGGTGGTGGTGATGGTGGTGATGGTGGTGGTGATGGTGGTGATGGTGGTGATGGTGGTGGAGGTGGTGGTGATGGTGGTGGCGACCACTGACATTTATGTTGTGTCTACTATTTGCCAGTCATTTTTCTAAACACTTTACCTAAATTAACTCACTCACCCACCCAAAGCCATGTGAGGGGATGTTATTCTTCCTTTGCATGAGGGGAGCCCAAGGCACAGAAAGTCGGATGAGACCTGCCCAGTGCTCACGGCGCTGGGGGACCAGCCAGGGCTTGACGCCCCCCAGCCCTCGCGTTAGCCCGCTGTCCCCGCAGGAGGAAGGAAACATCTGGAAAAGGGTGCCAGCTCTCAGGGTGGGCGAGAACTGGGGTGGTTCTAAGCAGTGGGCGGTTCTGCAGCGAAGACTTGTCCCTGACACGGGCCGGACAGGGTCCTGCGGGCATGGCAGGTGGGGCAGAGACTGCCCGGTGGGGGCGCCTGACGTGGACCCCGGGCGCCTGTCGGCCTCCATCAGCCGCCCTCGTCCTCTGCGGGTCCTGTCACGCGGGGCCACCAACCGTTTGTTTAATACCCCGAAGTCGCCGGTGGCGCCTCCTCTCATCTGCCCGGGGCCCGGCGAGGACGCCTCGTGACGGTGCATGTGACAGGGAAACAGTGAGGCCCGTGGGAGGGACCCCTAGGACTTGCTGATGCTATAAGCCAGTCAGCCCCTTCGCTGTCCCCGGCCAGGGAGACAGGGCCCCCGGGGAGTGTGGCTCTCAGGAGCCAGGACTGAAGGCCGAACAGCCCCCACGGCCCAGGCTTCCGAGTCGCGGTGGCTGGGTCGCGCCAGGGTCTGCCGTCCCTCCAGCCCCGTGTGGGGCTCCAGCAGGGACAGGGGCCGCCTGCTCGGCCAGTGCCGGCCGCGTGCCAGGCTTCGTGGGCCAGCCCAGGATTGGGGCGCGAGTTCGTGGGGGCTGATGGGAGAGCTCCGGGGTCGTGGGCGGCTGCGGCGGCTGCGGCGGCTGCCGTGACTCAGGAACGACAGCAGGGCAGGGCCCTCAGGGGACATCGCTGGTGCCAGGGGTCACCTGTGGACGAGGGCTGAGCCCCTCTTTGAGGTGGAGGCTGGGGCCCCCTGAGCCTCCCGTCAGGGGACGCTCCAGCGGGGCGGGACGGAGCGCGGCCTGGCTGGCGGAGGCAGAGCCCACGACCGCCCGCGGGGCTTCAGAGGGGCAGTGCTCACCCTCCCCCGCGCCAGCCTGCGAGGCCGATTCGTTCCTGCAGAGATGCAGCTGAGGGACGGGATGAACCAGACGCACAGCGGTGGGAGGGCCGGGACCGCAGACCCTGCCGGACGTGCGGACGGCCGTGCTGAACGGCACCTCCCTTCGGGGGCCGCGGTGACGGGGGAGCTCACAGCAGAGGGCCGGAGAGCCTGCGACTCTGTCCCTGCTGAGTGGAGCCCTTTAATCGAAAATCCATGCAATTTATTTGACTATAAATGCGTGTTCTTTCAGCACGCAGCTCTCTCCCCAGCCTTTCCATGTTAATAGATCATTAATACTCCATGAATGCGTAGTCATCTTCTTGCAAAACAAATGCACGGGCATGAACGGGAAATAATGGCGTTTATACTTAAAAAGAGAGTGCAGGACGGGGGAGGGAGGGCTGTGTTTGCAAAAACAGCTGCCCTGGCCACTGCCGGCCTCCGCAGGGAAGGCGGGCGGCGCTGCCGCTCCGGTGACTCAGCCGATGCCTGGGCCCGGGAGGCCCCTGCATGCCCCGGCCTGCAGAGGGCGCCCTCCGCCGCCTGGAACAGGGCCCGCCGGGTCCGGTCCAGGGGAGCAGGTGCAGGTGAGCGCGGCTCCTGGGAAGGCAGCCTGGGACGTGTCACCGCAGCCCAGGTGTGTGGCGGGTGCCTGGACTAAGCCTGCGCTGCCTTGGGTTCTGTGCTGCAGCCATGCAGGGCCCCGCAGGGTGGGCTCTGTCGGCCCCAGTGACCGCCCCCACTCCCCGCCGGCCCTGGAGCGCGGAGCTCACGGGGAGCAGGACCCAGCCCAGGCCGCGACACCCGGTTCGCCTCAGGCCAGGACGCTGCCGGGCCCAGCTCTGCAACCTCTCCCAGCCCCGTCGCTCCCTCTGCGAGCTCAGGTGGGTGGCCGGTCGTTCGTTCCCTCCTTCACCCGCCGCTGGGGTCCTTCGTCGCGCCAAGCCCGCCCTCTGCGGCGGGCGCCGTCCAAGGGGACGAGGTCGGGCCTCGGCGAGAAGGACGCGCTGCGGCTCCGCGGGCCCTGCCCCTCGTCGTTGGCCTCGCCCCGCACCTGCCCGTCCATCTGGTCTTTCGATGACTGTGGGGAGCCGGGGGCACTTGCGGCCCACGGGCACGTGGTGCGCGTCCCCGAAGCTCTGCTCCGGGCTCGGGAGGGGGTCCGTGGGGCGCGCGTCCTCCGGCCGGCACGTCCCGAGCCCCCGGCCGGGCCGGCGGGCAGCGCCCAGCAGGGCAGTGTGAGAGCGCCTTGCGCGCTGGGCTGGGGCCTCCCCGCCACCCCGCGGCCTGTTCTGGCCCCTGCGTGTGCCCAGTGAGCAGTGGGCTCGGGGGCGGGTCCGGCGGGCGGCCTGTCTGGCGGGTGCTGTGTTTTCTGCTCCCAGGACAGCGCCCAGCGCCCAGGGCTGCTCCGGAGACACCCGAGTGAATGAATGAATGAATGAATGAATGAGTGAGTGACATTCTGTCCCCGCTCTCAGAGCTTCCAGCCCAGAGGAGGGGCCAGGAAAGGCCGGCGACCACAGCTCAGCCAGCGCTGGGCTGCGGCTCCGGCTCCGTCGGGTCTCAGCCCCTCCCCTGTCCCCATGTTCCCTCCCTCCGCCTCCCTTTCCTCCCTTTTTCTCCCCTCCCCCTTCCCTTCCTCTCCCCCATTTCCCCACCCCCTCTCCTTGCCTCCCGCTCCCCCAGCTGCTCCCTCTAAGAGGCTTCCCCCGGATCCAGTGTCTGCGCAAGGTCACGGTCCCTCTGTGCTTCTGTCCCTCAGAGTCGCGCTCCCCGAGGGCAGATTCCCTATCTCCTCGGCTTCCTTGGCCCCAGAGTCAGACTGAGAGCTACACCGAAGATTTTTGCGGGGAGGGAGGTGGCCAGGCAGGGAGGGCTTCCTGGAGGAGGAGGTACATGCGTGGCATTTCACGGACCGCAGGCTGAGGCCAGATTTCAGGCTCTGCAAGGCTTTCTGGGGGTCGAGCCCAGCATGGTTCCGAGCCCGCGTGTTTGGATTTGTTAGCGGGAACATTTAGGGAGTCTGACCACACAGATTAAGTAGGTCCTGGTCCCAGCGGATAAGGCGCCGATGACGGACCGGCCCCTCCTCGCCTGGCAGTGTCGTCTCTGGGACACGCCATCCAAACCCGCCCCTGCGGGGAAGCCGGTCGAGCTGGGTCCGGTCGGCCCCGAGGATGCGGGTGCCCGAGTCCACGGGGAGAAACCGAGGCAGCGCCCCTCCGGCTAGGAGGGTGGGTCAGGCCTCCAACGCAGCGCCGCACGCGGCCCGGGGCCAGGGGCCCATCGCGGTCCCACTTCCCCAGTGAGGGGACGACGCTCGTCCCGTTCCCGTTTGCGCCCGCCTGGTGTTTCACCTTTAAGTGAAGCGTTACCGTAATGGGCTGCGCTCAAGTGCGGGCTGAGTAGAGGCCGTGCGCGCGCCCACGGCGACCTGGCTTCTGGACCCCTGTCCCCTCGGTTGCCGGATGTGCGACGAGACCCCGGCCCGGGCCGCACGCACGTGGGCCGACCCTGCGGGCGCGCTCTTGGCACGGGCGGCGGCTTTCTCTGGGGCAGTGGCCGGGGGCGTGCCGGCCCCCTCAGCGGCCTTCGGCACCGACCGCGCTGTGCCTGTGTCGTGTCTTCCTTCCCAGGGGACCGTGGGATCGTCTTCACCTAATTTATGGAATCCAAGTAAAGCTCGATGCCCCCCTGTGGCTGGTGACGCTGGCGAGGCAGGTGCCGCGGTGCACACCTCCTTCCTGGTGAATCAGACAAGCTGGCACTGGGGTCCTGCCGGGACATTCGAGCCCGCCCGGGGACCCGCCCCCCAGCAGCGGCTGCCGTCCGAAGTTGCCACTCCCGTGCGTGTGCCCAGAATAACTTGAAATGGCACATCTGTGGCTGCTACATGTGGCAAAACCGCAGCTGAATTTTGGGCGCGGGAGCACACAGCCCCCCAGGTTTCCCTCCTCGCCAGCCAGCCCGCGTCGGGAGAGGCTGCGCGCGCGGCGCCTTGGCAGAGCAGCTCGCGCCCTGCGACGGCGCGGGAGCGTTCGTAAACAAAGCCTCTACATCTTGGCTGCCGATGTATGAAATCGGCTGGAAGCCTTTAATGGAAGCGTTTGGTGGCTGGAAGCTGCAGAATGTCCGTTACTAACCTTTTCCGCACATTGTAACTACCGGAAACAAGGCAGGGAGACGGCCTGTCTCCGTAGGAACGCGGGGCGGAGGGGACGCGCGGCTGCTGCGCCCGGTGCGGGGCGCCCGTCTGGATTCTCCCCCAGATGCTGGCGGTGTAGCTCCACCCGTGGGAGCATCTTCCTGAGAGCCTCCCGCCCCGCCCCCGCTGAACCGGTGAATCGGGGAGGCGGACAGGACAGGGTCCAGCGGGGCAGCCCTGGGCTTCGCTGCGGTCGAATCGTGACCGGAGACCAGGCATTTCATGTGTTTCGCTCTGAAAATGAGAGTATCCTGGAGACGCTCCCTGCGTGGAGGCCGATGCGCGTGCGGCCGGCTCCCAGCTGGAGGGCGCGCACGTTTTGGCCGAAGGTGCCAGATCGGAAAGCGCCCTCGGGTGACAGGGAGTCCCTCGGCGCTCCCGAGGGGCCCCGGCGCCCGGGGGACAAGGTTCCTGCGTTTCGGGGCTGCGCCGCCTGGCCGGCGGGGGAGGCCAGCCTAGTGACGCAACTGGAATACGGGCTTACGCGTTTTTAGGAAAATTTATAATGCTATCGCATTAAAACATTCTTCTGAAAAACGCCAGTGACACAGTGTTAAGATGTATACGAGGAGGGAAATGACTAAAGTATGTAAATATGTACCGAGAACAATGATTTTATTTTCATAAAATGTTCATGTTTAGATGATAACATAATTTTAGAATTTCACTTCACTGTACATAAATAGGTCATATTTAAATTTTTATTAGAAGTCATTTTTAATAATGGCTTATAATAATAGGCCCCCCAACACAATAACACCAATTTATTGGTCAATAGCGACACATGCCGCTGACATGGTGTGAACATGCATGCCCACGGTCGCCTGTGGAGCATCCGGCGCATCCGTGCCCGCGACAGAGGGAAGGGCCGCTGGCTGCTGGCCGCCATGCGGGGGCACGGCCGGGAAGGGGGCTCCGGTCTGCGGCCCCAAGGGGGGGCAACGTGGGTGGTGGTTTTCTTTGCATTGTTGTCAAATTCCCTGGAAATACTAATAAAGTTTTAACAGCATAGTTCACACCCGTTGAACAACTCCCCAAGCCTCTCTGCCTTGGAACCGAGGGGATGAGGAGCGGCCCCGCCCGCGTGGAGGCCCCTCCCCACCCCGTCCACCCGCCCCCGGCTGGGACGCAGGGCCCCGGGGGCCTGGGAGTGCAGCGGGGTCCGCGGCTCGGTTGCAGCCGTGAGCCTGAGCGTCTGGTTCCACTTCTCATTTAATTGTCGATGGATTGATTCTCCTCGACGGCTGAGGGTCTCTGCGGAGTGTAATGACTTCCTTGCACCCACGCGCTGGATTGTCTAATGATTGCCAACAACAGGAGCCAGGCCTCCGCCCTGCTGTTAATTAAACTCCTTGGTCAGCGAGGCCCCGGCCACCCCTGGGCAGAGCGCTCGGCTCCGGGGCCCGGGCTGCGGGGCCGGGACCCGGCCTGGCACCTGTGAGCCAGGGTAGCGTCCAGCGCGGGGACCCGAAGGTGACAAGCCAGCTTCTCATCCTGCCCCCTGCCCTCCGGAAGCAAAGCCGCCTGCTGCGCGCGTGTGACCCCTCTCCGCTCTCGCTCCTCCGGGAACTCCCAAGGCCAGGGGCGCGGGATGCGGGATGCGGCCCCAGGCTGGGGCCGGCGGCCGGTGCCTGCGGGAGGGGCCGCTGTCTCAGCCACAGCGTCTTCACCTGCAACTCAGGACGGCAATGCAGGTGTGCGTGGACTTGGCCCAAACCCTCGGGGCCACGTGGGCCTCACGGGGCAGAGCTGTCCTTCCGGATTTTGGAAGATGACACAGTGCAGAGAACGCGTGGCGAAGCTCGCGGCTGGGCCCGGCGCCGACACCCCTAGACCCGCCTTATCGTTTAGTAGCCACGCGTGACTCCGCAGCCTACGGCGGAGACGAGGGCGATGAGCGGACCGTGAAGCCAGCTCAGATTTTTCCACTCGTCCGTCCACTCCGAGCGCACGGACGGAGGGCCATGCGACGCAGCCCCGCCGGGGCCCAGGCACAGTGGGCGTGGACCGCAGCCTCCAGAGCGCGCGGGCGCGGATCGGGGTGCCGGGCCGGCGGCCAGCCCGGCGGGAGGGGCGCCGGCTCCCAGACAGGCCCTGTGCCCCACGGATGCCGGTCCCGCCGCCGGTGGGCGCTGAGGAGAGGCACGTCCTGAGCGGCCATTGAAAGGGCCCCTGAAAGCCCAGTGGGACGCGGTTCCCGCCGCCAGGTTTGCGGGAGTTTGAACGGCTCTCAGGTCCAGGCTGGTCCAGGCGCGGGACACGGTGCCCTTCGACTGTCGCCGAGGTTGGAAGTTCATCAAGTAGGTACTGCTTTTTTTTTTTTTTTTTTCTTTGATACGACTTAGTTTCCATTAAACACGGAGCACATAGGTCTCTCCTTGGGCTCCGCGGGCGCCCCCTGGGTCCCACCCCGCAGGCACGGCCGCTGACACCGGCGAAGATGGCAGGGTGGGGTGCAGGCGGCCCAAGATCCAGTTTATTCTTTGTGGTGACTCACGAGCTACTGCATCGGCCTCCGCACGAGCAGCCGGGGGCGCGTCTGGCCACCCCGCGCGGTGACAGGACAGTCCCTGCCGCCTGGCCCTTGACCGCAGCTGGGGAGGGCGCGCCCGCGGACGGGGCGTGGCTGGCGCCGGAGCAGGGCGTGGAGCCCCGCGGACGGGCCATCCCAGGAGCCTGCCTTCTTGCCTGCTCGGGGAGGCTCGCGCCCCCCCGCCCCCTGGCACCATGAGGACGGGTGGGAGGCTGGGGAACCCCTCGCCCTGCGCCTGACGTGGAGCAGACGCCCGCCGCGCGGCTCTTCGCTGGGGGGTCTTGTTCTTATTGCCACCTCACAGCTGCTCGCCCTTGCCCCTGGGGCTCCCCGCTGTTGCCCACTGTTTGCCCTTAGGGGGTTCCCAGGAGAAGCAGGCAGGCCAGCCAGGGGCTGGGAGTCTGGGGCTGCGGTCTGGGCTCTGCCGCCGGCTCTCCAGGTGATCACGTGCCCGTCTCCTGGCCTCCGATCCTGGCCTCGCGTCCGCCGGTCAGCCGGGGGCCGCGCTCCGGCGCAGTGACAAGCGCCCCTTTGTCCTCGACCACAGGCTGCGTTCGTCATGAGCGGCTTCGGCCCTGCAGCCTGGGAGCCGGCCGGGGGCCGCCGCTGGCGGGGACCCTGCCGGTGTCGTCGCAGAGGAAGGCGGGGAGCCGAGACGCGCGATGGCTCTCACGCGCACACGCCGCCCTCCACCCTGGTGTCCCCTGCACTACACCCGCGTTGCTCCCTGTCACTGTGTCCCTGGCCCAGCCCAGGCCGGCCCGCAGCGGGTGCCCGGAGAGTTTTGCTCCCGGCTCGGGACTGGCCTGTGCACCTGGCACCCAGCCGGGACCAAACACAGATGCCCGCCCGCGCAGCGCCGCCCACGTGGCGGCGGCAGGGCCTTGCCTGGCTGTGGCGTCCGCGGCGCTGCCCACGCACAGATTCGTGGAACTTCTGTGTTGTCACCGTGCCCGGAGTGTGAAGCTACATGTGGATGGATTTCCACTGGGCACAGATGTGCGAGAAAACGGATCTGCCGGCTCGGAGCCGAGTTCCCACCAAGGTTTAAATAACACCCTTTCTCAGACAGCGGCGGGCGGCGGGGCCGGGGGAGGGCGTGGGCGCCGCGTTCGCCGGGAGGGGCCGGCTCTCCGGCCGTTGCCACTCCGCCCGCTGCCGCGCTGCCCTCCGGTCCGGCCCACGGCCGCTTTCCCCCACGTCGCCGGGCAGGGCTGAGCGCCGCCCCCACCTGCCTGCGCCTGCTCCCCACCCCGTGCGGAGCCAGTCTCTGCGGCGCCCACGGTGGCCCACGACAGCCCCCAGTCTCAGCCCCGCTCCACGCCCCCCAACTATTTCTTTCAGGCTTTAAAGTCAGCACGGTTTTGAATTCGACTCCGAGCCGCTGCCAAGGAACAGGTCGAGGAGGCCGATTCCCACACCCGCTCCCCGCAGGCCCCCCGAGCCAGGGCCGCAAGAGGACGCTAACCTCGGTTGTCCTCACGAGGTGACACACAGGGGTCACCAGCGGGGTTCAGCCTGCGGAAGGCTGTCGGGCCGGGCGGCGGTGCCGCGCCTCAGGTGACGTGGAGGGAACCGGGCGTGGAGAGTGGTCTCGGGAGAAACCGCACCGGCTCCCCGAACCAGCTCCGGCGGAGAGCCCAGCGCCGCGGCCTCGGTGTCCTCACCTCTCGAAGGCGGGGGCGGCTGAAATGACCTCGGCCTTCCGGCCCTGACCTCCTAGGCTGTGTGGCTCGCAGGGCAGTAGTTACGACCGGGGACTCCGAGCGGGGCGGGGGGGGACCTCGCCCCGGGGTGGGGGCTCGCTGAGCCGGGAGCGCCGGCTGTGCAGGCGGAGCGCCAAGGGGCTGACCCTCGCAGGCCAGGTGGCCCTGGGCCAGGCCGGGCCGTGGGTTTTCCCTCGTCTACTTGCCTCCGACCCTTGAACGGAGTTCGAGGGCTCAGCACACCGAGGGGCCACCCTGTCCCCGCCGGTGGGCACACAGGGATGGGCCAGGGATCAAGGGCGCAGGCGAAGTCACCTGGAAGCTGGAAGCCCGTCCTCCCGTGGCCCAGGGCGCTGAGGAGAGAGACGGTGGGCTCCCGTCCCTGAGGAACGTCAGGGCCGCCACGGGGTTCAGGAGGCCAGTCCTGGACGCCGTGCACCAGACCTTCCGTGTCACTCGCCCGCCTCCGGGCCTGGAGTCTGCGCGCCGGGTGTCCTTGGTGCGGGACCCCCCGCAGGCTCCTCCCGCTGTCCTCTGCTGGGGTGCCCGCGCGGACGGCTCTGAGAACCGCCCCCGCCACGTCCACAGTGCCGCCGCACCAGGCACACGCACGGGGGGGCTGTCCCGGGCGCCTGGCCGCGGCCTGGGGGAGGGAGCTAGGCATTCTCGAAGCAACGGCGCAGCGCGAGGTGGCAGCATCGAGGGACCCGCGGACCACGGGGACACGTGGGGGCGGCAGGCCCTTCTCCTCCACACCAGGCTCCGCTGAGTCCTGCTCTTGACCGGGCAAGTGCAGGGGACCGTGTCTAACAGTTTGGGCTGCTCTGGGTCCCACCGGGAGCATCCCCGACCCCCAGGCCGCCCCTGCGGAAGGAACGGAGGCGCCCGGCCGGGGCGGCCCGTCAGCACGGCCAGGCGGGCTCCGCAGGGACGCGCGTGCTGCTTTCCGCGAGTTTCTGCTCCTCGGACTCAGCTCAAGCCCCTGCACCGTCCGTCCCCCCTCTTTCTGCCTCCCCCGAAAATGCTCAGTCACCTGCACACAGACGGGGAAGGAGCGCCAGGGACGCTGGGCCCTCCTCCCCGACTGCCCCGGGCAGAACGACCTGCCTCACCGCCTCCCGTGAGCGCGGGCACTTTGCCCAGGACAAGGCTCGGGGACCTCGCAGCCGGGGGGCTGGGCGGGCCTGGGGCGGGAGGGCTCTGTCCTCGGCTGCCCGTGGGAGGCAGCGACGCCCTGTCCTGGACCTCCCCGGGGTCTCTGTCCTTCAAGGCCGGAGAGGCTTTCGAGCTCAGGGGTTCAGACCGCCTCCTGGTCCTGAGAGCCCCTGGCGGCCAGCAGCAGCCCTGCGCCGGTGCTGTCCTCCCCTCCTCAGGTGGAGCGCGATGCTGGGGCTGGCCCCTCGGGGTCTGCCCTGGTAACTTTCTCTGGAACGATCAGGAAATGGACACTTTAAAGGGTTTTAGTGTTAGTCAGCCTCTATGGAGCACCTACTGTGTGTCAGGCGTGGGGCCAGACGTTTACCCACGTCGTCTGTGACCCTTCCACAGACTGTCCTGGTTGTCATGGCTCTGCCTTTGTCAGCGTGAGGGGATCGAGGCCCCGGGAGGCTGTGACGGCCCTGGGGACACCCCACGCAGCTTTGTGGTGCCGGGCACAATTCCCAGGCTGTCGGCCTCCGCGCGGCTCGTAGACTCGCTTAGTGATGGAAGCCGCCCTCCAGGCCTGTGCCCGCCCGAGGCAGGTCAGAGGTACGTTTGAGCAACCTCGGTGTCTTCCAAGGACACATCTGGAATTTTAATGACTCTGAAGGTCATTTCTAGGGGTCGATCCTAAGGAAGAGGCTGCAAGTCACTCAAAGACTCAGGAAGAGCAACATCTGCCCGCACAGGGCAGCCCGTGAGAGGGAGGAATGAGAGAGAAGCCGCTAAGTGCCCCGTAATGAGCAGATGATTAAGTAAATTACGCAGCCAAAGATGCTCACAATGAGTTTGTAATAACACAGGAAATGTCTGCCATATTAAGTAACAAACATGACAAGGTAAAAATAGTATTTAGAGGCTAATCGCAACCATGCAAAATTACGGAGCGAAAGGTAAGCAGAGTTTTTCAGACTGACCAGCGCCAATGTTCCTGCAGTGCTCTGCTCGGAGCAGTGAGACGGCGGCTTGCTTTTCTTCTCGCCGCTTTTTATTCTCAGTTTTCAAATTTCCAGAACAGATAAGCATTGTGTTTCGAGCCAGTACAAAAGAAAACATGTTATTAAAAATTCTGGTAAGAAAAATGTCAACAGCGTTTTTATTCTCGACCAAGCCCACCGCGTCAGCCCCGGGGGCCAGAGCCGGACGCACCGCAAGGACGGCCAGCACGGGAGCAAGGCCGTCTCCGCGCGCAGTGTGCCCGCCTGCGCGTGCCCTTGGCGGGCATGCGGCCGCCCTGGCCTCGGGGGCTCCGCTGGGCGAGGCCCTTGTCGCTCTGTTTGTATTTTGTTACTGTTGTGTGTTCCGTACATTCCACAGGAGGCATAAAATATAAATACTGCTTACTGGGAAGTAATAAGACAGACACTGTGTCCACCCCCTAGGATGGAATATTCCAGAGCCTTGGGCCCCCTTCCCAGTTCTCCCTCCCAACCTGGCCCCCCCCGGCCCTCGGCGCCCCCCTAACGTTCGTGGGGCTCAGGGCAGGAGCACTGACACAGGCCCACATGCCGCATGGTGACGGATTTATAAATTATAAATCAAGTTAACGAACTGTTAAATAAAAAATGTTCTAGCCTCCTGCCTTGACAAATGTACCTTCACAATAACAAAGTGGAAAAGACGTCTAAAATTACGAGGTGTGTTTTGATCACTGAAAGCTGGCGTCGTATCAAAGAGGAGTGAATTTAACGACCGCTACGTGAGCCTGGGGGCCCGTTGATGGGCCAGTAACGCCTCGATGAGTATAAACCAAAAACGTGCACAACTATGGATTCTTGCACATTTGTTCTATAAGATCTATTTTCCTGCCTTCATTTCAGTGCTGCTGCTAATTATATTGTTGTAATTAAGATTTTCATGGGATTTGCATTTTATTGACGGTCATGATGAATGAGTGCCCTTTCCTAAGTCCCCGTCGGTCTTGGAGAGTCTTAGGAGATGAGTTTCAGTTGGGAGGACCTTTGATCTGTCGAGGCATCAGCAGCTGGGGGTCAAAAAATTCTTACAGGAATGTGAGGGGGACCCCAAACCCCAGAATTGTCCCCTGGAGGGCGGGCCCCTTGTGGTCCCGCCTTCCCGTGCTGGGTGAGTGTGTTAGGGACCGGCCGCACCAGCGGGCGTTGCTGTGAGAGGCTGCGCTCGGCTTCCGTGAATTCTTTTGAAGACCCTTTGACGGCGTTCGCGCACTTCCTGACGGTGCTTCCCGAGCGCGCCTGCCTGCACGGCACTGGGGGTCAGCGGTGCTCGACCAAAAGCAGCATCACCCCCTGCCCCACCCCCCATTCCCCTGAGCTACTTTTTTCTTTTTGTTTTTTCCTGTATGAAAAAAGTCCTCAAAGGGAAACATGTTGCCGACGTGGAAGAGGTAAAGCAATAAACGGCAGAAGCACTAAAAGGCACGAAAATCTACAAGTTAAAAAGCTGTGTAGAGCCGTGGAAAAAACGTCTCGATAGGTGTGTCGTATCCAACGGGGAGGACTCTGAAGGTGAGCAAAGTGCAGACATGGAAGAACAAAGTCACAGTTTCTTATAAATAAATTCCACTTTTTTGGGTCCCCCCTCGTATATCGGTTGGGAATGTAACCGCATGTCTTTGAGTTTTGCTGACGATGCTTTACCGTTGCCATGGGGTTGCATGTTACGTTGTTCTGCCAACGCAGGACTCCAGCCGGCCCGAGGGGCCCCGGCCGGGGGCAGCGCCGCACCAGCACCGGGCGACCCGCTGGGTCGGCGGGTGGAGGCCAGGCCTCCTCGGTGCCTGGCTGCGCTGGAAACGGGCGGGGGACGCGGCAGCGCGGGGCTGGGCCTCCAGCGCCCGCCGGGAGCGCCCCCTCCTGGAATGAGGCCCCCGGGCTGGAGCCTGGCACACAGTGGGACTGCACACGTCCCCAGGCCGCGAGGGTCGTGGACTCCTCCAGGCCCCCGACAGGCGGACGCACACACACCCTGAGGCACGAAACGTAAGAGGGTCGCTGATGTCGGTTGTCAAGATAGATCAGATTTCAATGCCGTGGTTTAGCCATTGCCGGGGCAGGTGTGGAGAAGGGGGAACCTCCTGCCCGGTGGCGGGAACGGAAATGGCACAGCCCCGTGGAAAGCACTTGGGGGCCCCTCGCGGAATTTAAAAGGGAGCGACCGTGTGATCCCGCAACCCCAGTTCTGGGCATCCCCCCAAAAGAGCTGAGACCTGGAGCTTGAGGAGACGCCAGCCTCGCCGCGCCCACAGCAGCGTGGTGCCCAGCAGCCCAGGTGCGGGACGTCCCCGACGCCATCGACAGGTGTGTGAGGGCAACACGTGGTCGGTCCGCACAGCGGAACGTCACTCTGCCTCCAGCGCGACTCCTCCCTTGGTGACGTCGGGGACAGACCGGGAGGACAGCGTTCAGGGAGACGAGTCCATCACAGGACGTGCGCTCCCTCTACAAGTGTCCCCAGCACGGTCACGCTGCCCGAGGCCGAGCACAGCGTGCGGGGGGCGGGGGGCGGCGGGGGGGGGCAGCGTTGCGCTCACAGGGGTGGACGGGTCTCAGAAGGGGGGCGCGGGTCAGCGGCAGTGCGGGCAGACCTGTCACGTGTTCCAACCCCAAAACCAAACGCAGAAGCGAAGGAGCAGAAAGCAAAGGACACAGGAAGCCTGGGGCTGACGGCCCGTCCGGTCCCCGGCTGGCGGTTTCGGGGGCACAGGCGTGTGTCCCCAGCTCGCCCACGCCAGGCTTTTGCACGCCCTCGTGTCCGTGAAGCTGGGACAGTGCCTACGGCATCGGAGTGAACGCGAACCGCTCTGCGAGGGCCAGATACCAAAACGCTAGAGGCCGCCGGTCGTTGGCTGGTTTGTGACCCTGTGTGTGGTGGCTCGTCAGCCAGTCACGAGGCACTTGGACCAGCCAGCGGGAGGTCCCAGGCCCTGCGGACTCCCGTCCAGTGTCGCGGGCCTTGCAGGGGCGGACGGCGGCGTGCGCGCGGACTCGGCCGCGCGGGGCTGTCTGAGGGCCGGGGTCTCGGCCGGGCTTTTCTCCCCTCCCCGCGGTGCACAGCCCGGGAAGGCGCTTTGATGAGGGCCCATCGAGCCCGGCCGCGGGCCGGCCCTGTCGGCGGGGCTCTGGCCCTCTCTGACCTCAGGGACAAAGGGCCGCCGAGGAAGCTGCTGTGGGGCTGGATGGTGTGACAGGCGTCCCCGTCTTTCCTGGTCCCGGCCCGGGGCAGGTGAGGGCGGCGAGGACTGAGCCCTGCATGCCCAGCCTGGGCGTGGGGGCGGCTCAGGGCCCCGCTCGGGAGGCCGCGGACGGCAGGGTCGCGGGTGCGCTGACCTCGCGCGGGGCTCCGGCCCGGGCTGGCCCTTCACCTCCCGTGTCCCGGTTTCTTGTCTGCACGTGAGGCCGTGCGAGTCCTGTCTCCAGGGGCTGTGGCCGCCGGGTCGTCTGGAATAGCGCTGCACTTGCCCTCGGGCTGACGAGGCTCCAGGGGGCAACGGGCCCAGCCTCCGGCCCCCGCCGCTCCCCTCGGGCTTCGGAGCCGTGAGCGAGCGCGCTGGTCCCGCAGGCCAGCCAGCGTCATTGTATTCCAGGTAGGAATTAGATACAAAAAAGTACTTCTCCTTTTGCCCTGGCTGCCAGGAAGCTCGCAGCTCGATTTTGGCTCCTTTGGAGTTAGCCGATGAGGCTGTAATTTTTCTCTCTTCCCTTGGCTATGGGTTTTGGTAGCTGGGAAAAGTCTGAAGGCGGGTGGTTCTCTTGGTTCTCCGTCTGAAGCCCTTCTCTGCTGTCCTCGACTCTACCCACCGCCAGGTCCTCCTCCCACGGCGACGCGGAGGTGACGTGCGGGTGCTGAACAGTGGCTGCCTGCAGGCGCCGTTGGGCTGTGGAGCTGGGGCGGGGTGGGGGGCGCGGAGGAGCGCGGCCTAGCGGCGCCTGCACTTCATTCACCTCTAAATCAACTTTAGAAGAACCTGAACTACCGGGAGGAAAGAAAAAGCTTAAGGAGACAAAGTATATTAACAGGAAAGCAATGATTTCTCGGGCTATTTGTCACTTCAAGGGTAATCCATTAACAAAGTGCTGTAATAAGAAGAGCTACTAAAAAATGATTTATTGATACTTCAGGCCTGTTAACACGGGTTAATGTCGATAGGATCGGCTCTCGGACCGAGGCGGTCCCACAGAGGGAAGAGGGCAGGACGGCACTAACTGCCGGTCGAGGGCGGGGACGGGCCGAGGACGGGCTCCTCCCGACAGGAAGGGGAAATGGTCTCTGCGTGTCCCCCAGTTCCCCCTCATGGTCCCCACGCCCCCAGGGCTCCTCAGGTTGGAGTCGGAGACCAGGGGCAGCTCTGAGGGGCGGCCGGGGTACCAGGGAGGCACGTGGGACCCGCAGTTTCACAGTGTGAGCGGGGGAGGGAGGCCGCGGCCTGTGCAGCGGGGAGAACGCAGAGCAGTTGTCACGCTGGGAAAGGTCAGGGAAGCGGGGAGCTCTCATCAGCGAGCTCAGGGGACACCGGACGGAAAGGTCAGGGGCTGGTCCCGGAGTCCCCTCGCCCGCCCTCCGAGCCATGCTGTCCTCGGCCAGGTCCTGCGGTTGCGGCGACCAGGCACGGCCGCCGGGCGCGGGTGGGCGCTGGGGACCCGCCGAGCCCCTCAGCACCCGCCTCCTGCTCTGAGGGGCCCTCGTTCAGGGGGCCGGACCAGGGCTGCGCGACCCTCGGGGGCCGTCAGGGGCCCGCTGCGGCTGTGTGAGCTGTGACAGCTCAGGTCGCCGTCCCTGTCTGTGAGGAGGAGCACAAGGGGTTGGCTGCCCCCTGAGGCACGAGCAGCTGGGGATGAAGCCCAGGACGCAGTGGCCGGCGGCCCCGCCCCACCCGGGCCCTTCTCCTTCTGCCTGGGCCCGTTCATCCCCCAGAGCCCTCGGCCCGCGACGCGGCCCCTCGGCCTCCGTGACAATGGGGTGAGACGAGCTTAGAGACCAGCGTGGCTCCCAGGGACACGGGAAGGGGGGCCGGTCTTCCAGAGCGACGCGTGGAGGCTTCTGAAGACTGTCTCCCCTGAGAGCCACACGTCACAGCACTTCGTGGTCCTTTCCTGTCTCTCCTCTGAGGCCCCTAGCCACCTGGCCCGCGCCGAGGGCGTCGAGCAGCTGTGGGCGGCGCCGTGGGCCGAGGGCTCAGTGCCCCCGGGGCCAGGGCAGCAGTGGGAGCTCCATGCAGTTGCAGGTGCAGGCGCAGAGGGAGGTGAGTGTGGGGTGGGGCGGCCAGGAGGGAGGCAGCGGCCAGGCTAGGCAGGCGGCCGGGCGCCTGGGGAAGGCTCCTGGGCAGGCGGT
This sequence comes from Pteronotus mesoamericanus, assembly GCF_021234165.1. Lineage (NCBI taxonomy): Eukaryota > Metazoa > Chordata > Mammalia > Chiroptera > Mormoopidae > Pteronotus > Pteronotus mesoamericanus. The sequence goes on from NW_026555239.1 coordinate 6,060,504, forward strand.
CCAGGCAGACGGCCTGTTTCCTTTGTGCGGCTGCGTGCGGCTCTCCTCGGACCTGGTTGCCCCGCAGCACCGCGGGAGGCACGTGGGGGTGCGGGTGACGGTCTGTTGTGCAGCGGGGCCTTGGGCAAGGTCCCCGGGCGCCCTGCAGAGGTGCCGGGACGCGCCTCCTGATCCTGCATGGCCGACCCAGCACCGAAGGCGGGCCCGGGGGGCGCCTGCCGCAGGTCGCATTTGGAATAGCACAGGCTTGGCTGCACGATCTCGCCCGAAACTCACCTACATGGGGCGGGCGGCCGTGCTGGCCCAGGCGCTGCACCTCTGGGTGTGGCCCCCCTCAGGGCAAGAGCAGCAGGACAGCGGCTGGGGGACGCCCTGGCCTCTCGGTCCCACAACGACAGCCCCCGGCCGGGCCGCCCTGCGGACACGGCTTGTCTGCCCTGCGGAGGGCGGCTGCTGCCCTCCCCACCCCACTCGCACCCCTGTCCCTGCGGTTGCTTGTTGTGTGGCCGCAGATGACGTCTCGCACTTTGGAAGGCGCGGGTGCGACCTGCGTTTAGCCCATGAGCAGCCTGCACCTGCCTCCGGAGCGTGTTCCGGCTCGTTCCGTTTTGGAAGCTCTGGAGGAGGCGGTGCGATGAGGCGGGAGGCCTGGCCGGGGAGTCTGCAGCCCGGCTCTGTCTCCATCCGGCCATGTGGCCCGGGGGTACTTCCTCCCGCTCTCTGGGCCAGCTCTGAAGGTCTTGGGCTCGATGTTCTTCAAGACCCCCTCAGCTCTGACATCCTGAGCGGTCGTGGTGCTCTCGTCTGTTTTGTAAGAGCCGGCATACAAGAAACGGAGCCACATTCCCTCGGTGACCTACAGCAGCCCTCTTTGCAGAAACTTCTGGTCCGTTCAATTGTTCCTTGAGCTCCGTGAGCAGGGCCTCAGGTCAACAACTGGGAACTGGTTGACTCCATGCAGGGCCGAGCACCTCCACCCGCCCATCCAGATGCTCACCTGTCATTCCCATCCATCCATCCATCATCCATCATCCATCCATCCATCCATCCACCATCCATCCACCATCCATCATCCATCCATCCATCCATCATCCATCCATCCTCCATCATCCATCCATCATCCATCCATCATCCATCCATCCATCATCCATCATCCATCCATCCATCCATCATCCATCCATCCATCCATCCACCATCCATCAACCATCCATCATCCATCCATCCATCCTCCATCCATCCATCCATCCATCCTCCATCATCCATCCATCATCCATCCATTCATCATCCATCATCCATCCATCCATCCATCCATCCATCATCCATCCATCATCCATCCATCCATCCATCATCCATCCATCCTCCATCATCCATCCATCATCCATCCATCATCCATCCATCCATCATCCATCATCCATCCATCCATCCATCATCCATCCATCCATCCATCCACCATCCATCAACCATCCATCATCCATCCATCCATCCTCCATCCATCCATCCATCCATCCTCCATCATCCATCCATCATCCATCCATTCATCATCCATCATCCATCCATCCATCCATCCATCCATCATCCATCCATCATCCATCCATCCATCCATCATCCATTCATCCTCCATCATCCATCATCCATCCATCATCCATTCATCCTCCATCCTCCATCATCCATCCATCATCCATCCATCCATCCATCATCCATCATCCATCCATCATCCATCATCCATCCATCATCCATCCTCCATCATCCATCCATCCTCCATCCTCCATCATCCATCCATCCACCATCCATCCATCCATCCATCATCCATCCATCCATCCACCATCCATCATCCATCCATCCTCCATCATCCATCCATCATCCATCCATCCATCATCCATCATCCATCCATCCATCCATCCATCCATCATCCATCCATCCTCCATCATCCATCCATCATCCATCCATTCATCATCCATCATCCATCCATCCATCCATCCATCCATCATCCATCCATCATCCATCCATCCATCCACCATCCATCATCCATCCATCCTCCATCATCCATCATCCATCCATCATCCATCCATCCATCCACCATCCATCATCCATCCATCATCCATCATCCATCCATCATCCATCCTCCATCATCCATCCATCCTCCATCCTCCATCCACCATCCATCAACCATCCATCATCCATCCATCCATCCTCCATCCATCCATCCATCCATCATCCATCATCCATCCATCATCCATCATCCATCCATCATCCATCCATCCATCCATCATCCATCCATCCATCCATCATCCATCATCCATCCATCATCCATCATCCATCCATCCATCCATCCATCCATCATCCATTCATCATCCATCCATCCATCCATCATCCATTCATCTCATCATCCATCATCCATCCATCATCCATCCATCTATCCATCATCCATCCATCCATCCATCCATCATCCATCCATCCTCCATCATCCATCCATCCATCCATCCATCCATCATCCATCCATCATCCATCCATCCATCCATCATCCATTCATCCATCCATCATCCATCATCCATCCATCATCCATCCATCCATCCATCATCCATCCATCCATCCACCATCCATCATCCATCCACCATCCATCCTCCATCATCCATCCATCCATCCACCATCCATCATCCATCCATCCATCCACCATCCATCATCCATCCATCCTCCATCTTCCATCATCCATCCACCCACCATCCATCATCCATCCATCATCCATCATCCATCCATCCTCCATCATCCATCATCCATCCATCCTCCATCCTCCATCATCCATCCATCCATCCACCATCCATCCATCCATCCACCATCCATCATCCATCCACCATCCATCATCCATCCATCATCCATCATCCATCCATCCTCCATCCTCCATCATCCATCCATCCATCATCCATCATCCATCCATCATCCATCATCCATCCATCATCCATCCTCCATCCATCCATCATCCATCCATCCATCCACCATCCATCATCCATCCATCCATCCATCATCCACCATCCATCCATCCTCCATCCTCCATCATCCATCCATCCACCATCCATCATCCATCCATCCTCCATCCTCCATCATCCATCCATCCACCATCCATCCATCCATCCATCCTCCATCCTCCATCATCCATCCATCCATCCTCCATCATCCATCCATCATCCATCATCCATCCATCCATCCATCCATCCATCATCCATCCATCCATCCATCCATCTATCCATCCATCCATCCATCCATCCATCATCCATCCATCCATCCATCCATCCATCATCCATCCATCATCCATCCATCCATCCATCATCCATCATCCATCCATCCATCCATCCATCCATCCATCCATCCATCCATCTTCCTGTCCATCCATCCTCCATCCTCCATCATCCATCATCCATCCATCCATCCATCCATCCATCATCCATCCATCCTCCATCATCCATCCATCATCCATCCATCCATCATCCATCATCCATCCATCCATCCATCCATCCATCATCCATCCATCCTCCATCATCCATCCATCCATCCATCCATCCATCATCCATCCATCCTCCATCATCCATCCATCCATCCATCCATCCATCCATCATCCATCCATCATCCATCCATCCATCCATCATCCATTCATCCTCCATCATCCATCATCCATCCATCATCCATCCATCCATCCATCATCCATCCATCCATCCACCATCCATCATCCATCCATCATCCATCATCCATCCATCCATCCATCCATCCATCATCCATCCATCATCCATCCATCCATCCATCATCCATTCATCCTCCATCATCCATCATCCATCCATCATCCATCCATCCATCCATCATCCATCCATCCATCCACCATCCATCATCCATCCACCATCCATCCTCCATCATCCATCCATCCACCATCTATCATCCATCATCCATCCATCCATCCACCATCCATCCTCCATCCATCATCCATCATCCATCCATCATCCATCCTCCATCATCCATCCATCCATCCACCATCCATCCTCCATCATCCATCCATCCACCATCTATCATCCATCATCCATCCATCCATCCACCATCCATCATCCATCCATCCTCCATCTTCCATCATCCATCCATCCTCCATCCATCATCCATCCATCCTCCATCCTCCATCATCCATCCATCCACCATCCATCATCCATCCATCATCCATCATCCATCCATCATCCATCCTCCATCCTCCATCATCCATCCATCCATCCACCATCCATCCATCCACCATCCATCATCCATCCACCATCCATCATCCATCCATCCTCCATCCTCCATCATCCATCCATCCACCATCCATCATCCATCCATCATCCATCCATCCTCCATCCTCCATCATCCATCCATCCACCATCCATCCATCCATCCATCCTCCATCCTCCATCATCCATCCATCCATCCTCCATCATCCATCCATCATCCATCATCCATCCATCCTCCATCCTCCATCATCCATCCATCCACCATCCATCCATCCATCCATCCTCCATCCTCCATCATCCATCCATCCATCCTCCATCATCCATCCATCATCCATCATCCATCCATCCTCCATCCTCCATCATCCATCCATCCACCATCCATCCATCCATCCATCCTCCATCCTCCATCATCCATCCATCCATCCTCCATCATCCATCCATCATCCATCATCCATCCATCCTCCATCCTCCACCATCCATCCATCCATCCATCCATCCATCCATCTTCCTGTCCATCCATCCGCCTGTTCATTTGTCCATCTGTCCATCACCCAGTCACCCTTCCATCCCTGCACATGCATGGAAACAGCGTGGGTCTAGGGTTCAGCGTGACTGGACCCAGAACCCCAGATACCCCACTAGCTGTGGCAGTTGCTATTTTTGTCTATCGGAGCATCTTTCCAGCAAAGCTCTTGCCTGGGCAGCGTGCACACTCCTGCCACAGGTGCGGGCCTGGGTGCAGGCTGACTTGGCCACGCTCGCTTTTGTGAGTCTCGGGTGATGGAGGGAGGTGTGGGCCGCGGGGGGAGGGGAGGTCAGCGAGCGCCCTCAGCCCCGGCCCTGGCTGCCCCTTCTCCATCCGAGCTGCCCCTGCGGCGAACCCCCTTCCCCGCTGGCTCAGCGCTGACTTCTGTTGCTGGTGACCGCGCTAGCCGGCCCATCCCAGGGCGCTCTGCCTGGGGGGGGCTCACGCTCTGTTTGCGGAAAACAGACGTATGCGAGGGAGAGCGGGCACCCGGGGAAGTCCCAGGGGCCGAGGGCCGCGTGAGAATACCCAGGGAGACGGGCGCTCGGGTGTGGCCCCGGCGCAGTGCGTGAAGGGGCCTGGCAGGGGCTGTGGCAGAGGCAGCTCTCGTCCCTGCCTCCGGGGGCCCTCAATGCCGCGGCGGCCTTCGGCTGGTCGCCAGTCTCGCTTTGGATGGGGAGCCGGCGTGCCAGAGGGCTTTGCTCGGGAAGGTCAGCGCCTCAGGGTGATTGGGTCCCAGGCCGGGTGCGCGGCAGGGAGAGCCTGAGACAGGAGGACCCCTGAGGAGGCCGTCAGCGCCCTGGGTTGGGGCTGGGGCCGGGGGGCGGGGCTGGACGCAGAGAGAGCTGAGCTCTCGGATGTGGGCGCCCAGAAGGCGAGCAGGGTCCCTGCTCTTCTGAGACTGCGGCCCCGGCGACCCTGAGGCTGGCGGGGACGCTAGCAGGGGAGGAAGTGGAGTTGGGACGGGTCGGCCGCCCAGCTGATGAGGGCTCAGCAAGCACCTCCTCCGGGCTCCCAGGGAGCTCCGGGCTCCTCAGGGAGCGGCCTCTGGTCTACCCCTCGGGCATTTTCCCCAGGGGGCCGTGCCCGCCCCCCCTCGGCCCTGCGTCACACGGGTACCAGGAGGCAGAGGAGGGGCCTGGCCGGACCGGCAGGAGAGCACTTGCCTGCGGAGTGGGGTCGCTCCAGCCCAGGGGAGGCGGGCTTAGCCCCGGAGAACTCATCGGAAACAGACATTTCTCTCCACCGCCGCAGGGATTGATTGGTACAACTAACCATCTATTAACATTCTCTGAGGGCTCTGTGCCGGTGAGAATGGATCCTATAAATCTTCGTTGTATAAAACCCAGAAGCTAGAAGGCTTTAGTGGACGGTAGATAGCAAAGTCCAATGAATTCAAACCTGTTTATTTTACTTAGAAGGAAAGAACATTCCGTACCCAGCCAGGCAGGAAATGGGTTTTCGGGATGGCCACTTAGCCCGGCTGCGGGCCCCGAAGCCGTGGGAGCGACCGCCACCTGCCGTTGGAGCAGGCGTCTCCAAGAACCGCATTTCATGGCCGAGACCGGAGGCTTCTGGCAAGTAAGGCCTGGCTGCAGGCAGGAGGCTGGGGCCTGTGAGGAAGGGAGAGCTCAGCGACAGGCGGGCCGTGAGCTCCGACTCGGGGTGATGTGACCCTGTGGGGTCAGCAGGCGCCCGAAGCGCGGCCCATCGGTTCCTCCCCTGCCCCGGGCTCTCGGGGGCCTGGCAGCCAGCTCGGGGGAGATGGCTGGGCGGGCTGTGTATCTTCGTTCACTTCCTGCCGAATCCCTGTGCTCGGGGCGCTGCCTGGGACAGGCGGGGCGTGGTGGACAGGTGCTCGGGAACGAGGGCTTCCTGTCAGCGGTGGTCCTGGGGGCGGGGGGCGGCAGTGAAGGGCTCTGCTGCGGAGCCCCCTTGCCTGGAGCTGGTGGCCCCAGACGGCCTCCCGGCTCGGCTCAGACCTCTGACGCCCCGCCGCCGTCCCCGCGTGCCTGCCCCGAGACCGGCCGGCGTAGTTCCCGGTGGCTGTGACCAGCCCGCAGTGGGTCCAGGGGAGAGAAGACCCTGTTCCCGGCGCCCGGACACAGGGAGCCCCAGAAGCGCGAGTGGTGGGGTGATGGCTTGACGGGCGAGCGAAGGGAGCTGGGGCCCCTTCGCGGGCCCTGGAGAACCGCCTCCCAGAGGGTGCGACTCCCCAGCCCTCTGCCGGGGAGGGGGGCTCGGGCCAGCGCCCCCGGCGCCCCGCCCGCCCCAGCGCCCGAGGGTGGGGGTGGCTGCGGCCGGCAGGCCCGGGAGAGACTGACAGCAGGGCCCCGCGGCGCCCAGCCCGCCTTCCGGTCACGGCCGGGCTGCGCGTGTGAGCCTCCCTGCGAGGCGGCGGCCGTTGGAGGCGGCCTGTGGGGGTGAGGAGGTCCTGGGGGTGGCCCCCCTGAGCGGGACTGGCGCCCTCACAGGAAGGGACGCGTGAGACACGGTCTCCATCACACGAGGATGCAGAGAGGAGCTGGGTCCTCAGCCCCAGGGCGCGGGTCTGCTGGCACCTGACCGTGGCCCGTCAGCCTCTGGGGCGGTGGGAACCGAATGCGGTCTGTTCAAGCCCCAGCCCGTGGCGGTCGGTCAGGGCGGCCCGAGCGGACGGAGACGGTTGCCCGAGGCTTCTCTGTGCTGGCCCCCTCTCTCTGCCCTGCCCCGTGGCGGGGGCCGCTGGGAGGCCGCCTGGGCCACCGCACGGAGTACCAACAGCCACCGGATGGCCCGGGGACCCTGCTCCCGCGGCGCCTGCTCGGGCGCAGAGACTGCCTCCGGGTGCGAGCGCCCTGCCACGCTGCTGGGCGGTGGGGGTCAGGGGTCAGGGCCCAGCCCCAGGCCTGGCCTCCGGTGTCACTTCCCTGCTCGCCTCCGGCAAGAGCCGCGTGGTGGCGGTTCTGGAGTTGCCGTCCCTCAGCAACGTCGAGAGGATCCTCCCAGATCTCCGGAGGAATGCAGGTGGATTTGGAAATGAAGGCGGAGCTGCGCTGCCCCCTCCTCTCATCCGCCATGCCTGTCCTGGGTTCCTTCTTCCCCCTGTGACACGCAGACTTGGGGCACGTCTCGCCCGGCGGCGGAGAGGGGGCGGTGGCATCCCTGCTGGGACACGGAGGCGTCGCTGCCCACGCGGCCTGTCTCTGGGCCTCCGTTTCCCCGTGGCCAGCGCCCAGCTGCTGCCCGGGGCTCCCCGCTCTGCCAGGGTCCCCGCTCTGCCGGGCCCCCCGCTCTGCCGCTCTGCCTGCCGGCCTTTGAGAGCGGAGCTGCCCTTGGCCGGGCGAGCGGGGATGCAGGAAGAGGCGGCAATAATTAACATTGATACCGTTTCCAATGCTAAAAGTTAGAATTCAATGGAAAACAAAAGGAGGGGTCGTAGGCAACCAATGAAGCGGCGGCGTGTCCGCAGCCTCTTGCCCACCTTGGGGCGGAGCGGACCTCGTCCGTTGTGGTTTTGCCATTCAATGTCCCCTCCTCCCCTTCCCCGCGGAGCTCAGGCTTTCCACAGATTGGAGAATTGAAGGGGAAGGGGAAATCGGCAGCCGCAGCCACAAACCACCTCCCTTGGCTCGAGGGTCGGGAGGAGGAGGAGGAGCCGGTCAATCTGCAGGGCGGAGGCGGCGGCGCCCAGCGCAGGTGTGAGAACGAAGGAGCGCGGCTCACGCGAGGGGGGTGGGGCGCCCATCTGTGCGGTGAAGCCCGGCAGGCGGCGTGAGCTCAGGAGGAATCTCAAAAGGCGGGAGAGCAGGGTCGCAGACTGATCACCATGCACGGACGGGGTCCGGGCGGCGTCCGGGCGGCTCCGAACAGCCAGGCTGGAACTGCCAGGCTGCCTGCTGGGGCCGGCCGCATGGGCAGGCGGGTGCCGGCCTGGGCCCTGAATCTCCCAAGTCCGTCCCGTGGCTGAAAGGCTCCTTTCTTCTGCGCCCCAAATTTACAATAGAAACCAGTGGGTTTGGAGGGACCCCCGACAGCGACTGAGACCCGGGCCTGGCAGGGTGGGGAGGGGAGGGGCCCCGGCTCTTGGTGTTGGTCCTCGGACCCCCTGCGTGGGCCACCTCCATGCCCGCACGCCCTTCACACAGACGCCGCCCCTTCCCCCGCTCCTGGCCCCTTGTCCGCCAGCTCGTCCGGGCTCTCAGCCGGTGGCGGCAGGGGCGGAGCTCGGCAAGTCCCCCTGAGGCCGCACTCAGAGTGGACTGATGTCGCGGTCCTTTGGCCGCAGCAAGTCACCAGGCCCGCGTATAGTCCGGAGGGAGGTCAGACGCCACGTCTGCGGGCCGCGAGGCCAGGTCGCGTGGCCTGGGGTGTTCGCGGGGGCGGGAAGGGGCGCTGGGCCTGCGCTGCAGGCTCCGGGTCTCCTCGACGCCGCGGGGAGGGGCGCCCGGGTGACGTGGCTGGCCGCGGAGGGCCTCTGGGGGAGGCGGGGCTCCCCGTGCCGCTGCGTTCTGTCAAGTCCGTGTCTTTGCTGACACGCGAGGCTCGTTAAACGTCCCTCTGAAACCTGGTGCGGCAGAAGGCAGGCCGCCCCGCGGCTCCGCCGACTTTCTGGGCAGACCCATTGCAAGTTCATAATTAAAGGCATTTGACAGGAATGAAAGGAGGCTGGTTTGCGCCGGAGGTTTGGGAGTCGATGAGGGCCTCCTGCTCTTCCTCCGCGGGGGGGGGGGGGGGCGCCAGGGCTCTGAGGCAGCAGGGCCGGCGGTGCCAGGGAGACGCGCGTGCCAGCGCTGGTTTGTCAGCGGCGGTCCACCCGCGGGGCCCCTGGGGGCCAGGGAGGTGCTTTGTGCCTGATGTCTTGCTCGTTCAGCCTCATTTGTCTGGAGTGTTGCCCTGGAAACGGGGGCTCCAGGCCCCCGGGCCCCCCGGCAGTCCCTCGGGGATGGAGCGGGGCGCTGAAGGGGTCCCCAGTGGACTGACGAGAGGTGGCGGTGGGTCCTGGCCCTGCGTGGAGACGCCCCTCTGCTGCTTGGGTCTGTGTGGCCCACAGACCACGTGGGACCGTCCCGTGGGCTCCCAAATCCTTCCGCCAGGGTGGCTCTCCTGCCCTGAGAAAGGAGGCCAGGGGCAAGGACAGGGGTCCGGGCCCTCCCGCCTTCTTTGGGGAGCACTCTCATGCTTGGGGGCTTGCCCTCTTCTGTGTTCTCTGTAGCCTTGGGCTTTCATCCTTGCTGTTCTGCGGCCTGGAGCATGCTGGAACACACCGGAACATTCCGGAACATTCTTGCCAGTCCCTCCCCCCGTCTCCCACCCCAGGCATGGCCGGCCAGCAGACCGACGTCGCCCCGTGGCCAGACTCGCCCTCTGTGCTCCCGATCCCGTGGCCGGGCGCCCGGGAGGGCCACCCTGCACCGGCCAACCGCAGCCGGCCACCCTCGGGGCCCCCGCAGACCCGGGGGGCCGCTGTCCTGCAGTGCGGGCCCCCGGCGCCCGCCGCGCCCCTGCAGGCTGTCTCGCCTGGCATGGCACTTCCTCCCGGACGCCCCCCTTCACCCCAGGGCCTGGGCGGCGCCCCCGTGTGCTTCCCAACCTGGTCGCCGACCTTTGTTGCCGCCGTTTTCGCCGCGGTTCCGCCCACGCCCAGCGCACCGGCAGGCTCAGCGAGGGCGCGGGCCGCCCTGTCACCTTGCGCCTGTGTGTGCTGGTGCCCCCGTTCCTTGTCCCGCCCGCAGCTTCCTGCCCACAGCGCGGGGGAGCGCACACCGGGGCCCGAGCACAGGGTGAGGGGCGCTGGGCCCACCACCTTCCTGCGTTTGGTGTCTGCTCTGTCCTCAGCCAGCGGCGTGACCGCTGGCAGGTCGCTGCCTTCCCTGAGCCTCATGTTCCTCATGTGACAACAGGGATGGTGGCTGCACGCACAGGGCCCGGCGAGAGCTGGCGCCCAGCAGGCTTCTGGCAAGTGGCACGCCCTCGCCTTTGCCCCACTGTGCACCGCCCCTCCTTGCCCCCACCGCACTGGGGGGGCCGCACCTGCCCCCGTCTCGGAGCCTCCGCGTCCTGGTGTGGGAGGGGCAGCCACAGCTGCCGGCGATGGTGACATTGGTGGGGGGACTCTCTGCTCCAAGGGACACCCCCTGCTGGTCACGGGTCTCTGCCGGCTCCCCCGTGGTCCGACTTTGCCTTCCGATGGCCAGTCCTTCCGACACAGAGGAGGCCCCCCGCCCTGGCCTGGCTCTTCTGGACCCCACTCGCGTGCCGGAGAGGAACGTGCGATGTCCTGGCTCGGGCGGCGTGGGGTTCCCATCTCCGGAGGGTCTCGGTGCATGTGGGGTGAGAGAGGACACAGTCCTCGAGGAGGTTTGGAGTGGCAGGGACCGCGTGGGTGGGACCGGCCGGGACAGCTGCTTCCCACGGGGCGGGGCGGGTGCCTCAGGCCCCTTCCCCAGGGCCCTCCGTTGTCCCAGCCTGTCCCTGAGCCTGGCTGCCTGTGGGTGGGGTGGGCTGGCAGACCCCCTCCAGGCCCGCTGTGTCCGGAGCCTGCCTTCCTGCCCCGGGCCTGGGACAGCAAAGCCTCCCAGCTGACACAGGCCACGCTGCGTCTGTGCACCAGGCCGGGACAGACCGTGGGGGCGCGGCGGCGGCCACGTGCAGCTCGCGGGAGCGCGCAGACGCTCTCGTGTTTTGTGTTCTGGGAGAGCGTGAGAAGGAGTAGGAAAGGCTGAACACTGAGTTTATGTAAAGCTTCAAAGTAAAACGCTTTCAGAAATTTAAAGTCCGGGACAGAGCTTGCCACATGGCCTCCTCGCCATCGGGTCCCTGCGTGACCCTGTCTCAGGCTGGTGAGGACGGCAGCAGCCCGGGACCGGGGACCTCGGCCTCGGCCGGCGCGCGTCCCTCTCACCGCCGGCTGCAGCTCGGTCAGCCGCTCCCCGACCCGAGCTCCGAGGAGGCTCATCCTCCTGGCCCATCCACGCGCCTCCTTCCTCCGCTGACAAATAGGCTGTTGGAATTTTTCGTGATAATGCAAATGGATTTTGAATCTAATTGAACTTTTTATATCAAATATTTCAAGATAACGATGACATTTTCCCCAGCATCCGCAGATGTTACTCCCAGAATCTTAATAACTCTTCTTTAGGGTTCAGAGCGCGCCCCGCCGACCGCCGCGGGTGAGCCGGCTGAGTTCACTTTTGCACCGTTGACGTTTTTGCTTTGAATCCACAGACGCTTTGTCATGAAATGCTACCACGTTTTTGCCTGGTTCTTGCAGCCTCAAAGAAGTGCAGTCCAGTGCTCAGAATGCCAGCGAGGTCGTGTGTTTGAGGCGGCGACTCGCTCGGCCAAGTCCGCAGGGCCGGCGCCTTGGCGCGGGCTGGTGCCGGGGCTGTGGCTGAGGCTGCGCCCGGCTGGCGCGGCGCGGACCTGCTCCCACGCAGAACGCAGAGAGCGGCTGGGATTGGCCACGTCCTGGGATTCGATCATTCCAGATCGACAGGCAAATTTTACATGAAAGAACTTGAGTTTTGGGGTTTCAGAGTCAACTCTTTCCCCTTGAGGAGCTATGCCCAGCGTCGCCGGCATGTTTTCAGCCTGGTCACCAGCCACGTGGAGAACGAATGTCATTGGTCAGTCGTTTCGGGTCTTTTTTTTCCCCCCACAACACACGATGTTCCTGGAAGCCCTTTTCCTCAGGCCCTGACTCCCGCGGTTTCGGGGGATGCTGGAGGCAGATGACGCCGCGTGGGCCCCTTCCGCTCCCAGGCGAGACCCTGCAGCCATTGCTTAGCGCCTGGGCAGGCGGGCGGAGCGGCCGGCTGACCTGGCTTTGGGCCGCGCCCAGGGGTGTTGAGAAACTGAGAAAGTTCCAGAAGCCCTGGATTGATGGAGCCCTGACCCCGTTCTTATTTCTCTGAGGAGGGAGAAGGGACCAGAAGCCCCCCGCCTCCCACCCTGGCCCTGCGCTGCAGGGTTAGCGCCGGGTGCCTAAGTCCACCCTGCCCTGCGCGCGGGCTCCCGCCGCCTCCTCCCACCACCTGCACACCCCGGAACCCCCGCCGCCTTCTGTCCCCACACTGGGCCACGCTGTAATTTCAGCCTCTTGGTGAAAGCACAGCCCGGGGCACCCCCGCGGGAACCGGGTCGAGCGGGGCAGCGGGAGGATGGGGTCGACCGGTCAGTAACGGCGCCAGTGCTGGGCGGGTGGGCCCGCAGGGGGCAGGGTGCTCAGAGCTGCAGATTGAATGTCCAGGCTCCACCGGCTTGGGCGCTGAGCCGTTGTGACCGACGCAGTGGGCGAGGGGTGGTCACTTGGGCAAGTGTTTGCTTCCGATGTGTGGCAGGGAAGAGCTTCCGAGAAGCTGTTTTTAACGATAATGAAACATCGATGTCTGTAGTGTTCGGAAATCGGCATTCAACTCGCGCCGTGGGCTCAGCACCCACCGTGTGTGGCTGCTCCGGACCCCCCTCCCCTCTGTGGGGCGGAGGCCTGCCGCCACCCTGCACGCGAGCTGCGGTTCCCTGCATTTTTAGCCCGCGAGCCAAAGCGGATGTATCTTCCTTCCTCTCCTGGCCAGGTAACACGTCGGTTTCCTGGCGCGCTGACAATGCGAGCAGAGCTGGTTAAGCAGAGACAACAGAGCTTCGGCTCAGATCCCGTTGGGGTGCCCCGGGCCTCTTTTCTCACCTGCTGGCCCACCCTCGAAGGGCGCTCTCATTTTGTAAGCCTGCGCCCTGGGCAGAGCTGGCTGGTCTGGGGTGGTCAGCGGCTGAGCCCCTGGGAACCTCTGGGGGTCTCAGGATCCCCAGGAAAAGAGGTCACGTCGTGGCCATGGAAACAGAGTTGTGTCGGGTGGGAGTCTAGTGCCGCGACCTCCCAGCTCCTGCACATACTCGGGTCCCTTAGGGACATGGTTGAGTCTCCAGGTGAGCTGCGTGGAAAAGACAATGGCGGTGCCCCAACAATGACGATGGAGCGGCCGTGGGGTCCGGCCACCCCAGGCCAGGCGCGCACACCGATGTGAGCGCCGGGTCTCGAAGAGATGCTTGCACACCCAGCTTCGCAGCAGCCGAGAGGCGGGGCGGCCCACGCCTCCGTCGGCGGACGTTGGGTAACCAGGTGTGGTCCGCGTGTTCAACGGAACGTGACTGGGCCCTAACACGGAACAAGCTCCGTCGCCTGCAGCGACGTGGACGACCTGGGGGACGGCGGCGAATGGAGTCAGCCAGCCTCCGGAGGACAAACCCTGCGTGGTCCACGGGCAGCAGGTCCCCGGGGCCTCACGGTCCCAGAGGCAGCGTGGGCAGGGGCACCCGGGGCGGGGGCGTGGGGACAGGGCGGCGTTAGTGTGTCGGGGGGCAGAGTTTCGGTTCGGGAAGAAGGGAAAGTTCTGGGAATGGCGGTGATCACGTCCACACAACCAGGGGAATGTCACTGCCACTGAACCGGGCCCTAAAGAGTGACCAGGTCAATTCCAAGCGTGTTTTCCCACAGCAATAACAGGAAACGTTTCCAGGCTCTTCCGGGGAGCGCTGACAACCTCCCAGGCACCGCCCCTCGCCGCAGGGGGCCCGCTCCCCGCCGGAGACCCCTCGCCTCCCCGCCCGCCTTGGCCCCTCTGCGGTCCCGCCTCCTCTCCTGTGAGTGGCGCCCGCTCCGCGGGGCCGCCGTGTGGGCCTGAGTTTCTTTTCCTCACACTCTCGCCTCCCTTTTAACTTCAGTCGAGCTCTTGCATTGGAGCCCTGGTCCAAGGGAGCTGGGGGCACAGCGCAAAGCGACTCGAGGACGTCCCTCCCAGGCCGGTGGTCAGTTTTCTCCGGTCGCGCTCCCTTCCTGGGGCCTGCCGGCCGGCGGGCGACGTCGCTTCGGGTCTGCGTGCCTGGGCAGTCCCGGCGTGCGCCCCGCGGCTCCTTCGCCGCAGGCTGAGGCCAGGCCGGGGCTGCTGGGCGAGGGTGCGGGGGGCACGGGCGGCCGCCGCCACCGGGCCCTGTGTGAGCCCCAGTACCAGGTGCAGTGAGTGCTGCTGCGCGGGGGACCCCGGGCTCTTGTTGTCCCCCGAATTTGGCGCATGACGTCGAGCCGGGCTGCCGTCAGTCGGCCACGTGCCTGCCGTCCAGACCCTGTGTCTTTCTCTGGCCTCCGGTTTGTGGTGTGTGTGTGTGATGTGTGTCTCTGTGTGTCATGTGAGTTGTGTGTTTTTATGGTTTGGGTGCGTGGTGTGCGTTGTGCACGATGTGGGTGAGGCAAGGTATCACAGGCCCCCACGAGCAACGGCAGAGCCGGGGCCTTGGGACCAGGCCACCCATGGCGGCACCAGGCCCTCCACATGGCGCGTGCTCAGCTGCGGGAGCAGGGCGCGTGGGCAGGGCCTCCCCGCCGCCCCTGCCCCGACGCCCTCTGCTCGGCCTCCAGTCCCTCCTGTTCTCCCTCCCTCCTCCGGCGGCTGAGCTCCGATAAGGCCTCGGGCCCTGGGGCGCTGAAGGGGCCCGGCCCAGCTGGCGTGGCTGGTTAACCCACGTGAATGCCATCAGAAACGACTTACTGGCTCGTTTAGATGGGAAGTGCAGAAGGAAGATAGTATCCATTTTTTCCAACAAATCCCGCGTTCAGGCTGATAATGAAAAGGTGTTCAAGGTAAGAGCCGAAAATAAGGTTTCACACGAACGCCAATGGCCTGTGCCCACTGTCCTGGAGGAAGAGACTCGTCTGCTGACTGAAAGGACCTCCGGCTGCAGCCGTCAGACCGGCCGGCGCCGTATTTCGACCTCCGGGCCCTGTCCCGGGGCCTGTGGGTGCCAGCCCAGGACTGGGGCCAGGCACTGAGCAGCCACCCCAAGGGCCGCGGGAGGGGAGCAGGGCAGGAGAGGAGGCGGGCCAGGGATGGCCGCCGGGAGGCAGGGCTGCCGGGCGGCGAGGGCAGGGCCGGGTGGGCTCGGGCAGCGGGTGGGGCTCGAGGGACCGAGGGAAGACCTGCTGCCTCTGAGCCACCCCAGCGTGGCCTCTCTCCCGGACACGTCCCATGTGTGCCTTGCCCCGAGCAGCCAGCACATGCTTGGCACCCAGCAGGCGATGGGCACCCTGAGGGCTCAGGGGCTGTTTGTAACCAGACCACCGTCGCTGAGCCCGGGCTCCCGGGCTCTGGACCGGTTTCCGCAGCGGGCACCGAGCACAGACGGGGACGGTCTGTGAAGACGGCCACCGGTGACTCGACCCCCTTCCGTCCCTGCAGGTGCCCCCGATCGCTGAAAGCCCGCCCACGTGGATTTCCACGGTGATGGGGCTGCAGGGGCGCCACGGTATTAGCCCTGAGGCTCTTCTCTGATCGGTCCTGCGACGGCTTGCCCGGCCGAACGCTCCCGAGGGCATCGGGCGAGGGGGCGGGCGGCGTGGCTCGTCGCAGGGGCCCAGGCGTGCCCGCCTCCTGTCTGCCCCTCGCTGAGATGACCCAGAAACGCCGGCCAAACAGGAGATGTCACCCGTGTGGCCGGAGTGTGGGGCTGCCGCCAGGTTCTGTCGCACTGGGTGGCTGGAGCGGGAAGCTTGGGCTCGGGGCTCGGCCAGGGACCCCCTGAGTTGAATCTGAGGGCCGGTCCCTGCTGTCCGCTTGCTGGGTGGACGGAAGAACTAGGCTGCCCACGCGGCGTGTGCTGGGTGAGGGCAGCGGCACGTTCGGGGCTTGCCCGGGGGCGCGGCCCCGTGGATGGAGCGGGGGTGGGGGGGTGGGAGAGAAGCACCGGCGGCCAGGGCCCCAGGGCTCAGCGGGCTCACCTCTGCTGGCGGCGGGGAGGAAGGGGCGGGGCAGGAAGGGGCGGGGCTCTTTAGGAGGTGGAGACCCTAACGTGGCATCAGAAATCAGTGAGCGGTTATTTCTGGCGAGTTTCCAACCACCCCAGAACGAAGCAGCTTAAAACAGCGGCCAACGTTCAGCTCAGGATGGGGGGCTCAGCTGCTCAGGCTGGGCTCAGCTGGGAGGACCTTCGGGGCTCCCTCCTGATGCAAAGTCGCCCGTCACCGAGGGGCTCCGCTCCTCGAGGGTGGCAGCCCCTTGGCAGAAGAGAAAGGAGCCTGGCCAGGGGTCTGTCTCTATCCAGCAGGCCAGCCCCCACGGTGGCTGGGTTTGCAGGACAACAAGCGACCTCTGGAGGCCTAGGCCGGGCTGGTGCACCGTGACCTCCCTTCCAGCACATTCCGCTGGCCCAGATTGGTCACCACCAGGCCTGGCTGGTGTGGCTCAGTGGACTGAGTGCTGACCTGCAAACCAAAGGGTTGCCGGTTTGATTCCCAGTCAGGGCACATGCCTGGGTTGCAGGCCGGGTCTCCAGTAGGGGGCGCTGGAGAGGCAGCCACACATGGATGTGTCCCTCCCTCCCTCCCTTCCCCTGTAAAAAAATAAATAAATAAAATCTTCAACGGCCCAGCTCAGACCTCTCTTCTCTTCCCACTGACTGCTGAGCGGAACGGCAGCATCTCATGTCAAGGGAGGCAGGTAACGTGGCTATGGTTCCAGTGGCTCTGCCCCGCGGCTCGGGCCACGCCACTGAGTGACATCCCACCAGCCTTCTTTGTGGGATGCAGGGACACAGGACAGTCTCCCAAAACCGGGAGGCCCTGTTCCCACTCCTCCTCATGAGGGTCTCAGCATCGGTTCCCTGAACCACGTCTTGCACGGGGACCCCGCTATGCAGCACCTCCCCGCCGGCAGCTCCGCTCTGAAATGCACCTGGAAGCGTATAGACTTGCCGGGAGCCGGGCCCTGGACTCAGTCTGGAAGCCCCTGTGGGGAACGGATGCGAATGGCGATCGCGAGGGCCCAGAATCCCTGCCCGCACGCCCGCGGCCTCGGATCGGATGGAAAATTACCCTGGCGAAAGCAGCGGGCGGGCTCCGGCTCACCCTGCCGCCGCCGTTGGCGCCTGGGGGACGGAGGAACAGGCGGGTGGGGGAGCCGGGCGGCCCTCGGTGTCCAGGCCGGGGCCTGCCACCCGCGAGTCCTGAGCTCTGACCGCTGGCGGGCCCTGCGGGCTGATGAAGGGAAGGGAGTGTGGCCTTGCTGGTCTGCCGGGGCGGGGGGCACTGGCGTGTGGACCCTCCACGCAGGCGCGGGGCACTGGCGTGTGGACTCCTCCACGCAGGCGCGGGGCACTGGCGTGTGGACCCTCCACGCAGGCGCGGGGCACTGGCGTGTGGACCCTCCACGCAGGCGCGGGGCGGTGCCCGGCAGCCACAGGCTCTCCGCCCTGGACGACATCCGATGGGCGGGGAGTCTCGGAGCCCCTGGCCACGGGGGTGGGGTGGGGGGCGGAGGTCCATGCTGGCTTCTTGCTCCTGTAACTTGTCTTGGTAAATAGCTTCAAGCAAAGCAGGCAAGCACTTTGCTTTCCTGCTTTATTTCACTGAATATTGCGTGCATCTCTCGTGTTGCTAGGGCTTGCAAAATTAAAATGCGTGAAGTTGCGCACAGTAAGAGAGACACACCAGGTAATGTTCCTATATTCCTGATACCAGCTGGCTGCTGACCGTGTGTTGTTCCAGCGAGCGCTGCAGCTGAGCGCCCGCCCCCATCCCCCGCGGGCTCTGGATTGTGATTGATTCTGTCCGATTCCCCGAAGCGGCGTGGGTGCTCCTGTGCCTCCTGAAGGGTAGTGTGTCCGCCGAGCTGCTCGTAGGTCTGCGCCAATTTGTACTGTCACCAAGACAGGTGACGGCATCAATTTTATTGAACTCTCACCAGGATCAGGACACTTGTCGGTATTTTAAAAGTGGGTGTAAAATGCTACCATGTCCATTTCAAAGAGTGGCGGTTTTGCGGTGTGTCTGCTTGACTGACGAACCACACTTCCCGGGGTTCCCTTCCGGGGGGCTGCCATCAGAGCTGCTGTGGCGGGGTCTCGCGTGGGCGTGGGGGAGAGGCGAGGCGGGGGCCATGGCTGGCTCACGCACGCTGTTGCTTACGCGTTGGCCTGTCTCAGGGTGGGGCAGCCTCGAGCGCTCCTCGCTCCCCTGGCCCTCCTCCAGCCCCCGAGGCCTGGCCCGGGTGTGAGCGTTACAGTCCATGACAAAGCCCGCGACAACGGGCCCAGCTTCTGCGGACACCTGCCCGCTGAGGCCGGAGGTGGCCAGAGGCCCTGGGCCGTGAGCTCCCTGCGGCCCAGCTCGTTCCCGCGCCTCGCCTTGTGTCGGCCTCCTCCATGGCTCTACCACCTCCTTCCCCATCCCTGGACCTGCTGGCTCGAGTTCTCTGATTCCGCGTGGACATACACGGCTCATTGACTGTGATGGCACGAGACGCGGACAGGCAAGTCCGGCCCTGCCGCCAGCGCCGCCCCCGCTCCCCTCCCCAGCTGGAACCGCGCTCGCGGCTGCTCGGGGGGCTGGGGAGGCGGGTCCAGGCACAGCGAGCTCCCTCAGCACGGTTGGTTCAGCGTGCACCTGGCTGTGTGCTTTTGCACACCCGTGGCGGCACGTGGCAGGCGCCACTCTGCCATGTTCGCACAACACGGAGTCTTGGCGAAGGGTGTGCAAAAGCTCTCGGGCAGGACGGTCTGCCATTTGCAGAGGCTGCCTTCTGTTCTGTGACGTGCCAGGCCTGTGGCCGTGGGCTTTGGTGGTATCTCGGTGTTTAGGTAACACAAGTGGAGCTACGAATGCCATCTGTATGCAAGTCACCTGGCACATGCGCTGAAACACCCATAGGATGAATTCTTGGGGGTGTACTCACTGCGTCAAAGGGTGCATTTGACAAGCGTTGTTATCCAGAGAGGCCGACCCGATCAGCATGCTTTCTGGGACGGCCCGTTGTTACCTTCTCTTCACTGTTCCTTCTCTTCTCTGCATGTCCCTCTGTGCTGCCGGGGTCAGAGCCTGGGGTTGTCGGTCCCCCACTCCCTTGCCTGCAGGGGCCTTCCTGCCAGTGAGGGCCACGACGTTCCGAAGCCCAACCGCAGGAGACGGTGACGTCTGGCAATGGTGGGGGGCGTGGGGCGAGCTCCGTGTGGCTTGGGGGCTTCCCGCAGACCCCGCGACGTATGGCCGGGGTCCGCAGTGGTGTCGCCTGTCGTGCCTGCTCTCCCAGGCCCCCAGGCCCCCCGGGAGCTCCCCAACCTCTACTCTTGCCAGCAGTTCCTTGCGCCTGTGCATGCGCCGCAAGCTCCCTCCTGACCGCAGTGCCCAAGGCCCCCCATTTTCCTGGCCACGCCCGGCAGTTCCGCGCCAGCCTTTCCCTGGATCCCTCGGCCCCACTGCCAACCACAGCCTGTCACCCTCATGTGGCGGGCGATGGCACCAGACGGGAAACAACTATGTTCAACTGAAAATGGGCTCTCATTGGAGTTATGATTTCAGAAGAGAGAGGGGGAGAGAGAGAGAGAGAGAGTGTGTGTGTGTGTGTGTGCGCGCGCACGTGCACGTGTGTTGGGTTAAACCCTTTTAAAGCTTAATATCCATTTGCAGTTCCTTTTCTGTAAGAGGAGCTTGGATCCTTGGGTTATTTTTCTTTGTATCATCAACCGTCTTATTGATCTGAAGAACCCTTTTTCCTTCTTTTAAGAAATAGCGTCCTATGACAAACCGCAGCCTTTCCAGTTTGCACCCTGCCTTTGGCTTTGTTTGTCCGTCTGGACGGGAAGAGCGAACACACTTTGGACGTCGTCGCTGAGTTTGCGTCTCTGGCTCCTGTGCTTTGTTCCGGGCTCTGCGGCCAGAGCAGTTGGCGCTCCCCAGTGTTCCATGCCCTTCTAGACCTTTCTCTGGCTGCTTGGAGCCGTGGACCATATTCACTCCCGCCTGCAGCCTCTGTACACTCACCCTTCCCCCCGCTGGCCTGCGCGGACGGAGCGGTAGGCCTGGACGTCTCCTGCCCTAACGGGGCTCTGCTTCTCTGCCTGTCCCTGGGACCCTGCTCCGCAATTGGCGACCCGACGTGAAGCGTGTGAGACCCATACCTGCCCAGCGTCTCTGTGGAGGGTGCCCTGTCCCATGAAGGGCCTGTTTGCTTTGCCTCACGCCTCTGTCCCCAGATAAACCCTGGTTGGCGCGGATGGTTGCCCCCGCTCCTAATGCATCTGCCTTGTCTGCGTCTGCCCCTAGCCCCTCTGAGGTGCTCTGCTCCCGAGTGGCCTGGGGACACCGCCCCCACGGGGCTTTCCTTCTGACCCGGGGTGGCCGTCTGCGACATGCGCGTGTGTGAGACGCGTTCTGCTACTACCACTGCACGGTCGGCTGTGCCTGAAGAACAGCTCTCACCGCAGGCAGCTGGCCAGGTCCTTCCCGCTGTTCGCGATTGTCCGTGTTTATTACTGAGCTGGGAGTTTGTCTGAGTGGCCAGCTTGTAACCCTGGCTTTATATATTCTCAATCTTTATTGACCTGCTCGATGGACAGTTTCAGAATAAGCACACCTTAACTCTGTCTGCCCCTAATTTTATTTGCTTTTCTTTCTAAATCTCAGCACATACCTTTGCACTTTCACTTAGACGTCTCCATCTAGTAATCGATTAATCAGACTGCAATAGATTTTGTCTCTGGGCAGGGAAGACGACATCTTAGACGCCCTTGGCCTTTCTCTCCCAGCCTGTGGTGGCTAATGTATTCCCACGCGATGGGCCCCGCACAGAACTCTGGGTGACTCTGAGGTCCTTCCGGGAGGCAACAGGGTTGGAGATTGGCCGGCATGGCCTTGTGGACACGTCAGTGACCGTTGGAGGGGCTGCTCCGTGGAGGCGGGGGGGGGGGCTGCTCCTGGGCAGGGCCACGCTCCCCCCGGTGCGGGACTCGGGGCTCAGGGTGCCCGGACGCCGGCCTCGGCTTTCCCCGGACCACCCCGGACACCTGCCTCGCCTCCTGCGCAATCCTCACCAGCTTCCCCGCCTGCTGCTCTCTGCAGGGGCTCCCTGCTTTAAGGCCGCAGTTAGGGCAGAAGCAGGTGGGACAGCTTGCAACCTCGGAAGACCCCGGCATCCCTGTTTCTAGGCTGTTCTGCGGCAATGAGAAGCGTGGGGGCTGCCTCATGTCTCCAGGTCTTGCCTCGGTTGTCCCTCGGCCGCGTCCCAGGGCCCACACATCGGACCATCTGGCGGCCAGCAAACCCTGCTCCGCTGGGCCACTCCCTGCCTGCCACCCACACCCATACTCAGACTTGAAGCGAAGGAGACGACCCTCGATCGGGTGGGCAGCCTCACCCAATCAGCCGAGGGGCCTCAGGAGCCAGCACGGAGGTTTCCCAGCAGAGAGGGACTTCTGCCCGAGACGGCAGCCTCCGGCGCACCTCAGCCTCCAGCCCGTCCCCCGCCTGGTGGGCATCGGCCTTGCCGGCCCCTCGCTGTGGCCGACGGCTCAGAATGCACGATGCCCGCGCCTGTAGGCTGCTTCTCCTGCAGCTCAGACCGATTTGGTGGCTGTTCACAGTGTCTCTCCGGTGACGTGCTTGGGCGTATCTTCGCGTGCCAAGTGCTGGCGCCTGGTCAGCATGTCGCTTGAAATGACTCCCCCCGCTGTGACCACTTGGTGCTCTTTTTTGGAGAGACAGCATTCTCTTTATCATTTGTGTGCACGTGTGTTGTTAAGAAGTCTCGGCCTTCAGGTCCTACGGCTATTCCCCCATGTCTTCTTTTAAGTTTCACCATTGTCCTTTCACCACGCAGGTCTTTTACCCAGAGAAATGGGTGTGGAGGGCGGGGGGCTGTGCCAGGAGCTCGGTGCCGCGCCCCCCACCTGCCGTGTGTCGCTGATGGCTGGCTGCCCCGTCTGAGCGGGGGCCGCATGCCCTGGGTCCCCAGGCCTGGCCGGCGATCCAAGCAGCGTGCAGCCTGGAGGGGCGAGGCCTCTTAAAGGACATCTGTTCAGACCTACAAAGTGCTGTGGCTGGAGCGTCAGCGCGACATGATTAGAGACTATACACGGCACGGCGCTCTTATCTTGGGACACAGCAACTTGATCTGCCCCTGCCACCGTGGGCCCCAGCGTGGCCCCGGCGAGGACAAGGGGCCCGCAGGCACATTCACGCACGCCCTCCGGCCTCCACGGCCCGCGGGACCGGCTGAGCACCGGTTATGGGAACGTCCAAAGTCCGCCCCTCCCTGCCACGGAGCGGCTCAGCTGGGCCTCCAGCCCTGCACTCGGCGGGCGCGCCTCCGGGTTCGGATCTTGTTTTCCACACATGAATGCTCACCCCAGTGACAGTTACGGAGTGATTCATCCGCCGCTCTGTGCTTTGCCCTGCTGTGTGCCTGCTGAAATAGATTGGGTGCTGGCCGTTGTCTATGGAAGACTGTAGAAATCGTCTCAACGCGGGGCCTTGCCGCTCTTCCCCTGGAGAAGTTCCTGGGCTTCTGGCCGGAGCCGGGGGCTCTCGGACCCCAGGCTGCTCTCCCTCCCGCCCTGAAGAATGAGGGGCGTGGGGAGGAGGGGGGCTCAGCAACCGCGTCACTCCCAGGTGCGGGGAAGGGAGGGGGGCGGGGCTCCTGCTTGTTGATTTTAATGTCTCTCGGGTCATGTCAGAATTCACCTTTGTGGCACCGGCTGGTGTGGCTCAGTGGATTGGGCGCCGGCCTGTGAACCAAAGGGTCGCCGGTTGGATTCCCAGTCGGGCACAGGCCTGGGTTGTGGGCCGGGTCCCCAGCAGGGGGCGCGCGAGAAGCAACCACACACAGATGTTTCCCTCTTTCCTCCCTCCCTTCCCCTCTCTCTGACAATAAATAAATAAAATCTTTTAAAAAAAAGCAAGCATCCACCTGTGGGCCATGCCCTGTCCCACGGCTTGTTTTTCCCTCCGCGCCAGCATCGCACTCCTTCCATTGCTCCGGCTTTGGGGGTCAAAGCCATCCCGTTTTGTGCTTCGATGTTTTCTGAGCGGGCCTGAGCCTCTGTCTCCCTGGAGGATTCTGGGTGAGGCCACAGGACCCCAGGGCCCCAGGGCGCCCTGCCGAGGGCTGACTGGAATCGTGGCGAGAGGTCGCGTTGGTGTTGGGACAAATGACGTCTCCCTTCCCATTGGCACGTGTCCCATTTCACCCTGTAGTTTTGTGTGTCCTGCCTATATGTTCTGTAAAAAAAAAAAAATAGGTTTCATTTTTTTTTAGACCAGTTTTAGCTTTATAGAAAAATTGAGCAGGTGGCATAGGAGTTCCCTCCTACAGACGTCTGTTGCGCTTTCCCCGTTTTTACCACCTTGCCCTGCGGGGCACGTTCGCTACGGCTGATGGACCGACAGGAATACGTGATAACTGACTGCAGCCCGTGGGCCACACAACGGCTCGCTCTGTGGTGTGCGTTCCGTGGGTTTGGACAAACGTGCGCCAACGTGCGCCTGCCCTTCGCGCCACGCAGAGGAGCCTCACTGCCCTGAAGTCCCGCCCTCTGCCTCCTCCTCCTTTCTCCCTCCCCCAGCCCCTGGCATCCGCTGCTTTTTTTGCTGTCTGTATAGTTTTTCCAGAATGTTCTATAGTTGGATGATCCAGCATGCAGCATGTTCAGGTCGTCCCCCTTCTGGTCTCATTGCTTCGTTAGCACGTTTCCTGCCACGGTAACCGGCGCGGGAGTGAGAGGGAGACCGAACTCCCAGCCCTGGGGGGCTGGCCCCGGTCTCTCAGCATTAAGAGGGTGTCTGTCATCTGCTAGCTCTTTGGTGAACGTGCTTTTTCAGGCTGCAGAGGTTTCCTGCTGCGCTCTGGACGCTGGGAGTCTGGATCGCAGACGGGGATTGGACTCCGTCCGAACCGTTTCCTGTGTCTGTCGATCCTGGATCCCGCTTCTCCAACATGAGCCTGAGATGGCTTCCGTTGTTGGCTTGTACCAGAGAACCCCACTTGGCGGTGGGGTACACCTCTCGGGGCTTGCGGGGGATTCAGTTTGCTAATGTTATGTTGGGGATCTTGGCATCCTTGTTCATGGTGGATATGGGCCCGTGGTTTTCTTTCTCGCAGTGTCTTTATCTGGGTTTAGCGCCAGGGCCGTGGCCGCCTCCCAGAAAGCACTAGGAAATCGCTTCGCGTCTGTTTTATGGAAGAAGTTGGAGGGTGGTGGGGGAATCATTCTCTGTTTTGTAGAATTCACTAGGGAAACCATTTGCGCCCGGCGCTTTCTTGTTTAGAATGTGATTAATCATGGGTTCCGTTTACTTAGAGTCAGGTTGTCTCTTGCCCCTTGTGTGAGTTCCAGCAGCTTCTATCTTTCAGGGACTGGTCCGCGCCACCTGTGGTATCAGACCTGTGGGCGTAGCGTTGCTCATCGTTCCTGGTTACCCTTATTTTCTGCCTGTGGATCGGGGTGGCGGCTGCCCTTCATTCGTGACAGTGGCGACTTGTGTCCTCGCTCACAAGTCACATTCTTAGCCTGGCTAGAGGTTTAGCAATTTACTGGTTTTCTCAAAGAAACAGCTTTTCGTGTTATTGACATTTCCTATTGATTTTAATTTCCAATTTCATTGATTTCTGCTCAAAATTTTCTTTCTGTTCCTTGCTTTACGTTTATATTGCTTTTCTTCTTTTATTTTTTTTTAGTTTCTTTAGGCGGAAGCTTAGATTATTGATTTTTTATTTTCTTCCTTTCTAATATACGTAATGATGCTATAAATTTCCTTTTAAGCACTGCTTTCATTATAGCCCACAAACTTGGATACGTTGCATTTTTATTGTCATTTAGTTCAAAATATTTTAAAATTTCTCTTGAGACTTTTTCTATGAGGATGATGCAGGTGTTACATACAAGCTATTCAATTTTGAGACATTTTTTTCAGCCGTCTTCCTGGGCCTGGTTTTTGGGGCGCTTCTGTTTTGGTCTGAGGAAACACTTTCTGTGGTTTCCAGTCTTTTCAACTCCTTCAGGTGCATTCCCGGCCCAGCCCGGTCCACCCGGTGGGTGTTTCCCGCGAGGCCGAGGAGGTGCGTCCTCTGCGGCTGCGGGTGTTACTCTGACGGCGTCAGCGAGAGCCGCTGGTGGCGGAGACGCTCGGCGGGGCCGGGGGCGCTCCGGCCGCGGCGGCAGCGGCGGGCTCAGCCGTCTCTTCTGTCGGTTCCATCAGGCTTTGCGTCACAGACTTTAAAGCTTTTTTGTTGCGTGCATACCTGTCACCCATCGAGATGTCTGCGTGGAAGACGAACGCGCCATCGCTCCGCAGCGCCCGCCCGGCCCCTGTGTGTTCTGTGGCGCTCTCGGAGGTTCCGGGATGTGGGTTGGTGTCTGCTACTAATTTTAGAAAACCCGCAGCCGCGGCTTCTTCCAGTATTTCCCCGCCTCCCCCTTTCTTTTCCGTTCGGTGTCCCCGTTGCACGTCCCGCCCTTCGCCACCGCCCCGCACTTCCGGCTTCCCTCGTGGGTTTCCGCTTTCCTTCCGGCTCCGCCGGCGCCCGTGCGCACGCCTTCGCGCTCGCGGCTCCTGCTCGGTCCCCCTCCTTCCGCCCCGCGCCCCGCCCGCCCTCGGCGCGGGCACGCCTTTCCTGTCACAGCCCTTCCCCTGTTCATACCGGCGTTTCGCGATCTTGAGCTGGTCATTCAAAAATCTCTGTGCTATCTGAGACTTTCCTGTGCTTTTTTTCCTTTTAGCACGTGTTTCCGTTTTTCGTTGAAAGCCCGCATGACATATCAGGGACCAGGGCCTGAGGCGAGCAGGCTTTTAGTGTGGGGATTGATGTAAGGCTGGATTTTGAAAAAATTAGAAGGAGGGAATGCATGCCAGCTCCTCGTATAAAGCCAAGTGCACATCAAAACCAGATAATGACATCAAAAGAAAAATGAACTAAATCAAACGTAACAAACACAGACACAGAAATCCTAAGAAAATTCTAGGCTACCCAGTTCAGCAACATCTACAAAAAAGGAGAGAACGTGGCCGCATGGGAGTTTTCCCGAGAATGAACGGTCGGTGTAACATCGAAAAATCAGTGTCATACACTTTGTTAATGGAATAAAAGATAAAACGCAAAAGCTACATTATCATCTCAGCAGACGAAGGAAATGCCCTCGACAAAACCCCACACCCTCGCGCAGTGGAAAACGGAACCCGCTCCGCAGGAGCCCTCCCCCGGCAGAAGGTGCCCCTGGCGACCCCCGGCAGACGGCGCGAGTGCCCACGGGAGGGGGAGGGACTCCCTCCCGCGTTCCGGGACGGGGTGATGACGTCTGCCGGTGCCCCAGCTGTTCACTGGCGCGCTGGGGGCCCTTGGCAGGGCGATTAGGTAAAACAAACGAATACAAGGCGCCGGGTGGGAAAGGAGGAATCAACACCGTCTCTGCTTGCGGGGGTGTGAGCTCGGACGCAGCATGTGAGGGACCCTCCCAGACCATTAAGCCGGTCAGCATGTTCACCAAGGTTGCAGGATGCAGGACCCATATCCAACATGTTTTATCTCTATACTCTTGCAAAGATCAATTTAAAAATGAAATGAAGAAAATAACTGCACTCAAAATAATGATAAAATATTGAAAAAATTTTAAAAACTAAGTGAAAAATGCATGCTCTGGAAACTACAAAACACTGTTGAAAAATGAAGGAAGACCCGTTCGCTGGAAAGACATCCCATGTTCACGGCTGGAAGCGTCAATACTGTTAAATGATCTTGTGTTTAACACAATCCCCATAGTCCCCATTGCCTTTCCTGCAGCTGTAGACAAGCTGATCCTAAAACTCACCCTGAATAGAGAGACCCCGAGTAGGCAAAACTACCTTTAAAAAGAGCAGTAAAGCTGTAGGACTCACACCGTACAATTTTAAAACCGACTACACTTTCGCATAATCAAGGTCGTGGAGCCCTGGCGGGAGGAGAGACGCCCTGCGGGAAGGACCGAGAGCCGGAAAGGAGCCCGTGGGTTCGTGGGCCGCAGTGTCTGCAGGGGCCACCCAGGCAATGCCGTGGCCGGGGGAGGCTAAGACAGCGGGACCGCCACACGCAAAAGGACGACGTTAAACCCCCACCTTGCACAAATAAAAATTAACCCACACTGTTACAGGCACAAAAATTAGTTCCTACACATAAGAAGTACAAGTAAGACACCTTAGACCAAATCATAAGTGCGAAGCCTCCGGGCTCGGACCATCGGGCAAGGGCGCCGGAGGTGCGGCCCCGAAGCCGGACGAGTTAGACTTCATCAGAGCGCAAGGCTTCGTGCTTCAAAGGACGCCGGGAGGAGAGCGGCAGGCGGCGCGCAGACTGGGAGACGGCACCTGAAGATCGTCCTTCCGAGGACTGGTGTCTATGAAGAACGCTGCCTCGATGATAATAACAGGGTAAATAGCCCGGCCAAACGACGGGCAAGCATTTGGGTCGGGTTTCTCCGGAGGTGATGAACGGGGCCAACCAGTGCATAAAAAGTACAGGTCAGACCACCGTGAGCCACCCCTTAACCTACGGGGGTGGCTTTAATAAAGAGAAAGGTCATGACAGACGTCGGGGACACTGCGGAGAAGGCGGGACCCTCGTGCTCGGTGAGCGGGCTGACAGAAGAGAGCGTCTCCGTCACTGCTGCGAACTGAGTGTGTCCCCGCAGGTTCATGGGTTGAAACCTCCCCCACAGGGGGACGGTGTCCAGGGTGGCCCTCGGGGGGTGATGAGGCCCTGAGGGTGGGGCCCTCCGGATGGGACCAGCGATTATATAGGAAGGGACGTGAGAGACATGGCCTTCCTGTCACACGAGGATGCAGCGAGGAGATGGCCACTCACACACCCGGAAGCGCGTCCTTGCCAGAACCGGGCTGCCTGGCACCCTGACCTTGGACTTGCGACGTCACTTCTGCTGCCGAAGCCCCTGGTCCGTGGTACCTCGTCAGAGCAGCCTGAGCTGAGACGGGCATCCTCAGAGGATAAACGCAGCTTTGCCACGTGACCCAGCAATTCCACTTGCAGGTTTGTCCCCGAGAGCAAGGAAGACGTGTCCCCACAGTAGGACACACACCGATGCCAACAGCAGCCTTGTTCCTGACAACCCCAAGGCGCAAGCCCTCTGTGCGTCCATCCGCAGATGAGTGGCCAGGCACGAGGCGGCGTTGCCACGCAATGGACTCGGGGTGGCCGTGGGCACCTGCGGCAGCCCGGTCACCCGGGCAAGCACCGCGCTCAGTGATGCCAAGGCCCCATTGCGTCCGTCTGTTTGAACAAAATGTTCAGAGTAGGCGCATCTATAGAGACCGACAGTCAGCATCTGCCTGGGGGGGCGGGGGTGTGAGAGGGGAGAGAGGTCGGGGGGCCGGGAATGACCGCTCACAGCCACTGGGCTTCTTTCTGTCACGAAGAAAATGTCCTAAAGGAGACGGTGGTGACCGTTGCCCCTCTGAATACACTAACAACCGTGGAGTCGTACACGTCACCAACGCGAACAATCTTGGCTGTCGATGGCTGCCCCCGTGACGGGCTGGCTTCCGGGCTGGCGTTGTCTTGGACAGTCCCGACCGCGTGACAAGGGCCGCTGTCTTCTGCCCGGGGCGTGTGCCCGCACAGGCGCTGCATTGTGCCAAACGCCGCTCCCGTACCTACGCGGGGGAGCGCACGGGTTCTTTTTCATGCTGTTCCTTTTGTGTATCGGAACGATAGATTTTTCTTTTCTTTTTTACAGGTTTGACTGATTTTTATTACCTTTTAACACTTCACTGGCGTTTTTGCGTCTTGATAAATTCCACGTCTGTAGAGTTTTATTATTTCGATTGGTATGAACGACGCACTTCCTTTGTTCGCCCCCGAATGTAGGGGCTCCCCTGCGGGACGGGGAGATGAAAAACCCCAGCCGGTCTTGCCGCTGCGGAGAGGACGGCGCGCATGCAGCCGCGCCCGGGTAGCAACGGCCTCCGGCTTCCCACGGAAGCCCTGTGCGGCGATGGCGCCGTGCCCAGCGCGGCGTGGGCCCTGCCGGCGTCCTTTCTCTTTCTGTGTACGTTTTGTGTGAGACTGTTGGATAATTTTCTCTTCTTTTTTTAATGTATTGATCTTCAGAGAGAGAGAGAGACATTGACTTGTTGTTAGGTTTACTGATGCACGCATCACGTTGCAGAGGCCCCCCCGCCCTCCCGTGTCCCCGCTGGCTGATGCTGGCCTGCGCCGGCTGCGGGCCCAACCCGCCACCTTGGTGCATCGGGATGATGCTCGAACCGGCAGAGCCACCCCGCCAGGGCTATAGTTCTTTCTTCTTATCGTATCTTGCCCAGCTTGGGTGTCTGACTTGGCTGTATTTTCTTCCCTTTTTAAATAAAAAAGTTACATACAATAAAATTAACTTTGTATTACACAGAACTACAGGTTTCGACAGGTGGGCAGCCGTTTGCGCAGCCAGCGGGGATGCGGGGCGGTGGCCCCCTCCCCCCGCCAGGCTTCCGGTGCCATCTGTGTGATCGGCCCCTCTCCCACCTGCGAGCCTGACCCAGCCTGCGCCCCGTCCCCGGGGCTCTGCTTTTCCGTGGGAAAACGTCAGGGACATGGAACAGTACGCGGTACCGACGGCCTCTTGAGCCAGGATCGCTGACCTGGCAGAATGCGTCCGAGAGTCAGCCCTTCGTTGGGGCGGGTCGAGGCCTGCTTACCTTTGATTTCTGAGTCGTGTTGCGTGTGCCGCTGTTGCTGATTGCAGTAAACCGGCGTCTCCAGGGTGCTGAAGGCGCCTGAGGGGCTTGACCACATTGAAGAGGTTGTAATGAGCAAAATAAACTGATTAGCAAACTGAAAACAGAGGCATGGACATGTGGAACACATGCGTGACCCATGGACATGGACAACAGTGTGTGCTGGCCAGAGGGGAGGGGGCTGGGGAGGAGGTGGGCGAAGGCGGGGGGAACAGGGGCATCTGCCATAAGGTCAACAATAAAAGATTAAAAAATTAGAAATAAAGAAGTTGCCTGTGTGTCCGAACCTTTATCTGTGCGCCTGCTGAAGGATATTTGGGTCCTGCGTGGGGCCTCCGTAGATGCATCCACGCAGATTTTTGTGTGGTTGTAAATCGCCGCTCCTTTATGCCCAGGAATGAGGTTGCTGGGCCACCTGGTAGCTGCTGAGATCTGTGAGAAGCTGCCCTTCCCCACGGCGGCCACGCTGTCTGCGCCCCCACTGGCCCCGGGGGAGAGACTGGCGCCCGAGCTTGCCCTTGGGGTGCAGTCTCCTGGGGGCGGCTTGTTTCGGTCTCGTGGAGCTGGTGGGTGCGGAGTGGTGTGTTGGGGCTTTAAGAGCCTTTCCCAATGGCAGGCGGCGCCCGGCACTTCTTCCTGTGCTCACCCTCTGCCCGGGTGTCTTCGTTGGTGAAAGGTCTGCTCACTCTTTCCGTTTTGTTTTGTTTAAATTTGGCTGTTGTTTTCTTATTACTGAGTTTTGATAGCTCTTCTTCATATATTGCGGATACAGGGTTTTCGCGTGTTCCAGGATTGGCGGGTATCTCCTCCGAGTCTGCGGCTTGCCTTCTCCCGCGCCCAACCGTGTCTTCCCAGAGCGAACGTGGTTCCTGTCTGTGACGTCTGACTCAGGTGTTTTCTCCGGGTGTGGACTGTGCCTGGGGGTTGTATCTGGAAACTCCTCGCCCGACCCGAGGTCGCAGAGGAACCTCTGCGTTCTGCAGGGGGCGCTCACAGCTGCCCTCTAAGTCTGTGGTCCAGTCTGAGTTAAATTTTGTAGAAGTACGAGGTGGCGGGGGGCACGTTCTCGCTCTCCTCTGGCGGGTAGACGTCCTGCTGTCGGAGCAGCGACCCTTGACCCGTCCCACCAAAGGCGACTCTTGACCCGTCCCATGGCCTTCACGCCTGGTTGAAAATCGTTCGCCACCCTCACGCGGGTCTGTGTGGGTCAGCGCCCCGACCGCATGTCACGCCCGCCACTCTGGTCGTGCGGTGAGCCTTGAGTCGGGACAGTCCTCCAGGCCGGTTCTTTGGTTCCGCAGTTGCTTTGATTACCCTGCTTCCTATGCCACGTCGTACAAATTTCAAGTCTTTATCTGCTTTGATCTGTTTAGTATATTAATTTCTTTATAAATTAAAAAGCTCATAATAATTGCGGGTTTGGAAAAGGTTCCTACAAGTTCACGGTTTCGTTGTCCTTGGTCTCCCCTCCTTCGCGCTGGGTGGTGCTCCTTTCTGAGCCCACATGAGCTTTGGCCTTGTGTTCTGTTCCGTCCTGCTCTGCACCTGCCTCTCACGCGGTGCTTTACTCGGGCGTCTCTCGTCCCTTTAGCTCCCGCCTCCCTGTGTGAGTGATATTCGTCTGGTCGCCAGGGACTCGCTCCATTGGGAAACAGGGCGCCATCCTGTCGGGATTTTACGCCCGACCTGTCTAGCCCTTTTGCGTTTACGGCGAGGCCTTAGGTGCGTAGACTCGTGCTCAGCCTGTTCTAGGCTTGCTGTCTGCAGTCTTCCCTTTTCTTCTTTTCCTTCGATTGGGTCCAGCACACGTCCTGAATGTTGCTTGTTCTTTGTTGGTTTGGAGGTTATACATTGTAATTCTATGATTTCAGTGTTTTTTCTTAACATTTTAAAACGTAAGTATTTACCGGTCCTTTTATTTATTTTTTTGTTTGTTTATATATTAGTGAAATGCACGTATTTCGTGTGGGCCTCTCCTTGTGCACATCCGTCGCCCGGGGACGGAGCCAGCTCTGTGTAAACGCGACAGCCAGGCGCTCACCTCCCCTGCCTTGGAGGGGGAGACGCTGACAGCGCCCCGCACATCCGTCCCGACTCTAAGCAAGTTCCCGGCTGAATCTGGAACATAGAGACGTGTCTGCGGAACACGCAGACCCCCGTGTGCGCGTGGGGCACAGCCGGCGCCCTTCCCGATCGCCCCGCCGCCGTGGCCGCGGACACGCTGCGGCAGAGACAGATCTGGTTTACCCCCATCCTGCCAACCTTGTGGCTGCCACATGACACGGCACGTAACACACAGATATAAATACACCTTTTTTTTTTTTTTTTTTTTAGAAAAATGCGGACTAAATGTTTAAATAAAACTCAAGGCAAGTTCCTGGAATGTTGGCATCCGCTGAGAAACTGTGGCGAGGGGGCGGGGGGCGGCCAGAGGCCGCCTGTGGCTCTGGTCGTGGCCGGCGGGCGCAGAGCAGGGGGTGCGGCCCGTGCGGGATGTGACCTCGGACTCAGGCCCCGGGGGAGTCTGTGCCCTCGGGGGCTGCTGCGGAGACTCCGAGGGGCAGCCAGACGGCTCTTCGGGGCCACCGGCCACCGCCCTGGCTGAGAATGTCGCACGGCGCCGCCTGGCTCTGCTCTCCTGGATCTGTGACAGGCGCCGGCATTGGGGACACTAGGCTGAGCTCCTCCTCCTTCCTTTGCGGCTTCCCGTCACCTCGCAGGGAAGGTCACGGCTCACGCCTAACACTGCGTCGCACGGCTGGGGTGGGGGTGGGGGGGGTGGGCGATGCGGCGCACGCGCGGCCCGGCCCGGCCCGGCCCTGCCCGTGGTGGGGATGGGCTTTCACACGTTTCCCCGCGAGATTCTGACAGTTTCCAGAGGTGCTGGGAGCTGGAAACCTCTTGGGTACCATTTTGTTGAAATTATTGAATTGAGTTTTGGGGACATAAATAGAAACGTTTCCCCCATAAATAATGGCTGGAAAGATCGCCTTGGGAGCCACTTAAGTGCCACGAAGTCAGCGTGCTGAGCCCAGGGACGACTCTCCCGCGAGCCTCGGGGGCCGCGCAGGCGGTGCTCAGGGCCGGCCTTTGCCCCGACCTCGGCCTCTGCACCCCGCGCCTGCCCGCGGCCGCCGTGTTGCTGCCGTCTCTGCTGCTGTCGTCTGCAGCTCAATATCGCCTGCGAAGCCCGAAGGCGCTGCCATCACCCACCGGTCAGGGCGTCATTAGGCTCCTCCGTGTAGACGGTGCTGGGGCCTGAGCGGACGCCACGCCCGCCCCTTCTCCTGCGACGTCCCGGGGGGCGTTTCCTTTAGTTCCTCTTTCTCCTGAATCGCGTCTGTCTCGGGCGAGGTGTGGGTTGGCGGCCGTCTCCCCGCGGCACTCTGCAGACACGACTCCACTTTCTTCTGACCTCCACGCTGGCGCATCTGCTGTCAGTCTAGCCTGGATCCCCCGCAGGCGTCTGTCTGTCCTTCCTTTCTGGCGGCGGCTGAGACTGTGGGGCTTCACGTTACCTGTTTAACCTGCTTTGTATTTGCCCTGTGGCTTTGAACGGACGACTCCTGTTTTTCTCTAATTGTAGAAAAATTAAGCTCTGACATCTTCAGGGAGTGTGTCTCTCCTTCCTCCTCTCGGAGTGGAAATTGGGGGGCCGAGGACCTCCCCGCCTCCCTTCTCTGGCCTGCTCGTGCATGCGTGTGCGTGGGGATAACACACCTTCGCCGACCCGAGCTGCCGTCGGTGGGAGGAGGAGCCATCTTTTGATGGGAGAGGAACATGCGCCAAAGGTAAGGAGCCCCTTGGGAGCCCCTGCAGGTCACTGGGACCCCGGGGGCCGCAGCACCGCTGGGGGGTGAATGACAGATGAGCCCCCCCTGTGCAGGAAGAGGGAGCAGGGAAAACTGGCCGGCTCCCCCCAGGCGGTGACCCTCGTGCCTGCGCACACTCAGCTGCACAGTTAGAACTCAAATCATGGCCGTAGATTTGACGTCACGTGGCTGCGGGTCAGCGCACTTTCTGTGTCCGGGCGCAGGGACTGAATTGGCTTTGGCATCGTGACCGGGGGTGGCTGCGTGTCACCGTCGGCGGGAACACGTGTTCCTTCTCCAGCTTTGCTGAAGTGCCCGGAATGCGCGGCGGGGGTCCCCCGGCTTCCTCAGCTCGCTCTCCGCTCACGGACTCTCCTTCAGCTCTGTCCTGCCGCAAATGTGTCCCTCCCAGCACCTGCTCTATTTCAAGAACTTCCCTTTTTTCCTAGTTTATTAATTTTTTGAATAAATATTTGCTGTTTTTTCTCTCGCATGCCTGTCTTGTTTTTCTGCAGTTCCGTGTGCTTTACAAGTGCGCTCCCGCTGAGCCGGCTCTGCTGGTGGGTGCTGTGAGCGTCTTACACAGAATAGTTTGTCTCAGACAGGCTGTCCCAGGTGATCGGTTCCGCCTGGTGTCCAGCTGCTGACCGAGCCGCCGCGTGTGTGCCGCCTGCACGGCCCGGGGCTCAGACTTCTCCCTGGGACGGCTGGGTCCGGGTCCGCAGGACACCAGCCCGGGAGGTGGGCCGTCCCCTAGGGCACTGCGTTGGGGTACTCGCTCGTCTTCCCTGAGCGACAGCCAGCGTCTGGGCCCCGGCGGAGCTGCCGCGCCGCCCTGCGCTGCCTGTCACGCCTGGTCCCACAGCGCGGCTTGTCGGCTCCGTGGAAGGGAGCGTGGAAGGGACCTCCGAGGTCCGCTTGCTTCTCTCCAAATGCTTCAGATTTTTCTCCCTTTAGTGGTCAGTCTTGTTAAGCTCCTCGATCTTCAACCATTAAAATGACTGATTTTGAATCCATCTCATTGGCCTTGAAAGTAACGTGTTCCACGCTGAGCAGCCGCGGGCCTGGGGGAAGCGTGGGGGGACGTCTGGCCACGCCTCACGCCTGCGTGCGCTCGAGCTGCAGACCTGGGCTCACGGGGCAGCTCGGCCCCCGGCCGCGCATCCTCGGCCACCGACGTCGCACCGGGCCTGGTTTGCTCATTGAACAGCGGGAGCGTCCGGGCAGGTCTGCCTCGGAGGGCGGTTAGAGTGGAGCGAACCAGCCTGTGCCCAACAGCCGTGCGCTCCTGAAAATCCTCTGGAAACGCGCTGCCTCTCTGCACGGCGCTAATAAGTGTTCTCACTGTTCATGCCTCTCTCAAGCATTTGTTCAGCGCCTACTGTGTGCGCGACCCCGCATGCGGCGCCGCAGGAAGGCGTCGGGCGGGAACTGCCTGCTTGCACCACTTACAATGTTCTTGAGGGCTTGTTCTGGAAACAAAATCGCTTTTAAGTACCTGGGACATTACAATAATACATTTTAATGAAAACTTAATTAATTTGAAACGATTGCTTTGTTGTAAGTAGGAGGGAAAAATCATTAAAAATTGGCAAATGGGAGAGAAAAATGCTTTTATTTAAGTGTATAGGAGGGCCCTATCGAGGCCAAGAATAATTCTAAAATAAGCAAGCATAAAACTTGAGTTTGCAAAGTTATTTCCTTCATTTGCAGGCTGTTTCGACTTGTTCCCCA
The DNA here is from genome assembly GCF_021234165.1 of Pteronotus mesoamericanus. Taxonomy (NCBI): domain Eukaryota; kingdom Metazoa; phylum Chordata; class Mammalia; order Chiroptera; family Mormoopidae; genus Pteronotus; species Pteronotus mesoamericanus. The sequence continues at coordinate 6,096,324 of NW_026555239.1, forward strand.
ATAAAAACAAAAGATCCAAGCCCTGCAGCCTGGGCCAACGAATGGGGAAGTCAAGGCGGGACTTCCGTTTTTCAACTGTCTTCTGTTGGGCATTAGCAGCCTGGGTCCATTTGGGGCTCCCAGGGCTTCTCTGCAGGGTCTGGTTCTTGGGGGAAAGCACACATTTCGGGGTCAGAGGCTCAACGGAGTCACCAGAGCCTGTCCTGCCGGGCCCCGGGGACGCCGCGGGCCGGGCCGCATCGCTGCTCAGACACCTTCAGGACCCGGGTGCCTTGGGGGCCCCTCGGTGAGCGGGAGACGGGGCCGGGCAGTGGGGGACGGGGCCGCGGGTCCCCTGTGTATGGAGCGGGAGGGTCCAAAGCCAGCTTTGCACCGGCAGCCTGCGCCCCGTCCCCGGCCCCGCGCGGCTCCCGCCACGCAGGAAGAGGAGCGAGTGCTCTTCGTCGAGACGTGGGCTGACCTCAGCTTCCCCCTTCTCAGGTTTTCCCATCTTTTCTGCTGCTGGGACCAGAGCCGTGCTGGTAAACATTTAACGACAACCCTATGAAGAAAAAACAAGCCTGATTTGTGGTGTTTGCCAGTGACCGTGGTGTGAACGCGCCCTGTGGCCCGTCCCGAGCGGCCCCCGCGGTGCCGTGCGTGCCGAGCCGGCGTCTTCCAGTGAGGGGCGCGGCCACTGCGGGCTGAGTGTAGGACCGGCGCGGGTCGCAGCAGCGCACAGCCGGGGGCGGGGGCTGACCGGGGGCCAGGCTGCGTGCTCGGCTCTGCACGCGGACCGTGTCAGGCAGTCATCAGCACAGTCCCAGGCACGGAAGGCTGTGTGACCTGCCCCAGGTCACGCGGCAGGAGCAGGTGCCGTCCGAACACACTGGGACGTCTGACTCCGGGCCGGCCGGCTTTTGGCGGCACGTGGGCCCACACCGCTGCCCTGGCCGCTCTCCCTGCGTGCGGACAAGCGCCTTCCCACCTCCGGCAGGTCCATTGGCATGGCGTGCCTTCACGCTGAGTTCATAGATCAAATTTCCTGCCGATTAGGGTGCGGCTCCCTCAGGCGCTGGACCCGAGAATGCACGTGCTCGCCAGCACCCGTTGACGGCGCTTTCCTCCCCTCTGGGGACTCGCGGAATCATCCTCATTTACGTGTGTTTCTGTCGCGTCTTGGGGTTGGTCCCATTAATAGGGCGAGAGTGCCTGCCTATGGGTCTCCTATTCAACAAGCGACTTTATGGCAGCTTTTCTGTGACGGGGGGAGAAATAGCCTTCAGGGAAGGGGGCTGTTTGGAGTGGAGAGGCTGGCAGTTGGGGTGCTGTCCCGGCGCCGGTGGCAGAGCGCTCGGCCCTGGAAGGGGCCCACCCGTGCCCGCCGCCCCTGCTCCCTGGAGAGCCGGGCCGCCCCCACACGGCCGGGACCTGAAGCCCTCGCGCCCGAGTGCGCAGCACGGAGCATAAACAGTTGTCGGGAGGGTCAGGCCACGCGCGCTGCCAGCCGGGCTCCTCTGTCCTCGGGGGCAGGCACCCGACATGGAGTCTGAGTCTCCGCGCTCCTGTCGCGGGCCCACACAGACCCCGCACCCCAGGCGGTGGCGCTCTCAGGCCGCCGAAGCCAGTTGTAAATGAAGGCGGAATCGGGTGGCGGGGGGGGCCCAGGTTTGCAGAGACTCCTTTGCGGGGCGGCCGGCTCTGCAGCGCACAGCTTGGTGCGGCAGTAAGAGCGTTTTCCGTAATGCCTGCTTTTCATGAAAGGAACAGCCCTGCATTAACCAGTCAGGGAACGTGTGCAGAGCAAGCCGCGCAGGGCCCGCGATCCTGCCGCTCGGAGGCCGTGACCGGGGCGCAGCCTCTCCGGTGATGCCGGGACATCACGAGCAGCCCCCCACGCAGCGGCAGGAAACACCAGTCGCCCCGTTGCGCTCACGCGCCCTGCGATGGAGACTTGGACTGGGGACCCGAGTCTCTCCACGATGTCAGGGCTTGGCTGGGACGGCCCAGCCGGCTGGGGTCGGCCTGACTAGCTGGGCTCTGGAACCTTCCAGAAGCGCCTCACTCAGGTGCGTGGCGCTTGGGCTGGGAGGACCGTCCAGCAGCCGTCTCCCCCCAAGAAGAGGCTGGTCCAGCGCGGCGGCTGCTGCAGGGGACGCGCCTCAGGGGGCTGGGCAGAGGCTCCTCCAGGAGACGCGGCAGAGGCCCTACGGCTTCCTCTGACCCCCTTGGGCCACAGTCACGCCGTGTCTCCCCATCTCACGGGCACTGGGGGCGGCCCCGGTTCATGGCGGGGGTCACCTTCTGCCCCTTGTGGCGGGAGAGCAAGCTCACAGCGCAAAGGCACGGCCACGGCCGTTTTTGAAAACTGCGCTCCTTCCAGAGCACTCTCTGGGCGTCCAGGCGAACGAGCGAGACAGACAGCAGCGCCTGCGGGAGGTGCAGGGCCTGCGAGGGGGGACAGGCAGGAACGGGGCGCAAGCGTGGGGGGACGCCATCTTGCTTTTACCCGTGCGGCTTAATCAATTGGACTCGGCCTGAACGTAGCAGAAGGAAAAAAACAGATGGAAAGTGGAAAAACTTGCTGAGCTACCCATCATTTTTTTTTTAACCACAACAAATATTCATTCCTGAATTCTCTCTCTGCGAATGAGGAAATAAATTACAAAAACCATTAAAAACAGAGCCATTACTTTTGGAGATGCACTATTATTTTTTTCCAGTTTCGGACGGCATGGCAGGCTCCCCGCGTGGAGACGTGCCCAGGCTGCTCGCCCTTAGCTGCTCCTCTTCACCCCGCGGCCCGGGGCCGTGGCTCCTGCTCTTTGTCCCAGTTGGGGTTCGAGGTGTGGCCCTTCTTCTAGCGCCTCGGGGTCCCCCGAGCCCTGCCCTTTCCACTGTGCTGGCACGTTTGCATTTACGTCCCTGCGCGTTCACACGCTCCCTGTGGCTTTGTAGGCCCGGTTGCATTTTATCGGCGTGATGTTTATCCGGCAGGGCCCCGGGACACGGGGGTGAGGCGGGAGCTGGGGCTGAGGGTGGCCCTGAGGCTGCTTCTGGGGCTGGGTGCGGGGCGGGCGCTCGGAGGGCCTGGAGCAGTCTGTCCCCAGCTGACACAGGGCAAGCTCCACAGGAGGCCGACTGGGATTTGGGACCGTGGCTCCCAGCCTCGCCCGCGCGTCACTGTGGGCGGCGTCTCTGCGGGTCCCCGGGGTGGGGTGGAGGCCGAGGCGGGATGGCACTCGGAGGCTCGAGGTCCTCTGGACACTTCGAGAGGCCCCGGGTGGATGTGGAGCTTCTCTCTGTGCTTCTGTGTGCCTCAGTTTCCCTGTTGGTAAGGTGAAGCCCCAGGTAAAGGCTGCTCGTGGGCAGCAGGTGAGCGCTTGCAGGTGGGCACCTGCAGAAGCCCCCAGTGCCCCTGTGGGGGGGCGGGGCGCTGCCCTGGCGCCGGCTGCACAGAGGTCGGCTCCACGGTCACCGCGACAGCGTTCGGAAGCCATTGTTACCCAGGCGCCCTGCCGCGGGCCCCTGCCTGCCCCCGAGGGGAGCCCCGGAAGTGCCTGCTGCCCTGCGCCAGCTCGACTGCGAGGCTTCCAGGCCGCGCCCGCACCCCCCCCCCCCCCCCCCCGGCCCCCGCCCCGGGCCTGTCTCCCCAGCTGGGCCCGGGCGTCGGCTCCTCTCTGTGCCGCCCAGCCCTGCGGGCCCCGGGCTCTGTGCCTGTCTGCGTTGTGCCCTCCTGCCACCTTTGGTCTCAGGATGCCCCCTCCCACGCCTCCCCACCCCAGGCAGCGGCGTGTGAGACTTTCCTCAAACAAACGCTGCAGGCGAGGCCCCGGCTTCCGCCACTGGGTCCCCGGTGGAACGGGCGCGCCGCCCTCTCCCCCAGCGCCCTCCCCTCCGCGCCTGCGCCCTGCCGCGCTGAGCCGCGGTGTGAACCAGGCGTCTCTGACCCGCTGCCGGCAAACCGGCGGCAGGAAAGGTCTTCTCGCTGGGGAGGGGGTGATCCGGCGGCACAGGCGGGGCTGCTATCTGCCCCGAAAGTCACGGGGAAGGCTGTTTCTTTCTGTTTTTTAATTTTTATTTATTTTTAAAATTTTACTTTTGAATCACGTTTATTCTATTACAGTCGTCTCAGTTTTTTGCCCCCCTCCCGCCGCCCCCCCCCAACCCCCGCTCCCACAGTCAGTTCCCACTCTGTGGTCCGTGTCCAGGGCTCAGTCATACGTGTCCTTTGTCTAGTCCCTTCCCCTTCTCTCCACCATTGTCCTCCTTCCCCGTCCCCTCTGGTCACCCTCGGTCTGCTCCGTGTTCCCGTGCCTGTGGTTTGTTTTGTCGAATAGATTCCACTTCTAGGGGAGATCAGAGGGTGTTTGTCTTTCACCCACTGGCTTATTTCACTTTAGCATCATATTCTCCAGGTCCACCCATGTTGTCGCAAAAGGTAGGGGTTCCTTCTTTCTTTCTTTCTTTTTTCAAAAAGCAGATTGATTTTATTTATTTATTTTTTAAATGTCAAGATCCATTATAAAATATTACAAAATATTTAAATCCATTATAAAGTCTTAGCAATCATGACACCTGCGCAGAAATAATCAAGTAGATCAATGAAATATGAGAATTCTATAAACAAACGTATATATCTTTCTAACAATGTAATAAATGATTAAATTGATATTTCAAATCAATGGGGAAAATAAGGCTTATTCGACAAACAAGGTGCATGGATTACTATTACTCGAAATAAAGCAAATATAGAGCCCTATTTCACACAGTGTACAACAAATATTCAGGTCAGTTAAAAAATCAATATGTAAAATCTAAGGAGTTTTAGGGGAAAGTACAAAGTAGTATTTTTCTTACCCTGAAGTGACTTCCTCCGTCCGTCTCCGAGGTTACAAGGCTCCTCTCTCGCTGTTCACGTTTTCGTTCCAGGTGATTTCTCCTCAATTTAGCTGTAATTCCAGGTTGGTCCTGGGAGGAGGTCAGTGTGACTTCCAGGCGGAAGGGGAAGCCTCGTCCGCTGGCTCAGGGAGCAGCCGCCGGGCACGCGGCTGAGGCGGGGCGAGGGCCCAGGGCCGGGCGAGGGGGCTGGCCCAGCCACTGCGTGTGCCCAGAGCAGCTGGCCCGGCCTGGCGGAGTCTCGGTGGCTCTTCGTGGGGTGGTGACGAGGCTCAGGTCCTCTCGGGAGGCAGTGAAGCGGGGTGGGGTCGCGGGCCCCACAGGTCTGAGCGCCAGCCCCCACTCCCCACGCAGGGGCCGGCCCCCCGTGTCTCCGAGCCCCCTTTTTGTCATAACCCCCAACAGGGATGCCTAACTCGTGGGGGGCGGGTGCTGGGCGGGCTGTGGGCCACGCCCAGGGCTCGGCGCGAGGCAGGCACTTCACGCACAGACGGGCCTCCCGTGTTACCAGCGCACTTCCCGGTCCTCACGGGGGACAGGGGGCCTCGGGGGGCGTCCCTGCCTGTGCCTGTCAGGCTCCAGCGGGGCCCACGGACAGTCGGTCCGTGAGCACCAGGTAGAGAGCGGCGATCAGGCCACGTCACTGTCGGGACGCCCGGGAGCTGGGGGAGGGGACGGGGCTCTTCCACCCTGCGGCGGTGGCGCTGGCGCCGAGGCCGCAGGGAGGCCAGGGTGCGCCGCTCCAGCCTCTCTGTGCTCCGGCCCCCCGCCCCCCCCCGCGGGGCGCTCCCGCGGGCCTTGGGGCGAGTCTTCTCTGAGTCCTGCCCCCTCTGGTCACCCCCCGTGGCAGGGACTGGGACGGGCCCCGGGAAGGAGAGTTTCCTTCGCTCCTCGGGTGGACGCAGGGCCTGCCAAGGGTTCCTGTCCCGCTCCTGCGGCAGTTGGGGCGTGTCCCGCCCCCCCAGCGGCAGTGGGTTGGGCCTTGTTTCCGAGGGCGGGAAGGAGACGTCTGAGTCACGGGCCGCGTTTGGGCTGTTCTCTGTGGTCACCCGTCACCGTCGCTGCTCACGGGACAGTGCCCGCTTCCCCCCTCGCCGGGAGCTCCCGGGGACGCTGAGCTGACGCCCTTCCAGGGCGGCCGCCCCTCCCGCCCGCCTGTGCCACGGGGGTGGGGGGCGCTGTCGCTTTCCAGGGCTGTCTCGGGACGGGGCCGCACAGCTCCCGCTCCCTCGGGGTTTCTTGGCTCTCCTGTCACCCGCTGTTCGGCCGGGCGCAGGGCTCCACAGGCCTCCCGCAGTTCAGCTTGGTGACTCAGGGCCCTCACAGTTCCTCTGCTTCCGCCGACACTTCCCGGCCCTTCCCTCAGTCCCTGGGCCACGGGTGGGTCGGGTGGGTCGCATCGCAGCGTCCTAGCCGATGGCGGGTGTGCCTGCTCCTCCCTGCAGCCCGCCCATTTTTGTTTTGTTGGCTGCTTTTTGAATTTCCATTCCTAGAGGCCCATAAGGTTAGAATCTTTTTAACTTCCTGCTGCATTAACAATTTTTTTTTATGGTGTGCTCCCCTTTACCTGCAGAATTTTTTACTGAAAGTCTATGGTACTGTGAACGTAGTCTCACGTCCTGGGCGGGGCTTGGGAGGAGAGAGATGCGGGTCCCTCGGAGATGCAAGTGAGGACGTGCTGCGCGGTTACAGCCCCCCCCCCCACCCTCCCCGCCCCCCCGGCCCCCGTGCAGCGGCCTTGACTGTTTCTATCCAGCAGGTTGTCCTTCCTTTTCACCTTCCCTATCACAGTCGCGAGCCACCCATCTGGCGCTGTGACGCCGACGGGCCTTGAGGATGTGGCCGGGGGCATAAGCGAGTCCCAGAAGCAGCCGCTCTCCCTGAGTCCACGCGGGCGGCCCTCCGACGGCCCGGCTCCCAGGAGCCGAGAGCGGAGCGCCAGCTGCCGGGGCTGGAGGGGCGCCGTCCCTCGGTAGGAAGGTTCCGTCGCGCGCGGTGAGTCCATTCGGGAAGCCTGCTGTGCGCGGCGGGACCCACGGACAACGCCCCTGTACCGCGCACGGAAGCCTTCCTCGGGGTTTGTGAGGACGGCTCACTGGCGCAGCGCGCTCGGGTGGCATGTCTTTTCTTTTTAGCTCTTTGAAGGTATCATTCACTCGGGTTTAGTTTTTATTGCTTCTGCTGACAAGTCAGCTGATCGCATCGCTTGGCCGTTGTGACTCACGCTAGCAACGTGGGTGTCCAAAAGTCTCTTTGGGACCCTGCCTCCAGTTATGTTGGATGTAGATCCAAGAGGCGAAATGCTGCATCGTGTGGTAGTTCTGCTGTTAATTTTTGGAGAAACTGCCAGTTCCTACGGCAACGGCACCAGTTTCCATTCCCACCAGCGCAGCGCGGGGGCTCCGTCCACGTCCTCTCCCACACTCGCTGCTGTGTCTTCTCAATAGCAGTTGTCCTAGTACCAGGGTCCCCAACCCCAGGAACCGGGCGGCCCGCGGGAGGGGAGCGGCGGGTGAGCGGGCGGAGCGTCGCTGGCATCCGCCTGAGCTCCGCCTCCTGCCCTGGCCCCCCGCCCCCCGCCCCCGCCCGTGGGAGAGTCTTCCAGGAAACCGGCCCCTGGAGCCAAAAAGGCTGCGGAGCGCCGTCCTAGTGGGTACCAGGGAGTAGGATCCCATTGTAGTTGTGGTGGGCATTTCCCTCCCTCAGTGAGGCTGAGCACGTCTTCAGGGGCCTGCTGACCATGTGTATATCATCTCTGGAAAAATGTCTATTTCAGACCTTTGCTCATTTATTGATGTGAGCAGGGGGCAGCTCAGGGGCGGGGCTCGGGGTGGGAGAGGTGGAGGGAGCTCCCTCCCCAAAGCCTAGGCCTGACCGGGGCCATCACTTCTGGGTGCGGGGCAACCGAGCGGCGCCCGCTGCGCGCTGTGGGCCCCGGGCTGAGGGGTGGCAGGCCCTGGTGCTCGGAGTCCTTCTTCCCCCCGCGGCCTCGCCGAGGCGAGGGGTCTGCGCTGGGTCTGGGAGAAGCGTGCCCGGAGCGGGCGGAAGCCGCTTGTCTCCGACAGATGCAAATGTGAAACCGCGGCGCGGCGGGGCCCGGGGACACGTCCACCGCCCGGGGTCCTCGGGACACCCGCGGAACACGGTTCTCATGGAAGACGCGTTTTGAGTACAAGAACCCAGGAACACGCAGCCCACGAGAGAACTCACGTTCCGGAACTGCCGGTCGTGCAGAGCCATCTGAAGATTGCAAAATTGCTGGATTTAAGTTTTTCAATGTGATGAAGGCACGGACTGTCTGGGCCAAAGCAGGACATTGTGGCGAGAACGCACAGGCAGTTTTTAAAAAAGGACCAGAGGAAAATTCTGGGAATGGAAAATCTAGTTGTTGAGAGAAAAAGGAGGCTTTTCAGCCCCCGTTCACACCCCAAGGCCCAGACGGGGCGCTGCCTCCCGTCTGTGCTCATCGACGAGGACGCGAGGGTGACAGCTCCCATGGGCCTTGTCTGTCGCAGGCTTGGGACCACAGGGGCCTGGGCCTTAGACAGTGGAAATCAGAGGGAGGGCGGGTCCCCCCCTCACCGCCCGGGTGCAGGGCCAGTCTGGGGCGCGTGGGCTCCCGGTGCTGCCGGCAGCCCTGAGCGGGGCCTGCGTCCCCCGCGCCGCCCGCCTGGGGAGGAGCTGAGGCTCGGGGAGCGGAGGGAAGGTGGGGACCTGGCGCCAGAGTGGGGGCGCTGGGCCGACACCGGGAACAAGGCCCCAGCCAGCGCGGACAGCTCTCGCTCTGCCACGGCTGGGGGTCGCCTCCGCAGCTGGGTCAGGGGATCCCAGGGCGACGGTCAACTTGCTGGAACGAAGGCGTCTTTTGGGGGGCCTACGGTCCCTTCCCCCCACTCTCTGCCCTCCCCCTGCCGGCCCTTGCACTTGCCCATGTCAGTCGTGGCTCCCTGCTATCTCCGGCCACCCCGTCGGGTGGTGTGCGTGCTTTTCAGCAAAGCACTTGCACTCCCACGGGGGAGTTCTGGGACAGCGACCGGCTCACGCCGGGCGCCCAGGGACGGCCGGCAGCTCTGCCACCGGGACCTGCGCTGCGTCCGGGGCCGCATCCATCATGCAGATGGATTGGGCCTCGGGGAGTGGATGCGGGATGCGCGGAGCGTAACAGCTGATGGAGTTAATTGTAATTAATGGCCAAGGAGCCCTTTAAGAATTCAAAATTAATTCAGAAAGACACCTAGAAGGATGCAAAACAGATCCAACCGTCTTTAAATGCTTCACATTTAACACGCAATTACCAGAAGCAGGGTTTTTTTTTTTTTTTTTTTTTTCAGATGTGCTTTTAGAAAAATAAGTGGAAATGTTCCTAAAATATCTCCAAGCCCAGCCCGTTCCCCACCCAAGGGAGGGAAAAGGATCGGGTTTGCGTCTGAACCGGGCATAGAGGATGTCGAAGGTCAAGTCAGCTGGGAGTTAGCAAGGGGTCATCCTCCGTGGCTTTGCCTCGGTCATTTTAGGCAGGTTCCCGGTCCGGCCACGCCGGCCCTCTCGCTCCTCATTGGGCGCCTTCTCCATGGTACCCGCCCTCTTCGCGGTCTCCGAGGTGTGGCTGTGAACCCCAGCGACCGGGACCGCGCCCTTCAGAGCTGGGATACTAATGGCGGGGGGGGGGGGGGGGGGGGGGGGCAGACGGTGACACAGTGTATCACAAATGGAAGTGTCCTGCTTACTCGGGAGGTTTCTTGTGACACACGCGTGTGCATCCTACCGGCGTCAGAGGCGTGCTTGGGAGAGACAAAGGGGGACGGGCGCAGGGAGCGCGGTGGCGCTCGGCAGTCTTGCCGCCGAGGGCGCCGCCTCGCGGGGGAGGCCCCGCGTCCTGCGCTCTGCGGGGTCCCCGTCCCCGTCCTGCTCCAAGGTCACCTCTCGCCCTCTACATGCTGTCTCTCCCATTCTTTCCTTGCCCAAGTTTTGGCATTTAATTAGTGGTTGCAAAGCTTGGCTGATCTTGCCTGTGCTTCCTTTACTTTCTATTCACTAATATCAGTATCTTCTTTTCTTTTTTTTTTTAAATTATTTTTAAATCACGTTTATTCTATTACAGTCGTCTCAGTTTTCCCCCTTTGCCCCCCTCCCCCCACCCCCCCCCCCCCCCCGCTCCCACAGTCAGTTCCCACTCTGTGGTCCGTGTCCAGGGCTCAGTCATACGTGTCCTTTGTCTAGTCCCTTCCCCTTCTCTCCACCATTGTCCTCCTTCCCCGTCCCCTCTGGTCACCCTCGGTCTGCTCCGTGTTCCCGTGCCTGTGGTTTATTTTGTCGAATAGATTCCACTTCTAGGGGAGATCAGAGGGTGTTTGTCTTTCACCCACTGGCTTATTTCACTTTAGCATCATATTCTCCAGGTCCATCCATGTGGTTGCAAAAGGTAGGGGTTCCTTCTTTCTTTCTTTCTTTTTTCAAAAAGCAGATTGATTTTATTTATTTATTTTTTAAATGTCAAGATCCATTATAAAATATTACAAAATATAAACTTATTATAAAGTCTCAGCAATTAAAACATGACACCAGCACAGAAATAATCAAGTAGATCAATGAAATAAAATCGGCATTTTAGAAACAAAAGTATATATCTGTCTAACAATGTAATATATGATTCAATTGATATTTCAAATCAATGGGGAAAATAAAGCTTAGTCAACAAATAAGGTGCATGGACCACTATTACTTGAAATAAAACAAATATAGAGCCCTACTTCACACATTATACATAATATATTCAGGTGAGTTAAAAATCAATATATAAACTCTAAGGAGTTTTAGGAGAAAATACAAAATAATACTTTTCTTATTCTGAAGTAAAATATTCAAACCCAGAAGCTATAAAGTAAAATATTGACAATATGACTATATTAAACATTTAAGACTATATAGTAATATACATATAAAAAAATTAAAGGACAATTAATAGAATAGGAAACTAATTGCAACACATCTAAAAAAGGATTAATAGTTTTTTTTAGGGGAAAAATTCTACAAACATTTAATAAAAAATGGATAAAGAATACAAAAAGGTCATTTAAAGCTTTTAAAAAATATAGGCAAGAAATATACAAAAACAGGTTTAGTTTCAACAAATAATAAAGTAACAATTAAAATAACACATCATTGTCACAATCCGATTAATAAGTATTAAAAAATATTGGTAATACCAAGTGTTGGTGACTGTGAAAGGAACTGGGTATTCATAGACTTTTTCTTCATCTTTTTAAAGCAGTCCCTTTAGCATATCTTGCAGTGCTGGTTGGGTGGAGATGTATTCTTTTAGCCGTCTTTTGTCTGAGAAACTCCTTATTTCACCTTCTATTTTAATTGAGAGCCTTGCTGGGTAGAGCAGTCTTGGTTTCAGGCCTTTGCTTTTCATGACTTGGAATATTTCTCGCCATTCCCCTCTGGCTTGCAGTGTTTTTGTGGAGAAGTCAGCTGCTAGTCATATCAGGGCTCCCTTATATGTTACTACCTCTTTCTCCCTTGCTGCCTTTAGGATTCTCTGTTTGTCTTTGATATTTGCCATTTTAATGATGATGTGTCTTGGAGTGGGCCTCGTTGGGTTCCTCTTGAATGGGACTCTGTGCTTTCTGGACTTGTGACTTTTTCTTTTTTCATATTAGGGAAGTGTTCCACCATTACTTTTTCAAACAGGTTCTCCATCCCTTGCTCTTTCTCTTCTCCTTCTGATATCCCTATTATACAGATATTATTATGTTTCAGGTTGTCCTGCATTTCCCTAAATGCCTCTTCATTCTTTTTGAATCTATTTTCTTGCCCTTTCTGGGTGCTTTTTACTATCTTGTCCTCCAGCTCACTGATTCATTCCTCGGCTTCATCTAGCCTGTTTTTGATTCCTTCTACTGTGTTCTTCAATTCAGAAATTGTATTCTTCATTTCCTCTTGCCTCTTATTGTTAGTTTCTATGTCCTTTTTCATGCTGATATAGTTTTCAGTAAGTTCCTTGTAGTTTCCCTGTAGTTTTTTGTAATTCTCTCTGAGCTCACTGAACTCATTGAACTTCCTTAGAACGGTTGTTTTGAACTCAATATCTGATGGTTTATTTGCTTCTGTTTCATTTGGTTCTCTTTCTGGGGATTCCTCCTTTCCCTTTGACTACAGGATGTTTCTTTGTCTTCCCATTATTTGTGAGACTCTTCTTTTTTTACTCCTGCTTTTTAAATTGATCTGGGTTGACTTCCTGACTTTGTGGTGTGGACTTCTATGGTAGGAGACCACTATTTTTACTTTCTGGATCTGCCTCTGATGATGTCAGATGTTGACCCCATCGGACCTTAGGCAGTTTGTTTGAGACTTCCAGGAATCTACTGTCTCTGGCTGTCTCCTTCAGCTGTTCATCTATTCACTCTGTACTCAGCAGTCAGGCTTAGACACCACAGGGCATGGCAGATTCCCTCTTTGGGGCGGGGTTGTTGGGTCCTCTCATGCTGTTGCCACTCAGGGGCGTGGTCTGCCCAAGAAAGATGGCTGCTGCCACATGGGGGATGAGTCAGCACCGGGATCCTGCCGGCTACTCTCTCAGTTCTCTCCCCAGAGCCTCCTTCCCCTGTCTCTTCTCAGACATCTCCAGCCAACTCTGCCCCCGCCTTTGCTGGAGACCAGGGTAAGTGGCTGCAAATAAAAATCTATACATTGGCTCTTTAGATGGCTCTTTGTGTCTCCAGCTGCCTGTCTCTGGCAGAGGGTGACCCTGCCGCTTTTTGCAGCTGGTTTGTTATCTGTGTACTTTTTGGGCTCTGGTGCTGTAGGCTGGGGAATCCCTGGTATGGTTTAGGCCCCGCTCTTCTCAAGGTGATCCAAAGGGCCGTTTCAATCTCCTTCTGATGCTGCCACCCGTGGGTGCCCCGCCTGTCTTCTTGAGTCTCTACCACACCCTTACCAGTTAGGATTTGCTAAAGCCAATTCCTCTCTCTGTCCGAGGTTTTAAGGCTCCTCTCTCTCTATTGTTCAGTTGTTTGTTCCAGGTGATTTCTCCACAATTTAGTTGTAATTCCAGGTTGGTCCTGGGAGGAGGTCAGTGTGACTTCCACCCACTCCTCCGCCATCTTGATTCTCCCCCAGTATCTTCTAACTTCTTACGTGGATAAGGAGTTAGACATAGTTCTGTCAGTTTTAGCTTTATATTTTGATGCTATGTTATTAGGTATATTGTTAGCTATGTTATTTTGAATCTATATTATTCTTATTTGGAATTGTTATATACCCAGGCATATTTAACTTTTTGTCATTTTATAGTGACCTTTTTATTTCTATGCATTTTGTCTTAAATCCTAAATTGTTCAACATGTATAAATAAATATAAAAACTAAATATATATAAGTAAATAGATATATTTGCACATATGTCCTAGATTCTAGTTCTTTTAAATGGACCTTTGGCTGATACCTGTTTTCCTTTCCTTTCTTCCATCCTCCCTGAGTCCTGAAGCTTGACAAGGTTTCTTGTAAACAGAGCACAGAGTCTATAGATCTGTCACCTGTTTAACATCTAGATTGACCGTCTTTGTCCTTTGAGTCTGGAACATTTACATTCGTTGTCATTAGTGACAATGTCGGTTCATTTCTGCCACCCGTCCCTTCTGTCCCCCTTCCGCCATCTGTGTGCCCTCGGACTGTCCCGTCCCATGCGCGGCCCCGTTGGCGTCAGTGTCTCCCTGTCTGCCCCACACCCACCCCCCTGCTTTTTTGGCGGTTTTTGCACTTTTATGGTTAGTCGTTACCCTAGAAACCGCTATCTTTATACCCAACAAAGTGAAACTGAGCAACATGTTTACTCCCCTGTCCAGAAACACAAGGAGCTTAGAATACTTTAACTCCCAGAACTCCCCTCTACAGGCCGGCGCTCTTTTGTCCATTGTGACAGTTTTCAAATTTTATAGATTTTCACGCCCCCGAATCAGGTCCCATTGTGCTGCCGTTGGCGCTTTTATTGTTTGGCCTGAAGCAGCTTCCCCTCGATTGGGTTCATTTACATGATTTCCAGTCTCTCTCCTGACGCTTCTTCCTGTATTTCTCTGTTTCTTCTGGATGTGGTTTCACTCTGTCTGAAGCAGATTCTTTAGAGTTTTCGGCTGTAAGGGCGGTCGACAGCACGTTACCTCCAGTCTGTTTTAAACCGGAGAGTGTCCTTATTTCGCCTTCACGTGGTTCTGAGACGCGATTCGTCCACTTCCTCCGAGACGTGCTGAAGACACCGCGCCCTCCTGCGGCGTCCGCGTGGCTGTGGGGATGTCAACCCTCAGTCTCACGGTCGCCGCTTTGTAGGTGACATTTGTCTTCCTTCTCGCCGCCTTTACTATCTTCTCTTTGATATTCTCCTTGCTTGTTTCGTAGTTTAACTGTGATTTATATGGAGGTAGATTTCTGTTTTAAAAAATGTATTTCCGTGGTGTTTCCCTCGACTGCCCCAACCCGCGGATTAGCGCCGTCTGTTTCCGAAGATTCTCATCCTTCACCTGACACACGTTCCCTGCCGTTAACTCCTCGCAGGGCCCGGGCTGGGCGCGCCGCCTCCGTGCTGTTCCGGCCTCGCCTGTCCCAGCCCTTTGGTGCGGCCGCGCCCCACCTTCCCGTTCGATAACCGATTCAGCGGCTGGGCGTGATGTGCCATCACCTGCCCAGTTAGTTTTTTTTATTCCAATTATTGTGTCTTTTATTTCTAGAACTTCTCTTTAGTTATTTTGAAATCTACAGCATTCTTTCCTATAATCTCTTGTTCGTGGTTTCATGAAATCATGGAGTTTATTAATTGCTCATTGGGCTTCTGGCTGGGTCAAGTCGACCTAAAAATTTAGCTGTCATGTTCACAATGCCAGGAAGGTTGGTTCGGGAATGGGAGGCGCTTTTCACGCACAAGTGATGGCTGGAGCCCATGCGCTGGCCGGGCTGTTCATGTCCAGCAGCGAGTGGCGTGGGTGTACATGTGAGGAGCTCACGGTCACGTGTGTTTCTGTTTTGTTCTCTCTGCAGACCCAACCCCGTCGAGGGCAAAGTCCATGCCCGCAGATGGCTCTACTGGGCTTGTTCAACATGTGAATCAGTGTATTTTGTTAAATATACCTGTGGCTCTTCTTAGAATAGACCATCTGACCTGCCAGCAGCTAAGCGAGCTCATCGCCCCACTCTGCCCGGTCCCCGGTCCCCGGTCCCCAGTCTGTTGTACAGGCGGGTGCAGAGCGCGCCGTCTGCGCGGGTGCGGAGCGGCCAGGAGAGGAGGTGGCACAGGGGCTGCTGAGCGCACGGGGGGCGGGTCTCCTTGCTGGAGGGCGCTCAGGCCTTGGTCTTCCCCCTGGACGCCTGGCCTCCCGCCCTTTCTGTCCCTCCCGGCCCTGTGTGCTGCCAGCTCTGGGACATGGCAGGAGCTGGGGTCCCTGGGGGAGCCACCTGGGCGGGACGGAGCCACTGCACCCCCTTATCCATTTGCATCGTTCCCGCAGCTGGGAGAGGCTGGGGGGAGCGTTAGGACTTCTGACCCGAGCGGCTTTCACTGGACACGCCGTCGTCCCAGGTCCACTCCGTGCCTGGGCCCCAGCCAGGGACCTGAGCCCCGCCCCCCGGGCACCCGGCGGCGCGGACCTCGGGGGGCCCTCCTTTGTCAGCTCCCACGCAACAGCCCTGGACGCCCCGGGCTCCAAGCAGGGCTGCCCGGCTCTTCCCCATCCCGCTCAGACTCTTGTTCTGGAATTCTTGTCTTTTATTTACCTGGCAAAATCCTGTTCAGTTTTGAGAGTGAGTTCTGCCTCCTCCAGGAAGCCTTCTGGGATGCCCTGTTGGGTGGGGGTCTCTCTCTGCGCCCCGCTGGCAGCCTGTCCCTCGTTCTAGAGCCCGCTGAGAGGCAGGCCCTCTGTCCCTGCCTGGCCGTCAAGAGGAAGAACAGACCATGCCGTGTTTAGAGGGCGCCAGGTGGGGCTACTGGAGGGAGTCCCCATCCCTGCTGCGTCCTCTGGCCCCCCTGAGAACCAGCTTCCTGGGTGGAAGGAGCTGGGAGCCCAAGGGCGCAGGGCAGGCCCCGGGCCCCTCCCAGGCTGCCGGCTCAGCCCTGCCGGGGCTGCCAGCTCGGTCGCCGGACACCATGGTGCTCGGGAAAGATATTTATTTGTCTCATAACCACGGAAATGGAATCCTGTTTCCTCCTGTACGTTTATGAATAAAATGTCCTCTTTGCTTGTTCACAGAAACAAGTTTTAGACCATTAACTTTTTTATTTTACCTTTTATTGGAGTTTAAATAACCAGGTGAGCGGGGTACCAGGCGGATGGTGAGGAGACAGCGCCGGCACTCAGCGTCCCTGCGGGGTGGGCAGCGGGGCCGGCGGAGACGGAGGGCCGGCCGCGCCGGCCGGGGTGGCATTGGCCCAGCCACCCCTTCCACGGAGCCGCCCGTGGGAGCGGGGGACCCCTCACCGGCTGCCCCGATGCCGGCGGCTGGAGGAAGTACGGGGTCGGGGGCAGAGCCGGACGTCCCGTTTCTCCCTGGTGGAGCGGCCGGCAGGGCCCCCACTGCAGGCGGGGTGTCAGCACCTGGGGTTCCCATCCGAGCCTTTCACGTGCTGACCGGTGACTTGGGGCAAATCCCTTGACACCTCTGTGCTGTGGTTTCATGGCGGGGTGTGTCCATGGGCTGACAGAGGCAAAGCTGCCTCGACAACAGCAGCAACAAAGACCACACCCATGCCAGCTATTATTTAAAATGCCGCTCTGTCACTTTCCTGGTCAACGCGGACACCGCGGAATGGGCGTAAGACGCGGCAGCGACGGAAGTCGGGGCGCCCGAGCGGGGCACCTAGATTACAAAGGAGGGATCTGAACGGACCCCGGTTCGCCTTTGCTGCTTCCCCCGCTGCTGGGTCAGCCCCCGGTGGGCGGCGGGAGGCCCGGGACGGTGACAGCCGCCCCGCCGTCCGGCCGCCTGGGTCCTGTGGCACTGGGTCCTCCCGCGTTGCTGGGCAGCAGGGACGCTTTCGCTATCTCTGCCCCGTCTGCACTGCACGGCTTCGCGCCCCCCTCAGCTGCTCCCCGTTGGAGGACGGTCCTGGGCCACACGTGAACGGCGACCCTGGGCCCCCGACGCAGGAGCGCCCAGGTCCAGTGGGGCCGTGCGAGGCGCGAAGGGCACCGCCTGTCACGGGCTGCAGGACCGGAACGCCGACCCCTCAGAGGAAAGAGGTCCCCCTCCCCGCCGGCCTCCCCGGTCCCAGCCATCGGGGGGAGCTGGCCTGTGGGAGGGGGCCGGTGTCGGGACGATGAAGGCAGAGGGCGGGTGTCCTGGGGCGGGAGGCCCTTGCGCGGGACATGCTGAGGGGAGGGGAGGGGAGCGGGGCGGGGGGCAAGGGCAGGGAGGGGGCGGCGGTCTTGCCCGGGTGTGTCAGGCCAAGACGGGTCGCTCCGTGCCAGGCTGGCACGGGGCCCTGAGAAGCCCAGGACACCCGTGTCCTTGGCAGCGGCTCTGTTGTGACGAGTTACGTGGCAGTTTTCGGTCTTCGGTTACTTCGTAGTCGTTCGCCGGACCCTCCCCACCCGCCTGGTCACTGGTGGCCAACGGGACCCAAAGGCGGCTGAGACTAGGCAATGCTGACGAGAGCACAGAGTTTGGATTGAATGTGAGGAATGTTCTAGACCCGTTACAACAGGAGCTCATGAGGGGGTCCCCACAGAGGGTTCTCCACTCGCTGGTCAATGAGCGCCCGCTGTGCGCTGGAGGCCGGCGCCGAGCAGGGAAGGGGACAGATGACGCCCCTGCCTTTGTGAAGCGGAGAAGTGAGATGTGGCGTAGAGAGTGAGATGTATTCTGGGGGAAGGGTAAAGAAAGGGGGGCAGGAGTTGGGGGGCGGGGGGAGCCTGCCTGCAAACTGACCAGGGGTAAAGGCCTCAGGGAGGTGGGGGTGAGGCGCCGGGACGTCTGGGGCAAGGGCGCCGGGCGGAGGGCGCAGCGGGTGCGAAGGCGCTGAGGCGGGGCCCGAGGGTGCGGCCCCCCGGGGCCAGCTTGGGCCTGCACTGAGCGAGGGGCGGGCTGGGGGTGGAGGCGCGGAGCCGGTGAAGGGCCAGGCTGCGTCGGGGGCTGGAGGCCGGGAGAGTAGCTTAGGGGTCAGACCAGGTGCTTTTGGGGTCGTGGGTGGAGTCTTCGAGCAGAAGAAGGATCTGCTGTGGCTTCCCACGGTTCGCGGGCCCCCCTGAGCATGGGTGACAGTGAACTGCAGGGGGCCTGCGGGCCATCCCCGCAGGAGGTGGTTGCACCTGGGACCAGCGTGAGTGCGGTGACTGGATCCTTAACGTCACGTTTTGGTGTAAGGCTGCGGATGGCGGTTGGGTTTGACGTGGGGCTTGAAGATGCAGCGGAGCAAAGGCTGCGCCTAAGGCGTGCAGCGCGCGGGCCTCGAAGGGCGGAATAGTCGTTTGTGGGGGTGGGAGACACCCTCAGAGGCTGGGACTGAGGGCGGTGACTGTCAGGGTGTGGACGTGCGGCGTCGCCTATGACAAATGGCCAGCTGATGCACAAAGCTAAACAGCGCGTTTGGACCCGCGGGCACGCAGGCGGCCGGCGAAGCCCCGGAGCGGATGAGACCGCCCCGCAGGAGCGTGCGCGGAGCGGAGCAGGGGTCCAGGGGCGGAGCGGGGCTTGGCACCGAGAGTTCCGAGAGTGATGAGGGGGCCGCGCGGGACAGAGACCGGAGGAGCAGGAGGAAGACACGTGACCGCAAAAAACAAAGGAAGGAAAAATGAGCCACCCACCGTCATAGACGCTGCTGAGGGGACAAGTCAAGGAGGACCAAGAATGCCCTTTGGACCTGGCCCCACGGCTCCGTGGAGACTTTGGTGATGGTGGTCAGGGTGGAGTGGAGGGCGGGGGAAGCCCTGCAGGAGGGCTCTGCGGAGGACAGGGGTGCAGGGAGCGTGGGGACCATGCGCAGAGAGCGTCCCCATGGAGCTTTGCCGCTTGGGACAGGGCCGGCCGGTGAGGGGTCCGGAGCAGCTGTGTGAGTGGAAGACACGGCGGGGGCCTGCACGTGGGTGGGAGATGCAGCCCCAGCAGAAGCAGGAGAAGCGACAATCCAGGGGCAGGAGGGGCAGCTGCTGGGGTCGTGTCTTTCAGGGGACAGTGCGTGGATGCCAGTGGGTGGCTGGGGACGTCACCATCACTGGGAGCGGGGAGAATATCCTCACAGGAAGAGCGCTGAGCCCGGTAAGGGACGTGGTCGGGGGAAGAGGCAGGTCCTCTGTGCCCCTGGCTTGTCCGTGAGATTTGATGCAAGGCCACCGGCCGACAGGCGGGACCACGAAGAGGGCGGAGGGCGGAGGGCGGAGGGCCGAGGAGGAGGAGGAGCAGGTGCACACCCTTGCTTAGAAAAGTAGGAGACAGTGAGCGGGGCAAACGTGGCAGCGATTCCTGGGCCGCGTGAAGAGCCCGCTGAAGCCCCCGGGGTCACGAAGTTCTGGTGAGACCTGTCCCCGCCGGCGCGCGATTTCCTCCAGCAACGAGGCCCAGCAGGCACGGCCACGAGGACGCAGATTGCTGGGTACAACCGGCGACGTGGCCTGGCCCCAAGAACGGACCGGTGACCAAGAGGCAAGCGAGTTGGGGCGTATTGGAGGCAGTGGTTACGACTGAGGCACGAAAGGCCAGCTGTGCGGACAGATGGTGAGGCCGGAGCCAAAGCCCGTGAGGACCAGGCCGGTGTCGGGCAGAGCGGAGAGCTCCGCCAGGGGGAGGGCGGCGCCAGGCGGGCGGCCCTCTACGTCCAGCCCGCAGCCGGTGTTTGGGGGCGGGGGAGGGGGCGGGCCTGGGGTGGGGTGACCGGGCCCCTGTCCCCCTGCAGGTCCAGCAAGGAGGCGGAGGGTTGTGTGGTTTTCTCTGTGGGAAACAGTAGGGAGTGGGGGGGCAGGGGGGGTATAGTGCCCGATCCGGTGGGAGGGGCCGAGTGCTCTGTGGGCGCATTGGGCTGGGCCAGCTCCCTGGGCTGCCAGGTGTGCTCGGGGGGCCTGGGAAGACCAGGCTTTGGGGCCAGGCAGGTTTGGGTCCAAAACCCAGATTTACCACGTACTGTGGGTAAATCTCAGTGGAGTTTTTAACATCTTTGTCCTTTGGGTTTCCCATGTAAATCGGTAGGTAATTCTTTCCTTTAGGACTATTGGTGTCTAGTAATTATTTTTGTTAGCTTTTACCTCCTACTTTGAGACCAGTTTCTTCTTCTGTGAATGTATGATAATATGGGGATATATATATCGGCTGTCATATGAATTAAATCAGATGACATAGTTACTGATGTATAAGGGGCACTCAGTCATTTTAAAAATTAGCCTTAATCTTTGTAACACAGATCCTTGTTTATAAAATAGGGGTAATGCATGCTCCCATGAAGAGAAATGTTTACCTTAGTATATTCCCATGTAACGTCACTTTTTTAAAGCAGTAGGTAGGAGGGAGAGGAAAAAAATACACAAGACAATTTGCAAATCTACCATGATAGTTGCGCTCGATCTAATTGCAATGAAATTGTAGTTGATTTAATTATACGCACTTAGAAAACGAAATTTTGCTCGATACATGCGTGTTACACGGAGATCCCGAAGACCTCCGAATTCCAATAAGTGATTAGTTCATTATGTAGACTAATTGCTTCCACAGTTATAAATTCCAACCGCCGCCGATCTGAGGCACACACCTGTGCGCTAATTGCCTTTCTGAGAGCTGTTTCCATGGCTGCAGATGAGACCCGCTGCCACCCACAGAAAGGATGGCGCAGGTGGGTCCCAGAGAGGCACTTCGGGGAGGCCATGTTCCTGCCAGGCGCTGGCAGAGCCGGGCTTCGGCACCGCAAGCCCTGGATGGTGCCAGGCAGCCGCCGGCGCTCCGGCAGGCTCTCAGAATTCCAGAACATCCATCGCTTAGGAAAAGGATTAGGGAAACAAAGACCCGTGGCCGCGCGGGCCTCGGAAGCTGCCAGCAGCACCCTCAGGGCCTCGCCAGAGAGAGAGCGGCAGCATGGAGCCAGCGCCCGTTCCTTGGAGCCCGAATCTCCACGCTCTTTACCATGGTGACTGGTGAAAACAGGGCTGTCTTGGGAATATTTCTAAAAGAAACCGATGACGGAAAACTCTGGATGCTTTAGTTAAATATGTGCATTTTAAAAGCTTGCCTCTGCCTGAATTTGCATAATGGTCCTTTCCCAGGGGCCAAAGTTGCCTCTTCCTCTCTTTAATAGACTCAATGTTGCATTATTAACAACCATATGCAAAACGATGCCCTAGGCCGCTCCTCTCCTCCCAGGGCCTTCTTCTTGGCTGACCGCCTGTGACCCCCGTGGCTGGGTCAGCGTCCCAGCGGCGCAGGCGCCTTTTTTCGGTCCAGGTGTCTAAGCGGAGCCCAGGGGCTGGGAGAAGAAAGCCCGAAAGAAACGGAAACGACCTTCTTTTCTGACCTTGAGCGCATACCAGCCCTTCCACAGAACGCGGCACAGTGAGGGCTGTCTCTTTTATTTTCATTTTTCTCCTTTTTAATTTCGAAATAACTTCAAACTTACAAAAAATGTTGCCAACATAGTTACAGTTCACTCAGAGACCCCATTCAAGCTTCACTAATGGCCCCAACGACGTCCTTCCTGGTGAAAGAGCCAATCCAGGCCCAGGGTGGCCTCCTGCCATGTCCCCTGCGGACCTTCTGGAACGGCCCCTCGGCCTCTCCTTGGCTTCCGGGGCCTGGGGGTGCTTCCGGCTTTCAGGCCGGCGTTCCGTGGAACAGCTGTTCTTTCGGGGTGGCCCGGTGTTTCCTCACGGCCGGGCCCAGGCTGTGTTTCTTCGGCCGGGGCCAAGCACCTGTAATGCTCTGTGCTCCTCGTTACAGCGTATCCGGTGCCCCCTTGTCAGCGATGTCAGCTCTCGTCACCGTCCCAGCCAGCTACGGCTGTGTGACAAATGACCCCAACACCCAGAAGCATGGAACAGCCACTTTGTAATCCTGAGGTGGCTGAGAACCAGGCACCCAGGAAGGGCTCGGCAGGGAGGCCGGGCGTGGGCCTCTCGGGGTGGCAGTGAGCTGGCGGCCGGGACGGTTGGCTGGGCGGTTTTCTCTCCCTCCCTGTGGTCTTAGGACCTCTTCCTGCAGGGCACCCTGGGCTTTTCCAGGGCCGCGGGACTCCGGGCCTGGTGGCAGACGTGCCCAGCGTGCTGGTCTAAGACAAGGCGCCCGTGCATGACCTGGTTAGGACACATCCTCAGGGGTCACTTCCATCGCGCTCTGCTGGCCAAGGCAGTCACGGGGACCGATCCTTGCTCAAAAGGGGACAGACCTTGCCCCCTAGTGGGAGGAGGGTCAAAGTCAGGAAGGGCGGGGAGGGAGGAGAGATTGGTCAAAGCATCTTTGGAAGATATAATCTGTTACAATTACTTGATTAAAACTGTCTGCTCAGTTTCTTCCTTATAAGGTTACTGTTTTTTTTTGCAACGTGTAAGTATTCTGGGGGGGACACTACGAGACTATATTAAATACCATTTCCCATTCCAGCTTCATCCTCGGTTTTAGCACGCCTCGGTATTTCTTGCTTGAATTGCTTATTGCTGTGTAAATTGATAAATGGTGATGTTGTAACTTCATCTTTCTTTCTACATTTATTATTTGGCATCCATCTGTAAGAAAGAAATCACCCTGCGCTTTATTAGGTGATTAATAAGTCAATCAATATCAGTATAATCGACACTGACAGGCACTTGGTATATTCTGATTATACGGGCTCAGCGCTACTCAAAGATGTCACTATCAGAATTTACTCTGATGTCGACATGGCCCCAGATCTGGTCAGGGAGAGCCCCTCCTGCTGGCTTTTGTGTCTTTTTTTTTTTAACAGCTTGATCAAAGCATAATTGGTTATTGCGTAATAAAGATTCTGTGGTTATCCGTGTACGGGCCTTGGTGTGGGCACGCGCTCAGGTTGTCTTCTGGGCAAACGCCTGGGAGCGGAACGATGTGTCACGTGGTCAGTGTTAGCCCGACGCTCCCAGGACCTGCCCAGCTGCTCTGTAGTTCCCAGCCCAGGTGCCTAGAGGTGTGGTTCCCAGCCCAGGCATCCTCAGTGCGTGGGAAGGTCGGTCGTTTGCAGTTCGGCCCTCCAAGTGTTTGTGGTCACACGTCGTTGTGGTTTTTCTCTTCGCATTTCCCTAGTGACAATCATGCAGAGAATCTCTTTGTGAGCTTGGCTGCTGTCTGTGTATTTCCTTCCGTGAAGTGTCTGCTGGTGACATGTTAGCCTTTTTTTAAATTGGGTTATTCAGTTTCTTGAGTTTTGAGAGCTCCTTACACATTCCGGATACGCCTTTTGTCTAATGTGTGATTTGCAAATATTCTCCTCAAGCCTATGACTTCCCTTTCCGTTCACTTGAGAGTATTTTTCAAGAAGCAGAAATTTTATTTTTTCATTTTTAACATTTGTTTTTGGTGTCATATCTAGGCAAATCTAGCCTAGCTCAAGGTCACAGAGGGTCTTTTTTTCCTTTCAGAAGTTTTATGGGTAATAGATGTATTTTGAGTTAATTTTTGTCTATGGTATGAAGTAAATTTTTTTGGCATACACATATCCATTTTTCTAGCACCGTTTGTGAAAAGATTATTCTGTCTTTACTGAATTGCTTTTCCATCTTTACAGAAAATCAGTTGTACACACTTGGCTGGGTCTGTTCCTGGACTCTCCATTCTGTTGCACTGATCTGTTTGTGTAAATGATTGATAGTCCATTGTCTTGATTAGTGTAACTTTGTCATGAGTCTTGAAATCAGAAAATTCTAGTTGCCTGTTCTACTTTGTTCTTGTTTTGCAGTTGTTTAGTTGTTCTAGGTCCTTTGTGTTTCCATAAAATTTTAAAAATCAGTCTGTGTACTTCTACAAAAAGAACCCAGATTTTTAAACTGATATTTTATTGAATATATAGATCAATTTGGGAAGAATTGGTATCTTAACAACATGGACATGGTATATCTCTATTTGTTTTCTTTAACTTTTCTTGGCAATGATTATCATTTTCAGTTTAAAGGTGTTTTACATTTTTGTCAGGTTTATCTCAAAGTATTTCATATTTTATGCTATTGTAAATGTTATTTAAAAAAAAGTCACAATGTGATTGTTACTAACACGTAGATACACAATTGACTTTTGTGCATTGATCTGTAACCCTGTAAGTTTGCTAAACTCACTTATTAATTCTACAAGCTTTTCTTGTATATTTCACCCAGCTTTCTACGATCATGTTGTCTGTGAATGAAGATGGTTGACATCTTCCTTTCTGATCTGGAATGCCTTTTGTTTTTTGAACTTGTCTTATTTCACTAGCTAGTATCTCAAATAAAATGTTAGACAGAAGTGGTAAGAGCAGAAATTATTGTATTAATGCCACACTAGGTGTGCAGAGAATTCTGGATTGGCAGGTTTCTTCTTTCAGCACTCTAAAGATGGTGTTTGTCTTCTAGCAACTTCTTTTTTTTGAGGAGTAAGAATTGAGCATTTCTTGCTTCCATTATTTCTGATGTGAAATTTCTTGCATCTTTTGTGAGGAGAAATTTTCTCATACTTATCTTTGTTTCTTTGTCTATAACTTGTCTTTTATCTCTGGGTGCTTTTAAGGCTTTCAGTTTCTTGGTCTTTTAGAGCAAACCGATTATGATGTGCCTTTATGTTATCTTCTTCATCTTTCTTCTGCTTGGGGTTCACTGAGCTTCTTGGATCTGTGAGTTTAAAATCACCATCAAATTTGGAATATTCAAATGGTTTTTTCCCTCTCTCCCCCTCACCGTCCTCTTCCTCGGGGACCCCAATGACGTATTTATTAGGCTAACTGAGGCTGCCTTGTTGCTCACTGATGCTCTCTTTATTCTCTAAAAATCCTTTCTTCCCTGCGTGGTTTATGTTTGGGTGGCTTGCACTGCGGTGTTGTCAAGCTCACTCATCTCTCCTTGTGCCTTTAATCTCACCCAGTGTACTTTTCATCTCATGCTTTGTAGTTTCATTTCTAGATGTTCAATTTGGGACATTTTGTTTTCCATCTTTAATGAACATATGGAATTAACTTCTCGAACATATGGAATGCAGTCATAATAACCGTCTTAATGTCCTTCTCGGCTAATTCTATTATCTGTCAGTTAGGAGTTAGTTTCAATTGATTATTCCTTCATCCCGGGGTCATATCTTCCTGCTTCTTTGCACGCCTGGTAATTTTTGGTTGGATGCCAAGCGTTATGAATTTCATCTTGTTGGACGCTGGACACTTTGTATTTCCAGAGCTATCCTTGAGCTTCTTCCTGGGATGCCATTAAGTTCCTGGAAGCCATCTGCACCTTCTGTGTCCTGCATTTGGGATTCGTTAGGTGGGAGTGTGACCAGGGCTCAGCGGGAGCTGATTATTCTCCGCCGTGAGGCAAGATGCTTCTTAGCAGCAACTCAGTGTCGGCATGGGGGTGAAAAACGAGATTTTCCAGTCTAGCTGGTGGGGCAGGTGCGGTTCCCAGCTGTGTGTGCGTGTGCGTGTCGCCGTGCACGCATGCATCGGTCGTTGTTGCCTTTGATGCCCTCTCTCTGGCCTGGGATCGCTCCCTTGCACTCGTGTGCTGACGAGCCTTCGGCTGGTCCCGCGCTCCCCTGCCGGGAGGGAGGTGAGTGTGTCAGGGAGGGGCAGGCAGGTGGGAGGATGGGGAGGTCCCGGGGGCTTGTCTGACAGGCTGGGAGCGGGAGCCTGTCTGTGGGGGGTGTCACTGCAGGCCTGCGTTTGGAGCGGCAGTGGGTGCGGACGGCAGGAGTTTTGGGCGCCCGGCCCCGCCAGTCCCATGCCTCTGTGAGCCTCACGTTACTCATCTGTAAGGTGCTGGCCGTGGGGGAGGGGCAGCTGCACCAGCTGAACCACAAGAGCCCTTTACGCAGCAACGCCCCTTACCTCACAAAGTGCCTGGACTATTCCGATGAGCGAGTGCGTGCGTGAGTTTTGAAATCTCGAGGCCCCGATGCTCGGCGATCATGGGGCCCGCCCCACCCCTTTGGTGGCTCCTCGCCTGGGTTCCTGCCGTCCCCACCATCCCTCAGAGAGGGCTGTTGTCACCCAGTGGTGATGACGGGCACGGTTCTGTCCCTGACTGCACAGGTCCCTGGTGACCCTGAGACCCACTCGCTCACCCGTTGGCGGAGACTCCCCCGAGCACCGTGTGGTTTGCCATCTCATCGACCCACCAGAGCAGCCTTAGGAGACGGCGTTCTTCTCATTCCCATTCGAGGACGGAAAAACGGAGGCTCGCTGAGGCTCACTCACTCTTCGCGGGTCAGGAGGCCACCCAGCTGGCCAGGGTGGACTTGAGGCTGGTCTGGGAGTGTCCCTGGTCCCAGGGCTGCCCCCCTGAGAGGACCGGCTGGGGCGCAGAGGCGGGACAGAGCTCTGGGCAGAGCCCCCACAGGCGAGCCCTTGGCGTCAAGCTTTGTGGGTCCGGGGCTGGGGGCGGGGCCCTGTAGGACTCGGGGAGGACCTGGAACCCTCTGGAAACATAAAGCGATGTCAATACAGACAAGAAACCCGATTTTACAGTCTCCCATTTCCCCTGTGTTGTGGATTCTTGTTGGTTTCCTAGCTTTCTGGGAAGGGGGCAGGGGGCCTGTTGATGACCGTGCCACTGGCGAGTCACCAAGGACTGGCCTGGATTTCCTGGAAAGTGCGGCAGCCGTGGGGGCTGCTGCACACCTGCCTTCCCACTCACGCTCGGCGCTTGCAGCCTCGCAGCCGCGACTCCTGACTCCTCGGCGTGAAAGTGTGTGTGTGTCACAGGGGGAGGGAAATTACTTTGCAAAGGGAGGAGAGAGGATCCAATTGACAGGTGCCTGTGTCACGCACGGAGCGGGAACGGCTCTTTCCGGCCCGGCGTGGGCCGACGGAACGGGTGCCAGGTGCACGCTGGAGTGGGCCCGCCATGGCCAGCAGGCTCAGGCCATGCACGCTCTCAGCTTCCCGTGGCACCAGTTCAGGGCCTGGTGTCCTCCTTGTCCCCTCCTTGCACTGCAGCGGCTCAGCCTGTTCTAGAACAGCGTGGAGGTGGGGCCAGCAGCCCGTCCTTCCCAGGGTGCACCGGCTTTTGGTGTGGTCTCCCACTTCGCCCTGTGCGCCTGGTGCCATGGGGAAACCTGCCCCTCCTTCCATACACGCTGGCCCCGTGGGCTCAGGGCCACCAGGTCCTGCCCCTCTTTGGGGCCGTTCTGCCTGGGACACGCTTAGTCCTGTCGCGGCAGATGCCCTGTTCATTCCCCAGTGACAGCTTGAGCGCCTTGCCCTTGGGGAAGGTCCCCGTCTACCAGGGGACAGAGAGGTCTGCAATGGGGCAGAGCCGAGCACCTGCCGCGTGTGGGGGTCTTCGATGACAACGTGGGCCTGTCTCTCTTCGGGTCTCTCTCCCTCGCTGGACGACCAGGTCACCAGGGCAGGACTCGGGGCACCTGCTGCACCCTGACCCCAGGCCCGGCACCAGGCTCAGCCGACATGTACATGGGGGTCCCTGGCGCATGTCCACGCACCCCAAACGCACCTACCACTCACTGTCCACCCCCCCGCCCCGCCCCCCTGCCTGCTTGGCGAGGGACAGTGCCCGTCCAGAGCACAGTGGCCGTCTTTCCCCACCCCTCTTGTCAGGACCAGGTCATCACTCCGGAGACACGACTCACGGGGTCCCCACCGCAGCCCCCCGCCCCCGTTCTCAGCTGCGAGTCTTCCCTTTCAAGTGAGTAGACGGCCTGCTTTGCCGCGGCAGCGAGGGAGATGCTGCCGGAGCGGTCACGGTTCTCGTTTTCTGTGCCTCGTGATGGTCCGCTCTCTTGGGGCCTTGCTGGCTGACACGCCGCCATGTGCAAACCAAGCCATCTGAGTCCCGCGGAGTCCCACCCTCACACCCTGCCGGCGCCGCCGGCTGGCATCACCCAGGGCGGCCCCAGGCCGCCAGGGCCCATGGGGCACCGCTGTCCACGTCAGCCATCCCGAGCCGCTCACCGCCTCTCCCACCCCGCCCTGGAGACGCCCTTCCGGCTGGGCCCAGGCTTCCCCTTGCGCAGCCCTGCCCCCTGGGGGCCACGTGTGGCTGGGGGAGGGGGAGGGGAAGGGGAGGGAAGGAGAGGGGAGGCGGAGGGGAGGGGAGGGAGCTCATGCCTCTTCCTTCTAAGGGAACTGTAACAGAGCGCTCTCCTTTCAATGGTAGTGGCCCGTCCCTGTTGTCACTTTCTCACTGTCAACTGACAGTCCATCTGCTCTCACCAACCCAACACCAACAGGAGCCCGCAGTTTGAGAAACAGTGAAGAAAGAAACTGATTCAGCGTGAAACAGCCGTGATACAGCAAGGCTACGAAACAGCCGTGAGGCCGGCCCCTCTCTGGCCAAACCGCTCCGCTTCTACTCTGCTGAGACCGCAACCTCCAGTCCTGCGTCTAGAGGGCACGCGGCTCCCATGGCCACGGGGCAGCGGGCTTGTTTGGACGGAAGTCCCCGCCCCCGGCCCCTGATTGCTCCAGTGAGCGGTTTGGTAAATCTAAAAGACACTGTCCTGATTGGTCAGAATGGAACAGCTCTGATTGGCTGGGAGCAGCCCCCGTGCTATTGGCTGAGACGGGATCCGGGGTCTCCTTTATCTCGGCTGCCTGGTAGCAGGACCCAGGGCCGGCGCGTGGCTCAGGGCCAGTGGCTCGTGGGTGGCAGGTTGCAGGAGGGGCCCCTGGGCAGCGCTGGCTGCGAGGCTCCCTTTCTTAAAACCTGAGCCCCAGGAGCCCCGGGAGCCCCGGGAGCCCCTCCTAGAGGGTGTCTTCTTTCTTAGGGTGTACGTCGCCTTTACAGAGTAAGACCTGGGCATCAGTCGTGCAGTTACCATTACTCTTAACACCGCATGGGCTGCAGGGAACTAAAGCCATCATGGGGGATTGGGTGAATTTTCTAGAAAGGTTCCTCTGGGGTGGGGAAGGCTTGCAGGGCCCATTGGGTCCTGGCAGGAGTCCCTGCCTGTGGGGGAGACTGCCCCTGGGAGCGGGGCTCACACAGCCCCGGCCCCCCATCCACGGCTGGGCCCTGCTCCCGACGGGCCCCTCCTCTGGGCCCCGCAGCGCCCCGCTCATGGCTTCGCTGTGCCCACAGCGGACAAGCGTCTGTGCGTGAGGACAGGCTTTGTTTTTCTGGAAGGCAGCCGGGGCCCCAGAGCCTACGGCCGCTCTGCCAGGCCGTTCGTCCTCCGTCTTGCTTGTGAAATCAGTGCATCTCCTTATGATAATAAGTAATCAAAATTCAATGAATAACAGAGTGAACTCTGCTAATAAAATGCAAAGTCTGCATCCGCAGAGCCATCAGCCGGGAACACTGGTGTTGGTTCTGAGGTCCCTGGGGGCCGGGGACCGGGAAGGGGGCAGGGAGAGCCAGCGCCAGGCGGCTCCCCGGCGGGGCTCCTGCCGCGTCCGTCCGCGGGCAGCCCCGCCCGCCCGCGTCCTGGCTGCTGGCACCTGATGGCTTCCGCTTCTGTAGGGCAACCCCAGAAAGGAGTCTCTTAACATGCGTCTTTGAAATTCTGGCGCTGTCGCCTCCAATAAAAGCTGTGGAAGGGAAATTTCAATAAGATAACTCAAGAACATTTAATTTTCTGCTCCTTTGGATTTGCTATCTTATTACAGTCATTCAGTTAGCTAATAAATGTCCAATCCTGTCCAATCTTCATAGCAACCGGAGAGGCTGGGATTTAAGTAATTGGACGGAATGTCTGGGGGCAGCTTTGAGCTGAGCGTGCCAACAAAATTGGTGGGTGAGGCGGCAGCCCCGATGCCCTCGCCGCTGCCCCTAGCCCCGGCCCACCCTCCCGCCCTGCAGGCTGCTGTCTACGCGGAACGGTGCCTGCGTGGGAGGGACAGGGACTGGAGCGGAGATGCCCGGGGTCCTGATTCCATGCACAGGTCGGGGGAGGGGCCTGGGCTGGGAGCGGAGGGGGCCCCGTGCGACCAGCGATACTGAATACCCCTCGGTTTCCGGTTTTGACACAAAACCCATACGCTGCCCGGCTGGCAGTGCTGGGTGCTGGCCACTGCCCTGGCCCTGCTCACCTGGGGCAGCAGGCTGGCTAAGGTCTTAGGTGAGCAAGGCCCCTGACTTTCCTGGGCTTGGGACCCGGATACCCGTCCCGTGCCCGCGGGGCACGGTGGGGTCCGGCTGGCTTCGATCTGTCCCCAGCCGCCTGCTCAGGGGCCATTCGGGCGGGCCTGCGATGAGGCCCCGCAGGAAGGCCCTTCCAGGGCGCTTTGAAGAGGCCCGGGGTTCAGGCTGCACTCGGCGCAGGTTGGGCTGGGTCAGGGCGCAGACCCCAGGTGCTGGTGCTGCTGCTGCCGGCTGAGTGACAGCCTTGGGGGACACAGAGCCACGAGGGGAAGCCCCGCCCTCAGCAGCTCGCAGTCTGGGCTTGGAGACAGGCTCGGTGCCCAGCAGCTCCGCGCCGAGCCACGGTGGTTAGAGGGCGGGAGAGACCAGGGTCTGGCTCTGGGCCCAGGGAGGCCTCCCCCCACCTCTGGACTCGGGGCTGAATGGTCAGGAGGCCTCGGCTCGGCGAGGGGGGAGGGGCAGGACCACAGTGCGGGCAGGCGTGGGTTTGATCCCACACCCTCCACACCCCGGCTCCGGGCACCGTCCACCAAGTTGCCCCTGTACAGGACACAGGACTAGGGGCGAGAACCGCCGGGCAGCGGGGTCGGGGGAAGGCGAGGCAGGAGGTCGGGTTAGGGGGAGAGAGCTGCACGCTCCCCCCGCCCTCCGCCGTCCATGCTGGGGTGCCACGCACGTGACTTCTGCTGAGCACCTGCTCTCTGCTTTCCCCGGCCAGCTTCCTGGAGCTGAGACAAACAAAATCTGGCCTCGGCCAGATCCGGCAGCCATGCTGTCCCGCCATGCGGACGGCCGTGCGGCTCCCGGGTCTGGGCCCGGTCGCCCGGGCGTGCGTAGCCCGTGTGTGTGTGGACGTGGCTCCCCGGGCTCACGTGCCCCTCTGTGCGTGGATCAGGAGGCCAGCAGAGCCCTGTGCCCCGTGTGGGCTGGTTGCGACAGGTTCATGGTTCTGCCACAGATGGTCGCCGGTGGCAGCCCACAGCCACACCGGCTCGCGGCCGCCGGCTCCGCAGGTCACAAGTTTGGCAAAGCCAGGCTGGGCTTCCTGCTCAGGGCCCGCCAGGCTGAAGCGCGGGTGGGGTCAGGCCCTGGCCTGGAGGCCTGGAGGCCTGGCGGGGCTGAGCTGGTTCCGGGGGCAGCGGGGCGGTGGCGGGGAGACCGCTTTGGGGCGCTGCTGCGGCCTGCAGCCCCTCCCCGTGGACTTAGGCTGTTGTGCAGACCGGGAAACCGAGGCTGGGGAAGGACATTCTGGCCCGCAGAGGCCCAGGTCCCGGGGCTGGGGCCAGGTCCGGCCGCCCGTCCGGACTCACCGGCAGCTCGCCCCGTTCCCCTGAGCCCCGGCTGTGGGCCAGCTGCACAGATGCCGCTGCATTTTTTTTGTCAGGTTTTCCAATAACAACCACGTAAACAGTCGGACGCATTAAACCCCAATCGATGCATTTCTGCCCCGCGAAGGATGCTTAATGCCCTGCCAGGATGCCTGCTATCTGTCTGGGCTGGGAGAAGGATGGCTTTATTTCCCCCATAACTCTTGGTAGAACAGTTCCATTGTTTACTTTGTGACACCGACGCGCCTCCATCAATCACGGGGAGAGACGGGGGCACCGGCCGGGTGTAAGAGCAGCCGGGACTCGGGCAGCGCCCTCTGCCGCGGGGCTGGGGGGGCCTTGCGTGGGAGCATTTGCGGGGATTTCTCCCCTGGTGGTCTTGCCACCTATGGGTTTGGCATGGTCCAGGGTCTCTCTGTTATGACTGGTGTTCTAGAAAGTTCCGATGGCCAGCTCAGAGCCACTGCACAGAAGCCCCTCCAGGAGCTGCTTGTTCCAGGAAAATAGATCCCCCCCGATTCACAGTCGTCTGAAGTGGGGGCGACGTCACTGCTCACTGGCAGCGAGAAGTGCTAACTGGAGCCAAGTTCCGTATTGACCAGCCGTTTGTCAATATCGGCAGCCGTGGCTCCGCGCCCCTGACCGGCGCTGGTCTGCTGGGGCAGGAGATGCACAGCCAGCCTCCAGCCGGCTGGCGGGGTTCCCCCAGGCACCCCCGTACCGGGTCTGTTCTGAAGCTCAGGCGACGGCCGCCCGGGGCTGAGCCCCCCGGCTCCTCAGGCTGTGGGAACACTTCTAACCCCAGTCGAGTTGTCTGTGTGAAAAACGTCCAAACCTGCAGAGAATTTTTGTGTTTATCTGAACCGAATGGACGACAGCGGCTGGGGAACAACATCTCAACGGACCGAGAAACGCTCCGGAGGGAGGCAGTCCGGCGCCTTGGTTCACGCGTCGCCGTCGGAGCCGGGGGTTTGTCCCGACGGCCGCCGGTGGCCCACTGGGGAGGCGGGAGAGAGCGAAGCGGGGGACCCCCGGGACTGGGCGAGAGTCAGAAGGAGAGACACGGCTCCTCTGCGTCGGCGGGTGCGGGAGAGCGGACGGCGCTGTGGGGGGAACGAGGCCACAGCGGGGGGATGCACAGTGGCCGACAGGCCGGACCGCTGGGGCCACGGGAGGAGGGCCGCTTCGCGAGGGTTAAAAGCAAAAGGGAGGACACGTGGGAGGAAAGGTCCGCGTGAGCAGGGGCGGGCCGGGGCTGGGCGGAGGCGCCGCCCAGAGCGCCCGCCGGCCCTGCCAGCTCCTGGGGTCTTCAGTCCCTCAGGCAGCGGGCACTCCCCGCCCAGCATTCAAGGCTCTGGGCCCCCTCCCCTGGGGGGCGGGAGAAGGGGTCCCCAAGGAGGTCCATGCTGGTCCCAGGGACCTGGGGCTGTGTGACTTCACAAGGCAAGAGGGGCATGGCCGTTGTGGTGAGTTAAGGACCGAGGAGGTGACCCCGGATTATCTGGGGGGACAGTTTCAGCACCAGCGTCCCAGGGGGGCAGTGTGAGGCACGAAGCAGCGGTCCTCCGAGGGGCACGCTTTCCGGCTCAGACAACAGAGCGACGCCGGGAGCTCCGGCCGGCCCCACCGCCAGGGCCGCCAGGACCGGGCGCCGGCCGGCGGGAGCGAGGCCCCTGGGCGCACGTGCCGAAGGGCCCCCTGCCCGTGGGCACTTGTGGACATGCACTTGGAGCGTGGCCTGGCGCGCAACGTCCAGCGCTCCGGCGGGACCCCCTCGGCCCCCTCGCCGGGCTTCCCAGGCCTCTAAGGATAAAGCCTGAGGCGCCCGCGGTGATGGAGCCGTGAAGGAGGCTGCACCTGACCCTGGCTGAGCCGGGAGCCAGCGTGACTTCATTTGCTTCTTCTCTGGTTTAGTCCCAGAGAGGACGCGTGAGCAATGGCCTCCCGAATCCGAGTCCGGCACCCGCCCGTTTTGTCCTGGGCCGAGGTGGCCTGGAGTCCGCCGACACCCGGGCCCCCTGCCGGTTTCCCCAGAGAGTGCTCCTGCCTCCTCCCTCCCCCACCCGGTCCCCTCGTTGTCGCTCCATTGTCATGCAAAGCCACGCGGATCTGAAATAAGGTGGCAGGGGACACCACGAAGGAGCAGAGAGAAGGCGTGCAGGAGTGAACTGGCACAGGAGCCGAAGAAGGAGGCGGGCCGAAGACAAGACGGATGTTCGGGGAGAGAGGGAAGCAAGAGCAGTCCGGGCCGGCGAGGTGCATTTTCAATGACGCCCCGGCACAATGATGGAGGGACCGCGTGCCGCACACAGCCCGGCGCCGGCCGTGCGGCGGGCGGGCATCCATCACAGGGTGCGAGGCGGGAGGACGCCTCCCAGGAATTTATGGCTTAAGCTGTTCTTTGCTCACCTTAAATTATGCCGGAGGTGGGAGCGCAGCCCCGAACCCGCCGCTGTGTGGGGGGCGGGGCCCCGCCGGTCTCCCCCGATGCTGTGGCAGGCGCAGGCGCGGGCTCCCAGCTGGAGGACGGCCGGGGCGCGTGGCCGTGGGGGAGCCTCTTTGCAGGAGGCGAAGCCCCACCCCGAGATGCCCCCCACCCCATGCCCTGCCCCTCGCACCTGCCGCCTGCTCCTCCTCCCGCGCCACCCCCGCCCCCGCCGCCCTCTCGGGAGCTTGCCACCTGCTGCCAGGCTCGCAGGCCCCAGAGGGGACGGCGGATGCGGAGCCCAGACTTGGGACTTGGCTGAGGCCTTAGGGCCCTTCCCCAAACTGCTCTGTGACGGCCCTTTTCCTGGGACACCTGGTCTGTCCCTGCCACGCGCTGATCTATCAACCGAGGCTCTCCGCCTGGTCGGGGGCACCCCCGGGGCAGCAAGGCCCGCCTCTCGCGGCTGCCTGAGGGCTCCCTGGGGACCCTGCCCAGGGCTTGGTCCGCCCTCAGCGAGCCCAGCCCCTCCCTCGCCCCGCCCGGTGGGCGGGCAGAGTCCTGCTCCTGACCCTCCAGGCGTGGGTCACAGGAAGCCCCGGGATGTCCCCCCACAGGCCATGCTGCCTGGGTCCTGGGTGCGAGGCCGAGGAGACAGCCCGGGCCCTGGGCTGCCCCTGAGACCTGAGGGGTCTGCTGGCGTCGGCCTGGGTCAGCGTCCCCCCGGGTGGTCCGGCAGTTTCAGTGTTTCCCCAGGTGAGCGAGCCCTGGCGACTCTGCATCCCCCCCTCCCCCCAGATCCATGCCCTGCCCTGTGCCCAGGAAGCCCATCCCGGGGGCAGCCCCGGGTGGTCCTGGCGGGAGATGGGGACAGGCTGCCCGGAGAGTCCCTCCTGCTCCCTCCTGAGGCCCCAGCGCGCAGGCCCCTCCCGCCTGCCCTCCCACCGGCAGTGAGGCTGCTCCGCCCCGGCCCCCCGGCCGCTGGACCCCCGGGGTGGCCGCCCAGGGCTGCCCTGGTTTCGGTAAATAGTCCTCATCAATTTCCTGGCTCAGCCTCTGAGTGGAATTCTGGTTCCTGCTGGGGACCCGATTTTTCCAAAGTGGCATCGTGATTAATCTGACGTATTTAATTGCTAAGAGGACATCATCGCTCTTGCCCTGGCGCCTCTCCCCGCCCGGGGCCTTTCCTGCCGGGTCCGCCTCCGGGGGGCCAAGAGCCGCTTCTGGCGTGAATATTACGAAACGAAGTCCGTTTGGGGAGGAACTCACAGGGCACGAAGGAAACCTCATTTCCCTGATGCAGCCTCACCAAGCGGGGCCACCACGGGCACACCGGGGGCCCCTGTGGGAGCCGGGGGCCACGGACCCCCTCACCAGAGCCCGAGACGTGTGGCTCTTGAGGGGCCCTGCCCCCGCTTCCCTTTCCTGCGCAGTGCTGGGTGCCGCCCACCTGGTCAGACAGCCCCGCTCGGGAACCTGCGTGTCTCGATGGGTGGAGGTGCTGGAGCTCCCGGGTCTTATTTGGAGCTTGGTCCTGGAGCCGTGGGGACGGCAGTGTCCACGGGCGGGGCTGCCCGAGCCCCGTGCCCCACGGTGTGTCCAGCCCGGCCCGGCCCGGCCCGGCCTGGGTGCGGCGTGAGCCGTGAGCGCGGCTGTGGGACACCCGTCCGCGCCCCGCCTCGCTCGGGCCTGCCTCCCGTGGGCATAGCAGGCCCTGTGCCTTTTTTTCCAGGCAAACTGCAGCGGAGTCTTGCGGAACAGATAATCAATTTCAGTAATAAGTTAAATGGGTTTGCTTTTGTCTCCAGAAAGTCTCCCGCTGGGAGAGGAATTTTTAAAAAGACTCCTGGGTTGAGTTTTACTTCTGAACTCGGGCCTCCAACTGCTTCCGAGCTAATTGAGTGTGGAGCATGAATAAACATGGCAGCCGCCTGGCTCACCCACTCCCCATCCGGGGGCGGGCGTCCTCGGGGGAGGCCGCGGAGGCGGCGGGGACCGCTCCCGCAAGTGCCTCGGAGCCTGGGGTGCGAAGGCCTCATTGTGGTGTGGGCCGCTCTCTACCCCTTGTGTTTAAATGTCACTCTAGAGCCAGATGGCTGCTCCTGGAAACGCTGTGTCTGGCTTCCAAGATGTGGGGGTGACGTTTGTCAAACATGCCAGACCCAAGGCCTCTGAGTGAGTGTCCCAGAAATGAGCCCGGAATCCTGCAGAGTCACGGAGTCACCAAGGTGTGTGGCCGTTTGGGACATCCCTGCTGTGCTACTGTGTGCGTGTGTCTTGCCTGTGCCTCCGTCTGTGGGGCTTAGGAGGGGTGCGGCCCATTGTGTCAGTACATGTTTACTGGGTGACTGAACGGAGGGGTCACCTCCGCGTCATCCACGTCCCAGTCTGAGGATGCATTTCTTTGGTAAAACCAGCAAGATCTCTGCCGGATGCACGGATGCCGTCATCCTGGTACACGCCTTCTAAGCACCGCGCACGTTCAGCAGATACCGGTAGAGAGAGTCTCAGTCTCCTTGCGTGGGGTTTCCGTCCCTGGGAGGGCAGGTCCTGCGTGAGCCGCCCGCCTTTGGTCATCCCTCAGAGCACCCGCCAACACCGTCGCCCCATGCGGTCCGAGCGCTCACAGGCTCTGACTGCCGGGCGGCTCTCCTGGGGAGAGCCGGAGCCGCTGGCTTGCCTTGAAGGGCCGCTTTGTATGAAAGCACAGTCTTAAAATGCTGGACACCCACGGCTGATGGGTTGCTCACATCGAAGGGACAGGCATGAACGGGAGAAAAAGCCATTGTCTCTGGTGCTCACTCATTGAGTGAAAAGGCAGAAAAATAAACCATGCTACTTATTTGATTTTTTCCCTCCCTTTTCTATCAAGAAAGTAGAGCTGAAGTGATATCAGTTAAATCCACGTGTGATGTGTCTTCACTGTAAGTGTTCAATTCAGACCCCTCATCGGGGTAGGAAGAAAGTTTTATGCTGAACATAAGGTCAACATTTTGTTATTTAGGGGTAAGAGCAGCTAATCGACCCACCCACCCATCCTCCCATTCATCTACCCATCCCTCCATCAACCAACCAACCAACCAGCCAACTAACAAATCAAACCAACAAAGTAACCAAGCAACCAGAAATCAACCAGCTGAGAACTAACCACCCAACTAAACAACCAATGAACCCACCCACCCAAAATCAAGCAAGCAAACAAGCAACCAGCCAAACCAACCAACTAACTGGGCAACCAAAAACCAACCAACCAACCAATTATCCAACCCAGCACCAAGCAAGCAAGAAAGCAAGCAACCAACCCAGCTGGCCAACCCGGCAGCCAAGCCACAGCCTGGGCGCGGGGGACAGGCAGGAGCCCGGGCTGCTGCCGGGACCCGGGGGCAGCGCATGTGGGGGGCGCTCACGGGCAGGTCAATGCCGAGCACCTTCGTCTTCTCTCCTGCCCGCCGTCCGTGGCGTGGCCTGTCCTTGCCTTGCCTCTCCTGGGGCGCCTCCCTCTTGTCTTCGCCCGCCTGCAGGGAACCACGCGTGCTGTGCTCCCGCTGCCCGAGCCGCCTGCTTCGGCCTGCTTGTCTGAGCAGAACGACTCCCTGGCTCCAGCCCCTGCTCAGGCTCAGCTCCCCGCTGCCCTCGCCGCAGGTAGCCTCTCCGCATGTCGGCCGGTCCCTGAGCCTTCTGGGTCCACACCCACACGCGCCGTCTCCTGCCTGGGCTGCTGTTCCCGCTGCCCAACCTTCAAGCCCTCGCCAAGTCCCCACCCCTGACAAGGCTTCTGGGTGTTCGCATCACTGTCAGCAGCGGCTCCCTCCCGCGCCCACCCTTCCTCCGCACCCCGGCTCCAGAACCTTCTAAATCACCCTCCATCGTGGGGACGTGAGCACACTTCCAAATCGGCAGGCTGCTCCTCCAGGACAGGGACACTTTCCTTCCTCTCTGCTGGAGGCTGGGGGTCCAGGGAGGGTGCAGCCAAAGGTGACGGGGTGTCCAGCCCAGGGGACACGGTAGCATCTTTGGCGTGAGAATTCAGGCCGTTCTTCAATGCTGGAAATCATGCAGCCGCTATCGCCTGCCCCACCCTCTTCGTACTCACGGTCTGGAATGAGAGCCCTGTGAGGTCATGTCAGTTTATCCTCAGCTTCCTGTCCCCGTTCAGTGGTACGTCGAAGACCCCTGCCTCTCTGTGCTGCGTCCCAGGCTGTTTACTCGTTTCCGTCTTCCCGTTCACTAATTCTCCTTTCAGCCGCTTCAACCTACCGTTTGAATATTTAACTGGTTTTTCAGTGGAAATAGTCATTTTTTTTCTGAGAAATTTTGTATGGCTCTTTTACAAATTAGCTTGTTCTTTTTAGACTCTCATTCTTCCCGTATGGTTCCTACGCTCTTGTTTTATTTCTCCAAGTCTCTTCTTAAACCTAATGTAACACTTTCACAGAATTCTAACGGTTCAGGCCTTCGGGGGTAGGTGCTGGTACCAATTATTCCCTGCCCTGTAGGGGGACGTCCTATGTCGCTGTGACTTGCGATGCCACCCCGTGGGAAGAGATGCCTTCCCACGGCACGGACGGTCGTCTGGGAATTACTGGGGCCAAATGAATGCAAGCAAAAGTGCCACGTTTGGCAGTGGCCTTAGGAACCGTCTCAGGGTTTGGCCGTTGCACATTTCCCCTTCCTCCAAGAGAACATGTCCCCAAGGGCGGCTGGCCACTCAGAGCGGATTTGGGGATGAAGACACTGGGAGCAGAGCCAAAGCCAGCCCCAGCTGCTGCCCTGGCATGGAAGGGGGGTGCGGCGGAAGCCTCTGGGGTCTGGGGCTGGTCTGTTACGCGGCGCGGCCTGGTGGAAGCTGGCTAGAACGGGCCCTCGCGTTTCCTTTCCCGCCGTCTGCTGGCACCGGCTCGTGGGGGGTTTATTCCACGTGCACATTTTTACTGTGAATTTCTCTTCTGTGTGAGTTGTTCTTGTTTTTACCGGAGGAATCTCCTGGGTCTCTGGGGGGTGGTCATGACTCTTCTGATATGTACGTATTTTCTTTTCTTCTTTGCTTCTGACAGGGACCCCGAGTTTTCGCTAGCCTGAGACCTTTGTTCATTCGAGACCTTTATTCCATATTGATCTTGCATGTTCCGGCCCCAAAGCTGTATGTGGCCAAGGCTCACGTGCTTAACTTTCACGAGACCCTCGTTTTCCACCCAGAGCTGGGGACAGACACAGCCTCCCTCCTCAGTTCCCGGCGGGGTGGGCAGCCTCCAGTCCACTTTTTAGGGTGGGCCCACCCGTCTTGGGTCCGGCCTTATTCTGGGGTCCTAGTTCCGGGGTCCTGCCTCCTCTCAAGGCCACGCTTCCTGCCCGGCACAGACAGGAAAGCCCGCGGCCCTGCTGCTGGGGCTTCGATCCGGGCAGACGCCCCTGCCGTGCTCCGGCCTGGCGCCCCCCGGCCGCCCCCCGCCCGCAGCCTTCACTGCGTGCGGCTATAGAAACTGAACACGCCACCCGGCTGTTCTCTGCATCTGCAGTGGGGGCGTTGGCGCCGCCTGGATTCGCTCTCTCCGCTGATCCCCTGGTTAACCTGCTCACCGAGGCTTGCACTGCACGAGGGGACAGGGGCCGCTCCTGTCCTGTTTGCTGCCATTCCTCGGCGAGCTCGGCCACTTGGCGCTCTGGGGCCGGGGCAGCGACGTCGCGCCCGGGGCCGCAGGGCCTCCCCCTGCAGGGGCGCCCAGGGGTAGTTCTTATTAGCAGTTCCGATACCTGTTGAACTAGGTTTCTCCTTTCTCGTTCTTAACCAACCTATTAACGTGGTACGTGTTTCCCTCAAGCCTGCCTGCGCGGGCCTGCGGCGGGGGCGGGGCTGGCTGAGACCCTGCCCGCTGGGAGCTGCGCACTCGCCGTCCTGCGGTCTGGGAGGGGACTCGGGGGACTGTGACATAGCCGGGCATGCACACGCTTCATTAACTTTGACTCGTGAAGTGAAACACCTGTGGTACAAATGAGGGGTGAGCAAGGGGGAAACGAGAATTCGCCGGAACCGGAATTCCGACAACCCGAACGCCGATGGGTTTCAGGTATTGCCCCTGTCGGTCACCTTGGTGCTAAATTGGCCATGAGAGGCCCCAGCCGCTCCCGCGGGGACCAGCAGGGCCCCTGGTTGGCCGCCCCCGGGGAAGGACAGGGAAGAGGCCGGAGACACAGACTCTCTGAGACGTGTTCACGGAGCCAACGCGCCTGAGACGAACTGACCCCCGGCCGTGAAGGCGCCGGAGCTGATGCGGGGGGCCGGGCGCGAGGGGAGCCCCGCGCTCAGGCTCCACAGCCCTCATTCTGCACACAGGGCCGGCGTCCGCCACGAGCTGGGGCCGCGCTCCGGGGCAGACTCGCCCTAAACACGCGCGCGGAAACCGCTGTTCAGGGTGAGCTGCCCAAGGCCGGTCAGGTGCCCGGAGCAGCTGAGTGGCTGGGCAAGGAGGCGGAGCTGGGCAAGGAGGACGTCCTGGTGGTCGGCCGGGGCTGCTGAGGCCTCCCGACCAAAGCGCAGTTTGAAGGGCTCCCTGCGCGCATGTGTGGGTCCGTGGGCCCCCCCCCAGTTCCCCTCCAGAAGGTCACCTTCGGTGCTCAGGACGCCCCCCCTGCGCTGTGCTCCCCAGGGGTCCTGCCAAATCATTTTCCATCCCGTCTCTTCTTGAACGTGGGCTGAGGGGTTAAAAAGTGTGAACGCTGCTCAGGGTAGACGTGAATGGAGAGGTTACCCGGGCCGGGCCCTGTGGTGGCAACCGCAGTCCGTGCTGAAGGGAGAGGACGCGCCCCCGAAAACGAACGGCAGGCCTCTCCTGGTGGGGACAAAGCCACCAGGCGAATGGAGAGACAGGAGAAAACAGGGGCGCGTGGGTGCCGGGCACCGGGCCCCCTCCTCAGGAGCCCCCACTGCGCCTCCAGGCTGTAAACAAACACCCAGGCGTCTGCAGGGAGATCCGGGCCTGCTGCGTCCCTCTCACCTTCAGTGCCACACAGACAAGTGCGTCCTGGCGTCCGCAGCACGTCCAGGCGGAGACCTTGGTGTTTTCTGGGCCCCAGGATGCCAGGTCCTTTGGTGTCCCCGGGGCTCAGCCCGGCAGCAGGCAGGGACGGGGGCCTTCAGGAGAGGGACAGGCTCAGCCACGGTGACCCTCACGATGTCTTTCCCAGGCTCTGCGGTGCGCGGTGCACGACACCCTCCGCCTGCAGGCTCCGCGCTGGTGGCTCCCAGGACCTTCCGGGGTGTGTGGGTCAGGGGCTTGGGTTCGTTCAGGCCCTGGCTCTGCCCCCCCCGTGAGCAGAGCCCTCACCCGGTCTCCTGGGTTTTCTCCAGGGACACGCAGGGCACCGACCACGACCCGCAAGGGGGCGTGAGGTGGCGGAGAAGCACAGCCCAGCGCGGGCACCCGGGAGGACACGGTCAAGGACAGCTGCCTCTCTGGCGGTGGGGCCGCACGGCAAGGCCCCGACGTTGCTGGCGTTTGCTCTCGCTTGGACCACCCCCCTGCGCATCTGTGCCCGGGCGCCCCTTGGACCCCTAAGGGTCCCCCTGCTCCACTCTGCCCGCCCGGGGCCCGCCCACCATCACGAGGATGCGGGGCCAAGCACCTGCCTGGTCCCCGCGCCACGTGGCGCATGCACCACGTGTGCTTCCGCCCCTGCCTGTTGGGGGAGGGCGGCCCTGGGCCTCTGAGGGCCCCTGGAAGGCGGGCGCAGCAGAGGCGGCCGCTTTCTGGCTGAGCACAAATCTTGAACAGGTGTCCCGCAGGCGTTGGATAACTCCGGCCACAGAAGGGTGGACGGCGTCCCACCAAGGCGGTGGCACTGTGGGCCTCCTGACGGCTCCCGGGAGGCCCCCGTCCCCGGGGGCCTGCGCCGGGGCGGCTGCACAGCCCTGTGCACGGCCGCGAACGGGTGGGACAGCGGGGGAGCCGAGAGCGCGCGGCCGGTCCTGCTGCCGGGGCCGGAGGTGCGACCGTCAGGGACTCCGCAGGCGGCAGGGCCATGTTGGCAGCCGGACATCGGCCACAGCGCGGGTCCTGGCATCCGGCGTGGGTGTGGCCCGTGAATGCTGGTGGCAGCTCTGGTGCGGGCTGTTCACCAGCTGCCAGCGTGCCACGCCCCCGCCCGGGCCGGGCTGCCCCGCTGGGCGCTGCGTTCCTGCCACTCTCCTGGACTTGGGAGTCTCTTCCTGAGCGGCCTCTGCACGTTAGGCGGCCACGTTCCTGGACTCGGTGTCCTAAGACGCTTGCCTCCTGCAGCCACGAAGCCGGCCCCCGCTGGCCCAGGCCGGTGGACAGGGGGTGGGCGGGGGCCCTTCGGGGAACACCGCGCGTGGGAGCCCGGGGCCCCCAGCTCATCGCCTCGGCGAGGTCTGGCCCCCACGTGATTTCCCAGTGGTTCAGCTGCCTGGGGGGTCTGGTGAAGCCGCGCAGTTGACGTGACGCAGCCGCACGCGCCCCTCCGCTCCCAGGCCCAGCAGTCCGCGGGGTGGGCGTGGTGGCCGGCCCGGGGCCCGCCTTC
Organism: Pteronotus mesoamericanus; assembly: GCF_021234165.1. Lineage (NCBI taxonomy): Eukaryota > Metazoa > Chordata > Mammalia > Chiroptera > Mormoopidae > Pteronotus > Pteronotus mesoamericanus. The sequence goes on from NW_026555239.1 coordinate 6,138,673, forward strand.
CACACAGGCTGGGAGCCATCGGACCCTGCACACCCACGTCTTCCGGCAGCTCTGGGGACTTCCTGTTGCTCCTGGGATGGTGGCTGTTAGTGTCTGTCCCTCTAGGTGGCGAACCCCTTGGCGGGGGGGAGGGGGGGGCGGACACATAACTCAGCCTCATTCTGCATCAGGCGACCTGTCATGAGTCCCAGGCCCGGCACCTAGCAGGCCTTGTGACATGCTGTCTGAGGCACTGTGGATTCCATCGCCTGTTACTCCATGGTGTGTGCGTCTCTCTCCCGGGTGTGTGTCCTGACTCCCACGCTGGGTGTTGTCACCTCCCCTCAAAGATGGTGGCATCTTTGTGACAAAGATGATCTCAGCTCTGGTTGCCCTAGGCCTGGCATGTCCCCATCACGACCCATTTACGTTCTCACTGAGGTTTGGAAAAAATACGGAATCAGTTGTGTTTAACGGCGTCTGTCTCGTCGACTGCGCGTCGCCGGAGCGCGCACCAGTGCTTCACCAGCCACACCGCCGTGGCGGCACTGCCCGCCAGAATGGGGGGCTGGGCTCTCCTGCTGTTCACCTCGTAAACTGCCCGTAAAGGGCCACAGTTCCCTGATTCCACGGTGGCCCCCTCACGGCTCTGTCCCTCGCCCTGCCTGCGACACGAGGCCGTGGTCATCGCTGATGGCTCTGTTGCTGCCTGAGGACATGCTTCCTGGCAGGGGGCTGGTCAGGGTGGGGAGGTGAGGCCCTGGACAGAAGGCAGGGCGGCGGTTGGGGTCTGTCCGCCCCTCCCTGCTCTGTGTCCCCGGCTGCTCGCGAGCCTCCCTGAGCTCAGGCTGCTGCTCCGTGAAGGGGGGAGCGGGGAGGGCCCAGAGGGGCGGTGAGCAGATGCGCACAGGTGGGCCTGGGCCAGCCCCCAGGACGAGGCCTGGCTGGGTGTCTCCCGGGATACGCTGAGCTCAGGGCCTCCCTTGCTCCGAGCCTGGGCTGGCCCCTCACTCTCGGAGCCTGGGCCCCACCACTTATAAACCAGGCGCCGCAGACGCGCCCCTGCGTGCTGCCGGCGGGTGACGTGGAGGGACTGGTGCAAGTTCTTGCTCCCTGTGGACCCCGGGGTGGGTAGGGAGGCTACGGTCATCACCCCTGTTCTTTCGGACTAAATTCAGGCCCTGGAGGGACCACCCGCATCTCTTACCTGCTAGGAGGGCACCCTTTCCCGCTCAGTGAGGGGTCTGCTTTGCCTCTGACTCTGCTCGCTGTCCCTGGTAACTCTGCGGGGATGAGGGTGCTCTGGGGGCGGCCCTGAGGGGGCAGGCGCAGTGCCAGCGCCTCCCTGTCCCCCCAACCCCCGGGGGAGCTCGTCCTGTTCCCCCTGAGGGTGGCTCCAGCCTGCAGCCTTGGGGGGGCGCAGGAGGGGGGCGCCCACCCGGGTGCCAGGGTTCTGCGCACGACGCCGCAGCCTCTGCTGGAAACAAGCGCCAGCAGGACCCCAGGGGCAGATCTGGCCCTGGCACCGTGCGCCGCCAACAGCCTTGGCAGCAGCCGGAGACTCGCAGGCCAGGCGCTCGTTTCGGGAAGAAAAATGCCGCCACAGCTGATGGAAAGGCCCAGCGGCGCTTGCCTCGGTCTGGCTGAGGGAGGAAGGAGCTCCGGAGAGCGGAGAACGCCGGCGGCCCGTTCGCAAACCTGCTGCTTGGCACGCAGGCCTCCTGCTGAGCCCAGGGCGAGGTGGCGTGGGGCGCAGGAGGGGCGATCGCAGTCCCTGGGAGGGGCGCCGCAGGCATCCGGCTGTGCGTGCCGCTTTGTCTGTCGTTTATTTAGCGTGGAAGGTTTATTTGGGGAGGCCCTGCAAGGGGACCTAGAGCCCAGCCTGCCGTCCCTCCCTGCCGGGGACAGTGATGGCACTTTCTTTCCAGCGGCGCTCCAGATGGATGCGGTCCCCCTACCGCCTTTCCTGGGTGGGGGGAGGGGCACTGGCGCTGCAGGGCGTGGGCAGCTGGCCGGGTCCACGGAGCTGCGTGGGCAGCACGCGTGCAGAGGGTGGGGGCACCCGGTGTGGGCAGGTTAGGGTCTTGCCCGTGGGAGCACCTGCGCTCGGCCTGCCGGGAGCCTCTGGGGAGGACCTAAGGGCTTCCCGGTGCCTGGGGTGGGGGCGGGGGTGGGGGGGGGGGGGGGGTCCCATGCAGGGACATCCTGCGTCGGCGTCCCAGCTCCCGGGCCGGCCACACGGGGTCTGCCCTTCCTGAGCCCTCGCTGGGGCCCACCGCGCCGACCCGCGGCAGCACCCCACTGCTTACGGGCCTCTGCTCCCGCCTGCCCTCGCCTCTCAGGCCCCCTGCTGCCCGCTCTCCCCGCGCACCTGCTTCCTTGGCTCCTCCTCAGAGAAACCCTCCCCAGCCCTTCCCCCCTCAGGCCCCGCTCGGCACCTGCCCATTCCGCTTTGTGTGCCCAGCATCCTGGGCGCCTCTCTGGGGACTGGTTTCCCAGGGAGACAGAGGCAGAGAGACGGGGAGACAGAGCCAGGGCGGGCGGAGGAGTGGGGAGGGAGGGAGAGGAGGAGAAAGAGCCAGAGGTTTCGTCGGTCTCCAGGGCAGCCCACGTCCCACGCGGCAGGTCTTCCCTGACCACGTGCTTGGCTCCTGCCCGCCTGCTCCCTGGGCCCAGGGCCGATCAGCGCCCACCCGGCGCCCAGGACCCCAGGACCCCCTGCCCCAGACCGGCAGACAGCGGGCGCTCTCCCTCTCGGTCTCTCCTGCACCTCGGAGGCCCCGTCAGTTTTGGAGGAAGCGCCCAGGTCCCAGGAAGGGCAGGGGCCCGTGACCCAGCGCAGTTCAGGGCAGGTGCTCCGCGCACGCCTCGGCTTCCTCCCAGCCAGGCTCCCGCGCAGGCCGGAGGGACGTCAGGGCACCCTCGGGGCGCACGCCTCCCCGCCGGCATGCTGGCTTTGCCGCTGGAAAGAGGGACGGGGAAGATGATTTGAATTGTAAGTCCAATTCCAACGGGGTCCTTGACGCGCAAAGAAAAGAGCAGGCGAGAGCGTGGCCAGGGCTGCCCGCCCCCAGCGCCTGATTGTTTATTCATCCCCCAGACGTGCTCGCTGGCGGGGTCGGGGGCGGGGGGCAGCCCTTGCGTTACAGACGGAGCCGCAGGGCTGGCCCTGCTGAGAGGGATTGGGTGTCTGTTCTCCGAAGACGGAGTCTGCACAGGCCTTTGGGCCCAGTTATTTGGAAGAGCCGTGGATTTGGCTGCTCAGCCCCACGGTGCTGCAGGAGCACCGCCTGCCGCGTCGAAGCCTGGGGTCAAAGGCCGGGGGGCTGGGAGACCCCCAGGGAGCGGGCTGCCCCCACACTCAGTCGTGTTCCCCAGCCCGCCCACCTCTGGCCCGCGGGGGCGCCATTCCGTCACTAGCGTCGGTGGAGCGCCAACTACGTGCTCAGGACGCGGTGCCCACGCCCAGACCGTGATGGCGGAAAGGGGCTATAGGCCCCCGCAGCAGGGCCCGCGGCCCACGTGGGTGGACTCAGTGACAGCCCACGGAGGCCGAGGACGGGGTGCAGTCAGCCAACCCCAGCACCCCTCTGTGTCCCGGGCCCCTCCACCGAGAACCACTCCCCGCCCCCTCCCAGCCCCGAATACCCAATCGCTCGGCCTCACTCAGTTCCTGTCCTCTGTTCTCCCATCCGCCAACTCCTCCCCTGCCTCCCGCTCCTCTGGGTCTGGGCTGCTCCCGAGGCCCCCGTGGACGCATCCCTCCCCGGGAACATGGCCTGGCCAGGGAGGCCCTGCGCCGGCTTCTCCATCCTGCTCCCCACGCATGTCCCTGGGGCGGCCACTGTTGCTGTCACCTCCGTGTCCCCTGGGAGCCACCCTTCCCGGGCACAGGGAGGGCTGTCTGTGCAGGCCGCCCCCCTGGGCTGGCGCCGGCCACAGTGGCCAGCTGAGGCATGGGGGGGGGGGGCACCCAGCGAGCGCCCCAGAGCAGCCCCGGGGTGAGGGGTGCCGGCTGGAATTCTGCGGAACACTGCGCGCCCCAGGGAGAGGAGGTCCGGGTTTTGCAGGAAGACTTTCCACAGACGCTCGTTTCTGGCAGAAAGGCCACGGCAGAGGGGTGAGGGCATTCGCAGAAGGGGCGCCTACAGGCTCCGACGCTGAGGGGCCTGCCCTGAGGTTTCACCACTCCCGCGTCTCCTCACCACGGGCGGGGTGCGGGGACCAGCCAGCGTCCCGGGAAGGGGCCCCGGCCCCTCCCACGGAGCGCACCCCCTGTATCCTGCGGCTGCTCTGCTTGCGTTCATCTCAGCTCTTTTTCTCCCACCTTGTAAAATTTGTCATTTGGTTTTAAATGTGGTTTATAGTGTCTTGCAGAGATAACGTTTTTTATTTTGATGCAGTAAACCCCGTGCATCTCCCGTTACGGAGCCGGAGGTGCCGCACACGGACGGGCGGGTCCCCTGTCCCCGGGGCAGAGAAGTGTCTGCCTCCGTTTCCTTCCAGGGCCCGAATGGCCCCACCCCGCCGTGCGCTCAAATATTTAATTGGCAAAGGAGGTGAAGCTGGGGCGCCCCTCTGCGGTCCCTGTCGTTTTCGCCGCCTCCTGCACCACGGCCCGAACCCCGACAGGTGAAGGCACTGCGTCTGGCGTTTCTTCCTGTTCCGCATATTCTTGCCTGGTCTCCAACCGTGTTCACCGGTGTTACTGTCTGGTGCCTCTCTCTCTCTCTCTCTCTCTCTCTCTCTGTCTCTCAAATGCAGAAGGAACGGAAATGAAATAAACCAGGCTGAGCCATGCAGCCGCGCGGTACGCTGGCCCAGACCTTGACCCCGCAGACCACGGGGCCGTGCGGGCGAAACGGAAGCCTCAGTGTTTCCTTTCCCGCGGCCGGCCCTCTGCGCGTCTCTCTAGAACCTGCCATGACGGTGCAGCCTGCGTGTGCTTTGCATTCGGCATGTTAGGTTTCCATGACCTCCGCACGAAGGGCCAGTGACCGTGACACTGTCTTCAGGGTTCGAAACTGATGGGCAGGTCACCCTGTCCGGGTTGCTGTCTAACTTCGCACGGGAAGCCCAAGATCTGAAGTGGCAACCGCTTCTTCGCATCTCGCCGCAGAACTACACACCGCGTGCCTGCCTGTGTCCTGCTTGGGGGGCGTTTAGGTGCCCGGGGTTTTCCGATGGCAGCACGGTGCTGGGTGGGTGTCGGCGCAAGGCCCCCGTGGGTGTCTGGCCTGCAGCGCACACACCCCGCACCCTGTGCAGGGCAGCCCGCCAGCCGCTGGGGGCTTCCGTCCGTGAGCTGCTGGAGCCCTGGCCGTTTCACGGCCGCTTCCCGGGCTACTTCCCTCATTTTGGTGATAAACAAAAGTTCATCTTCTGTGGAGCGGCCCTGTGTGCTCTCTCGGCGTGCTGGCTATTGGGTGCTTTGCCCTTTTCTTGTTGATTTGCAGGAGCTCTTTACATATCACAGATCCCCAGCTTTTCCTAAAGTATGATTTTTGCTGCCGCTGTCCCATCCATAAACCCTCTACTGTGTTTTCCGCGCGTCTCAGCACCTGATTTGGGGACTGGCCCAGAGACGGACGCCCTTCTCATCCCCAGGGTGCGCCCTCATGCGCTCAGGCCGCATTTACTTCCTTATTCTCCTCTTGGTGAAATTTTAGTTTGGGTCCTCTTTTTCCTCGCCAGTCCACCATCGTCCTTCCCCGAGTCTCCTCGTGAGCCTACGTGGGGGTCCTTTCGTGCATTTGTCTGGAGCAGCAGTTTCTATGTCATACGATACAAAGTCCTCACCTTCCTCGCTTTTCACTGGCAACTTGGGCTGCCAAGTGGCCGTTCCAGCCGATGTTCCCAGGGAAGCCGAGCTTTGCGGGCACCCACCCATCTCTCTCGCGTGTGTGGCCAACTCGTTTGCCTACGCTCCAGCTTCCCGAAGAGCCAGCCCTCCGCTCTGTGGCTCGCTTCTGCTTCAGTTGGCTCGCCGCTCGCAAACGTGGGCTCACCGCCTTCCGGGGTCCTTCCCTCTTTCCCCAGCAGCATTTGAACAGGCTGGAGTCTCTGCCACTAACAATAAAACAAAACCAGCCAAAGCGCCCCAGTGACAACAGCGGTCCTCCTCCCGGACTGGCTCCTGCCGGGCAGACGGCCCTCCATCGCCGGCCGCCCCGCCCAGGACTTGGTCCTGGTCCCTCCTCCTGCCCGACCCGCCGACCTGCCTTGGGCCCTGGGGCCGGGGAGGGGACAAGGCGGAGCACGTCCTCGGTGCCAAGGACCTGGTGCGCCAGCACGTGCCCGTGGCGCCCATCAGCAAACACTGGCCGGAGCTGCGTCCCCCCGAGGCGTGCGGGCGGGGGCGTGTGTAGCCCCAGTTCCCCTTTTGCGGGACACGCCCACACCTGCAGAGCGTCAGACAGCAGGGAGCCTGACGGAGGAGGTGCGGGGCAGGGCGGGGGAGCAGCCGAGGGGAGGGCAGGACACCGAGCGCTCAGCTGGAGCCGGGGGCCCCTGCAGGGGGGCAGCAGCCCCTGGAACCATGCGCCCCTCCCCCGTCCTCGTTGTACGGAGGAGTAGACCGGCGGGGGCGGGGGGGGGGCGTCTCCGAGGGAAGGTGGCGGGGAGTCTCGGGGCACCTGAGCAGGAGGCCAAGGGCTGCAGGCAGGCAGGGGACTGAGTGTCCCTGGCTTGTGTGAGGAGGCCCCTGTGTTCTGTGGGACACGGGACGACGGGAGAGGTGGCTGTGGACAAGGACACGCTGCTTGACCCGAAGCAAGTCGGGCTCTTCCGGCCCTTGGTCTGCGGACGCCAGGGTCGGGAGAAGCCCCCACCCTTGGTGTCTGTCACGCTCCCCACCCCCACCTTGGAACAGGTCACCTGCCCCAGCCAGGGCCCCGGGGCGGGGCTGGGCTAGCGAGGGCCCCCCTCCTACCGTGGACGTCGAACGAAGCTCTTCTTGTGGCTTTTCCCTCCACCTGCCCCTGCCTGTGCGCTGGCCACAAGCCTGCGGTCCCCGGGCCGTGCTCCGAGCCGGGCCCACTCGCTCCTCTGGCGCCGTAGCCTCCCATACAGTCGGCCTCCCTGGTTGTTGCGAGCGAGGGCGGTGAGCACGTCCTTTGTTACAGTGGGAAGGGGCAGGGACGGTGCAGGGGGGCCGGCGGGCGGGCAGGAGTCTCTGCAAGGAGGGCTGTGGGGTCTCCCTTGGAAGACCCAGCGCCCGCCGGAGTTCAGCCCTTTGAACAGCCGACTCACTTCCTCTCTTAGCTCTCAGACAATGGACCGCGCCACAAAAACAGCGTTTCCAGGAGAAGAGCAGCGCTTTTCATCTTCCCAGAGAGACCCGGGCGCCAGGCTGGACTGCGTCCTCTCTCCTTCGCGCTCTGTGCAGGCTTTGCTTCTTCTAGAGAATTCCTACTCGTGTCTTTCGTACCAGGAGGTTTTCTTACCTTCATTTGCTTTTATGCAGCGGAAGTAAAGGAATCTCACGTTGTGAGTTTCTTTCTTCCTGTAACAACTTTTAAAAAAAGGAAGAGGAAAATAATTTTCTTTGTAAAATCAGGCCAATCCCCAAGACAACTGCATTTTCAGCACGGAAGCAAACAAGAGAGAAAAATAAAAGAGCTTTAGCGCTGTAGGTTCAGCACGGAAGAAGGGCGGAGCTTCCAGGCGCAGCAAAGCGGGTGAGGCACCCCCGACCCGCTTGGGGCGGCCCAGCAAGAGCCCAGGTCTCCTCCCGGGCTCTCCCCGTCGGGGCCCCGCCCAGGCCCCAGCCCCCCAGGTGTGAGCTGAGTTCTTGAGTGGCCCCCGTGTGGCGCTTCTGTTTTGGCTGCAGTCTCCCGTTTGAGGGCTTGGGAAACCATTTTAGAACATGGGCGCATGGGAGGAGCTGGGGACAGAAGGTCCCGTTAGTTCCCAGGATGGGCTGGGACAGGGAGGGAGCCCTTGCGGGGCCCTGCCCATCGGCACTGGAGCCAGAAGCCTGCTCCCCGCGGACCAGGAGGGCCCTGTGGTGGCAGGTGGGTGCTGTGGGAGGGGGGACCGGCCAGCTCTGCTCATCCTGAGCGAGGACTCAGCTGCCTTTGAGGGCCCTGCCTCTGCCGCCTACAGGCCGATCAGCCTGGGACAGTTTCCCTGACCTCCGCTCCCCACCTGTGCCACCTGCGCAGTGACAACGTCAACGACGGAGGTGTAGGCACGCTGCTGCCCCCGGCTCGCTGCTGTCCCTGTGCAGAGGGAGGGCTGCCACGAGGTGACAGGTGACAGCGACCGCGCAGAAAGCAACAGAGCACAGAGAGCCGGCCGTGGAGGGGGCACGCGCCTGGCGGGGGGCCCCTGAAGATGCAGAATTAAAGTAAAAGGTGAGTGTGCTCCCCGGAGAAACAGCTCGCTTATCAGGCGGGGACAGCTTACGGCATCGCATTCCGAAGGTGACGCCCCCAGGGAAACGTTTCCAGTAGCGGACAAAGAAGCCGCCCCGCGGCCCTTGGCTGCCGCCAGCAAGCGCAAAGACGAGAGGCCGGGGACTGGCCTGTGGGAACCGGGGGCTGAAGGAGGGGCGTGGCGACCGCTGCCCCCCAGGCGTCTCCAGGAGCGGGAGCAGGTGACTTTCTGCTGGCCCCCGATGCCTGGAGGCTGGGTGGGCTGAGGAAGGAGCTCAGCTAGGGGAGACCGGCCAGTCCCCGTCCGCCTGCCAGGTGGGCCCTGCCCGGGAGTCGGGAAACGCAGGCGAGGGTCGTGCCCCGGCCCTCCGAGGCATGCTGCCTGCATGGGCCTGGGCTGTGTCCTCCAGAAGCCACCCGCTGAATGTCTGGCCCCAGCATGTCAGATGTCACCGTGTTTGGAAACAGGGTCTTTGCTACTGTCATTAGTTGAGGTGGGTCCCACTGGACGAGGGTGGGCCCTCCTCCCGACTGGTGTCTGCGCAAGAAGGAGGCGTTGGGGCACAGAGCTGGAGGGGAAGACGCACATCAGGGGACATGTCACGAGCCGGGGACGCCGGCGTGGCCAGCGCACCTCTGGAGTCTGGAGGGCCTGGCAGGAGCCCCTCGCAGCCGCCTGTAGGGCCAGCCCTGCCAAGGCCTTGGTCTTGTGCTGCTGGACTCCAGACTGAGAAACTGTTTCTGTCCGTCACTCCACCCCACGGGTTACGGCGGCCGCTGCATACTGACCCGCTGCCTGTGGGCGGGGGGACCCGTGGGCGTCCTGGGCTCTCATTGGCCTGGCCCGTGGCCTCACTCACTGAGGGGCCGCTAACAAGACCCCTTCCTTTGACCCCCTAGGACTTTGAAACCAAGCCTGTGGTCAAGCAGGGGACGGGCCGTCCCTCTGGCCAGGAACCAGTGTGAGCTGGAGGTGTTCCCCGGGGACCGCCGTCGACGCGCGCCCGCTCCTCACACGGGGCACAGATGAAACCCGGCGCAGGCAGGGGCCACGCGCAGACGCGGCAGCACAGGACGATGGACGTTTGTCCTCTCACAGCCCGGGGTCAGAGGTCGTACATCAGGGTAACATAGGACCTCGTTAATATTGTTAATTAGGTCCGTTTGCTCTTCCCACAACAGCTCAATACTGACTGAGGACCCTGGAGACTTGCGTGCTGGGTGCAGAGGGCGAAGAAGACACTGTCTGTGACGCACACGGCCGGGCACCGGTGACTGAAGAGTCGTCGATTGTTGCGCTGTGTGTCCTGGGCGCTCCCGCTTCCTGTCCAGGGCCGTTGGGAATATTTATAAACATCAACGACGGACTCTTAAGCCATAAAGAAATCAGCAGCCTATGACAAAGAGCTGGAACTGTTCAAAGTACTTCTGCAAACTACAATGTCATAAAGCTAAAAAATAAGAGTTTAAGCTGAGGAAAGGTGGAATGCGAATGTTCTCTTAACTCACTATTAGCAAAAAGAAAGGAGGGAAGGGAGGGAGGGAGGGAGGGAGGGAGGGAGGGAAAGAGAAAGGAAAGAAGGTAGGAAGGGAGAGAAAAGGAGGCAATATTATTATTGCAGACTGTGTTGAACATCATGTACCAGAACTTAGAACATTCAGCCAAAATAATCCTCAAAGGAAAATTCATAACGAGGAATCCCTTTATCAGCAAACACCACCACAGATATCACATTGATGCTTGTTAGCGCCGGGTGTGGGAGGAACCACCCCAAGACTCTGCGCCGCAGGTCCGCGGTGGCCCTTGGCTGGGCGGGGGGCCGGGCCGCTCCTCTGGTCTGCGTTGGCCTGGCAGGTCCCTGCTGGGCCCTTCCATGTGGCCAGCCGGTGGGTGGGCAGCTGATCGAGAAATGCCTCATCGCACATCTGGTGTCGGCCAGCTGTTGGCTGGGCTCCCCGGTCCTGCAGGCGGCCTGTCTCCAGCAGCGGCCTGGGCTCAGACACGTGGCGGCCGTGGACTTCCAAGGGCAGCGAGGAGAGCAAGCCCCGGGGCAGGGGCGCATGTTCCAAGTCTCCGCGTGTGCCCTGTCCGCTGCAGACCCGGCAGCCAAAGCCAAGCACATGGCGGGGCCCAGAGTCAGCATAGGACACGACCCACGGCATCTGGGCCGGGCAGCGTGCGGGCCGCCGCGGGCAACCGTCTACGGCAGCTTGTAATTAAAACACAGGAACCCACGGAAACACACAGTCGCAGAGGCAGGAAAACGATTCTGCAACAAAGGTGACAGCAGAAATGACCGGCATAGAAAACAGGAAAGCGGCAGAGCTGTGAACGTTTTCAAGGACTTATTCTCTCTCACGGAAGCCATAAAGTTGATAAACTTCAGTAAACAAAAACAAGAAAACGAATAAAACACACATAAAGGCCACTAGAGTCAAAAACAGTGTGCACAAACAAAACATGGGAAAACGTGGAGTTACGTGAGAATCCTGCCCGCCGCACAGGGCGGGGCCCAAGCAGATTCACCCCCGTGAGCACAGAAAACGAGTTTATTCTTGTATTGCTACTTACAGATTAATTATCGTGTGATTTATTATTAACCTGCTTTGGCCCACTGCTGTATTTTAAAAATTTAATCCGTTAAAAAATACATTAAATGGTAAACAAAAATTAATAAACGCTATTCCGAGCATGAGCACTTCACCAAAAATGAACGGAAGGAAATACCGCGCGAACTCCTGATAAGATCAATAACCAGGAAGAAGCGACGAGTGGCAAACAAAGTCAGAACTACCTGGTCGGACGGGGAGGTGGGCGGGGGATGGGGCGAGAGTAATCGGTGACCCCGGCACGGACGCGGGCGCGGCCCGGGGCCCGCCTGACCGGAGCGTCGGGCTCCCCGGAGCGTCGGGCTCCCGGAGGCAGGGACGACGCACGCGCAGGGCAGGGGGCGGGGCCGCGTCCTGGGAGGGCCCTGCCGGGGGCTCCCCTCCGCGAGGCCAGCCTTGGAAAGGGACGTCGGTCACCGCCACTGACCGAGGACGACGATGACCCCAATTCTGCGCGTCTGGGTCCAACATCCAAAAACAAACAGCCGAATAAAGGGGGAAAATAAGTCCATACCTTTACCTACTGATTGTAAAATGACTATTTCTTTTTCTTAAAAACTTTATGTTTTTCAGAGAGGGAAGGGAGGGAGAGAGGGAGAGAAACATGGACGTGTGAGAGAGACGTCGATCGGTCTCCTCTCACGTGCCCCGTGCGGGGGACCTAGTCCGCAACCCAGGCCTGCGCCCCGACTGGGAATCGAGCACGCAACCCTGCGGTCCACAGGCCGGCGCCCAGTCCACTGAGCCGCGCCGGCCAGGGCCAGCCGGGCTGTTTCTAAAAGGGGACGAGTGACTGGGAGCCGTGTCTGCCTTGGGCACAGCGAGTTGGCGAAGAGGGGCGAGGGGGGCCCCCACTCACATTGAGCATCTGGGGCGCCCCCGGGGGGAGCTAGAACTTTCTAAACTCTTTTCATCGTCTCCAAAAGCAGCAGGCTCTAAGGAGGCCCCCAGGCGGCTCCTGAGGGACGGCGGAGGTGAGCGGGCTCCATTGCCCTCCGGCCCGGCCTCCATGGGCCCGGACAGGCGTGTTCTGGGGGCAGGAGGCGGGGCACGGAGACGGGGGAGTGATTCGCCGGGGACTGTCGACTGTGTGTTAGTCTGTGCGTTGTGTGAGGCCGGCGACGCAGACGGTTGAGGGGAGTTAAATTGGCAGGGCTGTCTGGGCGGAAGCCGCGAGGGCCGGACTCGCCTGGCCCGTGACGGAGGCTTCTGGGACAAACAGGAGCTCCGCCGGGTTCCGCTGGAGAGACGCTGGAAGTGCCAGGCGCAAACAGGGCCGGAAGGGCCGCCTTAGAATCGTCCCCGCGCAGGCTGTTCCTTCTCGGGGGACCCTGTTTCCGTGGGCGGCCGCTTGGCGCGGAAGCGTGGGGACAGCTCGGGCCCGGAAGGCCGCTCTCCAGGCCTCGGCCTGCCCCCGCTCCGGAGACGCCCCTGGGCTGAGGGCCGTGGCGGCTGCAGGCCGTGGGCCCACATGTGCTGGCTGGGCTGGGCCGGGCAGCCCGGGCGCCTTCACCGCGTGGGAGGGCGCTGCCCCGGCCCTGGCGTCCTTCCTGGGGGCGTGGCCCGGCGTCCTGGGGGCGTGGCCCGGGTCCTGGGGGCGTGGCCCTGCGTCCTGGGCGCCCAGCCCTGGGCAGGGGCCAGGCAGGCCCCTCTGTCATGGCTTTGCCCAGCTGCGTATCGAAGCGGCACTCGCCGGCGTGGCTTCCACAGCAGAGCCCTCTCCCTCACCAGCTGGAGGCCGCGAGGCCAAGGTCAAGGTGCGGGCAGCGCTAGCTCCTTCTGAGGGCGCGAAGACGCTCTCACAGGCCTCTCTCCAGCCGGGGACCCTTGGCATTCACCCCGTCCCCGCCTCCATCCTCACAGCGCCTCCTCTCGCGCGTGAGCCTGTGCCCTGGCCTCCCCTTTCGGTGGGACCCCAGCCACGGTCGGGTGCCCCCTTCCCCAGCGCGACCTCACGGGAGGAGAGCTAATGCCACCCACAGCGGCCTGTTCCACGGGAGGGCCCCCTGGGGCCGCGGGGTGAGGACTCAGCGGGCAGGCTGTGCGGGGACGCCCGCCGGGCTGCTGGTGACAGACCGCGCCTGAAAGCCAGGCCCCGTCTCGGCCTGGAGAGCAGTTCTGGCCGCCTCCGCCTGTCCCCTGCGCGCGGTGCGTCTCCTTCTGTGTGGCCCCATCACCGTCTGAACACAGTTCCATGTTTCCCAGTCTCTGGCCTGTTTCTTGTTTTGTGTTTTGTGTTTTTGTCTTTCCCTATGGGGGTTTTCTTTGTTATAACGGACTCTAAGGGCTCTTGGAATGTTAAGAAAAGCAACACTTCGTCCGGAACCCAGCTGCCTGTGACTTCGTTAGCGGTCTTGACTCTCCTTACCTGGTTTCCCCTCACGTCGTCAAAGCGGCTGGTCTGGGGCTCTGGACTGGCCGGTGGGGACAGGCCCGTGGGGCGGGGGCGTGGGGGGGCTTCCTCGCCCAGCAAAGGCGGAAGCACCGTGGCCTCGCCGGCCCGCAAGGCGGATGTCGCCGTGCTCACAGACGGAGCTTGCGAAGCCCCCGGGGTCTCCGAGTCCCCTGGGATCCATTCTGGTGTAAGGGCCAGAGAGCGAGGTCTGTCTCAGCATCCGCCCCGAAGGGTAGCTGATCATACTCGCTATACTGATGGGGGGGGGGAAGCATCCCTTTTCCCCTGGATTTGAACCGTTGCCTTTCTCCTAATTCCGCCCTCCCTGTCCCGTCTCTTTCCGCCCTGACGTGGACACCGTGCTCGTCATCTCGTGGCTGCGTCGCCGGCTGCCGGGTCTAGAGTGGACGCGCTTCTGTGACCCATGAACCTGTGGGAGCCGCGGTGCCCCGTCCGCGGGGGCCCCGCCTTCCTCCCTAAAGTGCCGTGTGTGGAAGTGTAACCCCACCTTTTAATTTGGTTTCGCAGGTGCTCCCCTTTGCTCCTCCACCTCCCGCCGCACAGCACGGGGGCCGCCCCGCCCCGCCACCCGCCTGCCTGGACGCGCTGCCCGCGCTGGGCTCCCGTGTCAGCCCGACCCCAGCCCCGGGGGCCCCTCCGTCGGCCCCCACAGCTGCCGGGCTCGTCCCTCGCGCCACTTACACGGCCCACACGCACGTGCCCGACATCCTCCGCGCGTGCCCCCCGCCAGGCGTCCGCTCCGTGGGGCAGACCCGCATCCTCGCAGCTCGCCCCGCGTCGACGCCAGGCCAGCGGCCGTCGCACCTGCTTCGGAATGAGCGCGCGAGGTCGGCCCCCGCATGACACCGGCGGCCTGCGCGTGGCCATGGCCCTGCTGATTTTATTTTCAAACCTCGCCTGAGGACCTGCGTATCGATCTTAGAGAGAGAGGAAGGGAGGGAGAAAGAGAGGGAGAGAAACACTGATGTAAGAGAGAAACATCGGTGGCTTGCCTCCCATATGCGCCCTGACCAGGGATCAAACCCGCGACCCTTGGGTTTTGGGGACGATGTCCGTCCGACGGAGCCACAGCCGAGCTTTTGACCGCGTCTCTCCGCCCTCCTTCTCCCTCTAAGTCTCGCTTCCCAAGCAGTTCTTTTGTTTAAGCTGTTCCCCTGCTGGGAGGCCCTTCCCACCCGCGTCCTGCTCGGCACCGATTTATCTTTCCCAGTCAAGGCCAGCGGCCGCCTCTCTGAGGTTCCCCCCCTGCGGTCTGACTCACCGGAGGGGTTGGTGGCATCCACTGCACGACCCCGCCCACCCCGCGACCCCCTGGGGCCCTCCGAGCTGGCGGAACTGGTAGAGGCAGACAGAGAACTTCCTCCCGACAAAGTAAAATCTATCCAATCTATGGCGCCCAAGGGGCCTCTCTAAACTAGAGTCAAAATCACAGGCTCTTCCGCTCCCATCCTGCTTCTGGTTGAGGCACTGAACTATTTTGCACCTTAAAAAAAGAAAAAACAACCGACTTGAATTCGCTCTTGTTTGGGATCCATACACGATTGAGTTCTCGCGTCGAAAATAGATGCCCCAAATCAAATAACTTGATTGGTATTTAATTTGCTGCTCTCTGTCTCGGCTCTGCTCTCACAGACCGGACCTGTGTGTGGCTGGCTGTGCTTTTCGGAGCAAGGACGAAGGCCTGGGCCCCGGCCTCCAGCGGCCCGGCCGCCGCCGCGTCTCAGCTCCCGCCGCCATGGGAAAGGCTTGGCGGTCGTGCAGTGCGAGCTCGCAGGGCGAGGGAGCGCGGGAGCCCCCCGCCCCCGACATCGGCCTGCTGCCGGGGCCGGGGCGCTGCACACGGGCGGCCAGGCTCTCGGAAGAGCCGCCAGCCCGCAGGGCAGAGGCGTGAGGGAGGGACGAGGACCGAGCACTGGCCTGGTTATCTGCTCGTGTGCCCGCTCCTCTCAGAGCAGGGGCCGCCTGGCCCGAGCTGTGCACCTCTGTCCCGGGGCCTCCTGGGCTCCCGGTGCTCCCGGGCCGCCCGCCCCGCCTCACCTCCTAACGCGGTCACTTCTGTTTCCGGCGCCGGGCTCAGGCCAAGGCCTGTCATCTCCTGGCAGTGACCTGTTCCCCTGGGGGGGCCTAACCGGCGGTCCCTCTGTCTGCCCTCGGCCTGGAAGTCACAGGGCCGCTTCCAAAATGAAAGGCAGTTCAGCCTCCCTTAGGGGCTGAATGTGTGAGTCCCTCCCAGGTCTGTGCCTTGAAGCTCAGCGCCCAGGTGACGTGCTGGGCCGTGCGGCCCTCAGGAGGCCACGGGGTCCTGAGGGCGGAGCCCTCCTGCGTGGGATGAGTGTCCTTAGGAGAAGGGACCCGAGAGGGCTCCCTCCCCCTTTGGAGGACAGTGACAGCAAAGAGACAGCTGTCTGTGACGTCGGGTCTCACCGCATCCGCTGCCGCCGTGATCCCGAGCTTCCGAGCCGCCGGACCGCGGGGAGTAAACGCCCGTGTCCTACGCAGCCTGGTCCGTGGCGTCCCGTGAGAGCGGCCCGAGCGAACGGGGATGCTCCCTGTCCCCATCGGTGGCTCTTGAGCTATGAAGTGTGATCTCTGGTGCGGCGGGGGGCTCGGGGGGCTCGGAGCCCCCTCCCCTTAGCCCCTCAGCCCAGCAGGAGCCTGTGGGTCCTGCTGATGAGCGTGGGTGAAGGCGAGGGAGGGAGGGAGGGGATGGGAGCATCACCTAAAATCAGTGAGCAGCTCGAATTAGCAGAGCCGTTTCCCAGGGCAGAGGTGCGGCGGAGCTGGAAGCCGTTTGTTGCTCGCAGCATTGTAAATTGGTGCAATTTGCTCGGAAAACGATTTGGCAGAAGGAACAAAGCTGTGGAAATGTCGCACCCTGTGGAAATAATCTAAATGTGGAAACATTTTTTTTCTGGGGAGAAAGGATGCTCACAAGCGCTTCACTGATGGGGCGGGGAGTCCGCCTTCAGGCTGGGGCCAAGCGCGGCTGTGTGACGGTGGCAGGGGCCTAGTCCCCTGGGGAGAAAAGGGGAGGGCCCCACTGTGACCTTCTCTGTGCCTGGCATGCCCAAGAGGATAACGGGTTTTTTATTTAAACTCCTCGCACCTGAGGGACCCCGAAAGGACCCTGGCACAGCCGGCTTCCGACTAACGCCAGAGGGAAGAATGCCGGCCGCCTCTCAGCCCAGCAAAGCCGCTGGGGCCCTGTGCAGACCCGCAGGCCTGGGTCACCCACCGGCCCCTGGCCCGCGTCGGGACAGGGGCTCTGAGCCCCCACGCAGCTGGGGTCCTGCCACTGGTGCCCAGGGAGCCCTCGGGATGGCGGGCCCCACCTCCTGGGGCATCAGCTCCCCCGTCCCCGCCTCCTCTGCGCCTCCCCTGGCCGCAAGGCCGACCTCGTTCCTGTGGCCAACGAAATGCACGGAGCCCCGCCGGAGTGGCTGGATCCCCAACCCCCGCCCCGGTGCTCCGTTCTCATTGAATCCCTCTTCCACGGGGCGCTTTAATGCTGTTAGAGGCAAATCAAAATTAATGAGATTACCTCCTTCGAAATGTTATGTATAATTGACCTTCAATTAAGGACAATATGCGTCTGAATTTGCCGATCGGCAACACCTTGTGATGGTGGCAATGCGCAGCCGCAAAGGAGGGCTGTGGACGCCGGGCTCGCTCGCAGCCTCCTCAGGGAACGAGGCTCTGACGGCCTGAGGCAACGTCCTCACCAGGCCAGGAAGGGGCCCCGGGCCATGGGGTGGGACACAGGTCCTGCCCCTGGGGGCTGTCGGGTGTGTGTGGGCGATGGCTGTCCTAAGGCCACTTGCTACAGGGACCAGTGGCCCGATCCCTCTGTGAGGCCCAGCCCTGGTGGCGACCTAGGGCTGTCGGGGGTCCTCTTCCTTCACCCGCCGCCTCCCGGGACCCCGGGCTTGCCGGCCGTGCAGGGCGGAGGCGCCTGGACTCTGGGCGGGAACCTGGGCCCTTCCGCCCGCACAGCCCTTCCCGGCGAGCCCGGTGCTGGGCGAGGCTGCCTTTGCGCTTCTGGCCGCACGGTGGGAAAGCGACTTTCAAAACCACCTTAACTGCTGATGATTCTTCCTTTCGCTTTTCCATAGCGTTCGCGTGAACACGCCGCGCTATGTGATGCCCGTTTGGGGCGTGCGTGCGCATGGCCGTTTTGAGCGGTGCCGCTCCGACCGCCGTGCGCTGGGTGTGTGCCGGCGCGTTGTCCCTCCCGAGTGCCTGCCTGCGGGCAGTGGCTGGTGGTGCACTGACCCACGTGAGGAACGGCTGTGTGTTCCCCAAGTCATCGCCCCGGCTCCTGCCCGCGGGGCACGGAGGGTCCCATATCCCCTGTCCTCGCCAGCTGGTTACAATTGTCAGTCAAGGAACAGAGGGGTGGACAACTGTCCCTCCCGGGGCACAGGAAGAAGGAAGAATCCCAACAGTGAGACACCTCCCGTGTCAATCAGGGATGGATGTTTTACCACCTTCCAAAGTCACACAAGAGTCCTTCAAGGTCTTGCTCTTGTGTCTTCTGCGCTTGACAGAGCGGCGGTGCCAAAGGTGACACACTGTGACCGGAGCCTGGCATCTCAGGGCGCAGAGCCCAGGGCCTCTGCTGCAGCTGGGAGCTCGGGGGCCTCCTGTGGTCTGGGGGGACGGGCGGGCTGTGTCCCCCAAACGGGCTCCACCGTGTGGGTCCAGTCTCCCAGCGGCCCAGCTTCTCCACCTCCTGGTGCTGCTCCCCAGCGTACCTGTCAGGTGCCCTGCTGGCTCCGTTCAGCCAATATCGACGGAGCACCACGTTCATCCAATATCGATGGAGATATGAGAGGATCTCTCTCATGTCCTGGCCGTCCTGAGAGAGGCCCGCGTGCCGCCATGCTCCCCGCCCGCCTACGGGGAGCCCAGGTGGGCCCGCTTGTGTCTGTGTCCCCTGCTCTCTCTCCGCTCGGGTCCCCACACCAGGAGCCCTCAGGTGTTCTCACTGGGACGGCCATGCTGACCCAATACCCGCTCAGCGTGGCAACGCGTCCACGTTGCCAGGAATTGCAGAGTGGCTCCCCAAAATTCATGTCCACGCGAAGCCTTGGAACGCCACTCATTTGGCAGCAGGGTGTTTGCAGATATAGCCCAGTTACAAATTGAGACGGGGTCCTCCTGGGTTACGGCGGCCCGACGCGCAACAGCAATGCCCTTGGGGAAGACAGAGGCAGAGCCTGAGCGGCGTGGTCAGGGGCCGAGGGAGACCTGGGCCCAGAGGGAAGCGGGCACCTCGATCCCGGAGCCCTGGCCTCCAGAGCCGGGAAGGAACGCGTGTCTGTGTTTTACACCCCTCGTTTGTGATGATTTGTGTGGCAGCCGCAGGAAGCTGACACGTGGACCGTGCGCGCCGCTGGGCTCATGTCCTTTCGATCGTCAGTGAACCATGGTTGGCAGAACCACAGCCCCCCTCAGCGCAGAAGGTTCCCCGTCTGTCTCCCAGGAAGCGCCGGCCCCTCGGGCTCCTGCCCCCACACGCTCACCTCTCGTTGCAGCTGATTCTGAACTGGGAGGCGTTTGTCTCTCCGTCGCTCTTGCCCCCCTTCCCTGTGGGCTTCTGGGGGGCTATCTCCCCAACGCAGCCCAGCCCTCACACGCAGATATTCATCACGGGTGGTTGGGCGGCTCCATGTGGCCCGTTCGAAGAGACAGATGGCGCCGCTCATTAGGAACACGCCATATGCCCATCAGCCTGTGTACACGTCCAGACTGCACTGATTTGGACAAGCCAGTGCGGTGCAGGTTGGCGAGCCTTCGCCGAGCCCATGGCTGCTCAGCCCAGTGCCAGGCGTGGGGGCGGGGACGAGTCTTGTTCTCCCAGCTGGCGGGGCAGGCGGCAGCCGGTCGGGCTGAGCCTCCGGTTTCATTTCAGCGTTCGTTTGCATTCGTTGAGGAACATCTCGGTACTGCAGGTGGGGACAAAGGAAAGACACCGTGTTCTCAAGCCTCTGGCTGGAAGCCCTCGCTCTGTGGACACGGGTGCTCGCGCCTGCCGGGGGCTGTGGCCCCGGGCCCCGCCGCCCTGCGCCTCCGTGCGGCCGGAGCGCTCCGCGGTCTGCTCCCTTTCCGCCCGTCGCAGCGGCCTCCCGCGGCCGCGCAGGCACGCTTTCCCGGCTAGCAAATGGCACCTATTCGGAAATCTGAATTCGTTTTAAATTGCTAAATTACTCTCCGTCAGGGAGAACATGCCCAATTACAGTGCAGGAGGGCGCGCCAAGGCGCAAAACGCTCGCCTCCCCTTGTCTGCTCAGCCTTTCCAGGAAGCGACCCCGGGCCCACAGGCGCCTGCGCCTGTATTTACATCTGACTTCGCCGGTAGCTTCAGAAATCCAGGCTTACGGTGCGTGTCTGCACCCGCCCGTTCATTCCTCTGCCCACCTATTTCTGTCTGCCATCTTACTGCACCTAACTGCACCTACCTATCATCTATCATCTATTTATCTACCTACCTGCCTACTTACCATCTATCACCTATCATCTATTATCTATCTGTCATCTCTCTGTTGTCTTTATTATCTATTATCTATCTATTGCCTATTTGGTACCTACCTCCCTACCTCTCTCCCCATCCATCATCGGTCTCTCACCCGCGTCCCTTCAGGAGGAGGAGCCGTTCTGCAGACACGGCTTGCGCGTTCCCTTGCTCGCACACACTCCCGCGCCCGCACACGCACACCTGCCTTGTTATTTTCTAAGCTGTGCGCTGCGGAAACGCCCCAGCATTTGTGAAAGTAAAAGGCGTGTGATAACGAACCTCTGTTCCCCGGCTGTGCAGGTACCCGCTCTGCGCCCCGACGGGGCCAGGGGGCAGGGTTGGGCGCCACGCCGTTGCTGCCATGAAAACTGAGCGTCTTGGAGAGATTCAGTGCCACTAGTATATCTGGAACATTTGACACTCTTTCCTCAGGACGGTAAAATGGCCATTGTTCCTGCTGCCCTGTTTGTGCTATTATTTTTATGTCCCCGTTTCCTTGACGTATGAGCCAAACCAAGTTCGCACAGGGCCTTGGTTGGGATGTCTCTGAATTTCTCCCAGGCCGGCGGTTTTCCCTCCTTTTTACTCTGACATTTCGTCTGCGCGCGCCCTGGAGATTCTCGTAGAATTTGAACTGTGCTGCATTCCTTTTCGTGGCGCGCTGACCGTGTCTTTAAACGCACTGTGCCTTTTCTGCGCCACTTGAAAGTAGGTTGCGGCCGGCACTCCTGCGCCCTCGGTCGCCCCCGCCCGTACCCCCTGCGATCGCAGCTCGCCCTCCACCGCCGCGGCCGCTGCGGCCAGCGCGTTCGGCGGAGCAGTGTGCTCACGCTCAGGCGCTGTGCAGATGTCACCAGGTGTCCCGGCAGGTCCACGGCACAGCGACCCTGTCTCATGGGTTAGGTCCTCCGCAGTCATCCCCTTACAAGAGGGGCGCCTTTAAGGTTGCCCTCATGGGTTTTGTAGTGGGGTTCGGGGGGCCCCCAGTCACGGGCGACCGCATGCTGTCAGACCTCACCGAGGGAGTGTGAGGTTTGCTTCTGAATTAGCTTAAATATTGAATTAGTAGAGTCTAAAAATTGTGATTCTCGTCTCCATGGCAATTTAATTTATTAAAGATACTACTCATCTTGTCTTCCGAACAACCCTGGAGCCGGGCGCAAGGGTGGCCGCCGTGCGCATCTGCAGAGGCGCTGAGCGCCCGGCGGCAGAATCGGACAGAGCGCAAGCCCAGGGAGCAGATGCCGGAATCGGGCCCTGCCAAAGGCGAGTAATATTTCAAGCCGCGGTTTATTATGATTTAGGAGGCAGAGAATTGCTTCGCTTATGGTCAAGAGAAGTTATTTGCTGCTTTCATAAGCCATTTTTCATATCATTAATTTTTTTGTATATGTTTCATTAATTTTCAGGGTGATCCATATTCCCCTTTCCTGTGAAAAACATCACAGCAGACTTAGATGTCTTCTCCAGGTAGCCAGGGAGGCCACGCCCTCTATGCTCTTGGTGTGACGGCTTGTCCAGGAACTGCAGGCACATAAAACTGCTGCACACTAGAGCAGTGCCAAAACAACCCATCCGTCCATCCGCTGAGCCAGCCATCCGTCCATCCACCCACCCACCCGTCCATCCGTCCATCCATCCATCCATCTCTCATCCGTCCATCCAACCATCTACTCATCCATCTGTCCACCTGTCCATCTGTTCATCCTTCCCTTCCTCCATCCCTCCCTCCCTGCCCCTTGTGTATTTATTTGGTACATAATCCCTGAGCTCCTACTATGTGCCAGGGTCTGTGGGAGGCATATGGAGATGAATGGGATGCAGCCCCTACTCCTGGTGAGCTCAGGGCCACGAAGGGGACAGAAATCAATAGCAATTCGCCCTAAGTGCTACAGCAGAGGTTGGTCCAAAGTGTTTAGGGAACCCAAGGGGAGGGCACCAGAGAAACTCGCTCAATCACATCTTTATTTTCTCCGCGGGGAAAGGGCCGTCAGTGGTGGCTGGCAGCAGAGGCGTGGCCGCCGCGCCGGGCAGAGCTCCCTTCCTCTGCGGGGCGGGAGCGAGGGGGAGCGTCTCCCAGGGCCGAACGGGGCAGAGCCGACAGTGAGGGTGTGGCGGGGGGGCCGGCCGAAGGCAAGGGGGCGGGCGTGAGCCGGTCCAGGCCACAGCGGGGACGTGGCGCGTGACCTGGGGTGGGCCAGGCGTCTCTGCCCTCCGTCCCCGCTGGCCTTCTATTTCAGCGCCGCTGTCTCTCACTGGCTGAGTCCCGTGAGCCCCGGATGGGCGGGTCTGACTCTCCCTGGGTCACGTTCCTGCACGGCGGTGCGCCCGGTCCCCCCACTCCCTCCACTCGCGGTATCAGCGTGAACCTGCACACGTGCTCTGTCGGCCGGCTCTCTCCTGTCACCTCCCATCACCCCCTGCTTCCCAGACACTCCACACCTGCCCCTTGCTTCACACGCCTGTGCGTTCATTTGTCACCAGCACATACACACACGGCACCTCCTGTGTGCCAGGCAGCGTCAGGCGCGGGGATACAGCCGTGACCAGGGAGCGAGTCCTGTCTCCACGTAGCCTACATTCGGGGGCGGGGGGTGCGGTTGGTAGATAATACACAAGAGTACTAGGTAAATTATGGTGTTTCTTGGACAATGAATTTTACAGGGAAAGGGAAGCGGCTGGGATGGGGAATTCTGGGATATGCAGGATGGCGGTTTCAAAGAGGGGGTCACAAAAGACCCCATTGAGGGGCGGCACAGAGCAGAGGCTCGAAGGGCAGACTGCGGGGGGGAGCCGCGGCATGTCTGGGGGTGGGGGTTCCCGGTGTGGGGTATCTGGGGAGGGAGGTCCAGGCGTAAGAGCGACACGGATGAGGACCCAAAGGTGGCAGTGTGCCCAGCGCGTCTGAGGAGCCCCAAGGACAGCAGGTGAGGAGAGAGGCCACGGGGAGGCATCGGGTCAGGGAGGGGGAGGGCGCGGGCTGCGGAGGCCGAGGGGCCGCGCGAGGACCGCCGTCCCTGCATGAGCAGCGAGCCCTGGCAGCGCCGAGCAAGGAAGGGCACAGCCTGACCTGATTTCAGGGACGGCCCTGGCGTCTGTGCGGAGCAGGGCCTGTTGGGGGCGGGGAGGAGTTGGGGGGACCATCTGGCAGCGTCACACAAGCCAAGTGAGAGGCCACGGGCTCCGACTCTCCCCCTGGCCAACCGCCGGGGCACCGCCAGGGCCCGCAGGGGCTGAGCGAGGGGACACATGGGGCATAGGGGGCCGCTCTGCGCGCGAGGGCGGAGGGCAGGTGGGTGTGGGGGTTCCCAGAAAGGCCGGACCCACCTGGGAAAAGCTGCTCCGGGAGGCAGACAACATACCGGGAAGACAAACACCCCTTCCTCAAAAGGCCGCCCGAGGCTGGCGGGGCCGCGCCTCCACCCACGGCGCGGGCTCCCGCGGGGCGTCCGCAGCCCCGGCCTGTCCGCCGCGGACCCAAGTCGCTGGCCGCTGTGCTCGGTGGCTAAGGGGAGAGGTGCGGCTTTCGATGGTCTCTTTGACAAATAGACTCAGTATTCTCTACGTTATCTTTCAAATGAGTCTGTCAAAATCAGCACAGCACAGGATAGTGAAGAACAGCTTTTAGAAGGAGGGGTGTTCGCACGGAGCTGCAGCCGGCAGCCAGGGCACCGCCAATGGGCCGGCGGTCGCTCCACCGCCGAGGGGCGCCCACGCTGCGGGTGTGCGTGCTCGGCCCCGCCCGGCCCCGCCCTGCCCCGCGCCGCCCCCGCGCCGCCCGTCTCTGCTGCCGGACGCCACGCTGCGGAGCCCCGACAGCAGGGACCAGGGCGCAGCCCCGGCCGCCGGTGGCCTCGCGGCGGGAACAGGGGTGGCTGGGTGCCCCGGGCCCAGTGGGTCGAGACAGAAAGGACGTGTATCCACGTCTGTTAGCGCCGTCGCCGTGGGAGGGTCTCCACCGGGAGCCACACAGTTGGGTTCCGATCTTCCGCATCGAAGAGCCTGACACTCCACCCGGCGCGGGGTCGGGCGCCGGGGAGAAGGAGGAAATGGAAATTGTAGTGAGAAGCATGCAATTCGAAGTCCGAGGACACTGTCTTCATCCTCATTCTCCGCCAGACTGTGCCACCCTCGGGGACTGACCCGCGCTCCCTCACCTGTGGCGGGGGGAGACTATTCCCAGCCCGTGTGCCGGTCTGCTGGCCTGTGAGGACGCAGGGCGCCCCCCGGGTCACGGCCGCGAGGACGGGCGCTTCGCTCAGGGGCTCCGCTCTTCTCCTTGGTTCTGCTCTGTGGACCATCCCAAACCCGCATCTTAGGAGGAGACAGAGCAGCTTTTTAGATTTAATGTCCAAAAAGGGCGTGACAGAGCCGTGTCGTCCCATGTGCGAGCTGCGGAAGTCGAGTTTCTGTTTGCCACGTGTCCTCTGTCCCCATCCCCCCGGTGTCCCAACGAAGAGAGAGACCAGGTCTCTGTGGACTGGAGAGCGGCCCCTCACCGAGTGTGCCCAGCTCTCGGCCTCGCCGGGCTTAGGGACGTCCTGTTCGTTGGTCCCTAGGACCGACGCAGGCACCGCCCTCCGCAAAGCCGCTCTAGGCCCCGGTCAGAGTAACCGTGAAGGCCTGAGGCTCTGGCCGGGCTGTTGTCTGCGTGTCCACCCTTCCCCCCAGCCCCGCCCCCGGGCTGTGAGTGACAAGTGCGGCGTGTGTGTTTCTACCCTCGGGTGCCCCTCGGTGCCCGCGGGGTCAGGCCACCGTGGGGCTGAATCACGTTCCCTGCTGCTGCAGACATGCAGGCTGTGGCAGGGACCCGGCCAGCTCGGGCCAACACGGGCGGCGTTTCCAGGCCAGAGCCGCGCGAGTGTGAATTTGCGGGGGTCGTCCCTAACACGGACGGACAGCGCCTTCCGTCAACAGTTCGTCGTAAAAATAAATAACATGGCAGGAGCCACATAGAAAAGCCCTCCGCTCACTATGAGATGCTTTCGCGCGGGCGAACATCCAACGGCTGTCTGACGCCGCACAGCCACCGCCTGCGGCTTCGTGAGAAACAGAGGCTGTGCGCTGACGCGGGCAGCCGGGTCAGCGCAAGAGGCTTCCGGGGAGCCCCGGAGGAGGCCTGGGACGGCAAGGCTGGCGGCCCCCTTGTGAGGCCGTTTCTGCATCGGCCGCGTCTGCGCTGAGACAGGCGGGCAGGTGATGCAGGCAAGGCCGCCCACTCCGTCCGCCGGCGGGGCCTCGCTGCCTGGCTGGCCAGTGTCCTGGAGAACACTCCCCAGGAAAGAGCCCCATGTCAGCCCCTTGTCCCATGTCCCCGCCTCTTCGAGGCTGACCCTCCTGGGCTGCGACCGTGCCCTCGAACTGCCCGACACTGGGGAGCCTGTGGCCAGGAACAGCACTGGGTTAAATGTACAATGAACTGGGACTCGGCCCCCCTACTTGCTGGGCTCTGGCTCCCTCAGGGGCTGTAGCTCTGCAGGAGGTGACCCTCCCAGACGGTGATCTCAGAGGTAGGTCCTCTGTCCGCCCAGGGGGTGGCCTGCCACTTTGCACTGCCTGTCCTCGGGGGGCTGCAGGCAGGAGGGGCTGTCCCCTTGGCATCGGGGAAGCGCCGGGCATTTCAGGAGCTGTCACGTGCGAGGCGATGACCGGACAGGGGCGGTCAGCCAGCACGCTGCCCCGTGGGACCGCCGTCTCTTCAGGGCCGCAGTTCTGAGCTCCCGGGCAGCGCCACCCTCTGTGGGCGGCATGAAGGCGGCGTTGAATTTCAGCTGCACAACGTGGGTTTTTAAAAAGCATGTTTAAAGCTTGAGCGTCGTTGTGCAATAATTATTTATGTTTCCAAAACACAGCAGCAGTTTCTGGAAGACAAAGAGTCCTAGGCAGCGCCTGGCCCTCGCTGAGGAACGTGTCCTCGGGCCCGCGGAACGGAACGCCTTTCTTCAGTCTGGCTGAAGCGTCTGTCTTTTTCCCTCAACGTGGGTCGGGCTCGCCCCGGGCCCCGGCCCCTGCGCTGCGTCCTGACCCCGCTCCGGGAAGCTGCCACCGCAGGCGCTGCCTGCCCCCCTGCCCCCCGCCCACGGGCCGCCGTGCTATCTCGCTCGCGGCCCGGGGGCGCGTGGAGCAGTCTGATTTCCTGGCCGCCTTCCTCGCACTTGTCTGCACAGGATTCCCAGATTGTGTTGGCTGTGTGTGTTCTCAGCTTCTGCCTGTACGCGCAGGAGGGCTCTGCCCGCTTCCTACTGGGAGGAGACGTGCCCGGCCAAGCCCCGCTTCCCAATGCCGAGTTTGCAAACGAAGCTGTGGCCTAGGTGCTGCTCTTGTCTGAGGCCGGTCAGTGCCCTGGGCCCACGGAGGAGGACACATCCTGTGCACACCTTCCCCTCCCTCTTGCGGGCACTTCTAACATGCGGTGCAACTTTGCCTGCTGACAGCTGGGCAGGCAGTTGCCTTTAGTGTGTGTATGTGGGGTTCGCACACATGCACGTGATGCACGCACACATGTGCATGCAGGCACAGGCTCACACACATGTACACACACGTGTGCTCCACACACATGGCACGCACACATGCACCACACGCGTGTTTCTGCTGGGTGGCATGGTGAGATGACGATGCTTGCGGGGGGGAGGAGCCAGCTGATCACGGATGCTCTTCTGCAGAACACCCGCCGCCCCCGCGGCCCGCTCTCCGGGGCCACGGTCACAAGCTCTCGTGCACACGCGAGGCCTCCCGGGAGCCGGCGCGGCCGCAGGAAAGCCTGCTGCATAGGCTTTCCCTCTCGGAGAGTCGGTGGCAGCCAGGCGGGCCGCTGCGTGGCCACCTTCCCGCTGGCGGAAGGAGCCACCCCTCAGGGGCGGTGCCCGCTGTTCTCACCGCCGCCCTGTGGGGGCCACCAGGGCAGCCGCTGCCCGTCCTAGTCCACCCCCCAGCACTGGTGGCCCACAGGTGTGGCTTGAGTGACAGATGAGGGCGAGTCTTAGTGGCTGCAGAGGAGGCTGCTGGGAAGGTGCCTGTGAACACGGCCTGCTCACCTGCGGGCTCATCAAGCCACCGGGTCTCCAGGGGCTCCGGGCAGGGGGCAGGTGGGACAGAGTGCATCTGAGGACGCGGCGCGGGCCTGGGGGGCCCCTTCCCCTACAGCTCGGGGGTCGCGGAACTGGGGCTGGAGAGGCCGCAGGGGACAGGGGACAGGGGCACCATGTGCTTGGGGTGGGAAGGCTCCCAGTCCCCTGGCGGGAAGACTGGGACAAGCCCCGGATCCTTGAAGGAGGGGGGAGCTTCCTGGGGGTCACGTGTTGTCACCGGCAAGCGCGGGACTCTGGTCTCTCCGCCCCTTCCCTTATTCGATGGCCCCCTTCCAGGCGCGGGGCGGACGCTTCGCCTTCCCCAGACGGCCGGCTTCATCGGGCGCAGCTCCGGCTGGCGGCAGGTCCCCAGGGCGGACCTGAGGTCTGTCCCCCGCCCCCCCCCCCGCCACCATTCATCACTCCCCGAGCCCTTGCTCTGAGGGGCTGCACCCGCCGGCCCACCTGCACCTTCCTCCCCCTCTTCCCGCCTCGGTCAGCGCCCACGGTTCTCGGGCCCGCCCCATAGACTGATGTCCCTCTTCCAGTGTGGCGCTCCGGGCGGACACAGCCGGGTGGGCTCGGGCCAGCCCTGGAACTGGGGCCCTGCCTTTCTGGGTGAGCAGCCCAGAGAGTGTCGCGAGTACGCGTGTTAACTGCACCCTCACTGTTCTGTCCGCAGGTGCGCCCCGGCCAGCCCCGCCGCATCCCCGGCCGCAGGCTCAGGGCCCTCGCCCTCCCTGTTCCTGCCGAGCTCGGCCTCCCCTCGACCTGAGGCTGCTGCGGGGGGGGGGGGCGGAAAGGCCCCCCCAGTCCCCTGACCTCTCTGCTGACGAGCCCCGCCCCGCAGCTACCCTGGCACCCCACCTGCACTTCCTCCTCCGGCAAACTCAGGTGCGCGCCACAGGGGGTCCTTGGGAACCACCGAAGGCGGTCCTGTCGCTCTGGAAGGTCGGAGGGGCTGCGAGCTCCGGGGGGGTCCAGGGACCAAGGCCAGACATACTCTGAATACGCCACCGCAGGACGTTCCTAAAATGCCGCCGTGAGATACGAGCCGCCGGTAAAACGGCGGCCCTTTGGGGCCGGAGGGGCCCCCCCGTGCGAAGGAGGAGGTGTATTTGGGCGCGCCCCCCACCCCGTCCGGGAACACTCCCTCCAGCTCCCGACTCGACGCCGGACCGACAGTCCCTGCCGTCCCCCGCGACCCCGGAGCCCAACGGCCCCATTAGTCAATGAGTCTGAACAGGTCGATAGAGAGCATGCCCGGCGACCCCTGGGCCCGGCCCGCGCTCCCCTCCCTCCCGCGAGCCCACAGCAGCCACCGGGGGTACCGAGCGGCAGACCCGTCACAGGGACGGAGCACAGACCGTCGGCCCGAGTGATTTTTCCTCCCGCAGCCTCTCAGCCGCCCACCCGCGGCCGGCCTCCCGGGTCGCTTTGCTCCCCCCGCACATTCGCTTCACAGGGGGCCACAACGGGCGCGTGCGGCTGCCCGCCTGAGCTTGGACCCCAGCTCGGCCGCGGAAGGGACAGAAGAAAGCGCCTGGCCCCCGGGGGCAGCGCCACCTCCTTGCAGTCCCGGGGTCGTCGTTTTATTCTCCTGGACGGACGGCCCTGCTGCGTTGGGGGTCCGGGGTGCGGGGGCTTCGTCCCCATTCCCGCAGGGAGGAAGCGGGTTCACCCTGTTGCCTTTGTCCTGCTGGCTGCCAGGGGCCCCGGGCTGCCCTCTCGGGGGACAGGCACGCGCCCCCGACCCAGGAGGACTGCAGCTCAGACCTGGGAGACCCCTGGGGACGGGCGCGCACGTGGACTGGCGGCGGCAGGCACGGCGCCCGAGAGCGCAGCCCGGACCTCCACGCCAGGGTCCGGAGTGTCCCCGGGTCCGGGACACGGGCTCTCCCCGCCAGGGCTCGGGCTGCACGCCCATAGCCCTCCGCGACCCCGACCTGGGGCATCAGAGGAGGGGACCACGCGGGGGCGGCTCCGCCTGCAGCCAGGCTGTCCTGGGGACACCGCTCAGGACTCATTGTTAAGACTCATCAAAATAACGCCACTTCTGAGGGCGCCTCTGGAAGCTTCGAGGGTGGCTGTTCAAGTGTCTCCAGACTAAACAAGGGACTCAAAGGAAACAGCCCCTCCTCTCATCCCGGGCGGCCGGGCAAGACTCGGGGGCTCTGACCGGGCCGTGCCCACCCGAGGGGCAGCAGGCGGGCCCCAGTGCGTTGGGTGCTTCTCACGGGCTCTGCAGTGTCCCCTGGACACCGAGGGAAGAAGAGGAACAACAGCAGCCTGTGCTTGCAAAGCGGCTCCCGGTCAGTCAGCTGCAGCGCCCGGGGGCAGCGTAGGCGGCGTGGTCTTCTGGCGAGCGTAGCCTGGGAGAGGAGCTGACTTGCCCGAGGTCACCCCGATGCCAGGCTGCGGAGCCTTAGCCCTGACCCCCGGCCCAGTCGCTCTCTTGGTCTCAAGTCCAGAGTCACGCCGGCAAGTCATTAAATAAGTGCTCATTTAAAAGATGGAGACACACGAGACAGACGCAACGCCCAGAGCTCATGGGGACACTTGAAGGGAGAGGTCACTCTGAGTCCCCAGGGAGGGGCTCCCTACAGATCCGCCCGCTTCTGTGGGCCAACGCGCTGCCCTGCTCCTCCTCAGCCCCCTCCGCGGGCTCCTGCATCGGCCCCCGCTCGGTTCGCTGCCTGCCGTTCCCCCCGCCACCTGGCAGTCACTCCCGGGGCAGCGCCCCCGACGCCGAGAGAGCTGCACCGCCGCCCCACAGGGCAGGACACCGCCCCGGAGGGCACTTGGGGAGACGCGTCTGCGCCCGCCTGGGAGCCCCCCGGACTGGCCCGCGGGCTCCGTGCCCGTGGACACCAGCCTGTCGGGCGGGAAGTGCGTCCTCCCCTAAATGGTTCCCATTAAACATGCCAGGGCCCTCGAAGGGGGAGGCCCACGGTGCGGGGAAGGCGCTGCCGTCCCCAGAGAAGACAGATGGCGGTCCTCCTCCCAGCCCCGCCAGGCTAATTTCGGGCATTCCCGCTCCTGCCCTGCTCCCGTGCTTTGTGACTGAGTGGCCGCTGTGAGTGTAAAACACTCCCCAACTCACCCTGGCCGTGGCCTCGGGGCACAAAACGCCCTGGAAACTCCCTCCCGGTAACGAGGTCTATTTTCACTCAGCCGCTGACGTGCCTGCTGGAAATGGCATCGTCGGTGGAGGGCTCGTTTGTCTTCTGAGCCGATCCAGGGAGAGACACGGCGGAGGCGGTCCTGGCCTCCCCGCCCCGCTCTGGTCCTCCCCTCCGCCGGCTGCCTGAGCAGGGACCCTGGAACCGGGACACGGAGGCCAGGCCCGCATCAGCGCGTGGCTCGGCGACCGCCACGCAGGCTGTCCCCCCCAGCCAGGCCTCGCCAGAGACAGCAGCGGGCGCCCTCCCTCCATCGCCCGAGGGATCGACCCACCGCCAAATGTGGGTCTGGTGCCCTCGGGGCAGCCCTGCCTCCCCTGGCCTTGCCCCGGGGCTCTTTTCCCTAAGAACTGCCCAGAAGGTGAGCCAGAGGCGGGCGGCTGCGGCCCCGACGCTGATGAAGGCCAGGAGGGGGTGAGGAGACGCCCCCCGGGCCTGGGTCCCCGTGGAGGGTGCAGGTTTCAAAATGCGCGCAGCTCATTCCGTCAAACAGGTCAACCCGTGGGGTCCATGCGGGCCGGTCCAGCCCCCCTCACACCCCGGGCTGCGCTCCTGAAATTAAAGCGCAGGAAACGGCCCGCGCACACAGGGTTTACTGGGGGACACTCACGCCGTGGCCGTGGACAGCACAGTCCGCCCTCACGCTCAGGACCCTCCCTCGGTCACTGGGCGGGCGTTGGCCCGAGCGGACCGGGGCTGGGGTGGGGGAGCCCTGTGCCTCGCAGGGCCCGCTGCCCGGCCCGCACGGCCTTGGCCTTGGCCACGGCATCTCTCCGCGTGTGGGGCGGGGCTGAGATGGCCCCCCGGGGGCAGAGCCGGCCCTGGCAACGCAGATATCTCTGTCGGCATCTCACAGCGAGGAGGCAAAGCCTCTGGGTGGCTGGACACCTCATTTTATTGATTTATTACCCAAAGGGCTACGGAGCACCCGCTGGCCCGAGCAGCCAGGGCCGGGAGCTGGGAGGACGGAGCACATGCTCTGCTCTGTCCTGGGGGGCGGGGGGTCCGCAGCCCGCCCGGGGGGCACGAGCTACGCAGGGTCAGGGAGGGGACACACAGGAGGGGAAGGTGAGTGGGTGGTGGCAGGCGGGCAGGGGCAGCGGCCGCCCCTGGGCATCAGAGCAGCGGGCGTGCGGGCTCGGTGAGCGCGGGTGGACGGCCCGTCAGGCGGCAGCGCGGCGCACCCGCGGGAGACGAGGCACAGCGCTGGTGGCGTGGGCCTGGTTGGCTCCACCCGCCGCACCTGGCATTGGGCACCTGGTCTCCTGAGAGCGGTGGGCTTCCGGGGGCTGGGCTGGGACCCACCATGCTCCCTCCAGGAGAAGGGTGTGGGGAGACAGGGTTCGAGGCCCCCACCCCGGGGGCGCGTCGGCCATCTGCGCCGACAGGGACCGCTCCTCTGCACATCACCTCCGGTCCCGTTGCGGCTGGCCAAGAAACGCGAGTCCCAGAATTCCCCTGGAAGGCAATGGGGTTACACGGAAACAAATCTCACTTTTAAGTAGCTTGATTTTTGTGGAAGGAGCTGGGTGTTCAGGGACTGCCTGGTTCTGTGGCAGAAAGCTCTGCCTCGCCCCCCGGGGAGGACCGGCTGCATGTTTCCTGTGGACGCCATCTCTGAACACCCTGCCTGCCCTCACCGGACCAGCGGCACCGCGATCCCGCCGGGCGGCCGCAGACCTGCCTTCCCGGCTCCCAGAGCAGCACCGGCCCCGGGGCGGGCAGGCGGCTGGGCTGCGGGAGGCAGGAGGCTGTCCTGCGCTGGTCGAGCGTGGGCTGTGCTGTGTGACCCAGCGCCTCCAGTCCTCCCGCCCGTGCAAGACGCTGGGCAAGCGAACCCTCTGTCACAGCCTTCGACGTTCCGGCTTTCTCCAGGAGGTGACAGCTGGGCCTGCTCCCTGGGGTGCGAGGACCAACGGGGATAAAGGGTCTGGGCAGGATGGGCCCTCTGGAGTGGGTGGCCTGCGGTGGGGCCAAGCCCACCCTCTCCCCCAGGGCCCCGCAGTGACGGGCGGCACCGGGTTGGGCGAGGCCACCATCTTTGTCAGAGGTGGCGCCCGCCCGCCAGTCACGGCCAGCTGTGCCCTGCAGGTGAACGCTGTTGGGGACTGTACCTCGCAGCGGAGGGTGGCCAGGCGGGGCCCCCGCGTCCTCTGCTCTTTCACACTCCATGGACCTCCTCCCCTTTGGAGACGGTGGCTGCGTGTCCCCCCCGCACGAGGACCTCGTCTCCTCGTCCGGCAGCACGCACCGTCGCTGCGACACTCCCGCAGGAGGGCAACCTTCACCCTCGTCCCCTCCCCAGCCCTGCCTTTGTCTGTCACAGTGAAACCCCGAAGTGGCCTTGTCTGCGTTCCACTTGCCCCGGTCCCCCCGCCCCGAGCCAGCCCAGCCGAGCTTGTCCTCCAGCCTCGCCCCTAAAACTGTCCTCGTCACCACGGTCACCAACGGCCTCCATGGGGCTCAGCCCACGTCCAGCCTGCAGACTGCGACGTCGAGGATGTTGGAGGCGCTGACACGTCGGGGGCTTTCTCACTGTGGCTCCCGGGACCTCCTGTGGGGGGCGTTCTTCCCCCTTCCGCTGCCGGCGCCTCGCCCCTCCGCCTGCAGATGCGGGGTGCCCTGGATGCCACCTTTGGACCCCGCTCTTCCCCGCAGAGGCCCCAACCACCTTTACACGCTGGCCCTGTCTCACAGCCGCGGCGGGGCCGGCCGGCTGCCCATCGGGCGCCGCCCCCCCAGGCGCTCTCTCGGGCAGCTGAAGCGTCGCCCTGAATATCCATCAGCAGCTGCGGGAGTGTTCACAACATGCAGCACCTGACCACTGAGCCCGGGCACTGACCTCATTTCCCTTCGATGTCAAATGAAAAACTGACAACAGCCAACACAGCAATAGCTGTGAAGGAATCAAAATGATGCCTCTTTTTGTCACATCGGCAAAAAATACTGTATATATTGGGTGTGCCGCCGAATGTCAGCGATTTGTTCGCGTGGGCCGCGAGAGGGAAATGGCCGAAGACCGCTCCCGCCACGAAGCACGCAGCCCCGCCCCGAGTCTGCCTGACCGCAGCCGCGGCCTCCCCGCCCTCACGTCTGCCCCCGGCACCCGGCCCAGACCGTCGGAGCGCCCCCTTTCCGGCACACCCGGCCCACCCTGCTGACACGCCCAGACCGGCCACCGCCTGGGGCTCCCTGGCGGGGCCAGGCCCCCTCAGCGTCCTCACTGGCCTTGCTGCTTGGTCCTGCTGTCTGACCGCAGCCAGGTGCCAGCATGACCTTTCAAGGTCCGAGTCGTCCGCAGCGCTAAGCCTCCCGGGGCTCCCCGTCGGGATGGCGGGGGGAGGCCGAGTGGGACAAAGGTCTGCAAGCCCCCGGCCCACGCACGCTGACGTCCTCATGTGCCGGCGTGAGGGGCGGCCCGTTGTCGGGAGGTGACGGGGTCAAGAGAGTGGCGGCCTCGGGAATGGCATTCGCGTCCTTAGAAAAGGGACCCGCGGGCTCTCGCCCTCTCTGCGTGTGAGCACTCAAGGCGATGCCGGCTGCCTGCTCCCTGGGAGACGGCCTCACCCGAACCCTCCGGGCGCCCGGTCTCTGACTTCCAGCCTCCAGGGCGGCGGGAAATCAGTTTCTATTGCTCCTCCGCCTCCGCCTGTGGTGCTTTGTTGCCACGGCCCGCACGGCGCGGAGCAAGCCTCCTAATGTCCATTCACCGGTCCAGCTTTGTTCTTGGTCGCCCTCAGGCAGGCCCGGACGCCACCAGGGCAGAACGGTGTCTGCCTGGCTGTCTGCGGCACCCTCAGCCCTGAAGCGGCGCTTGGCTCTCCGAGCGCCCTCCGCGCGTGGGCCCCGGGTGGGGCGCCTGTGTGTGGCGCGGATGCAGCCCAGAGCAGGAGGCAGGCCCGGATTTGGGTTTCCGCCTTGAGGACATTTACTGTGGGGGCGCGTCTACACTGGCAATAATCCAGCCCCCCCCCCCCCCCCCCCCCAGCAATCTGGAGTCAGCATCCCTGGACTGAAGACGTCGCACTTGGGAGAGGGGGCAGAGCGTCCTGTTCTGGGCCGGAATGAGCCGAGAGATAACGGAGACATCGCGATGTGCTGCCATTTGACGCCGCGGTGAATCCCGACGTAGCCAAGGGGCGCAGACCGCCAGGCCTGCGCGGACCCCCTCCGTGAGCAGGTCGGGGCCCCGCCTGCTTTACCTGCTCATGAGGATGCCCCGCCCCCGGAGCTCCCTGTGGCCTCTGCCTGGGCAGAGGGGGGTCCCCGCAGGCCGCCCGGCTCCTCCCTCCCCAAGGCAGGGCGCATCCCACGTCAGGTCCCCCTGCCCTGGCGCCTGGCACTCAACAGGGGGCAGCGTCCTCCGGACGTTCCGTCAGCACCGCCCCCACCCCCCGCCGGGCCAGTCCCGTGCCACGGCCCGCCTCAGGCCGCTTTATTGCCTTTCACAAAATCGCTTGTTTTGTCCCCACGGAGAAGTAAGGTGCTGGGGGCCTGGCCGCAGGGGTGCTGGAGCGGAGTCGGGGGGTCCTCCGGGGTCACAAACGGTGTCACAAACGGTGTCACGGAGTCCGTCCCGCGCCTTCCTCACACGGAGGGAGGCTAGTTAAGTGCCCGAGTGCTGAGAGCGCTCCCAGAATCATTTAGATTTTAAGTATTTACTGGGCCTTTTCAGCCTCTCTGAGTGGCACTAAAATGAATAAGTTGCCCACGAGAGTGCCATTCCGCCGGTTTCCCGCTCCAGCCGCCGAGCGCTTGTCAGTGGGCGTTCCGCCCGCGTGCGTGGAGCTGCCCGTGGCCCCGCCCCGGGCTGGCGTCACAGGGCACAGGCTGCGGGCCTGGGCGGGGCGCTGCCTGGGGGGGCGGGGCGCCGGCTCCACTCCGCCCGCTCACGGGCAGCGCGGAGGCCGCGGGGGGTGGGCTGGGGACTCACGGAGCCCCGCCGGGGCGGAGCGTTGGTGCGCCGACCAGCACCCAGGGGAGACGAGCGTGCGCCCCTCGCCAGCCTGCGTTTCCGGAGACTTGGGGGTAGTTCAGAGGGAATGTATTGCCCTAATACAACTCGCCCCCCGTGAAACCACCTCGTGGGGGCACAGAGCAAACCCTTCCAGTTCGCATCTGGCCGGTGACGCACCAAGAGAGGACGCCCGGGGTTGGGGAGGGCGGTGGGGAGCGAGACCCTGAGGGCGCGGGGCACGTCACATGCCTGTCCTGCGCTTTCCCCGTGGGGGCCGCTTTGCGCGCTCCCCACCTGCCGGGCAGCAGTGGTGGCAGAATGAGGACCTGTGATGCCCATGGGCGGAAACGGGGTGGGGCTCGCTGCTGCTGCCCCGACAGGGCCTGGGGGGCCTGCTCTTGGCTTTGGACTGTGTCGGTGGGACCAGCAGGGCAGCCCGGGGTCAGGGAGAGGCGGGAGCACGTGGACCGCACTGGTCGCCGAAGTCCCGCCCCCCCCACCGCCCCCCGCAGCTCCAGACCAGGGATGGCGGCGTGTCCCCAGCGCTCGCCCCGCGGCGTCTTCCTCAGCAGCGGTTCCGCTTACACAAATTCCATCGCTCAAACGTTCTTCTTAAGGCTACTTTTTAAGAGCAGTTTTAGGTTCACAACAAAAGTGAGAGGAGGGTGCAGAGATTTCTCATCGACCCTCCCCTGTCCTGCACACACGGCCTCCCCCTCCCCCAGAGGGGTACGTGTCATACGCGATGACCCCGCACAGACACGTCCTCGTCACCGGGAGCCCCAGTTCGCATCGGGCCGTTCAGTGTTGCGCGCTCCCTGGACAAGTGTGAAATGCCACGTGTCCCTCATCACAGCGCCACACAGAGGAGCTTCTCTGCCCCTACACCCTGGGCTCGGCCCACTCGCCCTTTCCCCTCCCTTCCCCCTCCCTAAGCCACCGGCGGCCACTGCTCTGTCGCCGATCCCGCCATCGGCCTTTCCCGGAGCGTCCTGCGGTTGGAGTCGCACAGGGTGTGGCCTCTTCAGACGCTGCCTCCACTTGGTCCCACGCACTTGCGGTCCCTCCGTGTCTCTCCAGGGCCAGCGAGCTCCTTTCTCTTCCGCCCTCCCAGGGTCTGTGGGGACCGCTGCAGATTTCTCTCACCGTGACTGAGGGCCATCCTGGCTGCTTCCTAGTTCCGATGGCTGTGACTAAAGCCGCTGTGGACGGCTGCGGCCGGTTTTCGTGTGGCCGTGTTCCCAGCCCCTCTAGGTCACACACCGAGAGCGAGCCTGGCAGGCCGTATGGTGAGAGAATGCGTTTCGTTTTGAAAGAAACCAACACACTGCCCCCCCCCACCGGCGCGGCTGCCCCGGGTCGCGTCCCCACCAGCGATGAGCACGAGTCCCTCTTGCTCCGTGACCTCTCAGCACCTGGTGCGTCCGGGTTCCGGATTTCGGTCTTCCTAGTAGGTGTGTAGCGGCATCTCGCTGTCGTTGTAATTGCGAGTCCCTGATGCCGTGATGTGGGACATCTTTTCACATGATCGCTGACCATCTGTAGACCTTGGGTGAGGTGTCTGCTGAGGTTTTGGCCCATTTTTTCATTGGGTCACTTGTTTTCCTACGGTGGATTGCTAAGAGTTTGTTATCCTTTATTGGATGTGACTTTTGCAAATATTTTTTCAGGCCGTGGCTGATCTGCTAATACCCTGGATGCCCCCGTGTCTTTCAAAGAGCGGCCGCTTTACACGAAGGCCGGCGCCCGATGGCCCTCCTCCCAGGTCACCTCTGAGAAGGCCCCCGCCCCCTCGCGGGGGCCGAGCTCTCGCGCGGGGTGACCTTGCGTGGGTTTTACGGGTTTGCGTTCTACATTCAGGTCTGTGATTCGTTCTGAGTTGAGTTTTGGAAAGGGCGGGAGGGCTGTGGCCAGGTTCGTGTTTTGGCACATGGGCGTGCTGCCCTGTTTGTTGAAGACGAACTCTGAGGAGAGCTGCGCGGGGGCCCCAGGGCGTGGCTCTCCCCACCCCCACCGCCCGGGCAGGTCTCGGGCCCCAGCCGGGGCCCCAGGCCGCCCACTCCGGACGCCAGCGGCGCGCCTCAGGGCCGCGCGTGCCTCTGACCGAGCGGCGCTCATCCCGGGGGTCCCCGTGAGCCGCGCTTCTGTTCCATAATTTGCTGGAATGACACACCGTGCTCGGGAAAACACTTAGGGTTACGGGTTAATTATAAAGGGTATAGGTCAGGAACAACGAGACAGAGGGGACGGATGGGATAGACGTGGGGGGGAGGGGCCGAGCGCCACGCCCTCTTGGGCACCTGGAGGTGCCCACCGACCCGGAAGGCCGGCATTTCTGTTTGAGAGTTTCCGCAGAGTCCCCTC
This sequence comes from Pteronotus mesoamericanus, assembly GCF_021234165.1. Classification (NCBI taxonomy): domain Eukaryota; kingdom Metazoa; phylum Chordata; class Mammalia; order Chiroptera; family Mormoopidae; genus Pteronotus; species Pteronotus mesoamericanus. The sequence goes on from NW_026555239.1 coordinate 6,176,143, forward strand.
CCCATCCATGTGCTTGGTCTCCGCGTGGACCCGTCCCACCCTGAAGCTACGTATAGGCCCCGCCCGAGTCACCTCCTCAGCGTTGACTCAGGGGCCATCCAGGGGAGCCTTGTAGGAATAACTGAAGACGCCCCCACCCCCCCTCACTCAGGAAATCCCAAGGGTTTGGGGAGCTCCGGGCCGGGAGCTGGGAGCAGGGACCAAGCGCTTTCTTTGCGATGCTGCCCAAGAGAACCCGCCCACTGCTGACGGATGCAGCAGACGGAGAGGAGGTGCCCAAAGGGAATGACCGCAGAGACGAGCAGGAGCCTGAGGGGGAGGGGGTTCCCAACAGGGCGGGCGGCCTTCAGAGCCACCGGGTCCGAGGGGCTCCCTGGGCCGGTTTTCTCGGGCGCCCGTGACCTCCGGGCAGGAGACCTGGCTGCTGGTTCCTGCTGACCCTGTCTGTCCCCCCACCCCGCCTGCGATGACAGATGCACCTCAGCAGGGATGGTGCTCCCCGGTCTTCCTCGTCATCCTCCTGTCTCGCCGGTTCCTCCCTGCCCTCCCCTCAGCCTCTTCCTGCAGGCGAGCGGGGGGCTGGGCGGGGCCCCTGAATCCCTAGGCCTTCTGGCCCTGTCCCTGGCCCGCCTGCAGCCCCGCCTGCAGCCCCTCCCGCCCGCCCTGCCTGCTGCTCTGAGTTCGGCCACCCAGGGAGGGGCTGCGGAGCGGGCGCCCCCCACCCCCAGGCTGCCCGAGGGACCCCCACCCTTAGGAAGTGCCCTCCACCGTCGTGCACCCGGGCAGGGCCGTCCGCCGCCGAGGCTCCGGGCTGCCGGCACTGAGGGCTGGCTCCCCGCCCGGGCAGCTGGGCCGGGGGCGTGAGCTGACCTAACAAGCGGCAGTGACCGCCCCAGAACACGGTCTCTTCCGTGTGACAAAAACACAATCTGTTTCCCCAGCAGTGCTGCCGGGCGCAGGCGCCAGGCAGACCGAACCACGGCCACGCGCCTGGAACGCGCGGCTGCGAGGGATCCCGGAGGCCCCCTGCCAGAGGCCTGTGGGCCCCGCCCCTTGCTCTCCCATCCCCGTCCCCCCGGCTGACCCTCAGACGGGTCGGCGGCGCCCCTGCTCGGCCGTCCCCCTGCCGATCCCAGACGCCCGAGGCCCCGGGGCAGCTTCCTCCAGCCTGGGTCCCTGTGACACCACGCCCGCAGGTCATGACGGCTACACGCCTTCCGTGTGCCCTCAGCAGAGAGGAGACGGGCGCCCGGGGGGTCAAGGCCCTGCCTGGGGGCCCCACCGCCGAAGGAGGCGGGGAAAGGGCCCGACGAGGACTTGCTGCTCCCAGGCTGGCGCCTGTTGGCTCTCCCGCCCTCGGGCCCGAGGGGGCTGCCCGCCGGCGGCCCTTCCAGGTCTTTCCAAGGAGAGCAGAGGACCCGCTCGCAGGCCTCCTTCCGCCTCCCGGTGCTGCGCTCTCCGTGTTCCTCATTAAGCCTGGGCCTATTAATAACCACCATTTGTCTTAATTCAATAAAAAGATGACGGATCATGTTTGCCACAGTTTCATCGAACTCCCGAGGGTGATGGATGGGCCGCGGCAAGGAAGCTGCGGAGACTCGCCGCCTCGCCTTGCCCAGCAGGGGCCGGTCTGCTCCCGCCTCGCGCCGAGGGCTCCGAGACGGCGATTTAAGAATATAGATGGACGCGTGCAGCCTCCTGAGGAGCCCAGTGCAAGGCGGAGTTTTACCCTGAGGGTCTGGGATGAGAGGCAGGACTTCGGTGGCTTCCGTGGCGGGAGAGTCCCCTGCCTTTTGTTTGTCTAGTCCTGAGCTGCCAAGGCCTGTGGGCGTCTCTGCCCTGGACGTGGGGCCGCGGGAGGCTCAGGCCCACGCGGGAGGCAAGCCCCCTGCCTGCCCTGCCCCCAGTGCCGGTGCCTGTGGGAGCAGCCGGCCCGGCCCGGCACGCCTGCACCCGCCGGGGACCACGGCTGTCCTGATGCTCCTGTGTGCACCCAGGAAGCCCAGCCAGGCCTCCGCGGCTGACGCCACGTCCGTCCCCGCAGCCCGCTGAGCTTCCATATTGCTCCCTGCACTCCATGGAAACTATCGGCCCTTCCAGAACCTTCCAGATCCTTCCCCGGGCTCTCCCCAGGACTGTCATGACGGTCGCTGCCTTGGCATGTGATGGGCCACCCTCTCTCCCTACCTGCGGAGGCTCCATGCACAAGTCCCTGGACTTAGGATTCCAGTAGCCAGTCACCGGTTCTCTCCAACTTGTCCCCAGCTCCGTCCTGGGGGTCACACTGGCCGGCCCCCCGTCACCCCACTGTTTGCCTTACCCAAAACAAAATTGTTGAGGACCAAACGGGGAGCATCAACGCAGAGGCGGCGGGTCCCTTCCGTCCGGCCCCCGTCTGGGTCTCTGAGCCGAGCCTCACGCAGAGCGAGAGCAGGCACCGCAAACGCCGCCTCCAAGACGCCCTCCCACCCTGAGTCCCGGGCGCCTGCGGCCAACTTCTGTGCGCTCAGCGGGGAGACCGAACGCAGGCTGCGCGGGGGATGGGCACCAGGTGGGAACGGAGCACGTGACCGAGGAGCTGGAAGGATAACAGGCTCCGGGCCGGGGAGAGGCCGCCGCCCCGCGGGCCGCGGGCCAACGCGTGTGCTGTTCTTCCCTGAGTGGGTCCCGTGTGTCAGTGGGGTCTCTTTTATGTGGCTTCTCTCCATTTAGGTCTCCCAAGATGAAGTCAAGAATTGTCACTAGGTTTTTGTTTTTGTTTTGTTTTTTTTTAATACAAAGTTCCTAGAGCCCACAGGAGCAGCTGACCGCTTGGCTTTGCTCGCAGACGCTGGGCAGCCTGCTGAGCGCCGAGGATGCGCGGCTGGGCGCAGCCCCCCACCACAGCATGGACCCCGAGTCTTCCAGGGGGCGGGGCACGCGGCAGGCCGCTCCCAGGACTGCGCAGCTCCAGCCCAAAGCCTTGATTCAGGGTCCCCGCATGGGCTGCCTGTGTCCCCTCGCTCCTGAGGCGGGGCGGGGCCTCGCGGGAGGGCCCGCGGTCTGGGCGGGCACAGCAGGCGTGCTGCTGGTGGGAGCGTCTGGACCGGACGCTCGCTGGGTCAGCTCAGGCCTGTCGTCTGCAGGGAGGCCTCGCCCACATCCTGGGTTGGGGGACTGGGATTGACGGGCCAGGAAGAGGGAGGGAGCTCAGCGCGGAGGGGTGGGGGCAGATGGGTGGGTCTGCGCGGGAGGAGGGGTCGGGCGGGAGCAGAGCCCCGGGGGGGCTGGCGGGACCCCGCACCACGACCTGCCGCGGCCGGGCCTGCGTGCGGGGCGCCGCCTCTGGCCACTGGAAGCGTGGGGTGCCCTGTTGAGTGTGAATTCAGAGAAGCCCCAACCTTTTTTAGGTAAATCTGTCCCGAATATTCCGAGAGACACGCTTCTCCTCAGCCCTTGCTTGGGGTTTGTCTAAAATCCAGGTTCGGCCGGGCCTGGGTGTTTCGTGGGGCAGCCGCGCGGCTCTCCGGTGCCGGTTCCGAGCTCCTTTCCATGGAAGTTCCCGAAACAGAAGGTGAGTGGAGCGCGGCGGCGGTCGCACCGACTGCTCATCCAGCCACTCACTCATTGATTCACAAGGTTACTCCTCCCTTCATTAAAGGCCCGTCCTCTGAGCCCCGCGTGACCGAGACAGGGTCCCTCTCTGAGGAGCCGGCACCCCGGGGTAACGACCTTCGGGAACACTTGCATCTCAAAATTCGGTCACCTGGAGGCGGGTGTGGGCGGCACAGTCGTGGCCTCACCGGGCGGCGGGGACTTCACGGCTGTGATTACGTCCAGGGCCTTGAGGTGGGGACCCGAGCCGGGTGGGCCCACCCGTCACAGGGCCCTTCCGGGGGTCAGAGGCGGTGGACGGACGCGCAGAGGCGCATGGCCTTGGCCACGCAGGCAGAAGGAGGCTGTGACCTAGGCACACGGGCGCCCCTGGGGCTGCGAACGCCAGGAGCCGATCCCGGGGAGCCTCGAAGGGACGCGGCCCCGGCTGCACCTCAATGCAGCCGGGTGCAATGCGGCTCGGACGTCCGGCCCTCGAATCTGTGATGTGGCCATTGGCACGGCTTCAAGTCGCTGAGCACGGTGCCGTCTGTCCCAAGAGAGACAGAAAGGGAGCACAGCTGTTAGAACACAGGCTGCCGCTGTGGGCTCCGTGGCCTGGGGGGAGGCCCCAGAGTCTGTGCGTCTAACAAGCTCCTGGTGACATGGCCCCCACGGCCGCCGTGGCAACGGCCACCCTGGAGGACCGGAAGCTGGAGAGGGAGCCAGGCCCCCCACTGGCAGGGTGGGCGAGGGACCGGAGGTGCCTCTCTGGCTGGCGGCCGCCCCCCATGGCTTGGACGGGGTGCCGGGTCCACACCGGGCACAGTCCGGGCCAGCTGCTGTGAGGGCCCGGCCACGGCTCCCAGTCCCTCCGGCACCAGAGGCCTCTGCGGCCTCCGTGACAGGCGTGGACACAGAGTCCACAGAGCAGCTGCGCCTGGATCGGCTCTGAGGATGGTCAACACTGGTGCGAGGCCCAGGACTGGGTCCTGGGGACGCAGAGACCTGGTTGGGCCACAGCAGAGGAGACGAGGCTGCAGGAGAGCCGGGGCCGGGGGGCTGCGTGCTCAGGGCCCCGCGGCGCGATGCTGGGGCCGCGCGCCAGGCCGGGAGCACGCCCCAGCAGAGGGGAGGCGCTCTGGCCCGGACCCGCCTGCCGCCTGGGCCTGGCGCCGCCGTGCCTCGCAGGCGCGCGTGGGCGTGGTGGTAATCGGAGAACAGGCAGGGGCGGCCGTCCGTAGACACCCAGAGGGGACAGGGCTGCGCACGGCTGGGCCACGCGGGCGGTGGGGCGGGGACGGGGGGCTCACTCGGCGGCGGGACCCCAGGGCCCCCCGCCCACGCCCGCCCGCAGCCTCGGGATGGGGACGGCAGCGCTAGCTCTGGCCACGGCCACACGCTTTGTCCTTGTCTCCGGCGGCCGCCTCCCCTCCCCCCCCAGCGCCGCTGGCAGGCGATTCATACACAGCAAGGCGCCCGCCCCTCCCTCCGTCCAGCAGAAGCCTCTTTGGAGGCAAAATAGATTCCAGAATGATTGTTCACTAAGAGACATTCATCAGCGCGATGTCCTCCATAAAACTGAAATATCATAAAACCGTACACACGTGGCCCAGAGCTGGGCAGGGGCCATATTTCAGCAGAGAACACGGCCCACGCAGAGCACAAGAGCCTGTTTTTGATGAATTAGACCCCAGTTTACACTGTTACTTGCTTGTTGGAGAGAGTGAGGTGGCCATTCAATCAACATTCTGGCTCCCAGGACGGCAGGGACAGCAGCCTCATCCCCCATCCGTCACCGGCGCCGCCGCGGGCCCGGCGCTCGGAAGGGCCTGCGCCTGTCCCGCACGCCGGGCGGCCCCGCTCGGAACAGCAAGTCAAGCAGATGGATGCCGCCCGGGAAGCCGGCAGCCCTGGCCACGGTCCTGCGGCTGGAGCCCTGGCTCGCTCCTCGTCCCGGCCGCTCGGCCCTGCCCTGCGGGGGCGCCCCTGGCAGGGGGTGCGCCGCCCCGGCCCAGGCGGCATGCACACAGCTGTCGTCTGAGAGGGGACGGCTCTGTCCGGCGGGGCCGTGGTCTGCCTGAGGCGGCGAGGGCACACGCGGCAGGTGGGAGGGCAGCGGCGAGGCGAGCAGCTGAATGCCCCGTGACAGCCCGTGACGCCCCGTGGCTCCATGAGGGCTCGGACGGTCCGCACACATGGCACCCCCACCCGCCGTCCACCATCGGGGGCTCGGTCGGGCCCGGGCCCGGGCTCCCTCCTCCCGCCCGCGGCCAGAGCTTCATTCAGAGCGCGGCTGCGGGCGGCCTGGGCTGAGCCCTGCTCGGGGAGTGGGGGTGAGCGCGCGGCCGCGGGCCTCCAGCCCTTCCAGGGGCCGCTCGCTGAGCCCACTCCGCAGGTGGGAGCCGAGGCCAGAGCGGCACACGTGCCCTGGAGGGCCGTCGTCCACAGGGCAGGGACAGGCCGACCCGATGACACAGCGGTCCCCGGGGTTCCACACTGCGCCTGCCTCCGCCGCGGGACCAGATGCCCTCCCAGGTCCCGCCCTCCCAGGTCCCTGAACAGGGGTTGGGGGCTGGGGCCACGGGGGCTCCCCAGACGCGGCCCACCCCCCCACACGGGAGGCGGCGGCCCCACGAAGCCGGCAGGCCCTCCGGGAGCAGCTCCCGCCTCTGATTCCCTACGTGCTTGCGGACATCAATTAAGTATCGATTGATAAGAGAAGGTAATAAGATACCGGGAAATGGCTGCAGGCACAGCAGCAAGGAGTTGTTGGGCGGCCGGCGCTGCGCCTGCTCGGGCAGGCACCGAACAGGCACGCGGGACAGGGTGGGGGCTTTAAGTTTGGAGGAGAGACCGGCGCCATGGGGTGGGGGGTGTTCTCCAGGTGCTGACCGGCCGCTGACCGGCCACTAACTGGGCGCTGACCGGCCGCTGACCGGCCAGGACGCGGCAGCCGGGCTGCCCCCTGCCCTCACTCTCCCGCGCTGCCGTTCTCCGGCTGCTGCTCTGACTGGTGCTGTTTCGCCGGCTTCTGCTCCCCTTCCCGCCCCTCCTGGGGTGAGCCTGCCGCCCTCTGCCCTGGTGCCCCTCCGCTGCCACCTGAGCGGGCTCACTGGCCCGCCTTTCGCCCTGTCTCCTGGCAGCGGCTCTGCCAGGGCCGAGCCCGGCCAGGCCCCGTGCTCCGTGCTGCGCGCCAGCAGCGCAGCTCCCGAAGGCCGCGTCCGCCGCCCGCCCGGCCCCGGGGCGAGTCTGCCAGGGCTGCCCTAACAAAATGCCACAGGCCCGGCAGCCCGCACAGACGTCGCTGCCGCCTCCGTGCCGCCGGGAGGGCCTGCCCCGGGCTGGCAGGCGGCCGCCCCTCCCGTTCCCACGTGGCAGAGAGAGCTTCCTTCTCTTCCCTCCGGGCGCCGTCCCAACACGGGGTCCCACCATGACCGCTCGCCTCCCGGGGCCCCGCCTCCGCACGCAACCACACAGCGGTTAGGGCATCACCACAGGAATTAAGGGGAGATACGGACACACCCCCCGGAGCCCCTTTCCCTCAGCCTTCGGGGCGGCCCCCACCATCTGGTCTTCTGTTTCCGGGGGAGCCGGGGAGCGCTCTCTGGGGTCTTGGCCTCCTCCACGGGCCCTCAGCTCCGCCGCCCCTCCCGTCCCCCACAGTCCACGCTCAGCGTCCCCTCGGGCTGGCGGGGGCATCGGCACAGGGTGGAGCGTGAGTGCCCGACCCACCCACTCAGGGCTTGGCTGCGCAGCTGCCAGTGACCCCTCACCCCAGGCCACGTGGGAACCGGAGTGAGTCATAGAGACGGGCAGCGACGTGACCACACACCCAGGGCCCTGGTCCTGTGGGCCCCTGAGCCGCGCTCCGCTGGCTGTGTCCCCAGGAGGGAGGTCACCATCTGGTCCAGCCCCGGCCACCCTCCTGTCCTCTCGCCCCTCAGCTTGCTGCCTGGCCAGGCACCCCGCGCATGCGACCGTGCGGTCCCGAGCGCTCCCTCCCTCGGCCCCTGGCCGTCCCCTCTGGGCCCCCCCGAATCTGCGCTGCCTCTCCTTCTGTCTCTAACACCAGCTGGTGGCCCGCGGTCCCACAAGTTTGGTTTGGTCACAGGTCCTTCCTGCCGCTCCGTGTCTGGCTGCGCTTCGTCTGCACACACGCCCGCACTTTCCCAGGGCAGCGCCCGCCCCACCCCGGCTCTGAGGCGAAGGTGCCCCTCTCTGCATGGGTCAGGCACGGGTCACTTAGACCGGCAGCTCGGGGGCGGGCGCTCTCCCCCGGCCCCAGAGAGACGGACAAGGGGACTCGGGGAGGCATTCCCGGGACCCTGGCCTTCCCCAGAGGATACCGGGGAGCCCAGCCAGCGCCCCTCCCCGAGAGCCCCCGCCGCCCAGGCGGCTGGGCCTGCAGCCCCTCCGCCCTGGACGCTCGCTCGCCCGGTTCGCACCTGCGCGACGAGGGTCCATGCGCACAGCCCGGTGGCAGACGGGCTGGGAGGGGTCGTGCCTCCTGGGTGCCCTCCAGGAGCGCACCCGGCTGCGGGGCTGGACCGCGGGGCAGACGCAGCCCCGGAACTGAGCCGGGTCCCCGCTGCACGGAGCTGGGAGTGCCGCTGCCCCCGTGGGCGGGCAGGCCTCGGATCCCTGCCTGCTGCGTCATTTCTGTGCGGCGCCAGCACGCCTGTGTGGCTGAGCCTGTGTGTGTTCATGCGTGTGCGCTCATGTGTCGGATGTCGGGGAGACCCAGCACCCCCCGCCCCCACGCCGGGGAAGAGCGGCTCCAGGGCCGGCCCTCAGGCGTGGCCTGGGCTTGGGGTGCTCCTGGATGGTCAGGGGCAGCTCTGGGCACAGGCTCACCCCGAGCCCCTCCCGTCAGACAGAAGCCAGAGCTGAGGGGAGGGCGCGTATCCCTGTGTGACTCGCAGCTGCGTCCCAGGGCCCCAAGCAGACAGTGTCACCTGCCCCGCCCCTGGGGTGCGCCTGGACCCCCGCCCGCCTCCACTGTCCGGGGTGCCCCCTCCGTCTGACCTGGGGGAGCCTAAGCGTTGGGGTGAAAGCCCTTCCTCCCCACAGTCTCCTCTGCAAGCCCAGCGGGGCCTCTGGCCGGCTCTGCCCCCCGCTGCCTGTTCGGCCTGCGGCCCTGCTGCTGTTCGGTCAGGGGCTCGCGCTGTTGTGACCTGCACGGTGGGGGGCAGGGAGGGCCTGTTTGGGGACATGAGGGCCGCGGGCTGGGGTGGCTTTCCCTCTTCCCTCACATCGCCCCCGCCCCCACCCCCCGGCACCAATGCCGAGTCCCGCTTCCTGGGCGGTGATTTCCGGGCCAGCTCCCAGGGACGGGGCAGGTGCGTGACCATTTCCCGGGCTGACTGTTGTATGAACTGTCCCGCGTTCCTTCTCGTTGTATGACTGTGCCAGTAATTACTTTTATGTATATTTTAAACTAGATTATTATGTACATGCAAATTTATAATTTCTGTATTTCCTTGGTAAAACAAATAAACAAACAAACAATCCCCACTGTTTTCATCTTTCCGCTCTTCAGCCGGGTGAGTGGTGTCAGATGTGGCGAGCAGGTGCGACCAAGCGCCACTGAAGAGGCAAAGAAAAGGAGCCGCCTGGCCCTGGCTGAGCGGCGCCGCAGGTTAGCGCGCTGCCCCGATGCCATAGGGTGGCAGGTTTGATCCCCGGTCAGGCACACACGAGAGCCAACCAGTGAGTGCATCAATGAATGGAACAAGTTGATGTTTCTTTCTCTCCTTTGTTCTTTTTCGCTAATAAAAAATAAAAATAAAAATCTTAAAGAAGCACAGGAGGCATCCTTCCGTCAGCGGGCAGAGGACACGCGTCGCGGGCCCAGGCCCTTCTCGGGCCTCCAGGCCCCTGCGGTCCCTTCCCCCGGGAGGCACGGCCCCTGGAGGCTCGCCCACCCTCCGAGCCACACCCGCGAGCCAGCTGTTTACAAACAGCCTGTCTCCTAGAAATAAATCTGTGCACTTTCCCCAGGAAATACAGTCTATAAATCACCGTGACATTTGCGAGGAGGCGCCTGTGCTGCTCAGCAACCCCGTGCCTGCTGCAGAGCCTGGGCGGCCACCCACCTGCCCAGCCCAGTGATGGAGGGCCAGTCCGTTAAAGACGGAATCAGTGGCCTCTTCAAATGTCAGCTCTGTCACCACAGAGACGACCTTGCGCTGCAGTGGGGGAGGGTGACTCAGTGGAATGGGACCCTGGGCCGTTGCCCCGCCCCCCGCCCCTCCCGGCCTGGGACTGCCCCCGACCGCAGGGACGGCACGTGTTTTTTAAATGCCCCCGTGGCTACTTTCCTGTGTCCCCTGAGCTGGGTTTGGACCCTGGCTGTTCGGTTAAACACCTGTAGGACATCGTGAAGGTATTTTTAGGGGCAGTTAACATTCAGATTCTGAGCAAAGCGCATCACCCTCCCGGGCATGGTGGGCCTCGCCCGATCAGGCGAAGGCCTACGGGGGACCCCGAGGCCCCAGACGGGGCCCTGCCTCCAGCCTGCCTTCGAGCCGCGGCATTGGCGCCCGCTCTCCCTGCTGCGGCTTCCAAGCTGCTGGCCGCCCCGCAGTCTGCAGGCTGCCAGCCCCCGCATGCGCAGGGGCTGGCCTTTGACTGTGTGTGTGTCTGTGGTTCCACGTCTCCGGGGGACCCCGACTGACGGACGCACCAGGCCCCGCGCTCCGTGTCCTGGGGGCACGCACAGCCCTCCCGGGAAAGGGCTTTGAACTGGCCCACCCGCAGCGCGCCTCTACGAAGACAAATTTTAAAAGATGGCTGGTGCTACCGTATTTTGCCGTGTATAAGGTGCACTTTTTTTGCCCACGTTTTTGAGAGAAAAACAAGGATGCGCGTTATACGTGGGTAGCACCTGATATACCTTGTGTCTGTTCTTATGTGTTGCGATTATTTGTTACCTAAAATTTCTTGTACCATCATGGGTTTAAAAAAATGCTAAAATTCCTTTATAACGCAAAAAACTAGGTATCGAAATATAAATAGATAAAACATTGAATTAAAAAATTAAAATGAAAAATGTTTTTCCCTGGAAGTTTGGGCCAAAGACATGGGTGCTCATTATACGCGGCAAAACACGATAATTTCAAACTTTTGTCATGAAATGCCTGGAAAGAATGACATGTTACATAATTCGCTCCTGGCCCGAGGACACCAGCCGGGCGGGGAGACAACGGAGCGGGAAGCTGGCGTCACTGCGCGCCTGCTGCTGCCCCGCTGCCCGCCCCCCCCCCCCCCGCCCCCGCCCCCCCCGCCCCCCCCCGACCCCCGGCCCCAGTCGCCCCGCCCAGCCCGCTGAGCCTCCTGCCCCGCCGGCCTGCGACCTTCCGTGGGCCCCGCCCTCTCCCCTGCTTCGTCTCAACTGGCCCAACTGCTTCTCCGCTTCTCCAAGAAAAACGTGACAACCTGGGGTCTGTCACAGGGTAGGTGCTCAATTCAATTTCTATCGACAGGGATGCAAATCGGCGAATTGTTCTCACGGGAGAGCGAGGCTGGGGGAGGCACAGTGCTTTTGGGTCTGAGTGTGGGGATCTGTCCGGTGGGGCTCAAAGCGCAGCGCGCGCGACCTCCTCGTGTCTCGTTTATCCACGGGCACCGTGACTGTGACATCCCTACCCTGTTAGGTGACCCGTGACAGCCCCCGCCGTGCTGGCTGGGGCTCAGGACGCCGAGAGACGGGGCGACGGCCCGCAGCCCGGAGCCCGGGGCGCCGCCGGCTCTCCTGGGGCGGCTCCCGCTGTGCCTGTCGGGTCCCAAAGCGCCGCGCCTGCGCCGTCAAAGCTCCGTCGCCCCCTCCCAGCCGCCTTCCGAGGACGCGGCTGAAGCCGGTCGCCGTCGCCGCTCCGCGCTCCCCAGGCGCGCCCGCGCCGCGCCGCAGCCCGGCCGAGAGCTGGGGCGAGGGCGGCGGCTGTGCAGGAAAACAAGCCGCGGGCTCAAACAGGAGGTGCCGACCCCGGAGAGGCGGCCCGCGGCCCGCGGAGCGACCACAGCGCTGCCGTCCCGCGTCCCGGGAAGGCATCCCCCTGAGACGCCGGCGCTGACGGACGAAACAAGACAAGACAAAACAAAACAAACACCTGCGGCTGAACGGGGTACAGAGTCAGCGGGAGGAAAGGGGAGCAAGGAGCACGGCGTCCGTCCGCGCGCCGCGGCCCCGCCGCAGGCCTCCACCTCGCGTGCATGTTCCCGACCGCCCGACACTGGGAGGCGAACAAGGCCGCCGGAAGAACGGGAGAGGCCAGCGCTAACACGTCACACACTCGGCGGACGATCGGATGACGAGGCGATGAAGGGAGAGCGCGGCCCCGAGGCAACAACGGGGCCCGGAAGAAAACGTCATTTTGGTACAGAAGATAAAATTAGAAGGAAAACCAAATACATATCTATCCAAGATGACGCGATCAGAGAAATGGAGAACGTCAGTGAGGGAATGTTTTAGAAGATGATGAGGAAAGACGTTGCAACGTTGGGAAGTAACGGGTTCGGAGGACTGGAAAGGAGGCCCGACGTGTGTGTGGCTGGGGAGGACGAGGGGGGAGGCCGGAGCCCGCGCAGAAGGAACACCCAGACCGACACTGAGAACACGACTTTCCGACGCGAAAAGCTCTTCCAGTGAAACGCTGGAGAAGGAGCCACTCCACGCAGGAGAAAATCCGCGCCGAGAGGTCAGCACAAGGACACGCTCTAGCAAAGCTCTCGGGCTTCGGAGGAAAGGGAAGTTCTTTGAACATTCATGCAAAAGGAGAGGGAAACTTATAAAGGAAAGAAAGCCAGACCTTGTTGACCGCGAGCCTTTATACTGAAGAAAACAAAGAATGACACGTAAGATACTCAACGAAAAACATGAATCCACCGGCCAGTCTGACTTTCAGGGATATAAGCTGAGGAAAATGCAGAAAACACGTTGCTCTGGACCCTCCCGAAGGGTCCGTTTCCGAGGTGGCGTCGGACAGAGGGCGCCGCGGCTGGAGGGCGGCGCAGAGGCGGCGCGGGAGGTGGGCCCGGCGCCCTGCGGGGCTCCGACCCTGCGGGCGTGTGCACGGTGCGCGGCCTGGAACACGGGCCGCGGCGGAGGCCGGGGCGGGCGTCCCGACCGGCTGAGGGGTCTGGCTGATCCCGTCGTGCAGAGAGATGTTTATTCGGATTCACCGCTTTGGGAGGAGAGTGGACGCAGGAAGAAGAGGGGAGCGGGCCGCCAGCATCCGGGAGGGGAGGCGCGGGTGGAAGAGCAGAGGCATCACGGGGAGGCGCCAGGGGAACAAAACCACGAGCCTTTCTGGACGCCTGCAGAGACTCCCAAGAAAGAGCGAGAAAGCCAAGAGAAAAGGGCCAACTCAACAGAGGACACAGTGGGGGACCACATGTGTGCGCATATGCGTGTGACATATGCATAATACACATGCACACACATGTCACAAGCTGACAGAATGGGGACACATATTGATCCTATTGATAAAGAACACAGAGAAACAGGCGTAATTCAAATAAATGTGATTTTCAGATTGACCAACAAAGCGATATCCAGTGCTGTGCTGTGTACAAGAAACTTGCCTACAGTAAAGAGATGAAAATATTCAAAAGGAAAGTACAAATACAGATCCCAGGAGAAAATGCAAATAGAAAGAAAGCTTATGCCGCACCCCTGACACTAATACAAAATGATACTGAATGTTAAAAACCACAGGAAAGGTAGCAGACCCGGCAGCCACGCGGCCGGCAATGCGGCGCTGGGTCCGTGTGCTGGAGCCGGTCGGAAGGGGGCCATCCCCGCCCCGTCCAGGCCGCGGCTGCAGCGGGGCCGCAGGGGCCGCGGCAAGCGTGTGCCTGACCACGCGGATGCTGCTCGCAGAGTGGAGACCGCCGGGGGCGCTGGGGGAGACGGACAGAATGCGCTTGTCACAGGGAATGGGCCACAGGTCTCCCCGTCCAGGACGGACCAACTCAGTAGTGAGGGGACAGGAGAGGCGAGCGCTGCAGTCCGAGAGGCAGCCCTGCGGTCTGTCCCGAGCTCTGGGTCCCGGAAACTGAGGCTGCATCGTCCTCACGAAGGCACGTGAGACAGCCCCCCGACGGGCCCGCCCCCTGCGAGAGAACCTTCCGGACCCTGAACGCAGAGAAAGGACCCACCCAGCAGTCACTTCCCACGGCGATGCAATGAGGGATTAATTACAGCGTTAACCACGCCAAACTGCCTGCCCCCAAAGGTGCTGCCGACCGCCTCCCGGAACAAAGGCAGGCTGTGGAGTGCGGCTGCAGAGCTCCCTCACAACAAGGCTAATAAAATAAAATAAAATCGTAAGCCTATAGAATCCAGTCAGCGCCGTTATAAAAGAACAACTTCAGCTTAAAAAATGAGTATCAATAAAAAGGCAAATATAAAAATAAACGAAGACCAAACACAAAAAGTTCAAACAGGAACAACAAAGTAAATCTAAAGAAAGCGGGAAAAGCAGGAAACGACAGCGCCGAACAGTTCAGACAAAAGCCACGGAACCGGTACCTGCTCTGAGGGTCAGCCCGGGAGGAGCCGGGCAGGGGCTGAGCGCGGGGGTGGGGGGTGGGGGGGCGGCGCGCCCAGCACGGGGCGCTGGATTGGCCGGAGGAGGCTCAGCCATCAAGTCCAGGGGAATTTATTTGTGAGAGGAGCCGGTGACTTTGTGAAATTGTATGCAAATGTCATTAAATGCCAAGATGAAATAAATCGTTTTCTAGAACAAGGCAGGGCACCCACACTGACCCCATTTAAGAGACAAAATCTGAACAGGCCAGTTACCATCAAAAGCCTCCAGGAGGCGAGCAGAGGGCCCCCCGCCTCTTTCCCAATGCCATTTCCGCGGGGAATCCTCCCAAGTTTTAATTAGATCAATTAATAGCGATGCTACTTCATTGCAGAGCATAGGGAAAGATGGAAAACTTCCAGATTCTTCCTAGGAAGCAAGTAAAACCCCCATCACCTGACAGAGCTTTTGTTAAAAAATCAAAATTCCGACCGATCTCACTTGCCTATAGACGTGCAGACATCTTAGTTAATGTAACATTATCACCCGGAAGCAAATGCATGTTACAAAATCGAGCTTCGTGCTTTGGTGGCAGTTTTATCAGGAGCAGAGCTGGTTTAATGTTAGAAAACGTATTAATACAATCCATCACATAAATAGAGCTAAGCAAGGATATCTCACTATTTCAAAAACAGAACTGACTTTTTACATAATGGGACACATTCGTGTTAAAAACACTCGATACGGCAGCGGTTTCTGTATCCCCAAGTTAGCGCGCTGCCCGGTGGGCGAAGCCGCCGCCCGTCTGGCTGCGGCAGGAGGGCGGTGCCTGCGTCCCCCGGGCGACCGGGGAGCGTGCGGGGAGGACCGGGCTGTACACTGAGAGGGGAGTGACGAGTCCCAGGCCCGGGGCCGGGGAAGACGAGGGGCACGCAAGGCCGTTTCTGTTGGCAGGTGGTAAAATCACGAATTGTGAAAACACCTCCAAATCAAAGTACAAACTATTATCAAAAGAGAAGGCAACAAAGCGGTGTATTATGAAATCAACATTTAAGAATCAGTAAGGACCGGGGTTTACCTGCAGCCCAGGGCGTTGCATGGAAAACAAACAGAAGCCGCCTCGAGGGGGCGGAGGGGAAAGCGGGCTGACTGGGGCCCCAGGGATGGCAGGGGCGAGCCCCCGGGTCTTTTACTTTTGCCTTGTCCTGGGGTGGCCAAAAAGCCCCTGTGGTTCTCTCCCTGCGATGGCTCCAGCAGCACTGAGCTGTCTTTAACGTCATTTGAAACAATTTTGTTAGACTGTATTGTGACAGCTGTCATATCAGCGAGCATTTTAAAAAAAACGTCAAAACGGGTGAATTCATGCGCAGCCATTTTCATATTGACGGTGGAAGAAAATACGCAGCATTTTCGGCGTGTTATGCTTTATTATTTCGAGAAAGGTAGAAATGCACCTGAAACACAAAAGCCATTTGTGCAGCGGGTGGAGAAGGCGCTGCGACGGATCGAACGTGTCACAAGTGGTGTGTGAAGTTTCTGGGTCCTATTGACATTTGGCCAAATAACTTCACTGAGGGCTGTCTCGTGCGCGGGAAGGTGTCCAGCAGCCCCCGGCCCCTGCCCGCGGGGAGCCCACAGTGGGGGTCAGCCAGCACACTCAAAATACGCGCATCAATACACGTGCTGGTGAAAATGAAATGTGTCGTTTATTTTATGGAAAAACCATATGGACTTTTTGGTAGCCCGGTGTATCCCAGACTCGGAGCTGAGGAAACAGGCGGCCTGGGACTGTCCCGGGCGCAAACGGCCCACCACAGCGACCCCAAAGCCGGCTGCCGCCCGGAGCCGAGGACAGGAAGGGTGGGGGCAGCTCCTTGACAATAACCATCTGTCCCCAGGAGATGCCACCCCAGGAAGACCCGGGGCCGTACCCTGCCACATCAGCAGAGGCCGCTCCCACCCACGGGGAGGAGCCCAGTGAAGAGGAAGGAGGGTCCCCCCAGACCCCGACCCCGTGGCGGCGAGCCCCGCCCACCTGTGTCAGCAGAGACCATGTGGGAGCGGGAACCCCACGCCCTTGGTGGTGACAGGGGGCCCTCCCTGCTCCGAGGGAGGTAGCTGAGGAACCCAGACTTCTCCATGGACCCCACTGGGCAGAAATGCAAACAAAGCTGGGGAGGACGGGCCCCATCCCTGTCCCTTCCAGAGCCCTGCGAGAAGACCCGGTGTGTCCCCGGCGGGCCACGCCGCCACTCGCTGGCGCAGGCTTCCCGGGGCCCCACCTCCCAGCACAGTGGTGCGCCCTGCTGCGGCCCTTCCGTCGATGACCGGCTGGGGGATGGCGGGTCCCCCGAGGTTACAGCGGGTGGAGGGCAGAGACTGCATGCGATGCCGGAAGAGAAGGCCAGGCCCCCGCGGCGCTCGGCGGGCTGCCAGCCCAGGGTGGCCTGGGCAGACGAGGGGGTCACACAGGGCCCACCGGGGGGCTTGTCTGCGGCTGGGACGACGGGCGGGGGGAGCAGAGCACGGGCCCCGCCGTCCCTGTGTGCGCCGGGCGTGCGCGCGCCCACGCGTGGGCACACACGCCCCGGCCTCCCTGGTGTCTCTCTCCCTCCTGCCAGGCCTGCTGCGCTCTCGCTCCCTCCCTGTCTCTCTCCCCCTCTTCACTTCTGCTGATCCTCTTCTCAAGCCTTTTTCCTTGGGTTTCTGCCGCCTCAGCCCCGTCCCGTCTCCCGCCCGCTCCCTGCCCCGCCTGGGGGCTGCCTTCCTCCCGCGCCTCCCACCGCGGCCCCGCGCCTCAGTTTTTACGTTGCGTCTTCGCTGGCTCTGTTCTCTGTTTAGACACGCAGCGCCTGCCGCTGCGGTACGGTCGCCTAGTCTCCGGGCGCGGTGCCGGCCGTAGCCGGGGGGCTCTGGCCGGCACCGCGCAGCACTGGTGACCCCTAGGTGGGCAGGGTCGCTGTGTGTCCCCACGGTGATGGAACTGCCTGATGATGCAGTTCTCAAAACCCACCCCTGTTGTTAGTCAGTGAATGAATGTCTAATACAAACACATCCAGGTTTCAATCGCAAATCACTCATCAGACCAACAATGGGGATGATTCAAACGCGATGAGAAAGATAATTGCTGGATGACAGAGAGGTTGGAATTCTCTGACAAAGATTTTAAAACATCCGTGGTAGACACGCTCCCCTAAGCCATTACGAGCGCGCGCAAACAGAAGGAAGAACGGAGGCTCGGCAAAGACGCCGAGTCTTAGGGACAAACCGGGGGCGTGAAGGAGAAGCCAGCGGGAACTGGAGGGCTGAAAAGTACAGCGAAAGCTAAAGGCGCCGCGGATCGGACCGGCGCGGCCTCGGGACGGAGCCGCAGGGAAAGAACCCATGACCCGGAAGACAAAGCCAGGAGCAACCCCATCACAGCGATGGAGAGAAAGTCGCCTGGGCTCAGGGGCCGGTGGGGATGCGGCGAAAGTCTACGATTTGCGTCAGTTTGTCCGCAAAAGAGAGGACAAAAAGACAGGGGCTGCAATGCCTGAAAACCATCAAAATTGGCAAGATACGTAAATCCACAGATTCAAGAAGCTGATAAAACATCACATAGGATCAACCTGAAGAAATGTACGTCACGATGCATCATGGTTAAACTTCTAAAGGATAAAAAACAAAAGAAAATGGAAGGCAGTACGAAAACCAGCCTGAGCAACGGTGGGTTTCCCATCAGAAACCCAGAGGCCGGAGCACACGGCGCGCTGTTTTTCAGGTGCTAAAAAACACCCCCTAAACTGTCAGCCCCCAATCCCGCACGCAAGATAACCTGCAAGGGTGAAAATATCTTGTACGAATGAAGAAAAGATCAAGACATTCTTGGAGGAAGGAAAAATAATAGACTCTGTCAGCAGGGACCTGGTTAAAGGACACTCTCCACACAGAGAGGAAGCAGAGCAGGAAGGAGGCTTCCCACGTGCGGGTGGGGGGCTGGCGGGCGCGGCCAACGAGACGCGGCAGGTGCCGCCACGCTCCTCGTGTGTCTCACAAACTACATCTGATGGGAGGGGGGGCAACAATTGTAACGCTGTCGCCTGTGGCTCCAACGCAGGGGGAGGAGCACTTTAGGCAGTTTGCAGATAAGCCAGGAAGGCGAAGGGCTGTGCTTCACGCCAGCTAGGGAAGCCGAGGCCCCGGCAGACGGTGGGACGTGCGGTGGCCCTCGTGTGCCACCTGGAACGACCTCTAAAAATGCCATGGGGAGAGAGGCCCTTGAAAATACGGCGGATGTGTTGACACGGAGTTCTAAAAAAAAGGTCCAGTTAACCCAGAAAGACAGAGAAAGCGAGCAAGCAAACAAAACCCCCCCGGAGAGAACAAAGAGAAAACAGGAATTTAAACGGCAGACGTGAGCCCTACCAAATCGGTGATTACATCGTCGGCCGTGACCTAAATACCCCGAAGAAGATAGAGCCAGTGGCACGTGGGCTGAGAAGCGGTTACGGGCTGTCTGCCCGATGCTCACTTCAAATACAGCGATGCAGGCCGGCTCCGCGGACACGGGTCGGGGAGCTTAATCCCAGGGAAGCGGCAGCAGCTGAACGCAGAGCAGATGAAGGAGACTTCAGCGAGGATCATTTCCCGAGGCAGGGAGGGACGTCACGTCCCGACGTTAGGAGCAAGCCACCGAGGCCACGGAGAGCCTACATTTGTACGCGCCGAACAACAGAGCTGCCTACCATGGGGGGCCAAAGCCCGCAGACCTGAAAACAGAAGCAGGCAAACCCGCGGCCGGAATTGGAGACGTCTGCAGCCTGGCCTCGGCGAGAGGCAGAGCACCAGGTCTGCAGACCAGCGAGGTGGGGAAGGGCCCAGCGACACCGTCCGCCACCGGGATCCAACGCGCAGCCCCTGAGTGGTGGCAAGAGGGGGGTTTATGACACTGAACACACACGTTAGAAAAAAGGAGACTCGAGCCAGCCACCCAAGCTCCCGCCTCAGGAACCTGGACACAGAGGCGCCGGACAGGGCGGGCGGGCGGGGGGCGACAAGAGTCCGAGCGGAAACGGGGCGAGCGGAAGGCGCCCTTTCGCCCGGGCGATGCGCGGGGCTGGCCCAGGGTCTGCCGGCGCCAGAGGGCCTTCCCTGCAGAGGTGGACAGGGTGGCGGTACAGTTTCTATGGAAAGGCAAAGGCACGAAAACTGCTAAAAACTTTTTGGAAAAATATAAAAATAAAGGGGGAGGACCCCGCTCCCGGATGTGCTTTTATTTTTAATGGCCATACGCCGTGTAGAAAGTAAAATTTACCGTCTACATTCGTGTTAAGAGCACCGTTCGGGGGCATTGAGGACAGGCACGCTGTTCCGCAGCCGTCACCGCCGTCGTTTCCAGAACTTTCCATCTTCCCGCACTGAAACCCTGTCCCCATGAAAGACCACCCTGCACTCCCCTCCCCCAGCCCCCGCCCCCACCACCCACTTTCCGTCTCTTGGGATGGGACCCCCCCAGGGGCCTCCCCGAAGGGGAACCGCACAGTATTTGTCCCTTTGTGACCAGCTTGTCACTGAGCGTGATGTATGTCCTGCAGGTCCCTCCACGGCGCCGCAGGTGACAGACGGCGCTTCCTTCCTTTGTGAGCCTGAGTCGCGTTCCGCTGTGCGTCCGGGCCGCGTGGTGTTTATCCGCCATCCACGGGCGGGCACGAGTTGCTTCCGCCTCCGGGCTGCTGAGAAGCAGCGGCTGGGGACACGGGGGTGCAAGCGTCAGGTCTTCTGGGTGTTTCCCCGGAGGTGGACCCAGCGGATCGCACGGAAACCCTCCTCCTGCCCCTCCCACAGTGCGCGGCGGAGCTGGGGTCCCCGCGGCCGCGCGAGCGCTGGCCGCCTGTGGCCGGGTGGCCGTCGCAGTGGGCGCCAGCCGGCGCCTTGGGTTTGGCTTTGCGTTTCCCTGGCGACGCGTGGGGCTGGGGCCTGTTCACATGCTTGTGGGCCCTTGCCTGCCTTGTGTGAGGCAACGTCTCTTCAGGTTGACAATCACTTTTAAATCAGCTGGGGTTTTTGTCGTCAAGGTGTAGATCCTTACAGACAGCTGTGCGCCGGGGCGGCCGACCCCGCCTGCCCTGGGCGTTGACCCTTCCCCCTGCGTCCGCCGGCCGCCGTCTTCCTCGGGCGTGGGTGCCTTTTCTCCCGGCGGAGAGCGTCTTCTGATGCATCCCGCCCGATTTTAAGGGTTTATCCATAGCTCTCACAGCATGGCTGTGTGCTGTTAGATCAACGGAACAACGCAGGGCGTCCACAGAGAAGCACAGAGGTGCCGCTGATGTTTGACCAAAGTGGACAAGCAAAGTGGACTCCTCGAGTAGAGGAGCGAGCCTTTCGACGATGATGAGGGAGGAACCGCGCACCCGCAGGCAACACCCGCACCAGACCAAGCCCCCAAAGCAGCAGACGCCCACCTTGATTGGACTCTCAGGTTTTACAGGAGAATGAACGTGAGATGAAGCCCAGATTTGGATGCGAAATAGACAACTTATAGAAGAAACGTAGGAAAGAAGCTCCAGGGCCCAGGGCCAGGCAGCGGGTGCTCACACTTGACACCAAAACACAGACCGCAATGGGGGAGCCGAGGGGCTGGGCCTCGCCAAAATAAAAGTGAAATGGAGCGCCGACAACAACCAACTTCTGCTTTGTGGAAGAGCTGGATGAGAGAGTGAGAAAGGACGCCCTGGCTGGCTCGGCTCAGTGCCTCAGCACCGGCCTGTGAGCCAAAGGGTCGCCGGTTCGATTCCCAGTCAGGGCACAGGCCTGGAGGCGGGTCAGGCCCCCAGTGGGGGGCGCGCGAGAGGCAACCACCCATTGGTGTTTCTCTTCCTCTCTTTCTCCCTCCCTTCTCCTGGAAACCTAAATAAAACCTTTAAAAATTTCTTTTAAAAAGAGAGAATGAGAAAAGAAAAGCCACAAAGTGGTAGGAAATATTTGCCAACCACGTATCTCATCAGGGACTAGCACTTAGCGTATATAAAGGATTCTCAAAACTCTTAGAAAAAAAGTCCCACTAGAAAATGTGCAAGGGTTGTGGAGACATATTTCACGAGAGAGGGTATTTCAATAGCACACAGACACTTGAAGAGATGGTCCCCATCAGCCACCGCTGGAGAGGCGTAGACGGAAGCCACAGTGGGGCCCGCGGCGCGCCTGCCGGAGCAGCGAGGACGCCGGCGGCCGGCATGTCCCACGCTGCTGGTCAGAGCACCCGCGGCGCAGCCTCCCTGGGAAACGGTTGGGCATCTTCTTATAAAACAACACGTGTACCTACCAGTGCGTGGCCCCGTAGTTCCGCTCCTGTGTCTGTGTTCACAGGCGAACCCGGCACGAAGGTGGAAGCCGCTCCACTCATGACAGCCCCACACCGAGACCACCCAGAGGGGCTCCCCGGGTGAATCAGGGATAACTGGTCCCTCTGCGCCTGCACCTGGGGGCTCTGCCCAGCAGTGAGAAGAGACGACCTGCTGACCCACTCGCCAGCCTGGAGGGGTCCTGGGAGCCATGTGAGCGAAAAGAGCCAGGCTCCACAGGGCGCGGGCTGCGTGCGCCCTTTCTAGAGCCCGGTGCCCCCGGCGTCACCGTGGTGGGCAGCGGGCCAGGGCTGAAGGAGGCGGGCTCGAGGGAAGGGGCGCGCTGGGGAGGGGCAGCGCGGGCCCTGGCGGCGGCGGAGACACTGTCCTGGACCCGTCACTATCGCTGTCCTGGAGGCTCTCCTGTGCTCCGCACTTTTTTACGTTGTGTATATTGTGTATAGCTTTTTGCAAGATGTTACCTTGGGGGGAAACTCAACAAAGGGTACATGAGCTTTCTCTGTACTCTTTCCTACAACTTCATGTGAATCTATATTTATCTCAAAATAAAAAGTTCAGTTAAAAATACAAAGGGAAAGGATCAATAATTTCTCGGCGTATAAAGCTGTCACCGTGCAACAGATTACCTTGCCGCTCACAGACTGCAAGCAGCAGATATTACCGCACGGTTTCCGGGGCCCAGAATCGGGCGCGCTGGCGGGCCCCCCTGGCTCGGCGCCTGTCGCGAGGCTGCCAACAGGGCCACTCACAGGCGTGACGGGGGCCGTGGAACCCGCTGCCAGGGCCGCTCACGTGGCTGCTGGCTGGCGTCATGTCCGCCCTGCACGTTGGCCAAGCCTGTGACAGCTCCGTGTCACGTGGGCCTCACTGCAGGAGGCCCAGGGACGTGGCCGCTTGCTTCCTCAGAGCCAGCGGGCAATGGGTCCAGAGAGGGGACCCAGGACGCAAGGCAAAGTGTCTCTGTGACCTGATCTCCATCAGCCATTTCTGTCTTTGGTTCATTAGAAGCACGTCGCTGGGTCCAGGCCACGGGCTGGGGAAAGAGGGCACAGAGCGGGGCACCCCTGTGCGCGCACACTCACCCACCCACAGTCACGCAACCGCACACGCACACCCGAACACAATTCCACACTCGCACGCACTCACACTCACATACACCCCGCTCTCCTGGCGACACACTTAAAAAGGCCCTCCCAAGAGTGACGTGAGGTGAACTACAGAGCCCTCTTTAAAGATGCTCAGGACAAACCTGAGCAAAAGAAAAGGCATACCATGTGCTTAGACAGAAGGTCTGAAGCACAGCTTCCTGAGTTATTTAATAAATTTATAATTGTCTCCATAAAAATACCATTCTTCCCGGTGATCTCAAGGACCTGGCTGTGTGTTTCATTAGGAAAATTAATTGGCCCAAGCAGCTGAGAGCCACTAGCCCGACCTTGAAAAAATCACCGTGGGAGGGTGCTTGCCACGCAGAAGGGAAAGGCTCTCCTAGAAGCAGAGACCGGGCACCACAGCCTGAGAACCAGGGGGGGCACGGGCCAGAGACGTGAGCAGGGAATCCCGCGGAAGGTCCCTTAGAACGGCCGTGAACGTGACGAAAGCCGCTCGGGCCCATGGAAATCAGCGACGCAGGCTGGAGCGGCGCCGAGCCCCGGGGCGCATGCTCCCCGGTGGGAACGCAGGCACGGTGTGTCCACGCGGGAGCTGGGCCTGGGGGCGGCCGCGTGCCTTACCCACAGAGCTGCACACACCTGTAGGCGGTGACCGGCTGGCCGCATCCGCCGTCTGTCCCGGAGGTGCCGCGGCTGCGGTCTGTTCGTCCACCCATCTGCTGGGTTCTCCTTCAGATTCTGCGTTGTGTAAATTTGCATCTTCACCGCACCCCGAATTGGGGGTTCTTGCTGGCATTGAATTGGCACCAATGCCCATCAGCTGACATAAGCTAAACAGGATATTTATTACGTATATACTGTACAAAAGATGAGAAATGAAAGGAAAAGGATAAGGAAAAGGAAAAGAAAGGAAAGGAAAGGACAGGACGCAGAGCAGCATCGAGGAGCAGGGACTTGGTCCTGGATTCCAGAACCAGTGGAGGCTGGGCCGGAACAAGAGCTCAGAGCTGGCGGTCACCAGTCCCTGCCACCCCAAGCCGCATGCCACTCACTGCCCTCCCCCCACACCCTCGGCCATGTGTGCGGACGCCCCTCCTATGCCAGCGGTCACATGTCAGGACATGGATTTCATTGCGTTTCCCCCTTTATCAGCGTATTTTACATTCTTTAGCCTCTGAGGACACATCCTCTGCGGCTGCTTTCATGGCTTTGTCCCTGGGAGCCCCTCTAAGGTGAAGGGAGGCGGAGGCAGCTCTGATGGGACCGGAACTCACAACCCTGCCCTGCGCACGTTCACCGGGGGCTCTGGGCGCGTCAGGAGCTCTTGGGTCCGGGCATCATCACCTTTGAGAAGAAACTAACTAGCCAACATTTGCTGAAGCCTTACTGTGTGCTAAGTCCTCTCCTGGCACCTTCTAAGATTTATTTATGGATCTCCACACCTGCCCTGAGGTGGGCGGTGCTTTCAACAGGGGTTTAACCAGAGGCCATTGTCCTTCTCTTTGGCTTAGTTGTCGCCACCACCACCGTCACCATCGCTGTTATCACCATCTCCACCATCCAGACCATCCTTCCGTCACTACGACCTCCGTCCAGGCTGGTGGCACAGCCGGAGTCCAGCCCCAGCTCTGGCTCTGAGCTGCGCTCTCAGAGTCCCAAGCTTCACGCAGCTGCGGCGATGGTCCCCGCGTGATGCCTGACACCAAAGGGTGCAGCGTGGAGCTCCTCTTCGCTCCCTAAATGCACGGTGGTCAGGGTCGGATCAGCTCCTATCTAAAGTCACTGAGCAAAGTGACTGACATAATGGCCTCCAGAAAGCGTTGGTTAGACGGGTGCACGGCAACCCCTCTATTTGTAATTCTGGGCGCGTGGTGAGGCCCAAGACACCCCTGGGCCCCCTGCTCGGGCGTGGTCCCGCGCCGCAGAGCTGCCGATGGGGTCGGGGGCCGGGAGCAGGGGAGCAGAGGGCTGACAGGCCCTGTCCTCCACCCGCCCTGCTGGGACCCCGCGGGGCTGCGCGTCTTCTTTCCAAGAGCGCGGACTGCATGCGAGAGCCAACTGGCTGCACACTGACCGACGCGGCCGTGTCGGAGCCCCGGGCAGCAGCGCATGCGCTGTCCCCTGCAGGGAGGGCGAGGAGCCCCAGCGCCAGCGGCAGGCCTGGGACGGCGCTCCCTGGGGGTGGCTGGGAGCATCTCGGGCAGAACCTGTGAGCTCCCGCGCGGCACAGAGGGCGGACGTGCGTCCCGGCGGGGACCGGGCGGCTGCAGCGCTGCAGCGATGTCTGCGTGAGGCTGCCCGGGCCTGCCTGGTGTGAGCCCACTGCGCGCCCTGCGTTGCATTTGCTTCTGGGTGTTATTTAGGGCAAATGGCCACCTTAGCCTCACTGTCCCTTCTGTAAGGCAAACGTCATCTCAGATGCTGCTGACGAGAGAGACGACATCTGGATAGCTTCGTCCCCTTTCTTTTTAAGCAGCCAGGCCGGTCAGCCCTCACATGGGTGGCGCCCCGGCTGCCTGACCCCCAAGCCTCGGGGCAGCCTGGGTGGGCAGCGGGCAGGACTGCTATCCGGTGTCCCGGATGCACCCTCCCAGTGCATGGACACGGCCCTGCTGTGTGCTGGGCGCTGCCGTCGGTGGCCGGACGCGGCACACAGCCGGACACGGCCCGGGCCAGGAGAGTCCATCCCGGCCGGAGGCGGGGAGGAGGGAGGAACGCACAGATAGGGGACAGATGTGCCGCACGGGGCGAACACTGGTGAGAACCCTACCGGCAGCGTGGTGGGTGGGGACGCCCTCCGTGGGAGAGGGGCCCTTCAACTGCAACTGGGGGAGGCGGGACCTGCGGGGCAGGGTGGGGACCTCCAGGCTGCCACGGCTGCCGCGGCGCCACCTGTGGGGGAGAACTGCTGGTGTTCTGCTGTGGGCGTGGGGCTGGAGGAGGGAAGGGAGGGGCCCGAGAAGAGGGAGTGGGCGGGGCAGCGGCGGAACTTAGAGACCCACTTGCCATCTGGGACCTGACACGCAGGTGGCCGAAGCCACCGTCGGGCTTTGAGCACGAGTGTCGCACGCCAGGCAGAGGGCTGGCGGCGCAGGTGCCGCGGGCTGGACCCAGGCCGGTCAGGAGTCTCCCGCCCTCCGAGCCGCTGAGAGGCACCCGGCCGTGGTGTGAAGCCGGGAGGCCTGGCCAGGCAGGTGGTGCTGTGACGCTACTGCTGATTGGATCTGCTGGCTCTTGGGGACTCGGCTCAGGGAGCGAGGAGGACTGTTTCGAGGTTTCTGTGTCGGCTGTTTTTCACGGACCCGCGGGCGCAGCTCGGCGGCAGCTGCGAGGACGGGGAGGGCCCTGTGAGGCTTGGGAGCGGGTGAGCTGGGTGTCTAGGAAAGCGGCGCGGCGGGAACACGGAGGGACAGGGCCGCGCTTGAGAGACGCCCTGAGGGTCCCGCCGGGAGGGTCCGGCGGCGAACCGGCCGGGGGAGTGAGGGCGCGCTGGGGGCCGAGGCGGACTCCCAGGAGGTCAGGGCCCTGAGGCCTGCCCCTGGCTGCCTGGCCTGTCGGTGGTGGGGGGGGACCCAGGGTGCAGGCGCCCCGGCTCAGAAGCCCGTACCCTGTTTCCTCATCATACACGGCGCCTCTTCGCTGAGATTCGGCCGACACTGTGTTCACGCCGAGGACGTTCCCAGAGCAGCTACGAGTGCCCGGCGGTGACCCCGAAGGCTGGGGCGGTCTCACTGCAGGCCGCTCTCAGGAGACCCGTGAAGGAGAGAGGCCACGAGAAGTGTGGCTTTGCAAGTCACTCACAGGAGGCCGCGGGAGAAGGAGACACGCAGGTGGGGCTGCGGGAATTCAATGCAGGAGCAATTTCCTCAGCCTTTGCAGAGGGCAGCCAGCTGGCTCCAAGGTCCCCTGTCCCCGAAGCAGTTCATGATTTTGAGGCAATTTAGCACATTAAGGAATGACCAGGGTGATGGAGAAGGTTAGGGAGTTTCAGAGATCTGTGTTCAATCCTGCAATTTACAGCCATTTAGTCTCAGAAAAGTCACTTTAAGTTCGCGAAAATCTATTTGAGGGAAAGAACCCAGTGCTCCTGCTGCAAGGTTGCCGCGGCGACTGGACGCAACGTGTGGGGGACACTGAGCCCGGGACCTGGCGTTCATGAGCTGCCTGGCGAGCGGTGACACGGAGCAGCCGGCGCGATGGCGATGGCGGTGGCGACGATGGTGACAAGGGTGACGACGGTGATGGTCGTGATGGTGACGCTCACGAGAATGAACATTTTTTAGCGAGTGCCTCCTGTCCCCAGGAAAACCGAAGGCTGGTTCCAACATTTCAAAAGCGCCAGTACTTTTTGCTTCATAATGTAAAGCGTTTTCTGCACTTACCCATGTTAATGCTATTTTGGGTGTGAATATTCCGCTTGCTGCCAAACATGTCAGCGAAACGGAAAGTGCAGTCAAACATCGGGACGTGCTCAGACTTCCAGATGCAGCGCGCTCCTGCCCGCCGCGCGCGCGAACGCGATGGGTATCTTTTCCAGTTTTCGTGCTGTCATTTGGCACCGCACTGACGCGGGCGCTGTAATACCGCTATCGAGAGGCAGGCGTGTGTCCCAGACACTTGAAAAGGATTCAAAGAGATGGCACGTTGTCGCCGGGATCTGATACATTATGAGAAAGTGCAGGCAGCCTGCCGCTGCCGCTGCGCTGGGAGCTGAGTGGTTTGGAGGAAGGAGCGGCGCGTCTGCTCGGTGCACAGTGTCTCCCATGCACAGTTGCCCAGGGTGGCAGCAGGGCCTAAAATTAGCTGTGCGCGGGGCCGCGCTGTTTGGGGAGTCGCCGAGGGCTCTCAGCCGCTGCAGCTCCGAGATGCAACATGCTCTTTGCAAAGGTATTAGGCCGGGTTTGTTCCGCCCGCATTTCTTCTGATTGCCTCTCGTGGAACACAGTGGGACGGCGGTCTGGCCCAGGCCGACAGAGGGGAGGAGACGGGAGGAGCGTGGAGGGGATGGGGCTTGCGGGAGGTCCGCTCCCAGCGGGACACCTGCGGGGCCCCGGCGGAGGCCCGGCTGCCACGTGCGGCTGGGCGCTCGCACCAGAGGACCTGCACACACACATGCCCCAGTCAAGTGAGAACGTCCAGCTCACGGGTTCAAAGTGCACAGGTAGTCGGCAGACCTGGGACCGGCAGCAGCCCCTTCTGTATTTCCAGGACTATTTTGAATTGTCACAGGTGTGCTTCCGCGGTTTTTCCACCAAACATGTTCGCAGAGCCACTTAAAGGAAAAGCCCCTTAAAGACAGTCCCGTGAGCAACGCTCTGAGCAGAGCGCGACCTGCGCTCTCTAAGCGCCCGTGCTCCTCGCCGTCGCCTGCTTCCCCCAGGCCCTGGCCCGTCAGACCCAGGCCGGCCGAGGGGTGCGCAGTGGCGAGCAGGTGCGCTGCCCGGGCCGAGCATGTGCACACGGCCGCTGTTGCAGGGAGCCTCAGCACAAGGCAGCTGTGACGTCGCTGGGCTCGGAGGACGCCAGGCCCCGGGGGCGAGCGGGTGGGCGTGGCCGGCGGTGGCCACCTGGGTGCCTGGAATCCGCGGGGCCTGCCACCCCATGGGCAGCAGGGCCTCATCGGCCGGCCGGGGTCAGTCTTCCCGGATTAGGGGACAGCCTGCGGGGAGGCCCTTCTGTGACTCTGTTGAGCTTAAATCCCCTCAACACAGAACAAAGGGCTCCTCTGAGGTTTTTCTGAGTCCATGAACTGCTGTGGGGACGCACTTGGGTGAAGCAGGGCGTGAACACCCGCGTACCCCCAGACTGAGCCTGAGCGAGAGGCTGGAGGCAGCCCGGTGGTGGGACCGGCCGGGACAGGGAGGGAGACCAGGTAGGCGTGGATGTGGGGCGCCTCGGGCGGAGCTGGGCAGTCAGTGGGTGCTGAGCTTCCGGTGCCTCAGCCTCTGTCGGGACACCACGTGTGTCACCGCGGCGCAGTCAGCTGTCCCTGTGCACACACCGAGGCCGGACACAGCTGCCGGCCCGGGGCCGGGCGCCTCTGGGTGCGGGAGAGGGCGTGGGGCTCCGCCCCTTCCGGTCGGCTGCCCGGGGTTGTGTCCTTTATGCCACACCAGCGAGGGTAAGTGACCGTTGCTCTGGGTTCTGGGAGGCGTTCTAGCTGATTATGAGACCTGAGGGGGGCCCCGGGGAGACCCAGCTCACAGGCCGCTGGACAGAGGTGCAGGTGGGACAAGCGGCCGCTGTCGGAGCAGGGGCGGCACGCTCAGCCTGTGGGCTCCGCGAGGGCTCTGGGAGGGGCGTCCGAACCGAACTGGGCTGCAGGACACCCAGCCGGTGCGCGGAGGTGGGAGAAGGGGCTGGAGCGGGAAAGGCCACGTGCTTGGCGCCCCAGCAAGCCCGTAGTAACGCTGCATCTCACAGAGCTCCGTGCAGGGACATGCGACGTGGCTGACCTGCCACCGTGCAGGGGAGACTCAGCCTAGGGAGGGCCCCTCCTCGACCCCCCACCCGCCAAAGTGCTCCTGGCATCCTCCTGAGTGTGCGGAGTTGGCACAGGACTCCATGGGGGCCAGCGGCGGGGTGGCCCTCCCCGAAACACTTCATTAACTAAACACGTTCATTAAGGATCGTCTTTGTGCCAGACCCTGGGCTGGGCACCGCAGGCACAGGGAGAAGGGCAGGGCACCATCTTCTGGGGGGTTGTCACTCGTCACGTAAGAGGCGTGGAGTGTGGGCGGCGTGTCCCGTCCCGGGCTGGGTGCTGAGGTGCCGCGTGGTCGGGGGGCGTGGCCCGGGGGACCCTTGCGGAGCTTCACGGCCGAGCTTTCCCCGGGTGCGTCTCCCCTGCCAGTTCAACCCTCCTTCTTTCCTTTCTGCCTCTGGTTTTTTCCTTAATAAGCAGGGTTTTGCTATTAATAACCATCAAGAACATCACGTGTGTGTGTCCTGGGTTATATTTTCAGGATGCTGCTACCAGTAGAGGCATAATAACTTTTAAGTGAAACACAGTGTTCTGGAAAGGAAACTAATTTCCCCACAGGATTCCATTATAATTTCCTCCTGGTTCTACCAAAGATGATGTGAAATGTTACTGTGATGTACGCACTGATATTTGACAGTGGCGATGAGGATGATGATGATGAGGAGGAGGAGGAGGATGGCGATGAGGATGAGGATGAGGACGGTGATTCCGGTGGTGGCGGTGGTGGCGGTGATGACAGCAACCCTAATAATGCTACGGGCGTGTATGTTGGGTCTCTTAGCTTTTTGAAGATCTGTCTTCCCTCAGGTGTCCCTCCTTACTCTTGGGGGCGGGAGAGCCATTGTCCGCACACATCTGGTTAGTCGAGTGCGTGCTGTGCGTCGTGGCCCGTGATAGGTCCTCTGTGACATCCTCCCGACCCTCTGCCGGCCCGGGGGAGGGGGACACCCTCTCACAGGCAGGTGGTGACTCAGCTGGAGGCTGAGCGTTGGGGGCCAGGGTGGCACCTGGAACACTGTCCGGTGCTGGTGAGGGGTAGTGAGCGCTACTCATCGCTGTTGGTCCTGTTTAAACCCCGCAGAGGCACTGCCTCCTCCTTCCCAGCTCTCGGGCTCGCTTTCCAGGGCGAAGACAGTTTACCTCCGAGGAAGTGCTGACACTCACAGCTCCTCACGCCCGCAGAGGGTCCTTCTCCACCTCAGGGACGATCCGCCTTTTATTCCGCGCCCCCCGCCCCCCACCCCAGCACGCTGGGCACTCTGCAGCCAGGCAGGCGCACCTACCATCGCCCTGACAGGGGATGCGTGGCGCCTCGCAGCCCCCTGTCCCGCCCTCGTCCTCCTTGGAGGGACTGGCAGCGTGCGGGCACGCCGCCGCGCTGACGGTCGGGTGCTCAGGGAGAGGGAGGAAGGGCGCTGTGCCTTGAAAAAGCAGCAATGCGCCCGGGGGAAGCCGCGAGCACTCCTGCCTCCTTTGCGGTGTGGCCGCCCTTTGGTCAGGTGGCTGCTGGCTGACCGGGGGGCAAGCAGTGTGCCCCGCCCAAGACTGCAGCACGGGGTCCCCCGCCGGGCGCAGCACCCGGCTGCCAGGCTGAACACGTGCCCAGCCTCTCCCTCGCACACGTGTGGACAACGTGCGCGTCCTGGAGAGAGACCGGCCTGAGTGCATTTCCATGGGCCCTCAGTCCGCATTTCGGGGCCCAGGTAACCCCGCTCTGAGCCTGAGAAGCTGAGCGCGGGGCTCCCCTGCGGACCCCGCCCTGCGCAGCCGCCCCAGCCCTTTTGCTCTCTCCAAGGCAGTGCCCTCTCTAGAGGAAACCGGGCGGAACAGACGTGGCTGCGGGCGGGCTCGCTCCACGGTCACGGGTGGCGGCTGCGCCCGGGCGTGGGTGGGAGGGCCCGTCGCTCCGTGTCCACATCCGCGGACGCCCAGCCCATGCCCTTGACGTCCGGGGCAGAAACCCCTGCGTGGCGCTCAGTGACGTCTGCGCCTGGCGACTGCTTTCCTTGGGGTCTCGCCTCCCAGGAATACGAAAGGTTATTCGGGGGTCTTCCAGGCTCTCTAAAGGCCTGTTGGGGCGAGAATGAGCTCTGAGCGTCGTGCGTGCAGAATCTCTGATCTAACGGGCGCTCGCCGACGTTAAGCGAATTTATCTAACGAGAAGCCTCCGTTTTCCTCCATCTCGTTCTAAACGAAGAAGGCGATGGAGGAGGGGGGTTCGCCCCGAGGCCCTCCTCAGCGGCCGTCCACGGAGGGGTCTGGGGCGGGCCGGTCGTGCCCCCCAACCAGCTTCGCTCCCTGTCCCCTCCCACTGCGTTGGGTATAGTACTTCTCCACTGTTGCAATGGATGACACCTGCCTTCTGTCATATGGTCACGCATCCCACACACACGTTGGTCTGTAATGAAATGGAGTCAGTTGTCACACCGACCGTTTTGCTGTGGTTTCTCTCCTTTCTCACCAGAATTACATTCTTTGAATCTTTGATATTCCAACATATTTGTGTCTCTGTATGATATTCGAATGCCCGTCTAGTGGAGAAAACAGAAGGTCTCCGAAGGCCGTGCAGGCCTGGTGTGCCGTCTCGCGGAACTGAGCAGTTCTGGGAGGCGGCGGAGGCTGCCGGGGGATCCTTTCCCCGCACGAGCATCTCAGCACGTTTGCCGCACGCTCAGGGGGCTCCTTTGTGATTACGAAACGTGCTCCGCGGGCGCGCGAGTCTCCCGGCTTCTCTTCCCTGAACTCAGCGGTGCTTTGCTCCTGAGAGCCAGGCTCGATTTCGCTGTGCTGACACTTTCTTCTATGGCTTCTTTTGCGTCTTCTCTTCAGTTTGATTCTGCGGGTCACAGACACCAATTATGGGCCCGTCAGACATTTTCGATTTGTTCTATTATTTCCTCTCTCAAAAGCCTCAAATTGTTGCTTAGTTGTTCTTTATTTAATTCCGTGTTCGCAGTGGTGCGCACCGCACACCTCCCAGGAGCGTCTGCCTGCCTTTGGGAGCCGCCCTCCCGACGGGCACTCATCGTGGAGAGCTGCTCCGCTCCTGCCCCTCGGAGCCCGGCTGCCCTGCCCCCTCCGTGGGCTCGGCCCTGTGTCCCTAGCGCTGCGAGAGCCACGCGGCGGCCTTGGCTTGTCTCCCAGGGCCTAGTCCTGAGATTCCGGGGTCCTCGATGGCATTGCTTCCCTGGTGACCCCCCTTTCTTTCTTTTACTCTGTATCTGACTCAAATCTCTTTGTGATCGCTGGTGACTCACTGGTCTCTATTTCCCTGGGTCTTTCCTGCGTTGTGCACAGAAAACCCCACATCCTGGGACCCTGCTCAGTCCTGGGCAAACTGGGACTATTGGTCCGCCGGTGCTGGATCAACGGTTCTGGGTGAGACCCGTGCAGGGACTGGCTAGGGTCTTCTGGGTTTTTGGTAAAGCGCCCCGAATGGGAGGCTGTTGGCTTCCGTGAGATCCGGGGGACACGCTGTCGGGGGGAGCGGGCCCTTGCCTGGAGTCCCCCGCTTTCTCCGCCCTGATTCCTACCTACCTGTTTCCCTCCTTCCTCCTCCTGGAACCAGGTTGTGTTTTTTCTTTTTTTTTTTTTTTTGTAGAAGGAGTTTTTGCAGCGGCGGTCTTTCTTTCTAAATTAACAGCAGCCATATGGTTTTCGTACTTAAAATATGCCAGTTCCTATGGCTCCAAAAGACATTTTTCTTAAGCTTTTGATATTTACTATGGATTGAATTTTATTTTCCATCTAAGCCATAAAATCCCTCCTCCTCGCCAAGGAACTGCTTGCCTCGGACAGGGGCTGCGGGCGCCGCGGGGACCGTGGTCCGCGCCTCGGCATTTCGGGGCGCTCCGCGTCCTCCTGCTGTCTTGTACGCACAGAGGGTCGGCCTGGGTGAAGGGCAGCTGGTGGCCTGGCGGTTCCGGCGGCCCCATCCCAGTGACACAGGCGTGGTGAAGACGCCGCCTTATAGACGGCACAGGGGGGCCAGCCCGAAGCCATCTGCCCTCTTCGGCAGCCGGCAAAGCCATATGGCCCAGGAAGGGCCCCGGGAGGAAGCGCCCCGGGAGGAAGCCTGGGGACGGCCAGGGCCGGAGGAAGGAGCGGCCGGCCGGCCAGTGCAGAGGTGGCCGTGTGAGCGGCGCCCCCGCGCCTCCCGGCTCGCGGAGGACCCGTTATTTCAGGGCCCTGATGGGGTTAAATCGCGGACGGGGCTGAGCTGCGGCGGAGGCCTGTCTCACGGGGTGGCCAAAAGCGGCCGTGGACCATCGCCCGGGCCGTGTGGATCGGCAGGCGAGGAGCGCGCAGGACTTGCCGGTTGGGTTTGGCAGCAGCTAATGAAACCGTAAAATGCGTGGCTGATAAGAGGGGCGTTTGCGAGAGGTGAGTTAGTTTGGTTTTCTTTCGTGGTCGACTACGGACCGTAGGCCACGGGCTTGAGGGCAAACAGAGAGCCCGACACGGCTTCCGAAGACCTGCCCTCTGTGACTCCCCACAGCCCCAGACTCAGACCCGGGCCGGCGCGGACGGCAGGCTGCCCACAGAGAGGCGGGGAGACGCCGTGGCCCCACACCGCCCGCCGCCTCCCTGGGGCCGGCCTCGGCTCCGCCCCGCCCCCAGCCCCGCCCCCAGCCCCGCCATCCCGCCCCATTTAGGGGGTGGGGCTTTCCTCCATGCTCTGGTCAGACGCCCTGAACTCACCTGGACTGTGAATGGTTGAGGGCCCGTGTCGCCTCCTGCCGCACCCTGCCCGCGGCTCATCTTGGCTGTTAGCGTGGATCTGGTTCCCCTCACGTGTGTTTGGTGCCCTGTGGGAGGCAGGCCATGCTGCCAGGACCCTGGGGGCCCATTTCACGCTCGGACCCACCTGGGGCTGCTCCTGGTCTTGGTGGGGAGTGTGGCCGTGCCCACAAAGCGGTCATGCTCCGGAGCAGGGGCAGAGCGGCCTTGATGGCAGCGTGGCCCGCCTGCCAGGCCACTGCGGCCCCTCCCGCCGGGGTCAGCGCGCGGGGCCCTGGGCAGGACCCGGAGGAGCCGGGCTCCCAGCTGGTCCCAGCCGGTCAGCGGACCCTGCGGGGTCCCAGTGCTGAGCCTGGGGGACCTGGGATGTGCGTCCCGAGCCAGGTGGTAACAGAGGCGCCGGCTGAGAGCACCCCTTCCTCCTCTGGGCACAGGCCCAGGAGGTTCAAGGCCAAGGCCATCTCACCAGGGACAGGGTGCGCCCCCGCAAACCACAACAGAGCTGTAGCTGGGCAGAGGAGGTGGGGAGCTTCCTGCAGAAACACTCACCCATCACCCCCGGTGGGAGGGCGGCGGGGGCTGGGCAGCGTGTCCACCGCAGTCCTAGTGGCCGTGCGGGGTCCGAAGGGGCAGCTGGCCACCCCCAGAGTAACCTCCCCCGACGCTCTGGGTGACGCGTGGGGTCTGGCGATTGTTCCTTCTGAGAATCCTTTCTGCTCCAGGACAGCGAGTCTGGCCATGGTCCTCAGGCTGAGCCAGCGAGGGCTGGGCCCGCCGGAGGGACATCTTCATCTTCGACAGCTGCTTCCGGCGCCAGTCGCCCCCGGGTTGGGGGCCACTCTGTGTAGGCGTTGCTGGCGCCCGCAGGTGTGTTTGGCTACAAAGTCTCCGTTTACGACCCGTTTTAAGCATCGTTGTTTCACTCCGGGGAACTGGGAGCCGCCCCCGGTGGGCTCGGTGCGGAAGGCAGAGGAGCTCCGGCCAAGCGGGGGCTTCTGCCAGGAACCGGGGCTTTCCAGGGGCCAGGGAAGAGAAGCCGCTGACTAACAGTGCCTCGGGAGAGGGGCGTCCACGTTGCCAAGGAGACGCCACTGTGACCTCGGCTGCCCAAGCGCAGTACCCCGCCCACCCACACACCTGTCTGTCCAAATCTCATCTGTGGGGGAGGAGGCGGGGAGCTGACTGCAGAAACGGGCACAGTGGGGCGTCCCTGCGCCCCCTGCATGCGGCGAGGAAGCAGCGGCCCCCCGGAGGCCCCCGCGCAGCCTCCTGAGCTGCCCCGAGGGTCAGAGCCACGCCTGGCTCTCGCGGCTTGAGAAGGCGTGCCCGCAAAGGCGCACTGCTCCCCGTTAACCATTGCGACACCCGTCCCGCCCGAGGAAAGTAAGACACAGTGTTGGCAATTGGGACCGACGCGTACCTGGCCGTCACCGCCAATGCCATGGTCAACTCCGTCATGGCCACCCCACCTCCTGCGCCCCGAGCCCCGCTGGGCCGTCTGGGCGCCTTTTCCTGAATCTGGAAACATCCCTGGGGAGGGACGAAGCCAGGAGGCCCCCCGCCCCCCAGGCTGTGACCCAGGGGCGAGCGGCCCACAGCTGCACCTGCAGTGGACAGTGGCTGCCTCCCAGGAAGCAGACTTTGGGGACAGGACTCTGGGGCTGGCATCAGGCTCCACTGGCCAGTGACAGGAACCCCGTCCCCTGGCAGGCGGAGAGTCGTTAGTCCCCAACATGGGACTCACCTGTGCCTGTGGGAACAGGGACCCGAAGCAGGCGGACAGGTCTACACTGGCTCGTGTGACTCGCCTGTCACCGCGCACCCTGAGTCTGCAGCCACGCCACCCTCACGTGTGGGGCTACTTGGTCCAATGAGGGACGCCTTAAACTTGAGTTCC
The DNA here is from genome assembly GCF_021234165.1 of Pteronotus mesoamericanus. Taxonomy (NCBI): domain Eukaryota; kingdom Metazoa; phylum Chordata; class Mammalia; order Chiroptera; family Mormoopidae; genus Pteronotus; species Pteronotus mesoamericanus. Next base: position 6,211,824 of record NW_026555239.1, read on the forward strand.
CCATGAGCAGCACGCGGGGCTGCTGTGTCGGGGTGCCTGTCCGTCCCCGAGCGGCGCCGTGGCGGGGCGGGGACGGTGGGCAGGAGCTCCGTGCAGAACCGTACCACGCTGCCTCCGCGTCACCTCCCGGCTGCTGTCACGGGCGCTAGAAGCCCCACGGAAGCCAAACGATCCTTTTTAAGAAAACAAAAATGTAAAACTAAGTTCCTGCGGCCGGTGTCATGCCTTCGATCCGTCCTGAAGGTATTTTTCGCGCGTTTCTTTGCTAAGCCTGAGTTTTCCTGCGCATCTGACCGGAACATCCTCCTCATCTGTGTGCGGCGTGGGCTATTATTTTATTCTCTCACGGTTGCTAAGAGCACTTCCCGTATTAAGGGCATTGGCTGTTAGGCATTGTTATGACATTATTTTTGTTTTTTGTTTTTATCTGAAGTCTGCTCATGTTAATTTCATAGCCAAATTTGCTTTGGAATCCTTACGTGGCCTCACGTATAAACGTACACACACGGAGCTGGGGTCTCGCTCTCAGGGAGCGGGCTTGCCGGGAAGGGAGGCGAGCAACCTGCCACAGCCGATCTGCCCAAGTTCCGTGGCTGTGCTTCATCCGCCCTGGGAGAGCCCCGAGGCCGTCTGCGTGTGCCTGGGACTACGCTCTCCGGTGCGGCTGGGCTCCGAGCCCACATGCCGGCTTTGCCGGCCACCTCGCCGGCTGCCCCGTCCCAGCCCGCGTGCTGCATCCTCAGGATCAGGGCGGCTTCTCCCTTTTTACGTCTCCCCGGGCCCCCGCCACCTCGCTTTAATTGTTTTGACTGCATCTCCTATTGGACCTGCAAATCTCTTTTCCATTAGTCTCCTTCTTTTGCGGCGTTCATGGGCTGTTCTTAGCTATTTATTTTTCTAGGTAAATTTGAGAATCTCTTTGTCAAGATGGAGAAACGTTCTAATGGGATTTTGATTGCGATGACAAAAATGCATTTTTGAGCTTGGGGAGAGCTGAGCACAAGCTGAGTCTGAAAGCTTCTTGGCAGTGTCTTCCATGCGCGGCTGGGCTGCCGGGAGGTCGTCGGGGGAGAGTGTGCCCTGGGCCCCTCCACGTCTGGGGCTCGCCGGGTGCTCCCCCGCTGGGCAACGGGCCGACCCTCCCCTGCAGGCCTCGCCCCTGCGGCCCCTGCTTGTGCTGGGGTTTGGGGCAGGCGTGAGCAGGGGGCCCCGGGTCCTCTTCTTACTCCTCAAACATGGCGGGGCCCTCTCGAGGCCGTGTGTCTTAGAAGTTCATCCAGCGCTGCTGGTAGGGAGACAGACAGTGACCACGGCCTTGGAAAGAGAGAGCAGGGAGGAGAAGGCCTTCCAAATCCCAAGGTCGCCCGGCTGGCGGCAAGGTCACCAGGTCCCGGCCCTGGCCTGCCTCAGAACGTCTCTCACCGCCTGGCTCACAGGCTGGCGTCGATGGCCAGCGGAGCCGGGCCCGCGGGAGCAGAGGCTGGGCCGCAGGCAGCACGGCAGGGAGAGGCGGGGGGCTGGGCGCCCGCGTGTCCACACTTCACAGACGGACGGGCCGGCTGCTCTCGCGTGATGCGCAGTGGGCGCCCGCAGGGGTCCACAGCGCGGCGCACGCTCCCGTCGGCAAACCAGCTCCTTGGCGGGGCTCACGGCGGGTGGCCCTGGCCAGTCTCACTCTGCCCGGGTGCCTTTCCTTATCATGCGCGGTCTCTTCCGCCCCTGGAGGCTGCGGACGCCCGGGAAGCGGCCTTATCACGCCAAGGGGTGCCCCTCTGTCCCTCCGGAGGAGACTCACGACCGCATCTGCAAAGCCCTGTGTTCGCCTCCCGCCACTGCCCCATCCCAGCAGCCTCTGAAAGAAACCCCGGAGAGAGTGAGTGACTGGAGCCGCAGACACTGTCCCTGGGATGTCCTGACACGTCTGTGATGCCCGGGTGACACTCAGTCTCCTGTCCAGGGGTCCTCCTGATTTTCGTGGCGTGGCCTCTTTCCATTCGGAAGGAGGCAGCAGGGTGGGCAGGAGGCGGGGGCGAAGGGTGCGTCCCCAGGGCTGGAGGAAGCGAGTCCGGGCGCTCTGGCATCGGCAGGCCCGCAGCCCAGTGGGCTCTGGGTTCCTGCCGGCACCAGCCGCCGAGACGCACGTTCGACAGGAAGGAGCCCCAGGGCCCCAGCAGCTGGAAACCCGTCTGCCTGGCAACGGAGACGGGAGAGGCCGCCCCAGGCGCGGCTGGAGGGGCAGGGGCCCCGCTTTTTCTTGTCAAGCACGACCCAAGGGGACGTGCCAGGCTCCCAGCTCCTGTACCGCGTCATCTGCTGGGCCAGGTGGCCCGTTGTTCCAGACGCTGCCCGCAGGGCTGACCCTGCTGGGGACGCTGCCCGGGAGGAGCTGGGGCAGGGCCGGGCCTGCCCGGGGCCCTGGGAGCCTCCGCCCCCCGGCTGCCCTCCAGAGCCTGTGAAGGACTCGCGCGGCAGCCTGGGCTTCTGCAGGTTCCTGACAAACGAGACTGATTCTGACAGGAGAGGTTTTGCTTTGTTTCTGAATTTCACGTCATTAATATTTTTTCCTCCTAAATACAGTGTCTCAGAGAGTCTGGAAGTTCAAAGGCATGTCTGTGAATTCGTTTCTAGCAGATAAAGTACCACCAGAGACTCTCGGGCTCGGGAGGCACCTGGAACCCTGTAGCCCTCGCCTGCCTGCCCTTAATTGGTGGGGAAACTGAGGCCCGCAGTGGGGAGGCGGCCTGCCTCCGTCGCCTCGACACCGAGAGGCTCCGCTGCCGCTGATCTGTCCTGACTCCACCAGTCGCTCAGCCACTCGGCCGCCAGCTGGGAGGGGCCCAGGGCCCGGTGACGGAGCAGGACCCTGGGAGGAGGGCCTGACACCACACGCTTCCCCATCGGGCCGCGGGGAGGGGAGTGGAGGGCACGGGGTTGGCTTGAGGGGCTGTGGGAAGCAGGGCGGGTCTGCACCGCTGGCCCGTGGGGCGGTGGGAGCATCGTGGGGCGGACGGTCGCAGGATGGAGGCCGGACGGACCGGGGGGTCTTTGAACCATGCCTCTGAGCCGGCACAGGGCCGGTGCGGACGGGAGGAAGGACGGCCGCGGCCGAGAGCCGCGTGCGGCTGTTAAACGTGGCGTTCTGTGCCGACCGAGGGCGAGGCCCTGTCGGGGTGAGCCTGGCCCCTGAACAGGGAGGGACCTGGCAGGGCTGAGCCAGGAGGGTCTGAGCCGCCGGTCTGGGGAGGCTAAGCCGAGCGCGAGGCCAAAACAGCGTCGCTAACCTGAGGGCCAACCTTTTGTGTCCTGGGGGGCAGTGCCGTCCTGGCCTGCGGGCTCGGCTCCAGGGGACACCATATGGTCCCTCGGTCCACACCGGTGAGCGATGAGGTCAGAGCCTGGCCCGGCCTCTAGCGCTCAGCTCCTTAGACAAAGGCACCACCTCGAAGCGTCGATTCAGGCCCAGCTGGGCTGCCGGACGGCGGCCTGGGGCGGGGCTGGAAGTCGCGCTTTGGCTTTGAGACCTGCCCGCCCACGGCCTGGCTGTCGGCCAGTCCCCTGTCCCCTCTGCCCTCATCCTCTGCCCTCGGGGGCCAGAACCCGCCCGCCCTGTCCTGCCTGGCCCCGTCCACGTCCTCGCTCCATCCTCTTGCCCGTCAGTCACCACGCTCCGGAGTCACGGCCACCAGGGCCCGCCCCACTCCACCCCGCACCAGGTGTCCACAGCCCAGGGCCCCCCCTCCTGAAGTCCCCCCTCTTCCCGACGCCCACCAGTCCCGGCTCCTTGCTTGAACTAGAGTTGAACCTATAGGAATATAGAGCAATCAGGGCAGAAGACAGTGGGCCTATCTATTCTAAGCAATGAAGGAAAAAACTGCCAACCAAGATTCCTGTATCTACCAAAACTGTCCTTCAGAAACGGGGGAGAAATCACGACATTCCCACAGAAACAGCAGCCGAAGGCGTGCGTGGCCGGCGGACCCGAGCGGCCGGAGCCGCCCCCAGGAGCCCCGCACGTGACAGGAAAGGATGCGCGGCAGGAAAGGTCACTCCAAGCCGTACGGAGAAAGAAAAACCTCAGTGACAAATTTTATTCTCACTTTGTAGCACCAATTGTTTTTTGTTCTCTACATGACTTAAGAGAATAATGCATTAAAAAACAATTACTAGTCTATGTTTTTGGACATACTATGTATAAAAATGTCACTTTGTGAGATCAATAGCTGAACAAGAAAGAGAGCTGCACAGGAGCAGAGGTTTTTGTTATTGGTGGTAAATCAGTGTAAATTAAAATTAGAGCATTATAAACAGGACACAAAACCACTAACTCTAGAGATAAGTAAAGGGCGCCTTATTAAAAGTAAGGATTTCTAAGCATCACAGTAAGCACTTCCTTCATCAAAGGACAACTTTAAGAGTAAAATGACAAGCCACAGACAAGGAGGAAGCCTTGATGATACGTTTGCAGTATGTACATCTAATATATAAAAACAACTCTTACATTTCCCTAGTAGAAGAGACAGCCAATCAAAGGTGGGCAAAAGACCCGAACAGCTCCTTCACAAAAGAAGCTCCCAAAAGGCCGGCCAATATGGAAAGGGGACCCGTTGTATTAGTCCTCAGATAAATGCATTTTCAATAGCACAGAGAACTACAACTGCGTTCTCAGCTCAATGATTTAAATGTGAAGACTGACCGTAGCGAGGGATGGCCAAGAGGCGGAGCGGCCGGCGCTCTACCAGAGCAGCCGCCGGAGTGGAAACGGGGACCGCACGTTGGAACGCGGCACGACGTTATCGACCAGCAATGAACAGATGCCCCCGCTGCGACCCACTAACCCTGCCTGGGGAGGGTACGCCTCCCAGGAATGTGTGCACGTGTCCGTGGGGACACACACGCCCCAGGGCACGTTCTACCAGCCGACCCTGGGGCACAGCGCCTGTCCACCAGCGGCCGAACACCCGCACGCGATCGGCTCTGGCCAGGGACCCCAACTGCCTATGTGCTGTCCCCTCCCTGGCAGACCTGTGACTCCCACTGCGAAGATGTCCTCACGCTCAGAGCCCACGAAGGTGACCTTACGTGGCGAAGGGGACTCCACCGCCGTGATGAAGGGTCTGAGATGGGACCTGACCCGGGACCATCCAGGCGGGTCCAGTGTTGTCACCGGGCCCCCCCGGGGGGAAGACAGGAGGGTCAGGGAAGGGGATGGGACGACAGGAGCACCAGGCAGAGACGCAGGACGGACTGGAACACAGAGGCCGCGGGCGCTGAGGGCGCAGGAAGGGTCCGGGAGCCGAGGGAGGCCCGCAGCCCCGGGCGCGCGCGGGGAAGGCCGGAAGCGAACTCCGCCCGGAGCCTCGGGAAGGGACGCGGAAGGGACGCTTTGGGGTCTTCAGGACCGGGAGGCAGGGAGTCTGGGTTGCCTCCGACTGCGCTGCTCGGGGCACTTCTCGTAGGAGCCGTGAGAAATGAACACAGCCTTCAGCCGCCCTCCGCTCCCTGTCGCGGGCTTGGCTTCTCGGCCTTCACAGCCGTCCATCTCTCCTTCCCCACTGGGCTCCTTGTCTCCGTAAACATCCGCCCGAGACTCCTCCAGGGCTACGCGCCCGCCCTCGCCGTTGGGGACCGTGTTCTCAGGCGCCCGAATGCAGGCAGGGCGCCACCAGGCTCCGCTCTGAAAGCCTCCTCCCAGCCGAGAAGATGCCGGTCTACCCGCGGCCCCCGGGGGCCTGGAACAGGCAGGTAATTCTGCTTCACGGTGCAGAAGGCATTATGGAATGTTCCAGCACCACGGTGCAGAGGGCATGATGGGATGTTCCAATTAAAGGTGCTTTAATTACTCCAGTCCCAGGGCTGGCCGGGTCTTCCGGCCTCCTGATAAGAGCGCAAATGGAGTTCCTGGGGACAACTGTCCAGGCCAACCTGCACAGCTGCTTGTCCCTTCGGAATGCGCTTTAATTATGCGGAGCCAGCAACAAGGCTCCGCTGGGAGGCGGGGTTGCGTCACCCCTTCAGGGGCAGAGAGGGAGGGGGCTGCTCTGCTCGGCGCTCCCCCAGCCTTGCTCCCCTGCTCCCACTCTGTCACCTTCCCGGGCTTGTGGGCGAAGAACGGGCAGACGCCTGCGTGACGCTTGTCTGGAAATGGTTGGAAGCCCCAGGACCCACCTCACAGATCTGGGCTCCCAGACGCTGGCTGCCCACGTGGCGCGTGGGGGTGTCCAGTGCGTGGAGCTTCACACCCCAAGTCCTTTCACCCAAGTGTCTGATTTTGTGGGAGGGAAAACAGGGCCACAGGCGGCGGGGGGGCGCCTCGGAGGCCACGCAGCACAGAGGGGCCCCAGCCCGTCCCCAGAGCCCGCCAGGCGCCCCCGCGGGCCAGGCCCCACGTGTGAGACGAGCAGATGGCTGGCCACGCAGGTCGATTCGGCCTGGTGGTCTCAGCTACACGCCCCACCCGCCCCGCCCCTGCCTGTGGAGGGTGGGGGCCCTGCCCCAGGGCGGTCGGGGGTCACTCAGGGCAGGGGTTTTCCAGCCTCAAAGACACCAAGGGTGTGGCAGACGCCCCATCAAGCCCCTCTCCCCCTCGGTGACGGTGACGGTGACGTGGCTTGGCCGGTCAGCATTTGGGGACAGGAGCCTGCGTTTGACACAGCCGATTCCCCAGGGCACAGCATGAAACCCTCAGGCCACGGGTTTAAGGAGAGCCTGGTGGGGAAGGGTGGTCCTCGGGGGCCAGCAAGCCCTTGCTCGGGGCCGAAAGGCTTTGCAGGGAGGAGGAAGAGCGGGATTAAGGGTCGGCGGGGGGTGGGGCAGGAGGGAGGCTGTCGGGTGGAGGTTGGCGTGTGGGCGCTCCAGGACTTGCGGGCTTTAAGAATGGATGGGGGTGCTTGGGTCTCCCGTAAGCACCCGCTGAGCAGAAGCCATGGGGAGGGGGGCCCGGGGGCCCAGGCAGCCCGGAAGCTCAGGACAGTGCGGCAGGGGAACCGGCCGTGCGCGTGGGGCAGGGGTAAGAGAGTCCGCGGGCTGCCCCTGCTGGATGAAGGCCACGCTCTATGCGCAGGAGCAGCGCTGCCTACGGCGCCGCTCTGCAGCTGAGCCCGGGACGTGGAGTCCAAGTCCGCACCGCGTGCCGTTGGGACCCGGCGGGAACGGCCTTCCCAGGGGGAGAGCCTGGGCGCTACCCTGCCCCGGGCAGGCCCTCGCCGTCCCTCAGGAGAGCGACGCCCCCAGAGCGCATCCTGCGGGGTGGGGAGATGAGCAACAGGGCGGGGCGGCACCTGTCACCGCGGCCGGACAAGGTCAGCCACTGCCCCGGGCCCAGGCAGCAAGGGCAGGGCAGCCTCACGCCTTAGGGACCCGAGTCCCTCCCGGGGGGGCTCGCTCGCTGGGCCATCGATCAGGACAGGCTCGAAGTCAGTGTGGGCAGTGACCTATCTCCACGGTGACAGTACCATCAGCCCTCCCTTTTCTTCAGTTTGGAGAGAAGGACTCATTTTGTCCTCATTTTCATCCCACGCTTGAGAAACCAGAGACTCAGGTGAGGATCTTTCCAAGGCTACGCACAGACCAAGTGGCGTGTTAGAGTCTTGCATGCCGGTCCGCCCAAAGCACACACGCTTCTCCATACGTCGCTGTCGGCAGTGTTTTGGGCTCGCAGGCTCATGAGGGGCCGTGCGCGGTCCCCCCCACTGCTCGGCCCTCTGTCTCTTCGCTCTTCACAAGTCGCCTCTGAGGTCGCTCCCGCCTCCCCTTCTCCCCAGACCCTGCCTCCCCTCCCTGCTTCCTCCCACAGAGCCCCTCTTCCCAGCATGCTTTACGGGCTCTTACATACTCGTGCAACATGGAATGATAAGAGTTATATGTTCCTCTTAAATTTCCACGTGTCATTGTGCGTAGATCTATTTCTGCATTTTTTCTCTCAATGCTATGTTTTAAAAACTTCACCTCCATTGGTGCGTGGACCGCTAACCTTTGATTCTCAGTGCGCATTGACCACATCCGATCTATTTCGTGCCCTTTGCCAGGGGGCCCTGGACGACCTCTGTCTCCTGCTCCGCCCCCAAACACACGTGGCAGTCTCTTCGCACGCGAGCCTCTGTGAAGGTCTGCGGGTCTTCCCGGGGAGCAGGTGCGCTGGAGCAGAGGCGACACCCCAGCCGGGCACCCGGGGCAGAGCCCGCTCGGCATCCGGGCTGGCCTGGCCGGCCGCTCCCCCACCAGCGGCACCCGGGGGTGTCTCTCTCGCATCCTCCCTGACCTTTCCACCCTCGGGAAAGTTTTGCCAACAAGAAGGCCGGGGGCGCAATGAGACCTTGTGCTGCTTGGAGGCTGCAGCCCCGAGATTCCCGATGCGGCTGTGGCTTTTCATCGCGGGAGTGCCCACGCTTCCCCTCGCCCGACAGGCCTGCGACGCGCCTGGCCCCTTGTGAAATCTATCGTCTCCGTCTCCTTCGTTTTCAACAGTGCCTTGCACATTCTAGATGTCAATTTCTCACGCTCTTTCTTTTTGAAGCAGCAAACTTCGCCTCCCAGTCTGTCACCTGCTCACTCTGATGATGCTCTTGTACCTGGAACCCAAGTCGGCAATGTCGCTGTGGTGGAATCCATTGTTGTTTGCCGTAGATTTGGTAACTTTTGGGTGTTATACAAGAAGGGCATATCGAATTCGAGGTAAAGTCCTCTCCAATACTTTATCCTGCTTCTTGCATTGAGGGTTTTAACTGATGTAGAGGCCCTGTTCCTTAGGTTTGTGGGAGGCTCCGGTTTTTGTTTTGCGTGCGGGGTGGGCAAGCTTACGCTCTGTCACCCATGAAAGAAGTCTAGTCCTTTCTCGCCAAGTGCGATGTCACCTCGCTCATGAAGCAGGTCCTGAACACACAGGGGTCTGCTGCTGACCCTTCTGTCTTCTTCCACTTATTGGCTTACTATTTCTATGCCCAAACCACATTCAAAACAACCGGCATTCTGTAGAATTTCTTTATATGATGTCGGCCAGGTTCCCTTTCATTCTTCCCCCTCGTTCTGAAACTAGTTTTTTAACAGACTTTTTATGCTTCCATATAAATGATAGACTAAGATTGTTGCAGCTGACAAACATTTTTGTTGAAAACTGTCACTGGAATCTCATGAGAATGTGGCTTTGATGGAGAATTACAATTGCCGTTTCTTCAAACGTTAAGCTGTCCCATCATCAAATATGGTGTATTTTCCCTTTATTCTAATCTTTCTTGGGAGCCTTGCATGAAGTTTAAAACTTTCTCCATTAAGGTCTCAGGAATTCTTTATCAGATTTATGCTTAGACGCACTGTAGTCCTCCTGGCTCCTGGGGTGCACGTGGCGTTCGAGGCGGAAGGCTCCCGCGTGAAGAGCACCGTTGCGTCGTGCCTTGCACCTCTCAGTTCTGGAGGCCCCTTGCCAAGTCCAATATTTTGGGTATTGATTCTGGAGTTTCCTGTTTAGATGAGCATGTCACCGACCAACAAGGGTAGCGTTTACTCTTCCTGAGACACTCTCCTGCCTCGTGTGGACCCTTCTCTTCACGCCCCCGAGGCCAGCGCATCGCCAGGGGAGATGACAATGGCTGAGTTTCTCTGGATTCGGTCTTGGAGGCTCCGCGCGGCAGCCGAGCCCGCTGAGTGTGGAGCGCGCTGCAGAGCGAGGGCGCGCGGTTCTTTTCCACCTGAGAAAGTGCCCCTTCATCTCCCGGTGTCTGAGATTTCATGTAAAAATCTGTTGGCTATGTCCAAGTGCATTTTTTTTTATTCTACTGACCCGGTTATAATGATATAAACTATATTATATAATATTAATAGTGTATATGTTATATATAAATATACTATATTAATATATTATATTAATACTATTGTTATATATTATTATATAGAACATTATTATACAATAATGTATGATATAAAATTATATAACATATAATAGGTACTATTTTATATCTATACTTGGCTTAGTACCTTGGGGTGGTAAACTACATCCACAGATTTTGGGATGTTAAACCTTCTTTTCTTTCCTTTGCTAAATGCTATTTTAGCTCATATATTATTTTTAACACGATGTCACAGTCAATTTGTAAGCATGCAAATAAGACTATTCATTAGTGAAATGAGCTTATGCTCTGCCTCTCGAAGTGTGTGCATGTGTGTGTTTGTTTTGCCAGCCTCGCAATCAGCCTGGCACCAGGGGGTGAGGAGTCATGGAACCCTGACCCGCAACAGCCTGCAGCTCCCAGGGCCCAGGTCCTGCCGCCTTTGAACTTGGGTTTCTAGGCCGATTCTATTGTTTTGCGTCGCTTCCCCTCCAGGAGGCTTAATTACCAAGGCACGTTTTAAACGGAAATTTCCTATTTTCTTCCTGCTCCAACTGGGAATCTAATACTTTTCTAGAAATGCATTCATTTCGCCTGTTTCCAAATTTATGCCTTTATTATTTTTTTTAATCGCTGTTGTTTACATAGTTAACTTTCTCTTTCGAATTCCGATTTTGTAAATTTGCATCTTTCCCTCATTTTATGGATCAGATTTGCCAGAAGCTGGTACATTTTACTAATCTTTTAAAGAAGCCGCTTCGGGTTTGGTTTGTGGGCTCTATTTTCCTGCTTTGTGTCATTACCTGTTTTTGTTTCTTTGTTGTTGTTATTACATTTCCTTTCTTCTTATCTGTTTGGGTTGTTCCTGCTTCTCCTTTTGTCTTCTCCCTGAATGAAAGCTTAGCTCGATTCTTTGAATTTTCTTACTTTCTGATCACTGTGTTTAGGCGCTCGCAGCTGTTGGGGCGGCGTGGCCTCGCTCTTCCACAGCTCTCCCACGCTTTGCCCATCCGAAGGGCCTTTCAGCAGGACAGGGCTTTCTGCGGCTGGACCCTCGGTGGGCGCTGCGTCTGTCTGCGGGCACCCCTTGTGGCTGGTGACCGACAGCTGCGCGGGGCTCGCCGGCCTGGGCCTGTGCGGGTCCCTCCGCCCGCTGCCAGAGCCGCCTTCCGCGCGCGCGCGCGCACACACATATATTCTGCTTTGAGGTTTTTATGAGCCTTGTCATTCAAGTTTTACATGTATTTATAGTTCTTTGGTTTTGACTTAAAAAAAATTTTTTTCCCCCTCTGATCTACCCGTTTCTAAGGAGGCTTAGTTACGGTCCGGGACAGTCAATTTTCCTGTCTCGACTTCCCCTCGTAACCCTGCCAGTTGGTGCTTTATGTGCGGCGACACGGCGTTTTAAAGGCATATATATTCACAGCTCCTTCGTCTTCTTGATCTATTGTTCTGTTTGTCAGTAGATGCCGTCGCTCTTTGTCATTATGAGGCTTTTTGCCTTAGAATCTATTTAGTCTAATAATGAAAAGTGTTACTTGTACGTCTACAAATTTCTTACCAGCACAACCTTCGCAAGCTATGCGTAGGCCCGCCTTCCAGGGAGTTCACTCCTCGACTCAGGTGAGTTCCACGTCTGCTTTTATCTCTCATAAACCAATAAATCAGCGTCCTGGGCTTCCTGGGGCCACGCTGAGGGTGAAGGGCACCTCCTCACCCTCTTCCTCCCTCCCCTCCGTCCTTCCCTCCATCCTTTTCTCTCTCTTCTCCTATTTTCACTTTTTTCTGAGTTGTGACACAGCTGCATAGCGAACGGCACAGGCATGTGTACAGGCTGGGCGACGGGTAAAAGCGACGCCCCTGGCCCGCCCTGGGCAGCGCGGGCCATGGACAGGATGCACCAGCGGCCCGGAGCGCCGGGTGCCCCAGGCGACAGCTGCCTGGGCCGTGCGATGCTCGGGCCCCTGCCTGCGATTCCATCACCCGGCGCCCAGGTCTTGCACACGAGTGGCCTGCCCCCTTCCCTGCGCGCACACGGGCGGAAGCACACCTGTCCTCGTGTTGGCCTTGCGTCTGTGTCTCCCTCGTCCCCGGCACAGCCTCGCAGCTCCTGGGGCGCTGGCCCTGGGGACATGCTCTGCAGCGACGGCCACCGTCCCAGTGTGTCCTGCGGGTGCAAGCCGGGTGGCACGAGCAGGGTCGCACGTGCGCCTTGCAGGACGAGCCCACGGGGGTTTGCGGCTCGTGCACACGGACGCACTGCACGGTGTGCACCCCGCGGCTCGGCCCGGTGCCAGCGCGCCTGCCGACGCGGCGTCGTGATGCGAGCGTCACTGCGCACGCGCCTGGGCACCGCCTCCGCCGACTTGCGCGACAGGACCGCTCGGTGCGGGTGCGTTTTAAACTGACTGTTCAACCCCATGGGCCTGCGTTGGCCAAGGGCACGTCTTGCACCCCGCTGACCAAAAAGAGTATTTCTCATAGGTCTATCGCCCTTTTGTTTCTTCTTTTAAAGCGTCTGTTCCCGTCTTTGTCCCCTTTTCTCATCTGTTTGTTTATTTTACTGACTGTACGAGCTTTTTAATGCTGGACGTGCAAACTTGTTTTTCTTTCGGTGGCAGGTGCCTCGTTCCCGCTCTGCCCTGTGGTGCCCTGCGCGCAGGCTCTTGGATGACCGCGGTCGCTGGTCCCCGTGCAGTCTCAGGGTCGTGTGTTCTCACCCCAGCGTCGGGAAGTCGGCTGGCCTGGTGGTACCGCCCGGGTACAGCTTTCTCTTCCGCGTTTCAAAATGACGGCACCACTGTCTTGCCTGCCGTGTTGACCAGCGTGATGCCCGCGCGCTGCTCATTCAGGCTGCAACTGGCCTCCACGCCGGTGGGTGTCGCGCCTCTTCTTGTCCCTTCACATCTCGGCGGCTGCCGAGGGAGGTGTTTATTTAAACATTTAAGTTGTAGCTGGCAGAGGGCTGCCTTGACCCACTCGACCGCCCCCAGATGCCCAGGTGTGCACCCGTCCGCAGCCTTCGGTGGGGACACGCCCTCCGCGGTCACGTTTCCTCCATCTGAGGACGGCTCAATCACGGATTTTGCGGGGTTATAATAAAAGCGCAAAACCTCCCCAAATGGAAAAATAAAAGGGAGCTTGTTTTCTTATTATCTGCCTGCTTATCCCTTGGGGGTGAGGTGGGCTGCCCACAGGCCTGCCTTGCAAATATCCCGGTCCTGGAGGCCGGAAATGCCAGCGCCCCTGGTTCTGGGCGGGACGGGGCCGAGTCTGCGCCCTGACACCCCACCGGGGCTCCGGCCAGGGGAGCACAGGGCTGGGAGGGAGGAAGGCCAGCGGCGGGAGGGGCAGGGGGCCAGCCCCTGAGTCCCAGGGAGCAGGACCCCGCCACGTGCACCTCCAAGCTGCCCGTCCAGAGACCGCAGGACTCTGGGATCCTCCTGACCAGCGCTGGGCTCGCCAGCCCGCATCTGGTCCCGTCTCCATCCCCGTGCAGCCGCCAGAGTCATTGGCAGGCAGATCTGATGGGGTCCCCCAGCTGGAGGCCCTGAGCGGTGCCCCGGGCTTCCTTCCAGCTCAGACTCCCTGACCAGGGCCACCCCAGGCCCCTGCCCCCTCCCCCTGCCCGGCCCCAGCCCCTGCGTCCCAGCCCCCGCCCGCGCTCCACCTCCGGCCACGTGGAACCGTCGCCTGCCTTTCTAATCATCTGTGGGGCAGAAGCAGCTTTTGTTCTGTCCGTCACAGACAGTATTTTGAAAATTACAGCAAAAAGAAATGACTCAAAAAATGACATCCAAAGGCATACAAAACACAGACTCCACGTTTTTATGATTAATTTCAACAGACATAAAATTACTCTGTCAATTTTCTGTAAACATTTCTAGGCGCTTGCTCTTGATTTTTGTTCCCCCCCCATCACAGGCTGCCACAGGTAGGCTGGGGCCAGCCCCCCGTGCCCACAGCAGACGCCCAAGGGACACTGATGCAGAGCTCCTGGGAGACCCGCGCTGCCCGCCTGGCGGGCTTGCCCCCAGGGCTGCCCGCTGCCCCCACCCCACTGCTGCCCATCCCCCACTGAGAACAGCCCGCCCTCACGCCCGCCCTTCCCAGCCTGGGTGTCTCCCTTCTTGCCACGGTCTCCCCCGGGGCCCCTTGTCTCAGCCGATCAGCCTCCCCTGCGCCCCCCACCGCAGCTGGCCTGTCCCAAGCCCTGGCCTGGCCCAGCCACGCAGTCGGGCCGCAGCCGCTTGTGCCCGAACACAGGAGGCTGTGATGGTGCACGACCCTGCGGCCCCCACCTGCGGGCCACGGGCCGCCAGGCGACGTCCGCTGCTTCAGGCTCAAAGCTCATTGCTGCCGGTGAGTCCTTTCCTCGGTGACCCACCGCGGGAGGGCGCCGCCTCGGTGCTGTCGACTCCAAGAGAAGCTCTGCAGGGACATGTGACCCATTTGCCTCTTGTTCGATAATGACGAGCAGGCGTGGGACATGCCTTCACGTGTGCCAGGTATGGCCCTGAAACAGTTGGGACGCCTGGAGCCCATGGGTTGAAAAAGTTCAGGAGGGGCGTCTGTTAAAAAAGCCCCAATGAAACACCACGAGACGCAGCTGCGCTGTGTGGGAGGAAAAGCAGCCGGGGCGGGGGAGGGGCGGGGAGGCGGGGACCGAGGGCGGCAGGGGTCGCGGAGGCCACGCGGCAGCAGGATGGTGCTCCTGCGGCCCGGTGCGCGCGGGACGCGGGTTCGCTGTCCGCCGTGGAGTCCGCGCGCCTGTGCAGATCAGTGCGTTTGGGCTGTGCCCCGGCACCTGGCGGGCGTGGGGGACGCTCGGCTTTGGCCGCTGCGGGCACCGCGCCCGAGCTGCCGGATGGCGGGCTCGAGGGAGGTTTGCGTTTCACTTTGGAAGAAGTTTCCAGAAGCATTTCCAAAACGCTACACCTTTCCCACCGCGGGGACGCTCCGGGGTTTCCGCTCGCGTTTTCGAAGGCTGAGCATGTCTTCGCTGGTGGAGTGTGTGTCTGGGCTTTTTTTCATTGCAGGAGAAAAAACCCCAGTGTTTGTCTTCTTATAGTTCAGTTATAAAGATTCTTATATGTTCTGGATCACAAGGTATCCACCACCTAGACAATTTATATACATTTCCCCCTCTCTGGTTTGTCTCCTCATTTTCTCCGTGGTTTCTTTTGAAGAGCAAAGGCCTTAGATCTGGGAGGCGCCTGATTCGGGGGGCTGCGCCCGCGTCACGGCGATGAACCTCGGCCTCAGCGGGGGCGCGCACGCCCTGCAGGGTCCGCGGCCGTCTTCGGGCGGTTCCCGGTGCATTCAGGTCCCTGCCGCATTTTAACGCACTTCGCAGCTGGCGTGAGGGAAAGGCGTAGTTCCCCCTCCCCCTGCCCTTCCTGTGGCGGCCTGTCATTTCAGTGCCATTTCTCTTTTTAAAACAAAGCTCTCCGTTCCCCTTTCAGGGCCTCGGGCCTGGCGGTGAGAATCAAGCGAGCACCCACGCTCAGGTTGCGTCGGCGCGCGGCATCCGTCCCCGGCCCTGCCTGCCGCGTGGACCACGTCCACGCGCTCTGGTTAGCGCAGCTTTCAAAGAGGGTGTGACGCCGGCTGTGCCAGTCCTCCATCTTTACCCTTCTTTTTTTGGGTGACTCCCGCTGTTCTAGGGCCTCCACGCTGGCACGTGCGTTTTAGGGTTAGCACGTCACCAGACAAAGAGCAGCCGGGCGCGTGTAACATGGGGGTGCATCGTGCCTGCGAGCGGGGCTGAGGGAGACCCGCTGCGGTCGCGCTCTCCAGCCTCCTGACCCCCGGACGCGGGGCATCAACTATCGCAGCAGCTGCCTGGGGCTCCGGGTACCAGTCTAACACGTTCCGTGAAATTTACTCCTAAATATTGTATTTTTTGGATGCAATTTTGTGAGTGAAATTGGTTTCTTAATTTCATTTCCAATTATCTCATTGCTAGTAGGTAGAAATAGAATTAATTGGTGTATGTAGAAATTGTATCTTGTTACCTTACTGAATTCATTTATTCTGCGCGGTTTTGGATGATTCCTTAGCATTTTCCGCATGTAGGATCATGCTGTCTCTAAATTTAGACAGGAAGCAGACCTTGGCCGAACGAAAGGGGGAATGAGGTGTGCCCGCAGTTACATCTATTTAGATCTCCTCTGTAAAATGTGGAGATTTTAACGCCTGTATTTCCATAGGATAGAACAAATAAACCCCGAATCACTGAGGACATAGAAGGCCTAAAAAAAAAAAAATCAACAAAGCTACGCTGACACTTGTCCATACTGCATTCAGCAGTTGCAGGACACAAATTTTATCGACGTGTAGTTGACACATCACGTTAGTGTCCGGTGCACCTCGGCGGGGTGACGTTTCTGTGCCGCATGAAAGGACGGCCGTGGCGGGAGCACAGCGCCGTTGCGGTGCTGTGGACTGTCCCGCGCCCTGCGAGGCACGCCCTTGCCCGCCGCACGTGGCCGGCTCGTCTCAATAACGTGACTGTGTGTTGGCACAAAGGAAGTCTCAGTAAGTTTTGGAGGACAGAAATAATAAATAACGTGTGCTCTGGTCACCATGCAATTAAACGGAGGAGGAGGGAATGCGCACAAATCACCGTTTGACGGCGGCATAACTGTGATGCTAAAGCCCAGCAAAGATATTACAGTTAAATTAGAAATGAATAATAATAAAATACCCAAATAGCTGGCTCTTAACATTGACACTATAAAATAACCCACTAGTGAAATAAGATCATAAGGAAAATGAGAAAATATTTTGAAATAAATGAAAGCACAACATATCAAAATTTATGAGTTGAGGTTAAAACAATGCTTAGAAAGAGATTTATAAATTCTAATGTGTAATTGGGAGAGAGAAAAATGTAAAATTAATGATATCTCTTTAGCAAGAAAAATAAGACCAAATTAATCCCAAGGAAAGTTGTATAATAAAAACAATAAAGGTTAGAGCGGAATTAAATGAAATAGAAAACCTGCAATTAAGGAATTAACAAAGTGAAAAAAAGTTCTTTGAAAGGTGAGAAGAATGGGTAAAACCTTTGCAAGTCAGTGAGATATAAAGACCCCGCACACCACGCGCATCCGTGGGGGAGGGGATGGGGAAGAGCCGCGAATGATCCACGTTGGAACAAAAAGGCAGCTGTCGGCAGGGCCCACGGGCCAGTAATTTTACGACTTAGAGAGAATGAATGCCTTTCTCAGAGACACACAGCTTATCAAAACAAAAAGAAATAGAAAGTCTGAACAACAGACCTATAACGTTGAATTCATAATTAAATGCTGTTTTACTATAAAAACTCCAGCCCCAGGTCAGCTACCCGTAGAACTGACCATCAGAGTAAGAAGCAGCACCGATCGTTCGTTCTCCATTTCAAGATGCAGAGGAGGAAGGACAGGCTCCTAGTCACGGCACGATGCCAGGGTGACGCGGCCCGCGAGCTGAACAGCGTGCGCCCACCGCTGTCTCTCGTCACAGAGACACACGCGTCCTAAATTGGACACGAGCGCGTCAAGTGCAGCCGAGCACAGAACTAGGACGTGCTGCGACTCAGTGCTTGTCCCAGGGACAGGAGGCGTGTTCAACATTCAACCATCAGCGTAAGCCCCGCCTGTAACAGAGAGCGGGCGTGCCCGGAGCTGGCGAGGCGGGGGAAGCTTTGCCCTGAGGCCGGGGACGAGGCAAGAAGGGTCTGCTCTCGCCTCCTGCCCCCCCGCCAACACTGGACCGGCAGTGCCGGCGCGGCGGTGAGGGAGCACGGGAAGCACAGGGCGTGGGCATTTGGGAGGGAAACGTGGGGCTGCGCCCCCAGACAGCACAGCCGTGTCCACGGACGTCGCCCGCACAACCTTCACACAAATCCAGTGGATCAGGGTTTAAATGCTGCGTGGTGGCCGGAAGCAGGGTAACACAAAGTCCTTTTAAAAAGTAGGTAAAACAGCCGCAATCCACTGGACATGATTTAATTTGTGAAAATAAATAAAAACTTAAGGATAACTTTAATAGAGACCTATGTGACTTTTTTATTTAAAAAAAATACAAACAGGGCTTATAAAGGGAAAGAGAGCTAAATAAAGGGGAGATATACCATGTTCATGGATTGAGAGAACTGATGATACTATGTCAGAACCCCAGATTTATCTATAGAGTCAATTCACTTCCATTCAAAATCCAAATTCCCTTTTTTTATTTTTTGTAAATAGTAATAAGTGACTCTAAAAATTACATTAGCATGCAAAGGATTGAGAATAGATAAAATATTTTTAATAAACCAAGTTTGAAGACTCGTAACTGATATCAATACTTGCTGTAAAGTTAAAATAAGTAGAACAGAGTATTGTTAGGTACATAGATCAATGGGAAATAATAAGAGTCCAGATCAATTTGTACGTACAAAGTCAATTGATTTTTGACAAAGATATCAAGGCCATTCAACGGAGAAAGAAAAGTCTTTTTAACAAACAGTCCTCTAACAATCGGATATCCATACAGAAGAAAATGACAAAACCCGTATTTTACATCCTTCACAAGAATTAATTGAGATTATAGTCCTGTATGTAAAATCTATAACACTAAAGCTTTTAGAAGAAACCCAAGGAATGTAATTGCAAATTTGGAGTAGGCACAGGTTCCTTAGCAGGATGTAAAAAGCAATAACCATAAAAGAAAATAAATTGACAATTTGAGCTTCCTCAAAATTAAAAGCCTTTTCTCATCAAAAGATACCATTAAGAAAATGAAAAGCCAACCACAGACTGGAGAAGAAGATATTGGCAACACAATATGTGAGTACAATACAAGTTTTGTCCCAAGACGAATAGTTTATTTTACAGGTTACACGGGACCATCCTAGAAGCCAATTACAAAAGGTCAAGTAAAAGCAGAAGTAACATTGACTGAGTCACAGAGTTACTCCGCACGAGAAGATAATGCCAACATGTTTCTAAGCACACGAAAAGGCGTTAAAACTTCAATAATGAGGAAATGCAAAATAAAACCACAATAAAATTCCACCTCACATCCAGGAAGATGACTCTCCTAAACACTGACAACAGCAAATGCCGACAAGAGTCTGGATTTATGAGGATTCCCATATGTTGCGGGCGGAAGTGAAAAATGAGACCCTCATTTTGCACGCCTTTCGATCCGTTTCTGGCAAATTTGAATGTGTACATACCCTGTACGTGAGCAATTCCTGCCCTGAGAGGAATAAAAACACACTTTCTCAGTAAATGGGTGGAGGGACGCCACGCAAGCTTCCTTCCCAGCCGCCCTGAACCGCAACCACCGTGAACGGCCGTCCGCTGGAGAACGAACATACAATGTATGGAGTGCGAATGCAGCGGCGCTTGTACAAATGGGAAAATAGCAATAATAAACTGTTCCTACATGCAACAGCATAGGTGGACCTCAAAAACATGGCGGTGATTGGGAGACGCCAGGCGATCGTGACGTTCAAGGACAGGCAGAACTAGTCACGGGCGTGGGAGCAGCGATTGCTGCGGGGCGGGGTGCGGGGGGAAGGGCGGGGTGGGGGGCAGGCGGAGACTGTCTGCGGGCCCCAGCGTTCCAGGTCCCGACAGGTGTGTGTAGGTTAACACTGACCTATGGCATTTTCTTACACGCACATTTTACCTCCAGTTTTGCCACAAAACAAACATGGGTCGTCTGATAGAAATCGAACATAGTGGGACTCCATTTTAAAACATTTTCATTCTAATTTTCTCATTGAAACTGTGGCCAATCAAAAACGACTCTCCGGCCCCCACTCCCCATAACCCCGGGACGTGCTGAGCACTGAAAAATCAAGCCGGGGGTCTGGGCCCCTTTCCTCTGAGGGGCTCCTCCCTCTGATTAGCGCTGAGGCAGGGCGCTCGGTTCCTGCCCCACACCCCGTGGACCCCACGCCCCACAGGCCCCGGTGGGAGGAGCCCTGCACGGGGCTGTCCCCTCCAGGACTTCGGGAGGAGCAGAAACTCCGTACCGTGCAAGCACCGCTGTTTTCTCCGCTGTGAAGAAGACCCCCTCTCCAGCTCCCCCGGACCCCCGGCCAGTCGGGGTGGGGTCTGAAGGCCCCAGGGGGTCCAACCCCTGAAGAAGAGGCAGGCAGGAGGGAGGGCTGGGCAGGAAGTCCCTCAAACTGAAGCCGTTCTAAGAAGGACTTGGCCAGGCCGATGGCCAGTGCTCAAGGCCCTGCGGCCCACCGGTGCGACTGTCCGGCTCGCGTGGGCCCGAGGGAGTCCCCGCAGAGCCCGGCCGCCGGCCCGGAGCAGACTGCAGGCGGGGTGGGTCCCAGGCGGCGGTGCCGGCGACGGCTCGTCTGGGTCCATGAGGCCGTGAGCCCCCCGCCCCCGCCGGGGGTCCCAGGGGCCGCTTTTCTTGGCTGCCACGATGGAGAAAAAGAGGAGGAGGAAGAAAAAACAGCAAATCTCCACATTTTAACTTGCCCACCCCGCCCCTGCCCCGGCCCTTCCCAGGCATCGGCTCCTCCCGACGCCTCTCGCTGGCCAAGTCCAGTCTTGGGGGCTGGTTCCTCAGAGATCCACCTGCACACCCTCCTTTCCCTCGTCCTCCTTTTCTCTCTTCTCCGTTTGTTTCATGGCTCCTCTTCCTGCGTCTCTCCCTTGGGCTCTTCTGTGATTTCCCTCTTTGTAGGGCGCACCCCTGCTCCCTACCGGTGGAATTCGCTTTCCGCAGACGTTAGAAATCAAACTGTCCACAGGATGGAACGTGGCCTGATTACAGGGGGGAGCTGGCAATTCCACCTCGTCTAGCCGGAATCCCTAGACACGTGTTTAATTAGCAGCCTGGGAACCCCGAAGACGCGAGGAACTGGGGACTGTTAGCCAAGAGCGAAGAAAGAGCTGGGTAGCGTTTGGAAGAGCAGGGATTCGTTCGAGTGCACAGAAGCTCCGGAGGGACGGGTGTCCTGTGGACGGATAGTCTGGCTTGAGAAGCAAAAGCCTAGCAAGAGGAAGAGCGATACACCAACGAAACAGCTGCCTTAGGAGCTGCCCTTTGCCATTAGCAGACGTTGTCACATTTAGAATTGACCAGAATTGGAATAGAGAACATTTTTCACTGAAACTGGAATCTGTGATCTCAACAGACTCCCAGCAGGAAAAAGCTCCTTCCTGGTCATCCGGCCACCTGCTGGAAACGGTGAGTCCACAGCCACCAAGCGTACTTAGGTATTTTGCAAATTATAATATGGTAAGTCACTAAGCGGGTGTCTCAAAATACCCTTTGGCCAAGTTTTGAGTTCGGAAACAACGGCAGCTGAGATCGCAACAGCAAACTCCCTACTGTCACCGTGCGGCGTCAGACATGCAGGGGTTGGCTCGGCCTCCTGCAGGAAATGGCCGTGTGCAGCCGGCCCAACGGGAAACGGGGGAGCTTTAGGGGAAGCAGGACGTATGCGCAGAAGTGCTGTTGGTCACCATTTTGCCGAATATCTTACCCAGTGCAATAAGGCAAGAAAAAAGAGTAATATGTTGAAGAAGTAAATGGTCGTTGTCTGCAGGTAAGATGTTGGTCTAGTTCAAAGTCCCAAACCGCACACGTCGCACCTGAAGTACATTTGGGTGGGAAAGGAGCCCAGTAAGTAGGCAGGGTGGAAGGTCAGCCTACAAAACAGGTTTTTCTCATACACAGATCCCCAACTTTGCCCTGGAAACCTAGACACATCTACAAGGCCAGTTCGATATTGCTACTTAAATTCCTCCCTCCCGGCCCTCCCCTCCCCCGCGCCCCACCAGATAGCGTTCCAGCCCCTTCCGTGCCGCCGGGCCTTCTTCGAGCCATTGCGGGGAGTGTGACAAAGAGGAAACATTCTGTCTCGCGGCCCTTCCACTGCAGCAGCCAGACAGTGGGAAGTAACCATGACACAGGGCGAGTGAGCCGTGGTACTGCTAACAGGAAGGCGAAGCAAAGAGAGGAAAAAAGGGAGGAAGTACTGATGGGTTGGGGGCTGATTCTTAGGTGGGGTCCCTCAGGAGGCACTGAGGTTTGGGTGTGCTGGGGGTGCCCATGCCTGGAGCAGGGGCAGTGCCGGGAGCAATGCGGAGCCGGGTGCAGGCGCGGGGCCGGGAGCAATGCGGCGCCGGGAGCAGGCGCGGTGCCGGGAGCAATGCGGAGCCGGGTGCAGGCGCGGGGCCGGAAGTAGGCGCCGTGCCCGGAGCAACGTGGAGCCGGGAGCAGGCGCGGTGCAGGAAGCAGTGCGGTGCCGGGAGCAACGTGGAGCCGGGAGCAGGCGCGGTGCCGGGAGCAGTGCAGTGTCGGGAGCAGTGCGGTGCCGGGAGGTAGTGCGGGGCGGGGCGCAATGCCGCCTCGGGAGCAGTGCTCGGCGCAGAGCTCTTTCCTGCTGGACCCGGGTTGGGTGAGGGTGACTCAGGCAAGGAACAACCCCGCGTCCATTGAATCTGCCTATGTCCCCACGCTCTGCCTTCCCCTGACAGGGACCCTCCTGGGCCTGGGGCCGGTCCCAGGAGACTCGGTGGGAGTGAGGCCCGAGCATCTGCCATGCGTCCTAGGCTCCCGGCTGAGCTCTGGCCCCGCGTCAGGATGGGGACAGCGGAAAGCCCGGGCATTCCTGGCTGAGGGTGCTGCCTCCTGGCCGGCCACCTCGGGAGACAGCAGAGCCCCGCACAAACTACGCGGGGGCGGTTCTGGTGGACGAGGGCCTACATCCGGGTTCCGCAGCCCACGCAGGTCACCTGTGGCCTTGGACCCAGCAGCCTTGCCTGGCAAAGAATGGCGGTCCTAGAACAGCGTTCCCATCTCGGGCTTGGCCAGTCCCGCTGTGCGCCCGGCGCAGCCCGTCGTGGACATCCCACCCACGCACCCACGGGGAGGGTGGGTGACAGCCGCGGGGAGAGAGCAGCTTCTCAACGCCCGTGGGGTTCACAAAGCCCTGGGGCTGGTCCCGCTGCAGCGAGGCGTCGGGGGACAGTGTTCAGCGGGAGCCTGTGCCCAGCGCCTCCAGCCCAGGGTCTCCTCGGGGTGGGGGGCTCATCCCCCCCGCCCAGCACAGGGCCCAGGAGGCAGCTCGCGGCCCTTCCCTCCCCCCGCCTCCCCCTCCCCTCCCCCTGCCTCCCCCTCCTCTTCCCTCCTTCCTCTGTTAATAGCCTGCGGTTTACTTATTGCAACTGCTTATTTTTTTTTAACCAAAATAAATTTTCTTTGCTTTCCTCTTTTTCTCATTAATGGTGATTTATATGAACTTAAAAGTCTTCCACAGCAGCATTTATATTTGGGAGCCGTGAATCGGAGGGAATAACTTTCTCTCAGGACACACACGCATGCGCACACACCACGCACAGTCACATATACTTGCCACACACCGGTACGCACACATGTACAGACCACACACCCGTGAGTGCACATGCACATACACACAGTCACACGCACCGCCCCCCGCGTGGGCCCCCAGCCGGGGCAGGGGCGGATGCGGCCCTGCTCCCCGGGTGGCACAGCGGGGTGGCCCTCCAGCTGCTGCTGGCTCTCGGCCAGAGCCTGGGCGGGAGCCGAAGGCGGGCCGGTGGCTTCGAGCCCACACAGGCGATGCCGCTCCTGGGCACGGTGAGTGCGTGCGGTGGACTGTCGCACCGTAGGGCCTGCCTGGAGGGTTCGAGGAGGGTGACTGCCACGTGGCAGGGGCAGGGAGGGTCTGCAGGCCAGAGTGAGGCTTTGAAGAAATGCCACTCGATGAGTCTGGTCATGCTAGGACCGCCCGGGGCGCCCGGGACTCCTCAGTGAAAGTGCTAGCCGGGCGCTGGCCACACCGGTACACGGCCGGGCCCCAGCCCAGCTGCCCCGGGCGGCTCTCGGTGTCCCTCTCCGCAGCAGGCTGACCTCCTTCCGCTTCCCTGGCCGGGCTGGGCCCCTCCAGCCGCAGAGCCCTGGGTGCGCTGGCTGCCAGCTTACAATACCCCCCGCTCCTCCTTGCCTGTCCAGCGGGGCTCAGCACACCCCTCAGAAAGCGCCTGGGACCTCCAGACCTTGGGGGGGGTCTGTGGTCTCGCTCCTCCTTAGCCTTTCTGCCCCAGGCATCCGGGAGTGAACGCTGCAGGCGGGCGCAGGGACCGCGGGCTTCCCTTCCCGGGTGGCGACACAGCAGGGACAGGGACCTGGTGCCACGTCAGCTGCCGTCAGACCCCCGGCTTTAATGCCCTGGTTGCGTGTGGCTGCGTGTAGCGAGTGTCTTTATTTCCTGTTTTGGGCTTAATGTGGATGAGAGGGTGTCACCTTGCTCAGAAAATCCGCGGCTTGTCAGGGCGCCCAAGGCTGTCCCCCCAAGTCTGAACCTTGTCATTGCATCATGAAGCTTTGGGGGGCTGTGTCGGGGTCACGGGGAGCCGCAGAGTCCGTGGCTGAGCGTGCAGAGTCGGGGTCCGGTGGCCGGGCCCCGGCCCTCGCTGTGCCGACTTGTCCCTGCGCGACCTCAGGCGGGGTCCTCGGTTTCCTACGCGAAAGGGGTGACAGGGGCCCTGAGGCCACCTGTTCGCCGTGAGGAGGAAACGGAATCCTTGGTAGACGACGTTCAGAACCAAATCCGACGCGTTCATTGGTTAATACCTGTTTTGTTGTTGTTTCGTCACTGTAACGATTAACATCACTGCGGGACAAACCGAACCCGCAGGTAACCGCGCAGATCGGAGCGCCGCTGTGGTGAGCCCCGGGGAGGCGGCGGCCGCCGTGGAAACCCACCTCCGTTATGATGGCAAAATGTAGGTAGAAGTTCTGAGTTTGGAACACTGTCATTACAGATTAATAGAAGTAACGATTTCCCGTTATTTTTAGCCCCGTTTTGGCCGTGTCATTGAGCGCCACCCTGCAATGTTCCCTGAATCACACACCACGTCCCCGTTTCCGACGTCCGGGCCACAGGGACCCTGGGACGGAAGAAGTCCACCCCCGGCTCTGATGCAGCTGCAGCGACTGACTGTCTCCCCGCCCCAACACCTGCCCCGGGACCTTGGAAACCTGCGTGGGGGAGGTGCTGGGAGGCACGGGAGCCGCAGGCAGGCAGCCAGGCCCCAGGGAGGCCGGGGGTGGGGGCAGCGGCCCCCGGGGCTGAGCCGAGCGGCCGGCGGCGAGGCGCTGCGCGGAGGCCTTGGCAGTGACGGGGCAGCCATCAGAGCCGAGCGTCAGGACGCGCCGAGGCGGGAGGCCCGGCCAGGCCCGCCAGGCTCGCGGTGGAAGCGTGAAGGGCTACAGCGTCGGAGACACGGGGGCTGCCCGGGGCCCCCATCGTTTGAACCCGCAGCCTGGCCGACCTGAGGGGGCCTCCTGGGCTCGCGGCGCTCGTGAGGAGCAAAGGGCAGGTTCCTGGGGGAAGGCAACAGTCCCCAGGACCTCAGGGACCAACCTAAAAACCCGCCGGCGCCTCAGGGAGGGGAAATGAGAGAACCGAGGATAGAATCAGAGCCCAGCAACCCCCGCGTCAGCGCACCGGGCGCAGATTTAGATGTCGCAGGGCAGCATGAGAGAACACGAGGGGAGAAGGACACGGTGCCCGGGCGTGGCAGCCGGCGCCTGGTTTGTTTGGCTTTTCTCTCCAACGTGAGCAAGTTCAGGCCTCTCTGGGAGGCGCCTTCAGCCAGCCCGGCGGCGACGCTGTCCCAGCCAGGAGCGCGGGAGGAGCCGCAGGCCCGGGGTGTCGCCGCGGCCGCTGCCCGGGCCCCAGGCGTCTCGGGGCTCCCGCAGCGTCGACGTTCCCTGCGCCCATCCCGGCGGAACAGCAGGGGCCTCCTGTGCGCCCGTCCCAGCGGAGCGCTGAGTGCGTGACTGTCCAGCCTGTGCCACAGCGCTTCCTGGAGGGACGCAGGTGAGCCGGTTGTGACAGGGGAACCCGTGTCCTCGTCCCCCACTCAGGCGTCCCCTCCTGGGTTCTAACGTGTTATTTATAGTTATGCCCTCATTTATTTATTTTGATTGGATGTCTTCACCCAAATGTATTTTGGCAATAAGTAGAAACTTAAGAAAGATGCTAAAATGCTTTTTAAATCCCCCTTTTGAATAGGTGCTACTCGTCCCAAAAGGCCCATGACGTGGACGGACGTGTGTGTCGTCACCCGTCGGGGGATCGTCGGGGAGCCCCCGGTGCAGCCACAGGGAGGCCGGACGTTCGGCCGTTCGCGCCGCTGGCCGTTTCACACCCCACGGCTTCCTTGTTTGTGCCGTTGTCCAGGCTTCCGGGGCAATTCCTTTATGCAGAGAAAGGCAAGTCGGTGGGCAACCTGCTGGGTTCAGAGAGGGAGCAGAGCGGAGCGGCAAAGCTTAGAGAGTTTGGAGAAGTTGCTAAGCCCCGAGCGTTGCAGCGTTTTTTCCTCCGGTTGGATTTCGCCAAGTCCTTCAGTGCCAGCCAACGCCCGTGTGCGTCTGCCCTCTCCTGCGGGGCTCGCCCCCGTCACCGTGGGAACGTCCTCCTGTGGAGAGTTCCTGGTTCCCGGGCCCCCCGGCGGGGCGCTCAGGCTGCGCGGCCCGTTCCGGAGGGGACGCCCTGGGCCGGGGCCGTCCGGCCTCGGGTGGGTCCATGGAGGCAGGTTTGCCAGCGTCCTGGGGACAGAGACCGCGAGGGTGGTTCCTGGGACGCGACAGGAGCCCCGAGCGCCTCCTGTGCACTGCGAGGCGGGCGAGGAGCTGAGAGCCCGCGTTTCCACGGTGGGAAGAAACGTGAGGGAGCTGCCCGGCCCCATGGGGACGCCGCTTCCAGGGCCGCGAAGGACCAGGACGAGAGAAGGCACTGGCCGAGGGACAGGCCGAGAGGCACGAGGGGCAGCCCGGGGCACGCGCTCTCCCAGAATGGGGCCGCCCCCCGGGTGTGGGTCTCCGCGGACAGGGGCCGCCTCCGTCCAACGGGGAGGCCGCAGACACGTCTCCCGTCTTTGCGCCTCCTTGTGTTGTGTGACAGGCAGGTGATATTTTTAAAACTTCCTAATCTCCAGGCAAAAGGGGTCCTATCCAACCCGATGCAGAGGCGTGAGGGACGACCCGTTCGGGCTGTCCTCCCCAGAGAGAAGGGCCCCGCCCCCTGGGGACACAGAGGTTTGGTGCCCAAGACCGTGTGGCCGCTCTGCTCACCTGCGCGCTCCCCGCTTCCTCCTGCCCCTCCCCAGCCCAAAGAGCACCTCCTGCGTCCGGCCGCGGCCGTGGCCGCTGGAGCGCGGTGGTGGCCGTGACAGCTCGCCGCTCTCAACAGACGCGTCGCCCTCAGTTGCTCGGGGCCCCTCCCGCACCGCGAGGGGGTGTCGCGGCCCAGGCGCGGCTGACCCGCTGGCCCCGTCCTGGAGTCAGGTGAGCGAGGGCCACACCCGAGCGTCCCGGCTGCCCAGAGTGAGGCTGCCAAGGCCTCAGCCATTAGTGTGGAATAAATGTTTGTTGTTCTAAGCTGCTGAGCTACCGAGTTGTTTGTGAAGCCACCTTATGGCAACAGAACTGACTAACGCCGGCGGATCAAACAGCGAATGACACTCATGAGACCGGAGAGCCGGAAGGGATGAGCCTCGCTGGACACCACGCACCGAAACTCACAGGGGCGGTACAGCGGCGACAGGGGGAGCGAACAAAACTCTGAATAACAGGTGAGCGCACGTAACCGCCAGACACCAGAGTTACTCCTTGTGGGGAGAAACCAATGGGAGAAAGCCCAGAGAAAATCAGATTCAACTCAATAACACACTTAAACGTCTATAGATCGTAAGAAACGTTATCGCACTTAGATCTCGCAAACCCGGGGGAGACGACCCAGGAAAACGCGCGTCACTGAGTCCGTGCTCCCGGGGTAGCAAAGCGAGGGCGGGAGGGGACGGGCGGCTAATGTCCACGCGGCGACATGAGACACCAGAGACGATGCTGCAGCGAGACTCCTGACCCGGCCCCAGTGCTGTCCCCGCGGCCCCAGAGCCGCCACTTGCATCCCTGTCAAGGAGTCTGCGTTACGTGTGGACTTCCACGTATGCACTTGACCGCCGGCACAAAGGCCATCTTTCAGAAACGTCCTCGGCGGAAGGGCGGAAAGCTACCCCAGGGTGGCACCAGGGGGCTCTGCTCTTGCCGACAGAGGAAACCAAATCCCGTGAAGTTGGGGTTGCGGCACCGGTCGCTCGCCTACAAGCAGGGCCCCCGGGAAATCCCGCTCACTTCCATCTGAAGCGCCGCCTCGCGCAGCGTCCGGACGAGAGCCAATGGCAGGGAAGCCTCAGGCGGCCTCCGACTCACACACCAGAGCAACCCGCACTGTGAGCCCAGAGGGGGCGTTTGCGAAACGTCTGTGACCCTCCCCCATCTCCTGGGGCACCTCCTGGGACGCGACGTCCGGGGGGGAGCGGGGGCTCACAGGGGGCTCAGGCAGTGAGGGGTGTTGCTCAGGGGCAGACGGGGGAGGGGACAGATCTTCCTCCCGCCAAGTGCTCTGCGCACACTTACCAGTACATCTGAGGAGCATGCGTCTTTATTTTTTAAAAGATTTTATTTATTTTTAGAGAGCGGGGAAGGGAGGGAGAAAGAAAAGGAGAGAAACATCCATGTGTGGTTCCCTCTCGAGGGCCCCCTACTGGGGACCTGACTGGGAATCAAACCAGCGACCCCTTGCTTCGCAGTCCGGCACTCAACCCACTGAGCCGCACCAGCCAGGGCAGAGCATGTCTTTAAATCCGTCTCCAAGTCCATCACCTGCTGCCGACGGCCTTGAGTGTCCCGAGCCAGTCACCGTCGTGTGCTTCTGGAGTCAGCCTGCCCTGACCAGTCACGCCTCTTATTTGTGAGACGGTCCCATCCCAGGCCTGTACCTGCCGGGGGTGGGGCGCGGCAGCCGTGCTGGGCACGGTTTCCAGCCAAATGAGAGGCGACTCTCTGGGCACACGGAGGGCTCGCCTCGGTGGGCGGCGCCCTGTGCGGCGGCGGCTGGCGGGGTGGGTGGAGGCCCCTCGCAGCCCAGAGCTCAGCATGTGCTCCCCCGGTCCAGGCAGGAGACCCAGGGCGGACGGGCCCAGGCCTGAAAGGCTGGCTGTGTTTTGAAGGAAGCAAAGGCCATGCTGGCTGAGGAAGCCCTGCGAGACGCAGGGACAGACGCGGGGACAGACAGGACAGACGTGGGGAAAGAAGTGGTGATGGAAGTGGGGACAGATGCGGGGACAGACACGGGGACAGACGCAGGAATGGGGGGACAGACGGGACAGACACGAGGACAGAAGTGGGGACAGACGCGGGGACAGATGTGGGACAGACGCGAAGACAGAAGGGACAAACGTGGGGACAGACGTGGGGAAGTGGGGACAGGCTTCAGGCAGAAGATGCGGCCAGGCCAGGCTGGGCAGACGCAGAGCCTGAGAGGAGCTCCCCGGGGGACCAGAGGCCGCGTGTCATCTGCCTTCCGGGTCGTGTGTCCTCCGTCCACGCAGGCTGTGCCTCCCCGGGCCCACGGGGCGGCCTTGCAGGCGCCGCGTCCTGGTCTGGCGTGAACGCTCTCCTAGGACAGAGACTTCCATTCCTCTGTTTTTTAAATTAAATTCATCTCTTGTGACTTATTGATTTTTCTTAAAAGAAAAGCAAATCCATTTTTTATTTTCCACAACTTACTACCAGACACTTGGGTCTGGGACACATTGAACAAGAATTCAGTTAAAAGTCTTCCAAAATGTTCCCAAATCAAAATCAATGCAGGTACACGGGTATGTATTTTTAATGCTACAAAGAACAAATGTAGAAAATCTCATCAGCGCACGCAGCCCGACGCCGGCGGTCCTGCCGTGCGCTGCGCGCTGCTCGCGGGCCACGAGGAGGGGCGGCACAGGCGCCCGCCCGGGAAGCTGGGCAGCGGCCCCGGGCCCCTCCGGGG
Source organism: Pteronotus mesoamericanus (assembly GCF_021234165.1). Lineage (NCBI taxonomy): Eukaryota > Metazoa > Chordata > Mammalia > Chiroptera > Mormoopidae > Pteronotus > Pteronotus mesoamericanus. The sequence goes on from NW_026555239.1 coordinate 6,241,512, forward strand.
GCTCTGGGAGTGAGCGGCGGCGGCAGCGGCCTGGGAAGGACCCCAGAGTCCCACAGGCACTGGGGAGCGGGGAGCTTCCCGCGTCCTCCCCTGCCCCGCCCCCCATCTCCTCCCGCCAGAACTCGTGCCCTGGAGGCGCACACGGGGCAGGGAGTGTGAGCCCCGGGGACACTCTCCGGCAGGATGGGGGCCCCTGACACAGAGTTCAGACACCCCGCTTTCTTTCGGGGTGTCAATTCTCTGCCCTCTGCTGCTCCTGCCCCGCGAGCAGCCAGCTGGGGGCTGCGGAAGCGGCTGGAGGCAGGCAGCCATTGGTTTCGCGCCTCAGAGCCGGGCCTGGGATGGGGCCCGGTGCCCAACACTCCTCCCTCGCCTCCTCTGTGCTGCTGACCACGCGCGAGAGGTGGTCGCAGAGCAGGAGGGAGCAGAGCCGGGTCTCTGAGAGCAGGGTCTCCACCCTCCAGCCCGAGGAACTTGGCAGAGCGACCCCACAGGGCAGCTCCTGAACCTGGAGCCCCCGCGGCCCCACTGCGCGCACAGAGCGTTGCAGGCACGGCGCGGGCCGAGCTGGCCGAGAGAGCACAGGCCAGGCGCGGCACTGAGCACGGGGTGACGCGGGCGGGACAGACGTGACGGACGGCAAAGGCCTGGGAACCGGACTGGCCGTGCACCACTCCCGCCGGAGAAGGCCGGGTGTCCCCTGGGGCCTGAACGTGCGCGAGGGACCTGCCTGCGCCCACAGAAACGTGGCGTCTGCACGCGACAGGGCACGAGCCGGGGACGCTCATAGTGCCCCAGACACGGCCCGAAGTTGCTCGTCATCTGAAGAACCAGGAGAACTCGGTCCTCGTGGGGAGAGGCAGGCAGCAGCCACCGCTGCGGGGGTGACACAGATGTCGGCGTCATCTGACAGCTCCTTAAAGCAGCGATTATTAAAATATTCCAGCAAGCAAGCGCACGCACAGTGGGCATCAATCAAAATTTGGAAAATGGTAATTTAAGTCCTGAAAAAAAATACACATAAAATGAAGAAACCCCACAGACAGGCTCCATGGCAGGATGAAAGGGACAGAGAAAGCAGCCCCTGAACTCCAGACAGGCCCCTGGAAATTACTCAACCCGAACAGCAGAGACGCAGACCTGAAAAGCACAGCGAGCCTCGGCGCCTGTGCAGCCACACCGCCGCCCCGGCCTGCGTCTGAACCGGAGAGGGGACAGAGCTGTCTGCGAAAAATGCCGGAACAGATGTTGACCGAAAACTGCCTAAATTTGGAAAAATGCGAAAACCAGCACAAGCGAGGAGCCCAGCAAACGCCAAGGAGAACCCACTTAAGGAAATCCACGCGCAGACGCGTTGGAACCGAACTTCCCGAAGCCAGGCAGCCGCAGTCCTGGAAGCGGCCAGCGGGGCCTGCAGCGCGCGCAGGAGCAAAGCAAGGCCACCGCGGGGGCTTGTCGTGGGGGCCCCGCGTCTGCGAAGTGCTGAGATGAAAGAATCGTCCCCCGGAAAAATGCATCAGAGAAATGCCGAAAGGAATCGAGCTGAAAGGATACAGACGTTCTCAGCGGGAAGAAGACTAAGGAGATTCCCACGGAGCTGCTCTCAGGGAATTCCTGACGGAACACCGCGGCCAGAGCGGGCGCGGAGCTGGGGGACCGCTGGCGCGGGGAGCGTGTGGGCGGGGACGGGGGACTGTGCCCTGTGTCGCGTTCTGAGTGCTCTAGGCCATGCCTGGTGGTTGGAAGCAAGAAACTGGACCCTTGCCCAATGAGGCTTCAGCGTTTGTTGTGCACGAGCGACAGACACCTGCCTGTAAAGCAGAGGGCGGAGCTTGCACTTCGCGCCCGGGGAGGACAGGCCGCGTCCAAGCCTGAAACGCAGGTGCCTGCCTAAGTCCCGGAACAGCCAGGCTGAAAGATGATCCAGACGGAGGGAGTAAAACACACACCAGAAAGGCTAAAAACGTTCAGATAGCCCCAAAGAAGCAGGGGAGGGAGGGTCAAACACAGAAATGGAGGAAACAAGCGGAAAAATAACAAAATGACAGAACTAAACCTACATCTATCCCTGACTGCAATAAATGAAACTTGTGTGCGCACACTGTCAGGGATTGTCCGGATGGATAAAACAACGAGACCGTCCCCCACACTGCCTACGGTGAACGCCTCGCCAACAGAGCGACATATGTAGATTGAAAGGGGGAAAAGTCTCTTTGTGGGAACACCGATCGAACCCGTGGACTGGCTGTATCACTACCCGAGAAAAGAGCCGGCGCTCGGCAACGGCGGAACCGACGCGCCAGGGCGACGGAGCAGCCCTTCCGGCGGCTGCGGGCCGGCCAAAGGGCGTCACTGCACGGCCGAGCCGCCGGGGAGACCAGAAGTGGAAACAAAGCGATCCGCCAGGACGGTCGGGGACGGCTGGGGACAGCGCTCCTGTGCCAGCCAGACACGGACTGCCAGGCGGACAGGCAGCCGCGCGGCAGCTGAACAGCACTTCCCACCCGCTGGTCCACGTCCACGTGACGCCTGCCGGACTCCCGCCGGGCACGAGAAGCGCGGGCGCCCTCAGGGCCACGTGGGCGGTCACCAGGGAAACTCGCCCGCATCGTCCCACGTGTGCTTCCTGGCCACGAGGGGCTAGACTCTAAATCAATAACAGGAAGGCAACAGGAAAAGCTCCAAAATCACACTTGTAGCCAATAATTGGGTCAAAGAGGAAGTCCCAGGGAAAAGCAGGAACGGTTTTTGAGCCGAACAGTGAGAATACAACATATCAACATCATCCTGCTTATGGGCTGTAACTAAAGCAGCGCTGATAAAGGAAATTTGAAGCACTCAATGTTTATGCATTATTGTAGAATAGAAGAAAGGTCTCAAATGAATAATCTAAGCTTCGTATTAAGAAACTAAAAAATAAAAAGCAAAATAAACGCACAGCAAGGAGAAGAAAGGGAATTTTAAAAGCAAGAACAGAAATCAATCAAACTAAAAACAGAAAAACAGTAGCGGAAGTCAGAAGCTGGTTCTTTGTATAAATCAATGCATTTGGTAAGTGTCTGTCAAGGCTGACAAAAAAATAGAAGAGGAGTTAAAATACCAATATCAGAAATGAAAAACAGCTTTTTTCTTTTTCAACAGACTCTTCAGACACCAAAGGATGAAAAGGGAATACTGCAAGCAATTCTCCACGAATAAATGCAACAACTTATATAAAATAGATAAAATCCTTGAAGACCACAAACTACCCGAACTCACCCAAGATGAAGTGGAGAGTCTACAAAGCCCCGTCAGCATCCCACACACTGGACTCACTGTTAAAACTTTCAGAGAGAGAAATCTCCATGCCCAGATCACCTCCCTTGTACCTTCTACCCAATGTTTAAAGAAAGAAGTAGCGCCAGCTCTGGACTATCTCCTGAGGAGAAGGAAGTGGTTCTTCCCCCACCTTAGGAGGCGGGCGCCGCCCCCATCCCCACGCCCGACTGAAACAGCGCCCACAGAGCCGCAGGCCACGTCGGGCATGGACGTGCAAGCGCTGGTTCTTAACGGAGATTGCTAGTCGAATGCGGAAATGTATAAAAAAGATTGAAGCAGGACCACCCGCGGGGGTTTCCCTCAGGAATTCAAAACGGGGTCAACGTTAGAAATCTGTCAGCGGTATCTAGTACTGAACTGTCTAAAAAGTAGCACTGCATGATCACAGGGATCGCTGTGAGAAAGCACTTGACAAAACTCAGAACCGTTTGGAACAAAAAGCAAGCCATCCAAGGCACACTTCTGTGAGTGAAATTCCTCAACCCCGCGATGAAGGACATTTACAAAAGAGTGACAGCTAACAATGTAACGGTGAATGACATACTAATTTCCCTCCGATTGGGGGGAAAAAAGGAGAGAACTCTTGTATTCCCAGACAGCATGATTATCTCTGTGGATAATCCCAAATAATATGCAAACAACCTTCTAGAACTGAGATGAATTCATCAAGCTTGCAGCAGGCAGGGCCAAAGCGCACACACACAGATAAACAGGTTTTTATATATTAGCAGTAAATGATTTGGAAGTCAAAATAAGAATGTGCCACTTAAAATCGTTTAGAAAAATAAAACATGTAAGTATAAATCTTAAAACGCCACGTGCAGAAGTTGAATGCTGAAAAGCGTAACACAGAGACCAGAGCTTTCAGAAGGGAGTCAAAGAAAGGAAGAGGACCCCGCGTCCACGGGCAGCCCCGGGACGACGCCCACCTCCCCGCTAGCGTATGGGCTCCCGGGGGGGTCCCCACGTGGTCGCAGACACACAGGCGTCACACCCAGAGTCCACGGAAGGGCAGAACAACCTGAGTGGACATGAGCAGTGCTGAGAGAGGGGCCTGAAGCGCGGACTGCACACTTGTCTGTACGACTCACTCTCGAGGGGGGCCCATCAGACAGCACGGCCTTGGCGAAGGCACAGACGCCGCAACCGGCCAGCGCCATGCGGCGTCCACGACCCAGCCTCGCGCCGGCCACCGTTTGGCTTACGGTGGTGCAGAGGCAACTCGATGGGGAAAGAAGAGCCTCTTCCGCCAATGGTGCTGGAGCGGTCGGCTGTCCATGTATCAAAAGCAGAAGTCTCGGCCTCATCACGACGCCATACACAACAATGAGCTCGGCACGTATTCTTGATGGAAGTGTAAGGGATGGAACGGTCAAACACTTCGAAGAAAACCTGAGAGCCCAGGGGTCGGGCAAAGCGTTCTCAGAAATGACATCACCCCCAGCACGATCCATTAAAATACTGATACCTTGGACTTCGTTAAAATGAACACTCTTGGCTGCAAAAGACACTTAAGAGAATTAAAAGAGAAGTGTCACGGGCTGAATTGCATCCCCTGCCCAAATTCATACACCGAAGCTTTAACCCCTAGAACCTCAGGCCGTGGCCTTACTGGGAAATGGAGTCTTTACGGAGGTGCCCCTGCTGAGTAAGATCAGCGGAGCGGGCTCTCAGCCACCACGGCGCGTCCTCACAGACGGGAATTTGGGCGCAGAGACAGAGACGCCTGGAGGGGAGCGGGTGGGAGCCGGAGGGGCCGGGGCAGACCCTCCCCTCGCGGCCCCCGCAGGCCCACCCTGCCGGCGCCCCGGCCTCGGGCCTCCGCCTGCAGCCCCGGGGGGCGCACTTCTGCCGTCAGCTTGTCCCTGCGCGCCGCTCTCCGCGCCGCTCTCCGCAGCAGCCACGGGACATGGCACAGCACACTGCGGTGGGTGAGCGTTAACGTTTGCCGGCCACGCGTTCCACAGGCGACCTGCACCCGGGAGGCACGCAGGCTGGGGCAGACGCGGGCGGGCAGGTCTGAGTGTGCAAACACGGAGCTTGTTCTTGTGTTGCTGTTTATTAATTATGACACTATTTATTTGTAGCACAACTGTAAACCTGCTTTAGCCGCAGCATGGTGCCGCCCCTTTGGAGGACGGTGTGGTGGTTTCTTAACAAAACTCAACATATTGTCGCCATACGATCCAGTATCACACTCCCTGGTATTTACCCAAGCGGATTGAAAATGTATGTCAACAAAACCTGCGCACAGATGTTACAGCAGCTACGTTCACAGCTGACAAACCCGGAAGAGCCCAAGGTGTCCCCTCGAAGGTGCCGGCGGGCGGTGGTCCGCCCAGACGGGGCTGGTGGGGGACATTATCCAGCAAACGAGCCCTCAAGCCCTAGAAAGACACGGAGGGACCTTAAGTGCCTGCGGCCGAGTGAGCGCATCCAGCCTGAAGAGGCCACACCCTGTGGGGCTCCGACCATGTGACTTTCGGGAAAAGGCAGCTCAGCGGGGACGGTGACAGAGCTGTGGCTGCCGCGGCTGGGGCGGGGAGGATGGCTGGGCAGGGCACGGGGACCATCGGGCAGTGAGACTGCTCTGTGAGACACCACAGGGGTGGACACGCGTCATTTCACACTTGTCCAAACCCAGAGGATGCACGGCACCGAGCGCGGGCTGCACCGCAGCCCGTGGGCCGTGGGCGACGCGTCCATGCGGGCTCCCGGCCTGTGACACGCCCCACTTGGGCGGGGGGGCAGACGCTGGGGGGCTGTGGGGGCGGGGGCGCATCTCCGCACCTGCCGCTCAGCTTTGCTCTTGGCCTAAAGCGTCTCTGAAGGACCGAGTCTGTTTAAACTAGACCAGACCCGTGCGCTCTTGCAGCGTCTGGGGACTTGGGGCGGCAGCAACACTGTGGGCACCAGCGGCCTGTGGGAGGCCCGGGAGGAGGGGCGCCGGGGTGACCGTCCATGGGCAAGGGACGAGGTGACGGGGCCAGGCCAGGGGTCTCCCTGGAGACTCACCGCGTGAGCAGGCGAGCAGCAGGGCGACTGCCGCTGGCCTGTGGCCATCCCAGCCCTCTGACTGGCCGCCTGTCCCCAACCTCCCGGCCACCCCGTCACTGCCACCCTGAGATCCACCGGCCCCTCTGAGTGTCCCCTCTCCCGGGCGTCACTGTAACGCAGTCGTGGGCAAGGCCTGCCGGGTCGCACGCCCCTCCAGGCCTGCCCCGGAGCACGTCCTCAGGAACACGGGGCTCCTGTGCACCAGCGGGGTGGCCTGCTGAGGTCAGGTGGCCGCTCTGCGGCCAGACAGCAGGTGGGAATCAGGAGACGCCGGGTCCGTGTCGCTTCCCTGACAAAGAAGGGGCAGGGCCAGGGGGGACCGGGTTCGTCACTCTGGTACCGCCATGCCACGGGCTTGAGAAAGGGGGAGGTTTGCTCTCAGGAGGGAAGCAGGAACGACGGGACAGGACGGTGGCCATAGCTGGTCTGTGGTCATGTGTCCTTGGACCACGTCTGAGCACGGGGACGTGGGGCTGACCGCAGAGCCTGTCCCCGGGCCGCAGGTGCGCCAGGAGGATAAAGGCCAAACGCTGCAAAGCCGGCCTCGCCACACACACCGTGTGCGGCCCCTGAGCGGACGTGCTGGATCATGCGCGAGCGCTTGCATGTTGCCCAGCAAACCACACGGGCACAGCAAGGACTCGGCCGGTGTTGGCTGCCTTCCCCGTGCGTCCCGCCAACAGCTCAGGCGCTTTAGGACAGCTCAGTGCCCTTGCAAATTCCATTTCTTCTGCCAGGGACGCTCCTGCCCAGCCGGCCGGGGACCCCTGCCTTCCAGGAACGATGGCATTTTACCCAGGCTCTGTGCAGGTTTTGGGCGCTTCCAGGTTCTCTTCACGCGGCCTCCCACCCCTGCCTCATGGGCCCTGCCTGGACTGCACGGCTCCTGGGGGACCCTGGCGCCCGAGGGCCACGCAGCAAGGGGACCACAGCCCCTGCTGCTGCTCAGCTTGTCCGTGCCGGCTCCCGAGCCCCCGAGGGCAGGGCCCAGGACCCACCGCCGTTGTCAGCAGAGCCTGGTGCACCGAGGGGCTCCCAGAAAACAGTACAAAGCCCCGGTCACATGATAGCACCTAGGACTGGCAACCCCTGGTGCCGACGAGTGACCACGTCTGGTTGTTCTCAGTGCCTCCCGGGTAGAGAGCTTCCGCGGGGAGGGCAGGGAACAGAAGACGTGGGGGCAGGCTCAGCGGCTCGTCCGAACCTGTGCCACTCTTTCCCTGGGCCCTGGGCTCATCTCACTTCCCGGGGTCTGCAGATACCGCCTGTTCACCCCAGACACACCAAGAGCCTGACGGTGGCTGAGAAGCAGACCCGCTGGGCGGGGGCTGGACACAGGGAACCGGGAGGGGTGGGCGTCACGAGGCAGGGGATGGCGGGGCCTCCCTGCATGATGCTTCCAGGGGGAGATCCTTCACAACCAAGTTAGCGCCTGATTTCTCCCGTCCCTTCCACCGCAGGGCGGGGGTCAGCTGCCCCGTGGCTTCTGGAGACGTGTCCGGGCTGCAAGGCCAGGCTAGCTCTGCCCCGGACCAGGAGGCCATGTGACCTTCCGGCGCTTCAGTCTCTCCATGGATCTGTCAACGCGAGTTCCGGGACTACCTCGCAGTGTTTGGTGCGGCTTGAATCAGGTTGAAAGAAAAAGCAGCACATACACTTGACTGTACAGTCCTTGGAATATAAATGGCACTTAAAAATTTCATGACATTTTCAGAAATTCTGAGAAGCAAAATACTTTCGCGTGCCCTGTGCCGCTCCTAGGACTGCATGGGAAAATCAAATCCACCAGAGGAAGAAAAAACGGAGTGAAGCATTGCGCCGCTCGGCGAGGGGGCACGGGCTGCTGAGCGGGACAGATTGCAGCGCGCAGCAGCCAGTACGCGACCGGGTCAGCAGAGCCTCGCCACGCCCACGCTGCGAGCAGGCAGTCGCTGCAAACACACAGCGGGCCGGGCTCCCGGGGCTCCCTGGGTTCAGTCTGGAGCCTTGCAGCCAGTGCCACACAGGGCCACTCCCGCAAACTCCGGGAGCCACGGGCCCCGAGCCGCCCACCACCTCGGGTGCTGCCGACAGAGCAGCTGGGATAGAGGAGACCCCGGATTGTGTTTTAGCCAATAGTATGTGCTTTTTCTCTGTCCAATCAGAGCTGTGGAGCGCTGGCCAATCAGAGCAACTCTATTCTGACCAATCAGGATAATGCCTTGGACCAATCAAACTGTGAGGATTTGGAGTCCTCATTTGCATGAGGACCGGCCAATGAGGAACCGGGGGCGGGGACTTCTGTCTATATAAGGCAGCTGCATGGCGCGTAGTCAAGTGCGTTTTTTTGTTTTCCGTTGGTGTGTGGCTCCGCTGTCTTCTTGGTTGGGCCTGACTAGGCTCAGCAGGCTAACTTCAGAGAGCTGGAGGGGGGCCTGGTCCCGCGGCTTCTTAAGAGGCTTGTTGTCTGGCCGCAGCTTGCGTGGTGCCTTGCGGTGTTTGTGTTTCCGGGGAGAGACAAGAGTCCCGAAAGAACAAAGTCCATTGTTTTTTCACCACGGGGCTCAAGAATAGACAGAATAAAGGATCCCTGCAAGATCTGAGCGGCAGGGGAGCCATGCCCTCAGCCCGGAGCCCACGGGCAGCAGCTGCAAGCACTGCCCTGGAGGGCCGGTGGTCTGAGCTCCGGAGAGAGCACGGTCCATGGAGTCGCAGGAGCTCCTGCAGGCGGGGAGGGCTAAGGCGCTCACTGCTTCTGAGTGTGCCGACTTGGAGCCGCGCCGGGGGTGCTCAGTGTGTGGCAGCCCGCTTCGGACTGCGCTGTGTGAGTCTTGATTACAGCCGGGCCTCAGCGGCCCCTGGAGACTCCTGCCTCCCCGCTGAGGAAGGCCAATGAGTCTTCTCCCGGGAAGAAGCAGCAAGGGAGGAACTTCGTGTTAACTCCTACTGCTGGGGTCTGAGAGCGTCTGTTATGAGGGAGTGGGCAGAGTCTGGGGTCCCCCAGGAGATGTTTCATGGCCACGCAGCCTCTTGGGGAGCAGGTTGGTTGCTCCTGGTTGTGTCCATGGCCCGCAAGTACAGCACTTGGCGCAGTGCAGCAGGAGCCTGAGGTTTTGTTCGGGGGGTGGGGGGCTGGCTGGGCTCCAGCTGTTTGACGGGGCAGCCTTGTCTCATTGAAGTAGCTGGCGTCCAGCGTTTGGCTGTGCCCCTGGGGTTCAGAGTCAGTTGCAGGCAGATGGACGGCTCGCTGGAGATGAGGGTATAACCCAAGAGCGAGGCGCTGGCTCTCACTGCCTGAGGCCGCGGTTAGAACTTCCCAGTCTCTTCCTCCAGAGGGGGGTCAGATCGCTGCCACTGTCCTGCCATCCTTTGCAGCACCATTAGCTCTTTCTGAGACCAGGGTGACAGCCTCCAGTCCCTGCTCTGCCCAGCCTTGCTGTCACGGATCCCGGGCTTCGGGCTGCTCTGTGCGTGTGCTCTGATGTGGACACTTTCTTCGTTGTGGTGGGGTTCTAACTGTGGGCGGGGCTGAGCATGACGTGCTTTGTGAGGTCAGGAGCGAGGTCACAGTGAGGGCCGCCCTAACCGGGAGCCAGAAACGCCTGGCGCCCAGGCCGTGCGGCGAGGGGCACCTGCTCACCGGGCATCCTGCTGGGCAGTGGCCTGTGCCGCTGCCCACAGCGCCCCCACAGGAGTGGGGAGAGGCCTCAGGCTGGTGCCGGGGGCTGTGGGGGAATCCAGCTCCGCACTGACTGGTGCTTGTGGGCTGAACGGTGGGAGGCCCGGTACGTGCCTGGCTCTGAGCGCTGTACGCGGCGCTGTTTGATGGCAGGCGCAGTCGGGAATGGGAGGCGAGCGCTGCTCGTTTAGTGACAGTGAGCAGCTGCCCACCTGTTAACCCGCGGTGGCTTTTGGGCTCAGAGAGGACCCTGGGTGCCTGGGTCACAGGAAGAGGAAATGCTGCTCTCCCCGCGCTTGCTGCACAAAGGGGCTATGGGTGTTTGGGACGCCAGCGACTCCGAAGTTCTCCAATGCCGTGCTCCTGCCTCCTGAGTGGCTGGACGGGAGCAGCGCTGGGTTCCCTGGCGGCCCCTGCGCAGGCCCTGGGGCAGCCGCATGCCTGTGCTGGGAAGTGGGGCTCCGGCCGTGCTCCCCGCCCTTCCTTCCGCGGAGGTGGAGGCGCTGTTTCTGGCTGTGCTGCCCTGTCACCCTAAGCTGCATCGCCGCCTCTGCGAGCAGCTTCCCCAGTCCCGGGCATGGACCGGGACAAGGACACAGGTCCCGGTAAAGGGCTCCTTTCCCCGACTGTCTCACCACGGCTCCCGACACCTGAAGTGCCTCCACGGGCCCCGGGCTGGTAGTGGGGGCAGGAAACAGGCACCTCGCCCTGCCCCCCACCCGGGCGCTCAGCAGGGTCAGTGAGGGGGAGCACGTGCTGTGGGGGAACATCCTGTGAGGGAGGGCAGCCTGGCACACCCAGGTGACAGTGGCTAGCCGCTGAGCCCGCCAGTGGCCGAGTGGAAGGACAGGTGACGGGAGGACTCCTGAGGAGCGGGACGGAGCTGACACGGGGGCAGTCACAGGGGGCTCCTCGGGGGAGGAGGCGGCGGGCTGGGTCGCGCGGGAAGATGCAGTGTAGCCACCACGTAAGGACGGCACCCAGCCCGGCTGAGCCCGTCACGCGGGCCAGGCACCCATCTGAGCGTTTGGCACGAGTGCGCGCTTCTGCTGCCCCAACAGAGCACGTGGGTCTATCACTGGTCACTCACCCCCAGGAACCGACACGGGGGCCCCAGCGTCTCGCAGGCGGGAGGCTGAGATCTGACTGCTGTGCGTGGTCCGGACATGAGCCATGAGGTGAAGGGCGCGGTCGGGCACGGGGGAAGGTCCCCGATCCCTGGACGGTCGGGAGGCGGGGCGGTGATGTCCCCGGGAGCACCGGGCTGAGGGTCCTGGGGGTCGGGAAGGGGTGAGGGCTCCCTGGAGGGGGTCTGGTGGAGCTCTGTGCAGAGGGCCTTTCCAGCAGGGCGACATCCCGGAGGGCGGGGGCGGGGCAGCCTGGGGCGTGCGGGGCTGGGGCTGAAGGGGCAGGGCTTGGACAGGAGGGCGTGCGGGGTGCGCGGGGCTGGGCGCTCAGTCCTGAGGCCCCCCCCCCACCCCGACAAGGGCACCTTCACTCATGCAGGGTCTTCCTCCCTCAGCCCCAGGGGAGAGAGCACGTCTCCTGTCTTGAGACAGCATTTTTTAACGCCTTTGACTGTCCAACTGTTAGATTGACTTCTAAAATTCAGGAAGGCCCTGGAGAGCGCCCCGTGTCGGGCGCCTTTGGGGGCTGGAGGGGCAGAGAGCGGGTGTGACTCCCGCGGCCCTGGACCGTGGCGAGCGCACGGCTCCCCCAGCCTCTGACACTGTGTCGGCCGTCACCTTGGCAGAGGCGGTGGTGGCGGCGCCAGGGGCTCTGGGTGCGGATCCTGTGTGAGGCCCCAGGAGTCAGCCCGCGAAGGGTGTGGCCTCACGGCCGCGGGGGAAGGGCTCCGCGTACCTGTATTCGAGACAGGAGGGCCAGCGGCGCCACGGCTCCGCCCACGTGGGAGGCCGGCTGGGGCGCCACACGCCAAGGTCCACAGGGAGGTTTGTGCACTTGGTGGACTTGGCCACCGGCTCTGGGCTCCGCGGTAGTAGTTGGGGTCCCAGCCCCACAACCCTGGGACTAGCATCGCATCCGCGGGCCCCCTTTGCGCCCGTGCTCCACTTACATCAAGGGTCCTATGAGCTACTTTGGTATTTTTGAGGGGTCAAGAAGGGACAGAGCAACACACGGTCACCTGCGCTCAGACACGATCGTTGGCCTCTGGCTGACGGTGGGAGGCAGCCTCGCGCCGCTGGGCAACGGTGGTTACGGAGGGGACCGCCAGTGCGCCTGCAGGTGGGGGCCCCCGCCTGCAGAGAGGACGGCGTCTACAGGGTGGCCAGGGCGGCGGCCTTGTGGGAGGGGCATGGGCGCTGGTCCTCAGGAGGAGGTTTGGCGCGAAGAAGGAGCTGGCTGGGACCCTTGAGGCGGAGTCGGGGCAGAGAGGAGCCTGGGATCGTTTTCGCCCAGGGAGCGTTCTCTGCGCGCTCCCGTTTCAGGGACTGTGGCAAAGCGATCGGACCTCCTTGCCCGCAGGGAGTCCCACCCTGCTGTCACTTGAAGGGCTGTGAAGACAGGATTGTGATGAAATGTGAAAGGCGCTCAGGTGAGACAAGGAGAACTGCGCCAACAGGAGGGGCGGGTGCACGTGGGGAGGGCGCGCTGGGGCCGGGCCTGGCTTCAGCCAGAGGGCGTGGCCACAGGACACCCTGGTCCTGGAGCGGCCCCCCTGCCCCCGTTCCATCTGCCCCAGGCACAGGGGGCCACAGGGCGATGGCTGCTGCTTCCGAAATCGGGGAAACATTCCGCAGAGGGTCCGGTGTGCAAAACCGCCTGGCACATTTAGGAGCTGTTGGGTGTCCCCAGGGTGGGGGGCGGGTGTCGCGAACAGGCTGGAGCAGTTTGGAGGTGGAGGAGGAGGCTGGGCCAGTCCTGCAGGGTCCCCTGTGACAAATTAGAGTTCAGGCCGACCCAGCGTCAGCGAGCAATCTGCAGAACCCTGGAATGAGGCAGTGCTGCCTTTGGAAAGATGGCTTTATTGGACCGAAGTGACCCGCTGAGCAGAGCAATTACTTCCCTTTCCACCAGAAATGCCATAAAACTGACAGAATATGAGCCAACAAATGAGAGTAAGTACCCGAGAGTGATGACAACCAGGAAGGGATGTCACGAGAGAGACAGACGTGGTGCAGGATCCTGGGGACACCGGGGGGAGTCAGAGTGAACCCATAATGAAGGCACGCGGGAAAGAGCCACTGTGGGGACGCAGCGCCCGGGGAGCCCCGAGCCCGCACAGGCGCCGGAGAGAGCGCCACCAGCTCGGGCGCTGTGCCTCCGCGGCCCGGGAAGGTCGCCTGGGACTCCTGGCGGAGCGCACCCACGGCCGCCAGCCAGCCTGCGGCCGGGTCCATTCGCCAGGCCGGCCTCCCTGGGTCTGGATCCCAGCTGTGCCTCCGGGGCCGACCAAGTGGGAATCCTGAGCGGGGCTGGGCCCGATGTGCAGCGCGTTCTTGGATGTTCATTCTCACCGGCGCTTGGGGGGAGGTCGTGACCCCGGAGGCTGAAGGGGTGGCCCGGCGGGGGGAAGCTCAGGCACTGGCCCTCCCCCTAAAGCCTCAGGAAGCCGCGTCCTTTCTATCCAGAAGATTCCCAAATGACATCCTAGGAAATTTTTAAAAATATGATCAGGGTTCTTAGAGAAATCTGATGGTATTAAAAGCTCAAAAAATGGCCAAGTACCAGAGTGGCTACAGCTGAGCACTGAATTACCCATCCAGATGACTGGGTTACGGAATTCTACCAGAAAGGAGCATGAACCGGGACGGCAGGCCACCAAAGGCGAGGACGTGTTCTCAGATGAAAGGAGACCTTTTTCCTTGGCTGAGAAGAGCTGCGCGGTGGTTTTTTAAAATTTTATTTCAAAGTGTCTCTTGCAGGACAAAATAGATGAAAAAAGCGCAAGTCCTGTGTACATTCTGGAAAAATGCCAAAACTCCAAAAATAAAGATACTGTCCCCAAATCTTCAATAGCACAACAGCAACAGAGCGGACTCCTGAAATGGAACAAGAACCATATTGGTGGCCCGTTTCCAGCAGCAACACAGCGCCCCATGGGAAAATACCTTTAAAGAGCCAGAAGAATTTTGAGTCTATAATTCTATGTCCCGGAAACCCATTATTCAAGTAGAAGAGCAAAATGAAAGGATTTTAACGTGCACACACTCAAAACCCTCACAAAATTACATTTGCTTTGTACAGGTTCTTTCTGAAAAATACTCAAATGCACATCTACCCAAAAGCGAGTCCAGCCAGAAGAGCCTAGGATCAGGATAACAGAAGAAACTAGTAAAGGCCGTGTGTTCAGCGGACTTCAGGTGTAATACAGGGAGTTAAAAACAAGAACCTAACATTTTACTTCATTCGCGAACGTCCACTCTGCATACCTGTGGCGGACGACGCGATGACCCACGGTGCACGCGCAGTGAGGTCGCCCATCCCCTCTGTGTGTCCGGTGCCCAGCGCACCTGATGTTCACCCTCTCCACAAATCTGTCTGTCACCCCCGCGTGGCAGCTGTGCAGTTGTCATGCTGCGCCTCGATTTTCTAGAGTCAGTCACGCTTCGTAACCGCAGCCCTGTGCCCTCCGACCCAGCTCTCCCCTGTCCCCCGCCCCAGCGCCTGGTGACCGCTGCTCTCCTCCTGGCCTCTGAGCATTTATTGGACTGTTCTGAGTTCCACATACAAGTGACGTCATGCAGTGTGTTCATTTTTGTGTCAGGCCTATTTCACTTGTGCTCCGGGTTCATTTGTGACAAGTGGCAGGCCCCCCCTTTCTGTAAGGCTGAAGTGCACACACCTCATGGTTTCTTTATCCGGTCACTCGTCTGTGGACTGTGCAGGCTGTTGCCATACCCTGGCTCTTGTGCACAATTCCCCTGTGAACACGGGGCGTACATCCCTCTTCAAGGCACGGCCGTCATTTCCTTTGGGCAGACCCGCGGCCGCGGGGCTGCTGAGTCACGTGGTAAGTCCATTTGTTTCGGAGGCGCCCCGCCTGCCTCCCCACAGCTGCCCCGCCTGCGCCCCACCCCCGCCGGCGCGTGTTACCTGTGGCGCTGCTGACAACCGCCGCTCCCACAGGCGTGAGGGGACGCCGAGTGGTTTTGTTTGCGTTTCGCAGTGACCAGTGACGCTGAGCAGTTTTTCCTGTTGATCACCTGTGTGTCGTCTTTAGAATGATGTCTGTGCGGGACCTTCGCTCATTTTTGAATCTGGCCTTTTCTCTCTTGCTGTCGAGTTGCAGGAGCTCCTTATATGCTTTGGATATTAATCCCTCATCAAATAGGCGATTCGCACACCTTCTCATCGGTCGGGTGTTGCTGCGTGGGGGACAGGCAGTTTGCTGCAGCCTCACATGTTCGTTTGACGTCGGTAGCTGGAGTTTCCAGTGCCCCATACAACAGAGGAGCTGTCGAGGCCGAGGCGCTTCCCCTAAGTTTTCTCCTGGAACTTTTACGGCGTCAGGTTCTATGTTTGTCATTCATTTTGTTGACCTCGTGTGTCATGTAAGATAAGGGTCTGTTTCCATTCTTTTGCATGTGGCTATCCAGTTTTTGCTACACTATTCGTTAAAGACTGTCTTTCCCTGTCGTGCGTTCTTGACATTTTGTTAAAAACTAGGGGCTGTACACGCTCGGGTTTGTTTCTGGGTGCTCTGTTCTGCCTCATCAGCCTGCGTGTCTGGTACAAAGCCAGGGCCACTTTTTACAGATGCCTCTGTTGTTTCTGAGTTGCTTTGGATGTTTGGTCTTTTATGGTTCCATATACATTTTATCAATAGTATTGCTTTTCCTATTTCTATGAAAATACCATTGGAATTTTGATAAGAGATTGGATAGAATCTGTAGATTGCTTTGGGTAGGTGGACATTTGAACAATATCAATTCTTCCAATCCATGAACATGGGAAATCTTTCCATTTATTTGTGTCCTTTTAAATTTATTTCATCCATGTCTTAGAGTTTTCAGAGCACGTATTTTTCATCTCCTTGTTTAAATTTGTTCCTAAGTATTTTATTTTTTCTGATGCTGTAATAAACGGGATTATTTTCTTGATTTCCTTTTCAGCTAGATCATTGTTGGTAAGGACACACAAGTAACTTCTGTATGTTGATTTTGTATCCTGACACTGAATGTGTTTATTTCTCCCAACAGGTTTTTGTGGAGTTTAGGGTTTTCCGCGTACAGGATCGATGCGACCCTAAGGGACGCCCAGAGGCCGATGAACGTTACGTCCAGGAGCGTCCACAAGGCGTTGCTGGAAGAGCCCAGGGCTGAGTCAGGGCAGAGCCGCCCGCAGGGCGGGCTGGGCTGGGGTGAGAGCGGGCAGTGAGGGCGAGCGCTCCCTCCGCCGGGCCCGGGCCGCCCCCCTGCTGCCGCCCTCGGACATCGGAGCTCCCGGTTCTCAGGACTTTGGGCGTGGGGTGAGCTCCACCACCGGCTGCCCTGGGCCTCCAGGTTGCAGGCTGGCAGTTCTCAGTCTCCACGACCATGTGAGCCAATCCCTGTAATAAACACCTGTGATAAAAACCCTGCAATAAATTCCTCTAATTAAATGTAAGAAATATGTAATATATATGTGTATGTACACGTGTGTGCATATATTTTTTTAGTCTGTCTGGAAAGAAGCTCAGCCACTGTTACTATATTGAGAATGGCTTGTGTGACATCGTGACCTGACAGCGAAGGGCAGTGGCCGGGAACGCACGTGTGTGAACAGTGACGACTTCACTGTCCTCGTCAGTGGGGGCGGCAGACGCTGCTGAGTGAGTTGTGCGTCGTGGGGCCATCCCACTCGGAATGACTGAGAGAGTCCAGCAACAAATCTGCATCTGATTTTGCGTTAAGCTTGAACCTTCCTCTGTGGAAACTGTTTGGATGACTCAGAGGCCGCAGCTGTGGGCACCGGTGACTGGCAGCTTCATCATGACAACGTGCCCACTCACGCATCGCATCTCGTGCAGGTTTTTGGTGAAACATCAACCCACCCAGGTGACTCAGCCCCCGTACAGCCCAGATCTGGGGCCCTGCGACTTCTGGCCTTTCCCCAAACTAAAATCACCTTCAAAAGAGAAGAGATGTCAGACCGTCGAGATTCAGGAAAACATGACGGGGCAGCCGATGGCGACTGGGAGAATGGTGTGAGGTCCCAAGGTGTCTACTTTGTGGGGGACTGAGGCGGTGTTGTCCTATGGACAATGTTTCTTGTATTTTCAATAAATGTCTCTAATTTCCATGTTGCAGGGCTGGATACCTTCCGGACAGACCCCGCATGTGTGTTCTCTCGTCCCTTTGGAGACCCCAGCTAATACAGTCCGGGATTACAGTAATCCCCAAAGCAACGGCAGCGATGCTACCTAGGAATCGGCCTACCAAAATTAATCAGGACTTTGTAATGAAAACAACAAACTTTCGCTGAAAAACACAGAGTAGGTCTTCAGTGCATCCTAGGTGTCCGGCGTGTTCCTAGGGGGTCACTCCCAATATCTAAAGATAACAATTCTCCCCAAATTGAAGTATCAATTCAATGATCTCTGATCACAGTTCCAACAAATTGTTTTACATTGCAGGACAAACGCATCCTAAAATCCCAACAAAGTAAATGACTAAAAAGCCAGGACAGTATTAAGAGAGAAAAATGGGAAAGAGGAGCGTTTGTCCTATGGTAACAATCACTTCCTGAGAAGTCGGGGGCAGCAAACGGCACAGTGTTGGTGCAGGAGGGGCCAGGGACCAGCGGGTCCCCTCTCCGGCCCAGGTGCAGGAGGGCACCTGTCCCAGAACAGGCATGGTTCCACCGGTTGGGTTCCCACGTGGACAATAAAGTCCCTTGGCAGGTGAAGCTGCTCTGAGGGACCATGATGTCACGGGTAGCTTTTACTTGCCCCGTGTGTTGGGGATGTGGGGACTGGGGGCTGTGCCCAGCTGGGGCAGGGGGCGCATGTGGGAGGCGCTGCGGAGACGGATGTGACTGGCTGTCACTAGACGTGACCGCGTGAGCAGGGCGTCCCGCCAGGGGCGGCACGGAGCAGAGCTGGGCCCGGCCTGCGCTGCCCGCACTGACCCGCCGGGGGCGCACCAGCAGTGCTGGGTGTCCGTTTACGGCCCTCTGGCTCCTGAGGGATGTGACAGGCCTCTGGCAATGGGAGAGTCGCAGAGGTGCTGGCGGTCGGTGTTCCGGTCGCAGCCCTGCAAAGGACAGGTGAGTCCCCAAGGGCTTCCTGGAGGAGGCATATGCCCCACGGGAGACCCGGTGGTGCCTCCCTCATGGGTGGGGGTGGAGCACAGAGTGGAGAAGAAGCCCCTTTGAAAAAACACCCACACGGCAGCACAAAGCGGCCCGAGGCTCGGCCGTCCGTGTAGGAGAGCACCTTGAAAAAGGGAGGGGACGGCGTGCCCGGAGCTCGGTGGCCTGCCCCGTGCCTCTGGGAGCCTGCCCCTTCCCCTGCGGTCAGCGCCCGGCAGCCAGAGCGGCCGGGAAGAGAGCCTTCCGCTGCTGCCTCCGGCCCCGCGACGCGCGCTCCGCAGCCAGCTTGGCGGGCAGAGGAGGGCAGCCGCATCACACTGAGCTCAGCTCCCAGGACGCGGGATATTAAATCAATCAAACTAAATTAAAAGCCTTGGCCATCTCTTGAACTCAGGGTTGAGAAGCAGCCCTTTCTTCTTCTTCCAAATGCTTCCCGGGAGGCCGCCCCGCCTGCGGGATCGGCAGGGCTCGGCCCTTGAATTATACAAAGATGGAGCGGGCTGGGAGGCGGGGACGCATCTGCCACAGACACAGACGGCGCAGCAGCTTTCGCGGCGCAGATCTGGGCGGCTGCCCGGCGGTGGGGAGAGCACGGCGTGCTAGGGGGTCCCCGTGCGATCGCCTGTCTCCGTGGCGGCGTCCCGGTCCGAGCGGTCCCTCAGGTCCCCCGGCAGCCCCACTGTGGAGGGGCAAGATGCGGCCAGAACTGTGGGCTCGAGTCCCAGCCCGACTTCCAGCAGCTGGGAGGTGCAGGGGACGCTCTCCGAGGCCCTGCCCGGGCTGCGCGGGGCCCCTGGCAGGCCTGGAACGGCCCCGTGCCAGCAGGCCAGGCGTGTGTTCACCTGCACACAGGTGCCGGGGGCCGGCTCTGCCCCGTGGACCAGACACACCCTGGGCTGGGGGCCGTGATGTGGAGGCAGACCCGCGTCCACGGTGTGGCTGCTCCGAGGGGAACAGCAGGGGCGTAACTGAGGTGGGGCCGCCGGGGGGAGGACGGAAGCCCAGCCTGCGGAACCCGCTGTCCGCTCGCCTTTGAGCAGGGGGACGTGGACGCAGGCCCCGCTCCGCCCCATGGGTCGGGGGCGGGGGGAGAGCGGGTCTGGCGGCTGGAGCGTGGGAGGAGGACCGAGGGGTGGCCAGGGCCGGGTCCCGCAGGCCCTGGGGGTCAGGCCCGGACTGGCTTGTTCCAGGGTCAAGGCAGCGGCTTTGGCAGCCCGTGGCACAGGCGACCAGCAGCCTCCACCCGCGCCGTTCCCGCCGCCGCGTCAGCCCCGCCGGCAGGTGTCTGGGGGGCTCCCCCCTCAGCTCTGGCGCCCGTGCGGCCGACTTCCCTCAAAGGCCCTTTCTAACCACCTCACTTAAAGCAGAGGCTCCTTTCTGCACAGCGATGAAGGGGCTGATCCTCCAAGAAGACGTAGCAGCCCTGAACGTGTGTGCGCCCAGAACGCGGGACGCCAAAGTGACCGCGCTGCCCAGAGAGACTGGGAAGCCGCTGCCAGAGCCGGGGGGCGGGGTGGGGGGCAGGGTCGGGCGGCTCTGGCGGCGGCGCGTCGGGGGACAGCCCACGGCGACCGGCCGCGGCGTCCTCGCCTGCCTGCGACTGGCACGTCTCACCCTGTGCGTCCCACAACAGTGGGGCGCGCGTTCCTCCCCAGCTCACGTGGGGCGTCCGCGGGACAGGCCACTCCGGGCCACAAAACATGCCCTCTCACAGTTTAAAAAATAAACATCAAATGACGTCTGCTCTTGGGCGAGCATGGAGTTAAATTAGCTATCGATGACAGGAAGACAGCTGGAAAATTCCAAAGCACCTGGAGAGTAAACACACTTCTCAATGACCTGTGAGTCAAGGAAGAACCTCAGCTGAAAGAAAAACATATATTTTCAACTCAATGCCAATGAAAATACAACCTTTCAAAACGTGTAGGGGGCAGACCACGCTGCCGACTGGAGGGAAATTGATAGCGTCGGATGCGTGTGTCTGACGAGACAGACAATCCAAACGCGATCATCCCAGCGTCCTTCGGGACGAGCTAATCCCACGCAAAATAAGCAGAAGAAAAGAAGAATGAAAACTCGATCAGGAATCAGTTAAATTGAAATCTCTCTTTGTCTTTTGTCTGTCTCCGCCACTGCAATGTTAAGTTCTTGGGTTGCGGGCGCACACACCTCTTAGCTTCTGTTTGTGCCGCAAGTGCGCGGGCGCGGCCGGGCGCAGGGTGGGGGCCGCTCCGTCCCGGATGGTGAGTCAGTGGGTGGACGCGCACGGGCTGACGCTTTCCACCGCCGCGCAAGAGAAGCGGCTGCCGACCCTCGCTCCGCGAACTAGCGGCGGTGCGTGCCCGGCGCTCTGCGGGCAGCTCCGAGGGCCGAGTGAGTCCACCACGGGGAAGGCCGGCCTCGGGCGGGTGGGCAGCGCCCGCTCCCTCCACGCAGGCGCTCGGCAGCCCCGCGGGGCTGAGCCAGGAGGGCAGGGCGTGCCTGGGTCCGGAAGGACGGGAGCTCCCGGCCCCGCTGGGGGAGGGGCTGGATGGGATCTCTCCGCTGGACAGAACTGTCTCTCCCAGCTCGGGACCAGACCAGGGGGCGTGCGGACCAGGCCGGGGTGGCCGCCGCCAGGACCCGCCAGGACCTTCAGAGCCGGGCAGGGGGCCGAGCGGGCGGGGGATCCTAAAAGGGAAGGCTCAGCACGGGGAAGGGTCCCCCTTCGCGGTCAAAGTCTTCGGGCTCAGGCACTGCCATCCTGCCCGCCTGTCCCCCTGCCCCATCTGTCCCCCCTGCGGCAGTGCTCTCCGTGCGCAAGGACACCCAGGCTGACCGGCCCCCCGGCCAGGCCCCAAGCCAGTGATCACCATCTGGCCGCCCCCTTCTCGCCACTTAGGCCACAGGGGGACCAGCCGTGCCTCTCCCTGAGGGCGACCCTGAGCTGCCGCCTGGAGCTCTGGCTCCTGCCTGTGATGTCTCTTGATGGCCACGCCAGCGTCCTGGGACAGGCCGAGCGGGGGCTGGGCCCAGCACTCGGGGGTCCGGGGTCGCGGGGCACCCCGGGGTCCTTGGGGTGGGGAACACGGGCTTCGACTTCCTGCCCTGCTCCCCCAGATCCTCACCACCCGGGAGAACCCGCGCCTGCCCCGCCCCAGGTTCCGGGAGCCCGCAGCCCCAGGCCAATGGCGGCACTTTTCCGGCTTCCCGGAGGGGTGCCCTCCAACCCTAGGGATGTCGGCCCCCACACGTGTTCTGCGCGCTGGTGGCGTGGGGCTGGCGGGGGCTGCATGCTCTGCCCTCGCCCCTGCGAAGCTGGACAAAGGGCGCAGTGAGCTCGGGGGCCTTTTGCGAGAAATGACTCTTTCTTTCCCCCCAACATGAGGCCCCACGGCCAGCATTGCTCAGGCGGAGGGAGGACGCAACGAGGGCGCAGCCGGCTGCCGTCTGCCGTCTGCCCGTGGAAGAGACAAAACGCCCACGTGAGGACGTGCGGGCGGGACCTCGTCTCCTCGGACTGACCGGGGACACGGGGACAGAGCGACGGAGCCCCGGCATCCGCGTGGGATCAGAGCTGAGGGCCCCTCCCCGCGGACGTCTGTGGTCCTCTGTGACCTGCAGGCAGGCCTGTTTGTCGGGCCACCTTCCTTGGGCTCCCTCTGCGCCCTGCGTCTGGGGGGACAGACAGGGCTCTGGGCCCTGGACCCTCGTTTCCCTGCCGGATGAGGGCGCTCCTGGCGCTCCCGCAGAGCGTGGCCTGCCTGCCAGCCAGCCCTCCCGGCCCAGGGCAGGGCCCCGGCAGGCACGGGGGCTGCGGAGCTGCCCGGCCTGGCCCCGCCCTGGCCCCGCCCCGGCTCCAGGGGGGCGGGAGGCTGGCAGGAAGGGGGCGGGGCTTCCGGTGGAGCATCTGCGCCCACAGTCCCGATTTGAGGTTCCCACGCCTGGGACAGCGCAAGGGCCCTGAAACCCCCGGTCCCCCAGGGTCCTCCACACACACCGCTGGGACCTCGCTCATTCCTGGCAGGGGACCCAAACACGGCAGCTGCCGTTTGCCAGACGTCTCGTCCGCCCTCGGCGCACCCCGGGGATCATCCTAGCAACGGCCCTCGTTGTCAATGTTGCGTGTTTGACACTTGCTGGCTGAGTTTTCTTCCCCAAACTGCTCACTGCTCCCATTTTTACATGTAAAAACCCGAAAGCACAATAGAGGGCTGCTGCTGTCGTGTTCTATTGCACAGACCGTGGTGTGGATGGGCGCAGGCTGGAGACAATAGATATATTTTCCTACTTTGAAAAGGAATTGTGAGCTTTAATTAAGAAAAAGGAAAGTTTTCTCCAAGCATGTTAATTATCTCGCTTGTCATGGGAGGTATTTGTTCCGGATGACAGGCCGTAATTAGTGCTCAGAACAGACCCGCGTTCCCGAACGCGGCTGCGTGTCCGGGCGCCGGGGACGCGTCCCTGGTGTCTCACCAGGTGTGGGGAGGGCGGCCGGGCCCAGGGTCCCGGGGGGTCCCGACTTTAGGGAGGAAAAGCAGTTTACCGCCGCGGCTCTGGGGCCACCGCAGACGCCGGGTTTGCTCATCCCGCCCGGGTGGGGGGGCCTCCCTGCCGCAGCTCTGAGCTCAGCCCCGGCCAAGGTCAGAGCAAAGAGCAGAGCGCTCTTTGGTTCCGTTCCCAGGCTGACCAACCGCAGGACACGCGACCTTGAGCAAGTGACTGAGGCGCTCCAGGCCGCGCCGGCCCTCTGCACAGCGCCCCCAGGGGCGGCTCCCGGCGGGCGCCGGTCGGCGGCGTGGGCGCAGCCCCCTCCCTCCCGGCTCAGGGCGGTGGTCTGGCGTCTGTGATCGCGACTCACCCGCACGGAAGGTTCCCGGTGCACGCCGGCGCCCTCCCTGCGTGAGGCCCGGGGCACAGCTGTGTACGGGGCGCCCCCCGGCCCCCCATTTGCGGAGGCAGACAGGAGCGCCAGCGTGGTGGGGGGGTGCCCCGGCCCGCAGGACGCCCTTCCCTTCCCTCTGGGTCACGCATTTCCCGGCTCTCCTATGGATGGGGAGGCAGGGGCAGAAATGGGCGCCACTCCCAGACCCCCCCTCACACCCTCCCGCTCACTCTCTGTCTCCATTTGCCCGCTGGGAGCAGAGGGCGCCCGGGAGGCCCCCGGGGAGGTGTGGAGCCACAGAGAAGGCGGCCTGCGTTCCCGAGGGGCGGCATGGAGCAGGGTGCCCGCGGCTGCAGCAGAGCGGGGCCGTGACTTGAGGCCATGGGCACGTCCTGGCCGGCCCGGTCGACAGGCACAGGCCAGGAACTGGCATCCGGGGAGGAGGGGAGGGCCTCTGCAGGCCGCCTGGGCCCCCCTTTGCCTGCGTGGCGGCAGCGCTGCCACCCCGGAGGGCGGGCCAGGGCCTTCCTGGTATCCGTGTGCCTAGTCCAGGCCGGGCCCAGGGGACAGGCAGCCTCTCGCTGGTGGGAGGGGCCCCAGGCAGAGCCAAGCAGTGTGGCCTCCTCTGTCCCAGCAGCTGCGGGGGGACATGGCAGCTACCCAAGTGAGCTGCCCCTTGTCCTCGTCTTCCTGCTCAGGGCTGTTGCCGCCGTCCCCACCGGCACGTTATAGGCACGGGCGTCAGACACATGTCACGCGCGACGTCGGGTGGGAATGCTGTTATGGTCACTGGGTGTCCCCGCGTCTTGGCAGGCCACCCGAAAAGCTTTCAGTGCCTGATGACCCTTCTGCATAAGGGTCGCGGGCAGCCACGTCGACTCTCCTGGAGAGCTTCTCCGCGCGCCAGGCTGCCCCACAAGCCCCGCAGCCGGCTCCCTCCCCGGGCGCTCCTGCCTGGGGCCCTTCCGGCAAAGCCACGCGGTGCTGTGCCGGGGCTCTGACAAGTCCTGGTTCCAGCGCATTTTGGGCGGCTCACGATTTATGGAAATAATGGCTTCCGGGAAGAAAACACGCGTTAAGTATTAAAATACTGAAGAGCACTTTCACACTGTGCGAGAACGCAGAACGCGCTGGTCTCCTCAGGGAGGGTTAGCCCTCAGTGGGCCGGGGCTTGTCCCCAAGGCCAGTGCTTGGGGCCGGCGTCCTCAAGCCACCGCCGCCCGAGGCCCTGCGGCTCCACGCTCCCGTCCTGATCACGGAACACTGGCTCTGCCATTTTGACTAATTGGTTTCTAACCAATTGAACCCGGACTGAAAGGAAGAGCTGTTAGGGTTTAATTTCTCCTGGTAGGAATTCGATGCAGATAGTCATTAGAGAAAAGGCTGATTATCTGCTGGCAACGGCCGCGTGGGGCTAGCGGTCACCGCCTGTCACCGCACCGATCCGCCCGTTAAACATTTAATGACCGTCCACTCAGGCCGGCCACTTGTGCAAAGATTTATCAGCCCCGCACCGCCCTGCCTGTCCGCGCCGGCGCCGCGGGCTGCGACCGCGGTGCGCCACCAGAGCCTGCAGGCCCATGTCTCCTCTTGGAGAAGCCATCTCTTCTAATCCCCACATGGGGACACTGGTGGCCTCTTTACAAGACGTGAGCGAGCCTCCACAACTTCCACTCTGTGAGAACGGGCCTCCGGCCCCGCGGGCCCTGTCGGGCCCCAACCCCGGCGCCCACTCGTGTGCGCTGCGTGTTTGTCCCTCCGTCTCCACCGCTGCGTTTCCCCGGTGTCCCCTGGCCCGTCCTGGGAGCTTTGGCTGTGCGATCAAAGTCCCCCGGCTGTCCTGGGCCCGGCCAGCGGGAGGGCAGGATGGACGCAGCTGCTGCAGCGAGAGCGCCGGAGGGCTCTGGACCCGCGCCCTGGGGGTGGGGGGCGCGGGGTGGGGGAAGGGAGGGGAGAGGGAGGCGGCGTGCAGGCCCTGAGCCTGGGAGGCCCTCGTGCCAGGCCCCTGGGGATACTCCTTTGCGGGAGGAGTGTTCTGGGGGCCCTGCAGAGGGGGCCGCCGCGGTCACTCTGCCTTCCGGGCCGCGCCTTCGAAACGACTGTGGCTTTCGCCTAATGTTAAATTAAACGTGCTTTCTGCCTGGGTTTTCCATCAAACGCCCTGAAGCCTTAACTTAGGTTGGCGTTCGTTCCCCAGCCCGACGCTCATTTCCCTGAAATCCCGTCGTGGTGGCCGGACGCCTGGGCTCAGCCCCCTCTGCACACCCCGGCTCGCCAGCCCGGGCTCCCCGAGCAGAAGGGCACCCCCCTTGCGCGTTCCCTGCTTCGTTCCCTCCTCCTCTGGTCCTTCCCCGGGACCGCCCATCGGCCGCACCGCGCAAGCCTGGGTCAGCGGCTCCTGGGGGTTGACCCGCCCACGACCCTTGGCCCGTGGCTTTCAGAGTCTATAGCCCGGGAGCCCTCAGGGGGGGTCATTCGTCGCCTCACAGCTCACCGTGTCCCCAAGCATCCAGCAGTGCCTGTAGGTGACAGCCTCTCCCCAGGGAGCGCCTCACCCAGCCAGAGGTCCCCAAGCCCACGGCCCGCGGGAAGCCAGCGGGGCTCCCAGGGGTGGCGCCTCCTTGGCCCGTCTCCCACGCACGTTCCCTGTGTGGCGGCCGGCACGAGCATCGGCTTTTAGTTTTTATGAAGCCCCCAAATGGATACCAATGACCCGCCCGCAGGGGGCCCGGGCTCTCGCCGCCTGCTCGGCGCTGCAGCGTTGCCTCCTCGAGGGCGCCTCCGCCTTTCCCCGGCCGCGCCCGCTCACGGTCTCACTACGCTGCCACGTCCCTGTCCCGTTGGTTCCGGGGTGACACCCTCCGTAGGCAAGGACCTGGCTCCTCGATCCTGTGCACCGTCCTTTCAAGCTTCACAGCCGCGGGGGCTTCCCTGGCTGGCCCAGTTCCGCCAGGCGGCGCGCCCGCAGCCACCCCCAGGTGGGGACAGCGCCCTGCCCCCGGGAGCTGGTTCCGGCCTCTCTGACCCTGGGGTCCTCCCCCCGGTGCCCTGCGCCTTTGCTGCGCCCAAGTCCCCCACCAGCGCCCGCTTGTCGGGCCGAGGGCGCCCAGGGAGGGCTACGTACTGGGCTCTGCTCAGCAGGGAGTCCCCGAGCGAGCGGGCGGCGGCCACCACAGTGGTCACGGCGCAGTCCGGCCGCTGACATTTTTCGCGCTGGTTGTCCTGGAGACGCAGCTCTCCGAGTGCAGTGCGTCTGTCATCAGACAACGCCAGCCTCTAATGACGGGTTATTTTTAAAGCGCACACAGGAGGCGACGTGGCACAGGGAAGGTGCCGGGGACTCTGGGTGGGGGGCCTGGGGGTCACGGCGAGGCCTTGTCCGGGCCGTAGGCCCACGTGGGCGTGTGGGCTGCAAACGGGATGCGAGGCCTTGCGAGGGCGCGAGGGCGCGAGGGCGCGAGGACGTGATCCGAGGCCGGCGGCCTGCACAGGGCGGGCGCTCTAGGCAGGTCGTGGTCCCCTCCTCTCCGCAACCACCCGGAGTGCGCGGGGCCTGGGGGCAGGCACCGGGGGCTTTGAGCTCCGTGAGGGCGTTTGGGCCGCTGTCCTGGCTGCTGGGCACCCCCAGCCCCCAGACTGGAGCCCGCGGTACTTGCTCGGGAAGGATCTACGGGGTGAGCGAGCGAGCAAGCGAAGGGACGATCCAAGAGGAAGCCGGTGGGGCAGGGAAGCGGCGGAGGGAGGACTGGAGACTCCACGGTGCGGGGACGGGGGGACAGGGAAGACCCCCTTCACTGCCTCGCTGCCCCCCAATTCCAGGCTGCCCTTCTCTCAGCTCCCCGTTACCCAGCCCCAGGGTGGTTGCCAAGGAAACGTGGCTGGACTGGAGTTCAGACCGGACCCCTTTCTGTGGGATGGTCACACAGGGCCACTGCCTGGGGGGCGGTTCAATGCTGGTGCCCCTGGGGACCAGGCGGGGCATCGGGGGCCCTCGCCGGCGGCTGGCGCCCAGGCGCTCTTGCCCAACTTTCCAGCGTGGACCGCGTGTCCCCCAGGTGTCGGCCACATCGAGACTCCCGCTTCGGGGCCACAGCTGCTGGGGACGGCCAGCACGCGGAGGCCCGTGTGCTCACGTCGCTCCAGAAAATCTAATGAAAGAAACAGGGTTGATTAATCCCAGCCCCTCCGCGGGCGTTTAATCTCGGTGAACGTTAGACAACAATCTCATTATGTGTTTATGTCTTCAGCATGATAGGCAAGGAATGAAATCAAGCCATAAAATCAATTATTTCTGCAGAAATGGTCATATAAGACAAAACGTCATCAAGAGACAAAAGCAGTTCTGATTAGGACTTAATTTGTCCCGCGCTGGCTGCTGAGTGAGCACCACGCTCGACTGGGCTCACCGCGTGCGCTTCCCATGCTGGGCGCAGGAGAGGAGGGAAGAGCCGCTCTTCTTACAATGCTTTAAAAGATTTTGTTTATTTACTTTTAAAGAGGGGAAGGGAGGGAGAAAAAGAGGGAGAGAAACATCGGTGTGTGGCTGCCTCTTGTGCGCCCCCTGCTGGGGACCTGGCCTGCAACCCAGGCCTGTGCCCTGACGGGGAATTGAACTGGCGACCCTTTGGGTCGCAGGCCGGTGCTCAGTCCACTGAGCCACACGGGCCAGGGCAAGAAGGTCTCGCTGTCTCTACCTCTGTCTCCCCATCCTTTTCTGTCCCTGCACCTCCCCGGCCCCCTCCCCTCCGCCCCCACCTCCTTCCTTGGGCCCCTCCCCTCTCACTGCCAATTGCCGTTCCACAGCCCAAGAGCTGAGACCCAGGAAAGCAAAGCGACCCCCGAGACGCACAGCGAGGCCTGGGGAGCCCCGGCCGTGGCCGGGGCGGGAGGTCTCGAGCTGAGACTGTCCTCACTTTCCAGGTGCCCTGGACACAGTCCCATTTTTTTAAAAAGAGAGAAACTAGTGACTGTATGTCTAAAGTGATTGCACGGGTAGATAAAACAGTGTTCTTGCAACTACAAATATTTTCAGCAGTCAGTGGGGAAGTCAGACCTGAAAAGCCTGTCACCCGCGGAAGTTTGGGGACCTAAGCCCCCCACGGCGTCGGCTGGAGACTCGCGTGACCCCTGAGGCCTGTGACCCCGTGACGCTTGGGGCGAAGCGCGCAGCGGAAGTGCTGCCGTGGTAGCCGCTGGAGGCTCCAGCCTGGAGCTCCGGGCTCTGCTGCGGAGAGAACTCGAGTCCTCAGTGCACGCACGTGCTGTTTGAAGACAGGGGGCCAGGCCAGCCGCCCCGGGCGCAAGTGTAGCCGGCTGGGATGGGGAGACGAGGGAAGACCCTCGAAGCAGTCCGAGCGGGTGGACACGGGGAGAGGACGCAGACCCTCAGAAGCCGGGACAAGGGCCGCGGTCCCGGCGAGGAGGTGCCTCTGCCAAGTGCACCTGGGAACCGGGGCGTGAGGAAGAGGCGGCCCGGGTGGCTCGGAGAGAGCAGGACCAGGGCAGGCGGGCCGGGAGCCCGTGGGACGGAGGGACAGCGCAGCGGCGGGGCCTTCCCCGCCTCTGCACCCACAGGAGGACGGCCGGCGGCGCGTCCTGTTCCTGGGGGGCGGGGCGGGGGGCGTGGCAGCCGCTGACTCGCTTCTCCTCCAGCACGCGCACGGGTCTCCCACAACGCCCAGCGAGCCCAGAACCGCTGCCAAGGGTGTCGGTGGGGAGCTTTTGCAAAATAAGCGGCCAGGGAGGCACGCTCCTTCCCCACCCGGCCCACGACGGCCCCCCACGCAGCCTAGAGATCCGGGGAGGGCTGGGTGCGGCAGCAAGAGGGGCCACCTAGCAACGTGGTGCAGCCTGGGGAGCCCCCTGGCGCCTCCCCTGCACAGACGGGGGCGGGGCAACAGCGGGTGGGGTGCGCCGGTGCCTGCCCAGGGAATCCGGGGACTTCCCTCCCCACCAAGAAATACTCGGGGCCTGGTCTGCAGGAACCCTGTCGGCCCCTCAGAAACCCCCAGGAGCCCCCCCGCCCCCAGCAGCTCCAGATAAACCAGCAGCCCAGGGTAATGCCACTAAAGTTCGCAAATTAAGCAGCCCCACGAAACAGGCTGGGGCCTGGGCTGTACAGTGAACGGGTGGCCACTCAAATAAAGGCCTTAACATAGGATCCGGAGGCTCCAACATCAGGGACAAGGGCCCACAGCACGGCAGAAATTACCTGTCATTCCGAGAGCCAGGGAAGTCGCCGTCTGAGTGAGAAAAGATAATTACCCGACTGCGGCACCAGCGTGAATCTGATGTTGAAATTATGACAGCATTTTAAAGCCGTTGTTTGAAAAACGCATCAACAATCAATTACAAATTCTCTTGAAACACATGAAAAGAAACAAGAGAAAACCTCGGCAAATAAATAGGAGTTGTCAAAAAGAATTAGGTGGAAATTATGGGACTAAAAGTAAACTCTTAGAAAGTTGCTGGAGACACACAGGAAAAGACGAGAGATGACAGGGTACAGAACCGGCGACTGGGGGACAGAACCGCCCCGCCCCAAACCACAGGGAAGACGACAGGAGAAAACTAACACACCCTGAGACCTACGGCATCACAGACCGATCGCCAACGCGCGCGACGTCAGAATCCTGGGCGAGGGCAAGAGAGCACTCAGGAGCTGCTGGGGAGAAGCCCCCGAATTGGGCGACTGAGAGAAACCTACAGATCTAAGAAGATGAGCAAAGCCCGAACCACGGCAACCCAGAGACATGCCCGTCTGCATACGTCATCATTCAAGTTCTGGAGCGAGCGACGTGGACAACGTGTTAGGAGCGGCCAGAGGGGCGTGGCGTGATCCCTGGGGGTAAAAGCCGAGCTGAATGACAGTGGGTTTGCCCTCTGGGGCCGAGAGGCCGCCTGTTGTCACGGCTCCGTCTTGGTGGGTGCGCCCTTCCCAGAAGGAGGGCGGCGAAGGCGGTCTCAGGCGCAGCTGGAGTGGAGGCGGTGCCCGCGGACCGGCTCTTCCAGGCCGGATACAGGAGGTTCTTCCAGCGGAGAGGAAACGACCGGTGAACGCTCGTGACCCTCCAGGAAGAAGCGGGGGGAGAACGGGACTGGGGGTGTCCCCCGTGGACCCGTCTTCTCCTGGGCTTTAGAATCACAGATGGTGACCGAAACGGACATGGTGATCCTCAGGGCAGCAACGCGTACGGGGACTGAAGGAAGGCACCTGAGTGAAGGAAGGCACCCGCCCTCCCCCGCAGGGACAGAGTGTCGCCCGCAGGCAAAGCCGCGAGGAAGGCAGGCCCTCCGGCCACCGTGCTGGGCGGCCGCCCGCTGGCAGACCTCGTGAAGGGACCTCCGCCCGGGCCTGACGCCCCGCCCTGACGTTAGTTCTAAAGGGTTTGTGGACAGGAGTGTAAGACGGAGATCTCTGAACCTTTTAGCAGCAAGCTGGAGAAAATCTTAGGGATCCATGGCTAAGGAACACTTCCTCAGCGTAGCCCCACAGACACGATCCGCAAAAGAAAAATAGGTTCGGTGGAGTTCGTGAAAACTGTTTTTCTTGTACTCTGCAAAAAGCTACGTGAAGAGAATTTAAAGGCACAGTGCAGACGGGGAGGAAATACTTGCAAATCACCAGCCGGACACGGGGCGAAGTCCCTAGAACCGGGCAAGAACTCTCCGCGCCCACACGTCCACACTCGGGGGCTCATGGCGTCTTTCTTCTAGAAAGTGCCTACTGCGTTGCTGGCGTTGCTTTTTTCCCCCCCTTATGCCGCTTCGAGGGGAGTCTCGGTAGCTCGCAGCCGAGCGGGACCCCACGGAGCGACCGCCCTTCTGCAGAAGCCGGCGGGCGGACGAGGGACGCGGCAGCCCTGTGCTGTGCGCGGCCCTGCCTTCCCAGGAAGACCCAGCGCGTGCACCGCTTCCTCCCCGACTGCGGGCAGGGCAGCGGGCCTCGCCGGTGGCTCTCCGGGACCCTGTCCGCACCGGCTCCCCAGCAATTCGGGCCCTCCCCGGGGGCGCCAGCCCTTCACCCCCGGGAGGCCGCCCCCCGCCTGCTTCCCGCCTCCGCCTCTCCCTCCAGCCTCCGTGAACCTGCGGGAGCTCTGGACACTGAACCCTTATTTATTGCCATGGGCTGCCAGAACTTAATGACACATAAATCTCAGCCTATGAAGTCACAGCTCTACATATCCGTGGCTGGGACCCGACCTCGGGACAGAGCCCCAGGGAGGCTGGGGGAGGGCTCTTCCGCTGCGCAGCTCCCCGAGCCTCCCCACCCAGTGCCGCCCAGAGGGGCGGCTCATCCGAGCGCATGCGCCAGGGCCTGAGGGAGGAGCCGCCTGTGGGGAACACACGGTTCTCAGTCAGGGGTGTGCCGGAGGGGACCGAGGCCGAAGCGGTGAAGGGCTGGCCTGGGATCATGGGGCCTGCGGGTGGGCAGATACCACTGGGCTCTCCCCGAGGACGCTGGCCGAACAAGCTGCCGGCCTCAGCCCGCTCTGCGGCTTCCACCGGTTCTTGCTTCAGGCTCCGGGGTCCTGCAGAAAATGCCGAGACTGTCCCCGAGGACTTTCTGCTCCCAAAAGGCTCCCCGTCTCCCTTGGTCTCTCCCTCCCGTCGGCTGGGACCGCAGGTGGGGTCCTCTGCTCCCTGCAGACCCTGCTGCGGGCTTGTGCTCCCCATTCTCTGTCTTCCTTCCTCCTCCTCCTCCTCCTCAGGGAAATCGGCTTTCCGCGCTCCCTGCTGGCACCCCGGGGACAGCAGAGGTCAGGCTGGGGGTGCGGGGCCTCGCTGCCTTCCTCCATCCTCTGCTCTCGTGGGCCCTGCCGGGCACGGATCTCCCTGCCTTCTCCCCGCTTTGCAGGGTCCCGGTCTCGGTCACTCCCATTCCTTGTCCCAGGCAGCGCGGCGGCCGCGATAGGGCGAGAGCTCAGGCCAGGGTGGAGCCCTGAGGATCGGGGCTGGATCCCGCCTCTGGCTCCGTCGCGTGACCTCAGGCAGCGGCCCCCTCGCCGAGGCCCCGCCCTGGTGATCTTGCACGTGCACCAGGCCCTTCGCCCTTCACCCGATTATTTCTAACGTGTCACGTTGGTTTCTGTGCCGGGCTCCGTGTGTGGCCGCAAGCACCCTGGCTTCGCGGGTCACTCTTGGCCCTGTCACCGGGCGCCCGCAGCTGTTGGCCGGCACCGCGGCTCTGCCGGCGTCCTCTGGCGGCCCCTCTCCTGTCCCTGCCCCTGCAGAGCCTGCCCCCGGCTCCCGCGTTAGACAGCTGTTGAAAGGGGCAGGGGCAACTGCTCTCGGGGAACCACGGCAACAGGGTGGGGACCTCCCCGCAGATGGGCTCACTTCCTAAAGCCACAGAGAAAGGCGGGGCATCCAGCGGGGGCGGGGGGTGGCCAGGTGCAGGGCGGCAGGGAGTTGCTAGGGTGGTGGGCGGCTCCTCACAGAGCTGACCGGCGCGATGCGGCTGCACCCGAGCGGCGAAGGCCGACGTCACCCGGGAAGGGGGCCGGCCAGGTGGCCAGGGCAACCAGGTGTCACCTGGGAGGGGAAGAGTCTGGCACGGCCGGCGCGGCAGGGCTTCACCCTCGATGGGCCACGCCCAGACCCACGCGGCGGCCCCGCGGCGCAGCCCGGCGGAGGGGAGGCTCAGGGGGTGGCTGAGGCGGTCAAGGCCCCCAGCAGCCACCCCGTCTCTGCCCTGGAGCCACAACCCCGTTTCCCTTGCTGTGGAGGAAACGCCAAGCCTGGCCTCCTTCCCTGGGACAGGAAGCGCTGGCGCCTTGGCAACCAGCACACCCTCCTGCGGCCGCGTCTCCCTCCTGTGGGCATCGGGCGCCTGCTCTGCCCACCGGGCCGCTGTGCTCCTGCGCTTTTCCCTCGGCGGGGGGGCCGGGTCCCCAGATCGGCAGCCGCTCCCCCTGGGCGTAAGCTCCGGCCAAGCGGCAGGCTGTGAGGGCCGAGGCTGGTCCCGTCAAACAGGCACTTGCTCAGCGGCCCGCCACATGCCCTCGGCCCCTGCGGGGGCAGATCTCCGTGACCTCGGCTGCTGGGAAGGTGCGGGGGCGGGGCGCAGCGGGTGCTGGGCGAGGCCGGGGACGGGCGCCCTGGGTGCCGCGTCGGGAGGGGGCCCCGCTCCGCGCGCCTGGGCTGCTCTCGCCGGCACCCAGCCCCAGGCACCGCCGTCCTCCCTGGGAGGTGTCCAGAGGGGGCTCTCGTTGCCCCCTCACAGATGAGGACAACCGTGGACGTCACTCCTTCATGTTCAGAGCACGGACCGCGGGGCTCCCGTGGTGCATGTTCGGGACATGGGTTCTCGCCATGGACGTGGCGTTGACAGGCCACGCGATCCCGATCGGAGCCGGCCCTCCCCCGCCACCCGCCTCCCCAGAGCCCCACTAAGGAAACTCAGTGGACAGACACCCAATCCCTGTTCTCGGTCCACCGGGCTGTCCTGGCCCAGGGGCCTTCCAACCCAGGAGGGGCTGCCGGTCTGCCCGCAGCCCCCGATGCGTCGGACAGGCGTCTGGATCCACCGGAGCTCACGCCCAGCAAGGGCAGGCCAATGCCCCGACGGGGAGACGCGCGGGCCACCTCGGACGGACGCACTGGCCACACGGTCAGGTCGGGGGCCGCTGAGGCCGCGGTGGCCTGCTCACCCCCGCCGCCCCCTGCCCCACCCTGCACAGAGCAGACAGACTCAGACAGGCGCCCGGTGCCCGGGGCCGACGCCCTGCCCTTCGCCCCCAGAGCCCATTCCCGGCAGGCTCGCCGTCCACCCGCACACCCCTCGTTCTGCCGAGCCTCCTGGGCCGCATCGCGGCACGCACTCCGACCCATCAGGAGGGGCTGCGAGCTGGCCGTGAGCACCTCGGCCTCACGGGGGCAGCCGAGGGCTCAGGGCGGCTACGGCGGCGGCTGGAGTTCCACGCCCTCGGAGGGCTCAGGCCGCAGGTCGTCCTCTGCTCCTTTGTCTCCTGTGCCGAGAACCCCCGCGCCGGGCCGTCTGGGGCGGTGCCCCGTGGAGACGCTGGAGGAATGGGGAGGAGCCGGCCGTCGGAGCCCCCTCCCACAGGGGAAGATCGGGTGCCGCACCAATGGCCCTGGGACCGAGGGCGCAGGGGGTCTGGGCTCCACCACGGGGCCCTCACGGAGACAGTGAGGTGGGCCCCGGGCTGCCTCACTCCCATAAGGGACGCTGTGCGGTGGACGCGGCCTAATTCAAGGGCTCCGGGTGAGGTCTGGGGGCTCCCTCTCCCCTCCTGCTCGCAGACGAGCAGCCCTGGAAACACGTGCCGCCGACCCCAGGACGGGGGATCACCGTGTGGGAACTGCTGCGCGCACCTGCCAGCGGCCGCCGCTTGGAGAGCTGCGCCCGGCGGGAGGGGGAGGGGGAGGGGGAGGGGGAGGGCCCGCCCGTCGGTGCCCAGGGCGCCAGCGGAGCCTGGAGGCAGGCTCTCCTTCCCCCCCGCCTTCACGTCCCTCAGGTTTTGTTCTTCCCCGCTGTGATGGATGTCGGCAGTCTTTCTGAAAAGTCTTTTTCCCGGGAAGCCAAGGGCTGACCCGTTTGGAAGACAGATGAACAGCCCCAGCCATAAAGATTCCTAAGTGACATTTCTGTGCGAGTCATTTGCAGGAGGGTCATTGCTGCTGAATTGCAAGCACAAACTCACGTGCGGCCTCGGCGTGTCCGCGCGGAAACAGCGGCGAGGCCCCGCGGGGCCGCGAGCGGCGGGAGCTCCATCTCCCCGGCTCACGGGCAGGGAGGCGCATCCATCTGGCCGCCCGAACTCACGACTGGCCCGGTGTCTGAGGCAGGAGGCCTGGCTGACCTCAGGGGACAGAGCTGCGCCCAGAGAGCCGGGATGGGCCCACGGCTTCCGGGGCTGTGGCTCAGGTGGCACGTCCCCGGACGCCCTCGTAGGTCTGAGCCCAAGGAGCCAGGTCATACCCTGAGGTCCGGGTGCAGCCCCTCAGGCCGGGAGGACGCTCCTCACAGAGGTCCTGGGAGGAAGCCGAGGACCTCTGGCCCCTCCTTCCCTGCTCAGCTCCACACCTGAGAACGGGCGTGTGGACAACCCGAGGGCTTTGTTTCCACTTACGCGCTGGACCTAAGGCCTCACCGATGATGCCCGGTGACGCTCCCACGCAGCCTCTCCTGCCATTTAGAACTGTGACCTGTGCTGTAGATTTTCACTCCGTATCACCTTCGATGAGGGAAATAAAACGGAACCCACTTTGGTGAGGTTTCTGCTCCGTGTCTTTCAATCAACATTATGTCCGATCATCACCAGCTGAGCGGCTTCTCACCTGGAGGCTCTGCAGGTCAGATGCCGCCCTGGCTGTCGCGGGGCTGGACCCGGGGGCGGGCAGGGCAGGGCAGGTCCCTGCTGGAGCCTGCGGAAGCGCCCGTCTGTCCCCTGGGTCTTCCCAGCCGCCACAGGTGCCCACATTTCTTGGTTTGGGACTCCTTCCTCTGTCTTCAAAACCAGCTGAATTTCTCCCTCTTTCAAGGGCAGCTGGCTGGGGACTTCAATTCTAGCTGCCACCTCGATTCTCCTTTGGCGTGGAACCCAGCATGGTCCCAGGTGTTGGGGAGTGCGGCGTGGTCATCTTCGGGGACATCACTCCACCGACAGACCCCGGGGTGCCTCGGAGGGTCTCCTGCTCACCGCTGGACTCTCTGGAACTTTCTGATTTGAATGGTCCGTGTCCCGTTTCTCTGGGGGACACGCTTGAGTGGAAGCTCATCATTCCCACGCGGGATGCGGGACATGGCCCGAGACGAGGGCGGGAGACCTTGAGCGCCCGGGAGGGAGACCAGCGTTTCGGGGGAGGGACAGCGACCCCCGGCACGCTCTCTCCAGGGGGAAGAAATTTAATTTCGTCTTGTCTCCTCATATTTGTCTGTGCGAGATTACATTCAATGAGTTATTTTTAATCATTGTTCATAAATCACAGCAAGGGCATGCCCCAAGGCATGAAGGATTTGCATAAAACTATTACTGGCCGATCTCGCGCCGTCTGGGTTCTCGGGAAATGAGATGAACGTGCAGCCCAGGGCGGCGTGGGGCTGCGGGGACACGGCCGGCCAGGCGTCACGTCCGCCCGCCGGCTCCCGTCAGCGCCCGGTGAGCGGCTCAGCACTCAGGATCCTCCTCAGGCGTCACTGCCTACATGAAGCCCGCCCTGATTTCTCGGGGCCTCACGCTCCCTCTTCCTCTGTCACCTGTGCACAGCGACCCGCCGCTCAGGAAAGAAACGCGAATGTTGTCTCCGGCTGGTCCCTCAGGGCCCTGTCTCCCACGGACCAGGAACTCCCGGCTGGCCACACGGGGACCACGTTGCTGCCTGGTTGACAGACTGAACAGAGGAAAACCCAGGAGGGCGCCTCCTCGGTCCCCTGGAGAGGCGACCCTCGGGGTCAGGGCTCACCTAACGGAAGCCGCCGACCTCCGAGAACCGCTGCGCTGGGGCCCAGCCCCCTGCTGCCCGCACGCGTCCTCCGGGGTCACCCCATCCTGGGGCTCGGCTGCGGGGTGGCGCCCGTCTGCGGGGCTTGCGTGTGACGAGTTTACCGGACATCCTGCCTCTCGTCCCGGGAAATGTCTTGTGCTTTACCGGACAGAGCGGCAAAATCCTACGATGAGGCGACCATTGTAATAATCAACCCCTTCACCAGGAGAGAGAGGAAACGTCCGAGGGCCGCGCACGGACAGCGGCCCTGTGCAGGGAGGGGAGTGAACCAGATCGTCGCGGCTGCGCCCGGCCCGAGGGGGAGGCGGGCCCCCGGCTCCACCGGCCGCGTCCGCTCGGGAGCCAGAGCCCACGGCCTTCGGGCCGCGAGGCAGACGCCAGCCGTGGGCCCTCACGTGCGTCCCGAGCAGCCGGGATCCCGGAAGACGTTATCCCGTTGGTGCCGATCCAGACAGGTTTTCCGCAGGCATTAAATTTTTAGTCAACAGACCCAAATTAACAGCTATTTATGACATTCGACTCCAGGGATCACATCAAATGTGCGCATTTCATATATAAATATCTCCTCATCCCTGCCTCTAACGAGCGCGCCTCTTTGTTGGCGGTGACGGCGGGACCATTAGGCATATGGCTGCGTCCTCGGGGCCCGGGCCGCCAGTCCCCGCCAGCCGGCGCAGCGCTGTTATTACCTCGAGGACGCGAAGACCGAGGCGCTAATTTCCCATCATTCAGCGAAACGAGGCGGCGAGCAGAGCCCCGCCCTCCCCGGAGGCCCTTCCCGTCTGCAGGAGGGGCTGCGTCTTAGGAAAGGGATCTAGCCCGGCCCAGTCCCGGGGCCGCGCCCGGCTGACTGGGGAGGCAGGCGCTCTGGGTGCGCGCCCCAGGCTGTGCGGGCGGCGAAGGGCCCCGCGTGTCCCTGCCGCACCTCGTGGGGGCACGGGGCCACGGGCCCTGGTGAAGATGGCCTCCCGGTGGGTCCGAGGAGCGAGGGCCGACGCCACGCGGCCCCACCGGCCGAGCCGCCTCTTGGTGGGCGCAGAGGCGCACTTTGGACCCCGGCAGGTCTGAGGACGCGCAGACGCTAGGTCAGAATCACGCTTTGCCTTTGAAGGGACAAGTTTCACGTCTTTGTCGTGTGTCCATCTGCTCACTCATCTGTCCTGCGTGACCGACAGGCGGCGGGCGACGTCGGGCCCCCTGGAGTGAAGAAACGGCTCCTGGCTGAGACCGGCAGATTGAATCCGGTCCTGCAGGCCTTCCCTCCTTCCCGCCTCTCGGACTCCCTCTCCCCCCTCATTTAAATGACAATAAAGGGATTTTTCAAAAGGCCTGAGCCCACAGGGACTGAGAGCGGCTGTGTTTGAAGTCGGAAAGACTCACTGAGTGACAGGGTCTCAGCCGCCCAGCCTGCCGCCACGGGTCCCGGCTGAGTCCTGTCTCAGGGGTGCGGGAGACCCCTGTGGGGGTGGGCGCGGCGGGCTCGCAGAAGGAGGCGCCACGCGGGCGTGGGCAGCCAGGACGCAAACTCACTGGGAAGGGCGGCGGGGGCGGGTGGCCAGTGCAGGACTCGCGGCTCCGGCAGAAACGGGCTCCCAACCCGGAAATGGCGGGTAGGCGAGGACATTCGAGAAAAGGAAGGAAAGGAGATCAGGCCAGGACGTCAACCCATCCATCCTGCGGCAAGCTTCAGAGGCGCGGCGATCGCACAGGCAGGGTTATTGGTGAAGAAGTGATTCGGCCAAGTTCCCCAGGAGGCCGGCCGCACGCCGCCCCCCACCCCGACCCCCCCTCCGTCAAGGGCACCTCCAGGAGCCGCCGGGGTGCGGCGTCGCAGAGGGAGGGTACTGCCACGAGCGTGGGTTTGCGGTACAGCCTTGGCTGTGCGTCGGCCGGGCCACCGCGCGGCGGGCTGCCTGCGGAGCAGCCCAGCACCAAGGAACGGGTGGGAGTCACACGCAGTCACTACGCCATTCGCTCGGCCTCTGCTGAACGCGGGTGCACGCGGAGTAGGACGTCAACACCATTAACATCCTCCTCGCCCTCTAACAGTCCCAGAGAATTAGAACAGGCGCGCGCAGGGCGTCAGCGGGCGACGACAGCCCCGCGTTGACCCCCGGGGCCGGCTCCGCCTGCGGGCCCAGGAGGCAGCACGGCGCGCGAGGGGGCCGTCCGCGTCCTGCCGGGAAGGGTCTCCGGAGCCAGGCGGGCGGCGGGGCAGGCGAGGTCGCCCGTCCGGCAGGGCAGAGCCTCCGGCGGCCGACACCGAGGCAGGCCGGCGGGGCGCGGCGGTCAGCAGCCCGCCTCGGTTACACCGTGAGAGCGGGGCCCTCCGCCCTGTGGGTCTTCGCGATAAGTGTCTCGGCACCGCGATGCCAGCAGGGGGGCCTCCCCAGGGGCCGGCCAGGGGCGGTCCCGCTCCCCGACACGGCTGCTCTGACCACGCGTGACGACGTCTCGGGCGCGTCTCCTTGCCAGCCGTGTCCGCTCTGCGTTAGGTAGCTTCCGTCTTGAACCAAAGTGTCATGGCTGACTGGCCGCCTTCGCAGTGGGCACCAGGGGCCCCTCTCTGTTTGACGCACGCGGGGCGGGGAGGAAGGCGCGCTCGGCAGCAGCTGGTGGGCGGCGAGCGCGGGAAGAGGCCGGGCAGGCGGCGCAGGCCCCAGGAGCGGGGCGGGGTGCTCCTGGGAGGAGCAGCCCCAGAACGGGCGCCCTGGCTCAGGGCCCCAGAGGGGGGCCACCCCTCCGCCCTCCAGGCCCCAAGGGCACCCTCCTCGGCCAGATCCACAGAAGCCAGCGGGCGGCGGGAGGCAGAGGGGGATCAAGGACTCAGTTCCTCGGTGGCTGGGCGACCCTCAGAGGCCATCTGCTGCGTCAGACGGCAGCTCCCCTAAAAACGTCGCCAGGTGTGGGGCTGGCTTCATCCTGCGTGGCGAGAAGGCACCTCTCACTGTGGGGGGTGCATCCCTTCCCCGCCGTGGCACCGCCCCCGTGGCTACGCCGCTTCTCCGCCCCCTTCTCTGTCTCTGTGGCAGCAGACGGGGGTCCCCCCCTCCTGCGCCCAGAGACGGGCCTGAGTGCGGGGTACAAGCGTGCCCGCCGGGGGAGGTGCCTGGGTTTAAGTCCTCTTTCCCAAAGGCCTGCGCTGTGTGGCCTTGGACGGGTCGCGCAACATCTCTGTCCCTCTGCAACCTCACCGGGAAGACGGGGACGTCGGCCCTTTGCAGGCGTGACGTGAGGGCGAAGCGGACGACCGTGACGTGCGGTGAAAACTACATAACTCGGCCGCCGGCCGGGGCGGCGCTGACGCCTCCGGTGTGAACGCCATGGACCTTCCTGCTGGAATTTGCTCAGCGCTTATCTCTCTGAGCTGCGTGGGGGTTATTCCGTCCCATTCATCTTCTGAGTTCATATTCTAGATTTGTACTTCCTCCTTCTTTATTTTCTTAAAGCTGTTTCTATTTTTTTTAAACACGCATTAACTGTTTATTTGAATTTATCTTTTTTCATTTATAAAGGCTTTTTTTCCTGTTTGGTTAATATTCTCCGTAAATTTACATTCAGCAGACACGCTGAGCCGGCGCCTGGGGGGCTTTTCCAAGTAAACCGGCCCCGCAGCCGCGGCCCCGGTGGGGATAATGCAGCACCTCCGCCCGAGGGCGGCGCATGCCCTTCTCCGCCCGCAGACGCAGAGGGGGCGACCGGCTTTGTCCCCAGGCCCCCGCTGAGACTAGTGACCGAAGAACAGAGGTCGACAGAGCCCGACAGACCCGCAGCGCCCCACTCACGGAAGCCCACCAATCCCTCGCCGCCCCACGTCCCTCCAGCGCGGCACTGTTCGGTCAGACGCGGCTCTGTGAGCCCCCACAACGTGGCCCCCGCCCCGAGGAAGGGCTGGGCGTGGCGGGCGGCCCGGCAGGGCGGCCGCGGGATCCGCGCGGGCGGCGCGGGGACCGGGGCCCTTGGCGGCGGCTGGGGCTGTACCCGCCGAGCAGCCTGCGTGTGTCCACGGCGCGGTTGACGGACAGGCCCCTCAGTTCTCTCCAAGTCTGTACCGTCACGGGCAGAGCTTCTGGAACATTCTCGCGCAGGTCTTTCCGAGCGAACCTAAGTGTGGGTTCTGACCAGGGAGCGGAGCTGCTGGGTCTCCAGCTGCTGCCTGTTCAGGCTGCTCTTACGTTGCGGCCCAACCGTCCCACAGGGCCCGGCCCCACGCCGTTCCAGCCCCGGCTCGGGGGCCCCTTCCGTTCTATCGACGCCACCTTGGCGGGAGGACGGTGCTGTGTCGTTTTGACTTGATCGGCATTTCCCTCACGAGCAAGGACGCAGGGCAGCCGTTCTTTGTCCTCGGACCCAGGAGGCTGTCCTGTTGGGGGAGGCACCGGGTTAAGCCTCCCGTCCACGTCCCCCCGGCGGGGGACACTTGCGTTCTCGTGACCGCGGGGGGCTCCTGCTCCCCTCCGAGTAGCTGAACGGCGCGGACTCTGCGTTTTGGTTTTAAGGTAAACT
Source organism: Pteronotus mesoamericanus (assembly GCF_021234165.1). NCBI lineage: Eukaryota > Metazoa > Chordata > Mammalia > Chiroptera > Mormoopidae > Pteronotus > Pteronotus mesoamericanus. The sequence goes on from NW_026555239.1 coordinate 6,282,641, forward strand.
TTCCCAGCTGTGCGACGCACAGATTCCGAGAACCAGCCCCCTCAGCTCCGACAGAGGCGAGTACGGTCGCGGCCCACACTCCATCAGGGCAGGAAGCCCTCCCGTGAGGGCCAAGGCCGCCCCTCGGCCCCGCCGGGCCCTGTCCCGCACGCCCCCGTGAGGCGACCCCTGCTCTCATTCCTGTCTCCATCGACGGCTTCTTCCTGTTCTAGAAGCTCCCACGAGCGGCCTCGGAGGAGGGGCGATCGTGCGTGGGGCTGTCCCGCGCGGCTGGGTTGGCAGCGCGCTGTGGGTGACCGCGCTCCGCTCGCCCGTGCTCTCGTTGACGGGCGTCGGCGTGCTGCCTGGGTCCGGACAACGATGCTCGCCGTGGTGCCGTGGTGTGGACGTACACGTCCTCGTTTCCCTCTCCGTGGAAAGGCAGGGCGATGGGATCCGTCTGTGTTTAACCGGCTGAGAAATCACCAAACCGCCCGACAGAGTCGTAGGTCCACTCGGCACTCTCACCAGAAACACACAAGAGGGATGCGGTTGTTCCAAATCTTTGCAAGCATCTAGAAACTTAGCCTAACAGCATAGGGCTATACCATGAAATTTAGACTATATGGTGGAGGGAAGCCGAAGAAGACCTAATGCTCCTTGTCCATAGATCAAAGACTCAGTGCTGTTCGGGTGGACGCTCCGCTCAGGGCTACGTGGGAACTCAGCACGACCCTGTCAGACTCCGGCAGGGTTCTGTGTGGAAATGCACAAGTGGATTCTAAAGTGTGTATGGAAACAGAACAGAAATGGAAAATGAATACAGTCGGAGGATGTACACAACTTAGTGACAAAGACGAAGGGACCTTGGTTCAAGGAGAAGTATGCAGATAATGAACCAGCCGTGAGGCAAACAATCTGTCCTTATGCCTACAGTCTGTTGGTTTTTGACAAAGATGATAATTCAGCGGAGGAAAGAATTGTCATTTCAACCGGTGGCGCCGGGACGGTGGGATGTCACATGCATTAAATACGACCAGCGCGGACCCTTCCACAAGAATGAATTCCAAATTCCTAATATACAGATTTAAGTATAAAAGCTAAAGCTAAAACCTTCTAGAAGGAACCATAGGTGAAAACCCTGGTAACCTTGGACCGAGCGAAATTTCTCAGAGGCGACAGAAACATGATCTGTAAAAGGAAAAAAAGCCCCGGGTAATTGGACGTCATCGAATTAAAGCCTTGGCCCCTGAAAAGGCTTCGCACAGAGAAGGAAACAAGCAGCCACACACTGTGAAAAGCTTTTGGCGAGCCCTGCGTCTGACAAGGGACTTGTGTCTAGGACGGAGAGAGCTCTGCGACTCAGGGAGGAGAAGACAAGTGATTCAATTAAAGCAGCGCTTCGAGGAGACATCTGTCCACCCGCCAAAGAGCACACGCCCTGCTCAGCGCCAAGGTCGTTGGGGGCGTGCAGACGGAAAGCACACAAGGTCCCACGCCATAGCCCCGCGGCGGGGGCGGGACGGCGCGGTGTGCGGCGGCGGGCTGGGGGTCGCGGGCACGGCGGACCCCTCCTGGACCACCGGGCAGCGTCGCACGGCCGTCCCTACGGAAAACAGGCAGGCAGTTTCTTCAAGAGTGAAATACCCAACCCACTACTTCCAGTCCTCAAAGCCTCGCCAAGATCCCGGGACGCTTATGTCCACGCGGAGACGGTGCGCGGTGGATCCCAGCGGCTTCGCCTAGAAAAGCCCCTCCGTGGGAACACTGTGGATGCGCGCCAGCTGGTGACTGGATGGACATCGGGGTACGCCCGTGTGGGGGAGGGTCGCTCCGCGGTGGGCAGACGACCGCGTGGGCCAGGAGGGAGGGAACCTCAAACACAGCCTTCCGATGAAAGAAGCCAGAGGCAAAACGCTAGCCATCGCATCCCTCCCTGCGCAGCAAGTGTCCTGAAAAGGCCAACGCCCAGTGACTGGCGGCAGGTGGCCGTTTGCCTGCGGCTGGCGGGACGTGGGGGGAGGGTAAGCAGACATGGCAGACGCTGCGGGCTGCGTCTTAAGGCTGGACGGTGGCGATGCTTGCGTAACCCCGTGGGGGACAGCAAACAAAAGCGAAACGTGCCTTGCTGACTTTCCAGTTACTGGGAGACTTTTAGAAGATTCCTTGCTGTCACCCGTTTCAGTTCATTTTCTTGTAGCTGCATAAGGCCCCCCCGTCCGGTGGTTGGCGCGCGACGCTCCCGGGGGGCCCTTCGAGGGCCCTCCCGCGCTTGTGGTGACGCGGCCGTTTCACGCTGCTGAAACTCGCCCCTTCACGTCTGGCTGAAGCCCCAGCCCGGCCTGCGTGCCGGCGCAACTTTTGCCGGCCCCGTCAGAGCTCTGCGGGCTGCTGTGCGCATGCTCTTCGCTTCCTGCGATTCCTCGCTCTCAAGCCGCCGTCGCCCTGCGGGAACGCGCCTCTGAGACGCAGAGGCAGCCGACGATGTGCAGCCGAGCCCTGCTTCCTGCGGCCTCCGCGTTTCAGGGGCTCCGGAGTGTCATTTCCCGGCCACGCTTCAGGGGGCTGTTGACGGCGCCGGTCTACCCGCCCCCTTTGCTACTTGTTCTGTCTGGTTTTGCACTTTCTCTCTCCGCTCCTGCCTTCTTTAATCAAGTACAATTCAGAATTTCCTCCACTGACATTTTGGGCTTCCTCAGGTGTGTCACGGGCGTGGGGGTTACAGGCAGCGTCCCCCTCAGCCCGGCCCCCGGGAGCCCCCATTGGACAGCGCCCCTGCAGCTGAATGAAGGCCTTGCAGCGATGTCCCCACCCGGTCTCGGTGCTGTGGCTTTGTCCATTGGACACCTCGGTGCACGTTAAACCCGAGGGGACAGCGTTATTGCGACACCCCTCCCCTTGGGCGCCGCCCGCCGGGGCCCGCTGTCCCTCCGCGTGGCTCAGCCCCGGCCCCCGCACGCGCGCCCCCGACCCCCCCGCTGGGAAGAGCTTCTGTGGGCCTTGCTCTTCGCTTGGGTTCGTGGATGACTAATTTGCTCACCTTTCTTCTATCAAAAATTGTCTTTATAGCTTTCACATTTTTTGAAGTGTACTCTGCTGGCTTTGTCACCGGGTTTAAGGGCTTCTCTCTCTCTCAGCCCCTCAAAGGCACCCCGTCCCCATCCCCGGTGTTTCTGGCGGGAGGGGAGGGGGCCTCCGCGGGTCGCTCACCCGCCTTTGTTCCCGGCCACTTGGATTTTCCTGCCCTTCGGCTTTGATTCCCTCCCGCTAGTCTGTGATATGCAAAACTTCTCTCGGATTCGCCCTGCTTGGGGTTCACTGATCTCCCTGGGTTCGATTTCCGCCGGAGCCAGGAACAGTGGGGCAATTACTGTTTCAGAAACACATTGGCGCCCCGCGTTCCGCCTACTCTCGGGCGAGTCTCCCCGCGGCTGCCACGGGTTACCTCTGGGCCTCGGACGCTCTGTCCACGCCTTTCGACCCTTTATTTTTCTTTCTAAGTTGGATGGCCCCCATCCCTCTGTCTCCAAGTCCATGCTTCTGTCTGACACACGCAGCCTGTCGCCCCTCCCACGAGGCGAAACGCCCAGGCGCCGCCGGGGTCGGCCGCAGGGCCCCTGATGCTCCTGCCGGGCGGGCCGTGCCTGTTCCTGTTTCCCCGCGGGGGTCGGTCTCCGTTCACGCCCCGCGGCCGCCTCCACGCCGCGTCGCCGCGCCTGCGGACCACCGCGCTTTCGAAGCCCTGGCCGGCTACCCCCGCGCCTCGGGCGCTCAGCGCCGCCCCCCCGCCCCCTGCGGTGGCTTCTCTGCTATCGAAGGGCGGCCCGTCCCTGCTCCTCCTCGTGGCTGACAGGCGTCTCCTCTCTGGGTCCCTGCGCAGCGTGGCGCGTTTCGGGAGACTGCGTGCCCTCTCCCGGGAGGCAGCCTGTGTGCGTCCCTGCACAGTGACCGGCCCCGAGCGTGGCCCGAGCGGCAGCTGCAGCAGAGGGTCCTGGAACCTGACCACGTCGCCTCCCTGCGTCTCGCTCCCCAAAGCCAGGCAGCGTCCCTGTCCTGTGGGATCGGCCGTAAGGTTCTTGCCCTTGGCAGAGCGACCCTGCTTCCCAGCCGGGCCTGCTGTCCCCACGCGCTCGGGCGCTGCCACCGAGCTCCACGAATGGGGCGCCGGCATGGCAGGGCCTCCTCCTCTCCCGGCCTGGGGGCTGGGAGTCCGGGGTCATGGTGTCGGCCATGCGGGTTCCTCCTGGGGGCCGAGGGGTTGAAATCAGCCCCGGCCTCGTCCCGGCCTCGGTGGCCTCAGGAGGCCCTGGGGTTGCGGGTGGCCTGTCTCCCTGTGTCTTCACGCTGTCGACCCCTTGGGCGCATCTGCCTCTGGGCCCAAGTCTCCTCTGTTCAGAAGACACCAGCCAGGGGACCAGGAGTCACCGCCGTGACGACCTCAGCTTTGATGGATCATCTACGAAGCCCTATGTCTGAGGCGGGACAAGCTCACTGAGGCTGGGGGTCAGGACTTCGGCAGCTCCGGGGGACTCAGTTCAACCCGCAGCACCCGCCCCTCAGCCTCGGCCTCGCCAGGCACTGCCCCCCCCCCCCCGCGCAGGCCCGCAGCCCGCGGGGTCCCCTGTCTGGGCCTTTCCGACGCCTGGGACCGACTCCCCCGCCCCTTTACACCCCAGCCTGACAGTTCTGGCCCAGCCGCCCCTCTAAGCGGTGTCCCCACCGTTCTTCGCTTTCATGCCACACCGTCCTCCCCGGTCACAGGGCCGACCCCGGTTTACACCCGTCGGGAGGCGTGCGCCTGTGTCCTGCCGGGCCGCCGACTCGCCTCCACGCTGCTCCGTCCTCGAGCCTTTCTCCAGGCCAGGGCGTGGCGTCTGACACGCAGAGCGCAGTCTCCGCGGGACAGAGGAGGCTTGTGGTGAATCACACTCGACCGTCCCTCCCGGGAGAACCAGAGAAAGTGCCGGTCACGGCGCGGCTGGGATGGGATGCAGGAAACGGGACAGGCAGGGTCACTCTTGCGGGCGGCGGCCCGGGGCCCGGCAGGACCGCCGCCGCCCCTGCGCGTTCATCGGACGCCCCTCCAGCGCCAGGCCGGCAGCCGGGGCTCCCTGGGGAGGCGTTTCCTAGGGGTGCTGGGGGACGGGGCGCGTTGTTCCTCACGGACCCAAGGCCGTTAGGCAGCCAGCGCCGTTCCCCATCTCCCCTGGGGCCACGCTGGCCGCAGTCGGAAACCCAAGGGGGCTGGTGAGCTGAGGGCCCTCCGAGTGTCCCGCGGACGCGGGAGACGGGCCGCGGGGGAGCCGCCGCCAGAGTGCCTGCTGGCCGAGATGGGGCCACGCCGGCGCTGACAGCGGGCGGCACCGTGACCGCCTGTCACCACAGCAGCGGCCCGAGTGAGAGGACGGGGAGGCAGCCGAGGCCCATCGGCCGGAGCCGGCTCAGCACCGGCCGCCCCTGCGCGGAGCAGAGCCCTGCTGGGGGGACGTTCCCTCCCAAGGACGGGCGCGTTCCCCGCTGCGCCGGAATGGGGCACCCGCACCGCGCCCTGCCGCAGAGCACCGCGCGCACGCCGCGCTCCAGGCCACACACACAGGCCGCGTGCGCCCGCGTCCCGAGTCCCCATCGTGCGGAAGGACCAGGGTGTCGCCCTCCGGCGGGGGCGGCGCCTTTTCCACGTGACGCTGTGGGCTGGTCGCCCCGAGGGTCCCTTGCTCTGCTGCCCAGCGCCCGACATCCACGCCTCGTATCCCGAGAGTGACAAGGACGCTTGGGCGCTGCCTGGTGTGATGGTGGGAGCCGGGCACGGGCCGGGGGTGCCGGCCGAGATGCCTGCGCAGCTGTGGCGGGCGGGGCGGCCTCTGTCCCCGCCTCAGTTTCCTTTCTCCCTTCTCTCTCGTCTGCAACAGCGTCCAGCCCCATGCAGGGCGGGGGGGCGGCATGCGGGTCTGGCTTCTGTGTGACTGGCCCTGCCGGGCCCAGGGGCCGGGAAAGCTGTCCGCCTGTCTGTCTGCCCAGCCCCGGGCAGTTCCCTCTGTTGTTTCTTAGCAGCTGGGCGCTCGGGCGAACCTCCCTGGGGGTGGGCGTGAGCCCCCAATTCAGGCGGCCTGTCCGTCCCCCCTGCGGCCACCTGGCCCTCCCAGTGGACGCAAGTCTGACCTTCCTCGGACAAGGCCTGGGACTGCCTCTCTCCGGCTCCCCGCCCCCGCCCCCTGCGATTTCCTTACACAGCAAACCCTCCCGCGACCTTTGCACCCATCCCTCGGGCCGGCGGCCATATCTTGACCCTGAGACCCTGGGGGGGCTTCCGGGCTTGGGAACGGGTAGCTCGCCCGAGCTGGGCCCAGGCTCCGGGGCCCGCGGGAAAGGTCAGAGGCCGGCCTGGGGGCCAGGCGGATGGAGTGGGGCCGGCGCATCGGCGCCGCTAAGTTTAGGTTTTGCTCGCCCGGGCAGGAAGGCGTGCCGCGGACGCAGCTGCGCCTGGAATGGGGACACATCTGCAGGGCAATTAAATGACTCACCGTCGCCCGGGCAGGGCAGCAGGCGTGTCCCTCACGGCCAGCGAGGGGGCAGGCTGCCCGGGGCGGCCACGCAGGTGTGCGGGCCCGGCGCTCTGCCGGCCAGCCGCTGGCCGCCGCGGGGACACGGTGCAGCGAGTGTGCGGGGGCGGGGTGGGGGGCCGGGGGCCCAGAGTGCCACATCTTCGCAGTAGCGGGGGCCCGGCGGCGTGGCCCGGCGTCTGTGTGTGCTGGACAAAGCAGCACACCTAACCCTCGGTGGCTCTTTAACACATACGCTGCCTCTCAGAAACGTTATGAATTTAGGGAAAGCGGCAGAGACAGGATCGGGGAGCCGTCGCGCCCCGCCCTCTGGCCTTAGTCGCGACCACGAGCCGCTGCAGACACGCTGTTATTAACCCCACTTCAGAGCTTATTTACGTTTCCCCAGGCTTTTTGGAACTTTATTTGTGTGAGTCTTTGTTGGAATCTGATGGCTTCGGGGCTGTGGACATCTCTCCGATCCTCCCTGTTTCTGATGATTTTGACAGTTGTGCGGAGGGCGGGGCAGGGGTTGGGTGAGGTGCCCCTTAACGGCGGTCTGCCTGGTGTTTCTCTCGGGGTTGCAGTGGGGCCGTGGGTTGGGGAGCCCACGGAGGGGGGCCCCTTCCCACCGCATCCTTCGGGGGCACGTGCCGCCGGCCTGCCTGCCGCCGAGATGTGGAGCTTCGTCTCCTGGCTGAGGGTGCAGCCCCCCGGGACCCTCCCTGTCCGCATCGTCCTCGTGGAGGGAGGTCGCCATGCACGACCCAAGGGAAGGGGGCAGGAGCCCCTGCCCAGAGGCGGAGGGCCCGTCAGGGTGACCTGGACCCTCCTGCCCGGGGACTCCCCTCCGCCCTCGTTCATTCAGCCCCTGAGGGACATTCAGCCCCCTGGGGCCGTGAGGCAGCCGACTGTGCTCTGCGGTCACCGGCCCCGGCTGAGGCCGTCGGAGGGCCCTCCGGCCGCCAGCCCCGTGCGGGTGGGGTCGGGGAGCGCGCCCTCGCTGTCCGGGCCCCGGCGCTCGGCGCCCCCGGCACCTCCTGCCCAGCCCACAGTCAGCCGGGCCTCCCCGGGGCCCGGGTCCTTCCGTGGAGTGTGGTTTTTCACACTGAAGTAGACGTTCAAAGAAGGGAATTTCTGAAACTAGAGAACAGAGGACCTGCCTCGGGGGGCGGGGGGAGGGCTGCGCAGGGCCCGTGGCAGCGAGGACGGAGTGGTGGCCGCTGCCTGGCGGCACCGCAGGGCACGCCCCGTCCCCGTGCTCCCGGCTGGCCTGGGCCGGCGGTGCCTGGGCGGCACCTGAGACTTTCCTCCGCGCTCCCCCCGCACCCAGGCTGCGCAGCGCCTGTGGGGGCTCCCAGGCCGCTTCCCTGGCCCCCAGGAGGCCCCCCGAAGGCCCCCCGAAGGGAGAGGAAGCTGAGCCCTGAGGAGGTTCGCAGTGGTCAGAGGCCACGTCCCTGTTTGGTGGCCGATCGGGACACGGCGCGAGCGCCCGGAGGCTGGGGAGGTGGCAGGAGCCCCAGGAAGCTCAGGTCAGCGCCCTGTCACCCGGCCAGGCTGCGGCCAAGGCCACGCGGCTGGTGGGGGACGGCCGATCACGTCGTCTAGTCACCTCGCAACCCCAAGCTGTCGACTCGACAGAGCCCCAGTCACCAGGGTCTACAGAGCTCCCTCCGTTGGGCACAACGCTGGGCTGGCGCCTGGCTCCACCCACCCACGAGGAGCCCCGTGCACAAGACGTGGCGGGGGCGGGACGGGGGTCTCGGGCCCTGTCTGGGCCACCCGGGGAACCATCCCCCGGGGGTAGCAGTGGGCAGCCCCCGCTCACAGAGCTGCCCACGCGCCCGATCGATGGCTCCCGGGCTCTGCTCCAGCAGATCACTTAGACCCTTTCCCGGCGGCCTGGGGCGACGCCCTGCACCCTCTGAACCCTCGGCGCCTGCCAAGGCCCCGCGCTGCCGCTAATTGCAGGGCACAGGAGGTTAACAGCCGGGCCCGGCCCATGCGGCTGGGAGCCAAGTCTTGGGCGGTGGGGTGGGAGAGACCTGCTGGAAGCTTCCTTCAATCGCTCGGCAGCCTAGCTGCTCGCCTGCAAGAGTGGGGTGAAGCCCTTCGGCCCGTGAGCTGGCTCTGCTGCGGCGGCCGCGGGGATGACGCGGGACCGTGACGCAGGTCACCCGAACGCTCGGGCTCCCGCGTGCACCGCGCTCCCGTCCTGGGAGAGGGCCGGGCAGGCGCCTCTGTGGCTGGGGGTCGGACGGGGAGAGGCCAGCAGCGCGCCCAGGGCCACGCCGGGGCTGCGTCCTGTGCCTGTCCACCCCTGCCTGCCGGGCCGCGGGCAGGCGCACCGCCTCCGAGTCGTGGCCCCGCCACCGGCCTGTCCTCGCGCCGGTCCTCGTCGTCACTGGACTCCGAGGGTGTCCGGGCCTGGCGCTGCGTCCCCGAGCGGGTGTGCAGCTGCTGCCGGCCGCGGCCTTACTGGGCCGAAATCGGGGCCCCAACCCCGAGGGGCGGAACCCGTGCCCGTCCCCCCCCGCCGCCCTGCCCCGTGTCCCCTCCGCTGCCCGGAAGCAGCCAGCGCACACGTGTTATTCTTGACATCGATGCAGAAGACGCGCTTCACCTGGGCAGCTTGTAGGAGAGGCGACCGCACGTAGAATGGAAGCGCGTGAACAGAAACACTTCTCACTTGTCTGCGGCAGCGTGCACGGTGACGCGGCATCACGGGCCTGTGTTTACTGTGTCCCCTCCTCAGCCTCCCGCGTGAGCCGCAGGCGCACCCGGGCCTGTGGCGGGCGGGCCGGGGGCCCCGCGTGGGTCCTCCCAGCCCCTCTCCGTTCACAGTCCTCACAGAACCTCAGCCCCCGGGGCTGCGTTAGGCCCGGCCGAGAGGCGGGGCTGGGCCCGTGCGCCCGAGCTTCCGGCCTACGCTCCCGCCGCCCATGGCTGGGCTTCTCCGCCCACGTGAGACCCCGCGCAGTCACAGCTGCCTTCTTTGAGGACTTCCTGCCATGAGGGAGGCCCCTCCGACTTCAGAAAGTACTTGGGGACCTCTTACAGAGGGGCTGGGTCACAAACAGCCCTCGGGAATGGTTCCTCTCGGGTTTTCCCTTCGATGGAATTAAATGGAGCCAATATCGACCTGTTCCTGCCGCGAGGGCGGGCGCCCCGGTGGACGGCGCCGATCGGAGGTCTCCGGGAGCGAGTGCGCGCAGTCCCAGCAGGGCAGCCAGGCTGCGGGGGGCTCCTGGAGGCCGGTCAGGGAGGGGCCGGCACACCCCTGCGCTCTGCGGGTCGGAGCCGAGAGCAGGGCGGGCGGCTCGGCGCACAGAGGAGCCTGAGAGCGGGGGCGGGGGGCCCGTGGGGCACAGACGCCCAGGAGACCGGAGGCGGCTCCTCTGGGACAGACAGGCTGCTGCCTCGGGCCGTGCAGGCCCCGCCAGCCTGCCGGGCCGCCCGGGACGGTGGGGGACCGAGGGGGGTCCCTGGGAAGCGGCGGCGCTCTCTGCGGGCGGTCCGGGCCGCGGTCGGTCACAACCCTGGAGGCTCCGGGCTTCGTCCACGGCGGGCACCGTGCGAGCCCGTGGCGTCTGTTGCCCCTGCACCGCGTTTGTCCCCAGGGACGCACCTGAGTCAGTTTAGCCCCTGCTCTGCTCTGGGGCCTCTGGCTGGAGAACGCAGACGCGGCTGTGAGGGCTCGGGCCCCGGGGGGCCCCGGTCACCCCCACCACGACCCCAGGCCCTCGTCTCCACCTCAGCGACCCCGGGCCCTTTGGGAGCGTCTCCGTGTCGGCCTCGGGCTTCAGGCGTTTCCCAGCAGCACCCGCTCCCGGTGCAGCCGCGGGATGGCGCGTGCAGCGCCCTCGCTCCCAAACTTCCAGCTGCGTACGCCATCCCTTCGGAGGGGGCTGTGGCCCCAGAGTTTCCGCGGAGGTCAGGTTTGGGGGGACACGTGTCTCCTTTCGGCAGAGTGCACCCACCTTCCCGGGCCAACGTCGCGGGCTGCCCCGCGCAAGCCGCAGGGGCCCGTGTGGGAGCGGCTCTGGGGGCCGCGGACTGACCGGCTGTGGGGCCGGTGGCGGGGGCGGGGCAGGGCCCGCGCGGGTGGTGACAGCAGCGGGAGGCTGGCCCGGCGCTTCCCGGGGACCGCGGCCCTGCCAGGCGGCTCCTGTCACGTCACTCTGCGTGGCAGGGAGCCTCTACCTGTCGCTCTCACCTGCTCCAGCGCGGCGGTCGCTGCGCATCCACCGCCCCGGCCAGCGGCCCCCCGCGGGCCCGCCCGGCTCCGGCCACACAGGCTCTGACTGTGGAGCTTCAGAAAGAAACGGAAGAGGATAAAATAAACCGGCCCTGGTTTCCGACGGGAGATAATGGCTTTCCGAGGACCTGAGACAGCACACCCCGCCCGCTCCCTCCCAGGCGACAGCCGGCGTGATGATGGCGCGTCAGCACAGCCGGCGGCGCAGTTCCCACGGGCCGGCCGGCCGGCCGGCTTCCGGAGACACGCTTCCCCGCGGAGGCGGCCTCCGCCCGCGCGGCCCGCGCCGCCCGCCAGGGAGGAAGGCCTCGTCTCCGGGCGGAAGCTCCCCTGCCGCTGCCTCGTCCGCCTGGGCTTCAGACTGTCCGTCCCCGTTTGTCACCCGGCGACCTCTCACGGTGTCATTGAGGACGAGCCTGGGGCAACCCCATTTCAGGACTGGCTCTGGGTGAGGTTTTCCTCATTTGGAAAATAGAAAGAACATCTGCCTACGGGTTTCTGATCGGGACCAGATAGAAGGGAAAGTGTCGAACACCAAATTACAGCCTGTGCCCAAGAAACAGCAGGCTAACTGTCCGCAGGTGAGACGCGGCGACAGCGGCGTCTCTCACCTTCGCTCTGTGCAGCTCGTTCTGTGTCTGAATCCTCCTTCCACCCACGCGTCCATCCATTGTCCACCCACCGTCCGTCCGTCCGTCTGTCCACCCTTCACCCATCCGCCCTCCGTCCATCCGCTCAACAGCTCGGTGCCAGAGGGTCGGCCTCTGCTCCAAGCACACCCGCTGCTCCCCAAAAACACGCGCTCCCCCCAGCCACTTACACTGGCCACGGCCCGAGGAGCCCGGGGCCCCCCGCTGCGCCCGCCACTGAGTCCCTCACAGGCGAGCGAACAGCAGAAGGGCGACGTGTTCTTCGGAGAACGCGGCAGGAGAGGTCGACGCCCCTTTGACAGCGCCCCCCACCCCGACTGCCCCTCCTCTTCTAACGGAGACTCAGCGTGTGTCCCGTACACTCATGGGCTTCCTTTTGTGTGCCCGGCCACTCAAAGCTCAGAGATGTGCCGGTACTTTCCGAACGGGTGTCGCGGACCTGGCGAGCTCCCGCGGGGACCGCGGTTGCTGTCGGTGCGGCCCGGTGGCCCCCGCCCCCCGGCTGCCCGGCCAGGAGCGAGTGCTGGCTTCCGGAGCCCCTCGCGGGGAAGGGGACAGGCTTCGGAAATAGGATCCCCATCAGGTCGCTTTTCAAAGTCACCTGCTCTGCATCCTGTTCCAGAAAACAATGGTGCGACACGGCTCCAGGGTCAGAGCGGGCGTGGAGTGCGGTCCCGTTTGAAACAGGGAGACACGGCGCTTCTGCTCCGGGCGGGAGCCGAACACGTGGGCGGAAGCCCCTGATCCTGCGTCTCATGTGGGAACTGGGGGCGCGACGTGGCCACGGAAGAAACGTGCAAACCCGCCGGGAATTTTTGTGAGCGTTTATTGGCGTTTATTGGAGTTGCGGCGGTGACGGTGGCCGGGAGCAACGTCTCACGTGCTCTGCGGAATGGCAGTCGGACAGTTCCTTTCATGCATTGGAATTAAAGGAGGGAAAGAAGGAAGATTCCGTACAGGTGGGAGGAAGCGCGGGACGGGCCAGTTCCCCAGACGGCGCGCCCGACGAGGGCGGCTGAGCCGTCCAGGGGAAATGTCCTGGAAGAGGCATTTCCAAGGCCAGTGACGCTCGACACACAGAGCCATGGGCAGGGCGTGCCGGGGGCAAAGGTGGACCTCCGACGGGGCAGCGATGGGCCCGAGGCGTGGCCGCCCACCAGGACCGCCCAGGCCGGACTCCCTGCTCAGGCAGCCCGGAGGGGTTACCCTGGGTCACTGGCCTTGCACCGACCCCCTTGTCGTGCCCAACGTGCGGCAAACGGGGAAACACGGGTTCGCTTGGAAACAAGGCGAAGCATCCACCCCAGGGTTGCGATAGGGATACCCTTTCCAAGCCACAACCCCTCGAGGTCCACGGCCGCCCCTTGGTTCCGACAGACTCACTGGGGCCTGGGATGGGCGGGCTGACGGCCCCACATGGGGATTGCTTCCTGCATGAAGCGCTCCGTCCCGTGGACAGGGGGCCGTACGATCGGCACCTGGTGTCCCCAGCCCCTCTGCTCGGCAGTGCGCAGCCTCCCCGGGCCAGCACGGGCAGCCAGGCACCCGCGACACGGCCAACGCCGAGCCCGCCCTGGCGGTGGCTGCGGGCCGTGGCTTTTCCATTAAACATGATGCGGAGACCCGGGGTGGGCGCGAGCTCCTGTGCGACACACACGCGTGCACGCACACACCTGCGTGCAAACACGCACACCCACGCACGGCCCGGGGCAGTGGAACCAGGAGGGCTCCGAGGTAAACGGGGCAAGCAAACGCGAAGCCCTGGACGATGTGTGACTTCCACCAAGGGTGGTCCTTAAAGATCTTCAGAAATCCACCTCCAAAATGGAATAAACGGGGGGCCTCCGACAGAATGTAAACAAAGTGCTTAATACGCTCAGAGAGGCGACAGGTAGAGAAGAAAGCATCAAAAGGTGGTTTGGAGTTTTACTCCTGGGCGTCACCGACCGAACAGTGGGGCCAGAGGCCCGCGGAAAACGGCCAGGAAAGCAGGGCAGGCTTGTTCCAGTTTTTATCAGTTTGAAGGTGCCAGACAGAGGATGTCAAGGGTGAGGAGGATTCTGGGACAAGGCACAGAGGGAGGAGAAGAGTCCCAGGGTGCCTGACGCTGGCCTGAGAGGCCCCTCCCTCGCTGACCAGCACCGGCCAGAGGGAGCCCCGCGTGCTGCTGACGAGGGTCCGAGTCCCCCGTCCCACGTGGTGGCCCCGAGTCTCGCCTGGAGTCCCTGGCTACGGCAAGTGCGCCTGCTGTGGCCGAAAAGCTGAATTTCAGATGCAGTTTGATTTTAATTACTTTAAGGGTAAGGATACACGCGATGGTGGCCCCTGTATCGGACAGCCAGGTCTAGAGGCGTCTGCCGCGTTTCGGAAAGAGCCGGCGGGAGGCGGAGAGGCACAGGGGAGCGCGCGGCTGAGGCGGGAAGGAGGAGGGCGGGGAGTGGGCGCCAGCGCCCGGAGCCTGCTCGGGCGGGGGAACTGGCGACGTCGCGAGCCCCACACCTTCCTCTGCGGCGCGGCCAGGCGTCAGCCCGTGGTGGCCCACGGGTGGGGCCCAGCTCCCGCCTGGCTCTGAGGCCAGGCTTCTCCGGGACACCAGCCACGCCTGTTGGTTCCGTAGACCTGGCCGCTCTCACGCGGCAGCTCCCAAGTGGACCGGCTATGACAGGGACCCTCTCGGATGCTCGGCTGTAAGTATCGGCTCGCCGGCCCTTAATAGTTGAAGCTTGCCCCCTTCCTGACCAGCGAGCGGCCCCCCAGCTCCCGGGGTGTGGGCTCGGACGGGGCTCTCTGCCGAGGGCACGGGCGCAGGCACAGGCCCTCCCAGGGGCAGCGCAGGTCTGTTCTTTGCCTGGACGATGCCGGTAAGGACGTGCCCCCACTTACCGAGGGCCCAGCAGGTGCCAACCCCCACCAAGACCGGCTGAGGAGGCCGCCGTCGCTGCTGATCCCGCTCCGCGTCCCCGGCGCGCGCCCCGGCTTCCCCCCTCACAGGGCCGGGCCGGAGGACACGCTGGCACACGCTCTGCGCACCGGCCCGCGGCCCAGAGTCACCCTTCGGGGGAGCCCTGCCTCACAGGGGTCTGGGCACCTTTCCAAACCCTGGGCTGGCTCCCAAAAGGAATGCGCCCCCCGTGGGGCGAACGCCACCGGACAGGGAAGGTCCTGAAAGGGGGGGAGGCCCAGAGCCGCTCTGCCCGCCTCCCGCCTGGACTGCGCTCCCCGAGGTGCCCCGGGCTCCCGGCGGGGCCGCTGGCCGGGGCAAGCCCGGCCCCGCCCCAGAAGAAGGCAGCGCTACCTGGCATGTGAAGTAAACGCTGCGATTTCTCCAGGTCGATGTCCAACAGCCACGTGACCCAGAAGGACAACACCGTGGCTCCAAACCACAGGAATCAGGAACATATCCAGGGGGAATTCAGATAATAAGTTATTATGAAATATTTCAAACAATTATATTTTATGTGCCAAAGAGAATGAAAGACAAGGCGAATCGTGTATGTAGAAAAATGAGCAACTAATAAAAGACAACTGATGGGAAAAATAGAATTAAAAATGAAGCAAAGGGAATTAATACTGTAGAAAAGGGTAAAATTCAAATTTAGACACAGCTAAAGAGAAAAATAGAAAACTAGAAGATGGGCCAGAAGAAAATATTCAGATAAGTTCTTAGCTCTCCCCCCGCAAAAAAAAAAGGGGCTTTGGTAAATACAGAAAAGCGCTCACTGCAATGGAGAAGGCTGCTACGTCGGGGACTTGGGAGTGTTTGGGGTTCCCCTCTCTGCCGAGGGGCCGGGCGGGGAGCCCCGAAGAGGAGGCAAGTGCTTGCTGCCCGGGGCCCCGAAGCCAGCAGTGGGGTCGCTGGCACGAAGCGACGGCGGAAACCTGTAAATCAGGTCACTTACAATCCGGAACTGAAGTTTATAGAAAGCGTATCAACGGGCGAGCCCTGAGGTGCTTCACACACGCGGAACTTCCAGAGGACCGATCTACCTGATGAAAGGCGCTCAACTCGTTCTTCCTGAGGGAAGGCAAAGCGAGGCCACCGCCAAGGCCCGGTCGCCAGCGGGTGACGGACTGCGACCTAGAAACCGAGCGAGCGCCAGGTGTCGGCGCGGCCATGCAGAGGGCGCACGTCCGTGGCAGCAACGGCGGGGGGGGGGAGCGCAGCGGGCACGGCGGGGACAGGCGCCCCCAAACGCACCCCCGCGGTCCCCTGGGTGCCGGCGAGGCCCGGGCCCACAGCCTGTCCCACGTCTCCCCTCAGCGAGACACCCAGGCACACGGCGGCGCGGGCTGCGGGCGAAGGGCCGAGTCCCCGGGCGTACGGTGCCCCAAACCCCCAGTCATCGCAGGGACCTTAAGCCACCAAATGTGTCAGGAAAGTGACGAGGTAACAAGCTGTAGTTACGAGGAGCAGTCGGAGCGATGCTCACAAACACTAGTGTGCATGGAACGCGGACACGTGAACATGCACGTGTGGACCTGGGTGTGCACCGTAATTCACGCAGAAAGCCTTAACCCGCGCGAACGGGTGAAGGGGGGTACACAAACCGGGCAACGCAGGTCGCAGGCATTATTTCCAGCACGAGGAGTGAGATTATTAACTAAAGAAAATGGAGAAAGTCTTAGAAAACAGTGAGGGACTTCGTGCATGGTTCCTGTGTAAAAATGTTCACAGACTCAAAGTTGTACAAACCTGGCCTACAGCACGGCCCTGGAGTCACCGCGCGTGTGTTGAAGAGGCTGGAGGGAAGGCGTGCATGGGGGTTTCGGGGCGCCCGCGTGACAACTTGAATCCCCAGCCTCCCTGCTGAGAAGGGGTGGTTAGTACTTCACGAAGACAAATCAAAATGGCGGTAAAATGCCTCCCGGAGGCGGCGGAGTCCCCCCGGGAACGCTCGGCGGACGGCGTGGGTGCCTCGGGGGGCGGGCGGAGGAAGTGTGGGTGCGGGGGGGGGGACGCTGTTTGTCCAGAAGACTTGGGAATCTATGGCTTTTAAAACTATATACATGTGATTCAATAAAAATAAATATCCGAGAAATAAAACCTACACCGTATCATCTATGTACATAGAGAAATGTGATCTTTAATGGTAGCAGCAGAAGGAAAATAAATACACATTTACATCAGTAAACGGCACACATATTTAATGACTCGCCAATATTATAAACTTCCAGAGGACAGGAAGAGAGGGTAGACACCAGCTTTGTTAATGTTGCTGGTATCATTAAGATACTGCAGTGAGACAAGGGAACACCCGAAGAGAAATCTATATCCTCGTCTATTTGAAGCAGATAAGTACATCCGAACTAATATTTACTATCAGGACCTAGACCATGCGAGAAAGAGGTGCACGCAGGCAGCCGCGGGGGGCCGAGAACGGCTTACTCCACCCGAAAGTAAAGGGGCGTCTTCGGCCCCGTCGCCAGATGCCGAGGACGCGCCGCTCATTCCCGATCAAAACCCTTTAGAAAACAAAGGCGGCCAGAAAACACTCTCACCTTGATGAAAAGATTTACCAGAAAACCGAAGCGGCCATTCAACCGAACAGCGGAATGTGAGTGATGTGTCTAAAATCGGCGCGGCCAGGAGGGCCGGTGCCCGTGACTGTTCGCTAACGAGAAACATGACGTCACACTTAGGGCCACACTCTTCCCTGCAAACATGCAAAAGCAGGGCCTGATGAATTGCTCGAACGGGTCAGGAGGGTTCAGCAACCTGCCACTGAATTTATCAGCCTGCGAAAATCGATAGCTTTTCTATAACCAGCAGCAGCAACCAAATAGAAAATGGAACAGGAGAAAGAGCCAGGATCCAGTCACAGCCCGAAGGAGAGCCCGAAAGAACCCGCAGCGGCTCCAGCCACTGCAGGAGGACGCGTGGGCCTGAGGGGACAGAGAGACGCGCGTGGCCGCGCAGAGCAGTCCCCGGCGCCTCAGCAGAACGCACGCTCCTGCTGGCCCGGATGACAGTCTCAGGAGCATTTCCGGGGCGGGGGGGCTAGGCTCCTTCCAACGGTGGCTCTGATGCCCTCCCGCCCGCTCCCCTGCTGGCCGAGAGCAGAAAGAGAAGGGGACGCGGGGCTGAGTGTCCCTTTGAGCCCGATGGGGGCGGCTTATGACATTCTTGTCCACGCCCCGTGTCTGGAGCTTGGTCACAGGGTCACGCCCAAGCATGAGGGAAGTCGAACGATGCCCCGCCCCGTGTCCTGGAGGACAGGACCGGCGGCTTGGGGACACTGGCGAGTGTCCGCCGCAGGGGACAAGACGCAACGTCGTAGAGGCCATTTCTTCCCGCGGGTCCTGGGCCCGCCCCGCGTCCCCCACGGATGCCGGCAGGTTTCGGTATGAGACCCACGGGCTGCGTCCCCATCTGTGAGGACGAGGAGCGCGCAGGGACAGCCGGCACGGTGCTGAGCAGGCGGCACAGGCACGTGACTGTGGGGGTGGGCTCCCTCGCCTGGAGGTGTCACAGAGGTAGGGCAATAAAGGCAGCCGGAAATCACTTCTGCGCCAACAACCCCAGGGAACGGGATGAGCCATCGAGAAGCAGATCGGCACATCGGGGAGTCTGCTCAGAATAATATTACGTTAATGGATAATAAAAGTGTCCCGGCAGCTCCGTGAGGAATGGAAGCCTGTCTCAGAAACGATGCTGGGGTGGCGGCCATCCGCTTGCTAAAGAAAGGACAGATGGATTATGGCTTATAGTGCATGTAAATAATTTTCTTAGTTCGATTAAAATATGCCCCCCAAATATCTATATAACCTGTGGCCGGGGGGGCCTTGTGATAGGACAGGATGAGACATCCTACAGGAAGATTGACAAATGCCTTGTGATAAATGACAAAAAGCACACAGCTAATAGACAGCTGGCAGAACGACAATATTTTCAATGGATGCAGCAAAAAGATTACTCTTCAGAAGTTAGAAAGGGTTCACACAAATCAACACGAGGAAAGACAAGCCGGCAGGAGACCTTCAGAGAACATAAACGGCACGGTCGTTAAACACGGGCTAACACGGCCAACGCATACGCGCAGGAACCGCAGACGCAGATGCGAGGTGGGACGTTCCAGGTTTGCCTGCGCGTGGGAGCGGAACACAGGGGCCACGGGCCCCCGAAGCCCCCCAGGTGCCCGTGTCCTGCTTGGAGAGGGCCGGCGCCAGTGCCACTGACGCGGCTCCCTCGGTCCCTCCAGAGCACAGCGACCTGGCCGGCATCTGCCTGGGGACACCCCGGGAGAACTGCCCAGTGCCTGGGAAATCTGTGGGCATGGTGTCCCTGCCCCCTGAGGGCTGCGTAACGTGTCATGGGTAACGGCAAGGGACACTTAGCACCGTGGTGGCACCAGCGACGCGTCATGGTCAGGAAAGGCAGTTCCACTTTCTGACAGTTGTCCTAGGTGACCTGAGGGCCCCGCTTCTCCAGTGGCCTCTGGGGACGCCCTGCCCGGCAGCAGCCTGTGCCAGGTGGTGGCCGGCTGGTTGACGCCATCAGCCCCTCGCTCTGAGGGACCGCACCTGAGTCCTAGAGAGCGGGCGGGGGGACAGGCACAGGGCAGTAGCCGGCCTTGCGCTTCCGCGGGACGGGCCCGGACCTTGAACGCCCTCCCCGAGGGGCCTCCTCTGAGCCTCTGGGAGTTTTAACAACATGTGGCCAGTCCTTCCCTGGGAACGTCTTTGTTCGCCCAGCATCCCCTTGTTTCTTACGTCCAGAAGGAGCCCATGGGAACCCCGGGGCCAGGTGGGAGACGGGCCAGGGGCGCCGGTGAGAATGAGCCCGAAAGAGCCTGACCAAGGCCTGAGCCGGAAAGGCAAGGTTTGCGTGGGCGGCTCAGGGAAACAAGGCGCGGCTTCTCGCTCTGCCGGCTGCAGGCCCGGGTCTCCATTTGTGAGTGGGCGGCGCAATGCCCGGAGGCAGGCAGGGACGTGAGAGCGAGCACACTGTTCACCGGCGGCTCCGCCAGCTAACAGGACCGCAGCCGGCGGCGGCGTTTGGGCGCATGTTCCCAGCGCAGAGCCCCGCTGGGCCGCCGCCACCCGCGGTTCCAGGCCAGGCTCTGCCCCCCGGTCCGGTCCGGCTGTCCGCTCCCCCAGGTGAAGCCGGCCGGAGACGGGCCGCCTGTGTGCCAGCAGGTCACACACGCCCGGACAGACGAGCTGGACCAGGGGGCCCTCGGTCTGGGGTGGGGGACCCTGGGGCCCACACTGCGGGCCACCTGCTCGCACAGCCAGGACGGAGCAAGCCTCGTGGGAAGGGACCAGTGGGGCTGCTCCTCGGAGGCGAGGGGGCGGGGAGGCGGGGGCGATCTGAGGGGTGGGGTCAGATCCAGTTCCGCGAGGCTAGGGATTCCGCGTCGCTTTCCCATCCGCCTGCCGTTGAAAGCCTGCTCTGAACTGCCCCCCCCCCCCCCGGTTGTCCGAGTAACTGCGGTGCGTCCCAGCCCACACAGTCGGCCCCGCCCGGCCCTGATGCAGGACGGCTCGGGGGGCGGGGGGGGGTGTGGGCTTGAGGCTCAGCTGGACCCGGACCCTGATTCCGCAATCGCTAGGAGCCTCAGCTTCCTCATCTGTAAAATAGGGGGGGGTGATAGTCCGAGGTAGGGCGTTAGATGTGGCCACCTGAGAAGGGCTCGGCGCCCAGCACAGAGCTTACAACCAGTGATGGTCACAACTCTACACATGACTGTTGTTACCATTAATTTTGTCATCACCACCGTCACCACCATCGCATAGCCACACGGGGAGCAGGGGCTGGACACTGTTATTGAGGAAAAATATAAGTCATAGCTTCTCAAGATGGCTTGACGTTCAGAAAGAAGGAGAGAAAGCGGAATTTCCCAGGCATTCTAGGGTCTGAATCTTTAAAACATGCATTTCCAAGGGATCAGCCCTTCTCCAGGTTCATTGAACTGCTATTTCTCAAACCCAGCTTGATTTCTGAGCTCACCATGAATTTCATGAATTCTGTATTTTTACACCAGGATTCTGAAGTTTTATCCTTGAACAGCAAAACAAAGCCAAGCGCTACCTTTTTTTCCTTCTACAGAAAAGCGGGTGCCGCTGCTACAGCGTGTGCATTCCATGACCACGGAAAGCTCGTCACTGAACCCCAACGCGCGGAGCTCCGCGGCTCGCCACCCGGCGGAGCGCTGTGCCGTCCCTCGGGAGGGGGCCTCCGAGCCCGGCCAGCTGAGGCGGGGAGAGCCAGCAGGCAAGACGCTGAAAGGCTGGTGGCGATGACAGACCATGGGCGCTGCCCATGTAGGGGCGGGAGCAGGCCGAGAGCGGCTGGGAAGCTCTCGGAGGACGGCGGCCGAGAGACAGACGCCCCCGGGTCGGGCGGGACGCGGCGCGTTCCACGCCCTCCGCGGAGCGCGCCCGACAAGGGGCGCCGCCAGGGCGCCTCCAGGCCGATGCCTCCGTCAGGGAACCTTACGATGTGCCGCAGGAGTCACACCGATTTCAGAGCGCCTCTTCCAGGAAATCGGGGAGGACGGAACATTCCTCAACTCATTTTCTGAAGCCAGTATGTTCGACACCACAGCCAAGGACAGTAAAAAGAACATGAAATAAAAATTTTAGATTAAGACCCTAAGAACAAAAAACAAAATACCGCTGAGAACTTTCCACAAAATGCAATGATGTGCCCAGGGATTACATGCCAAGCTCGGGGCGCGGGGGGCGGGGCGTTATTCCGTGATCAAGGCTGGCACGGCACTGGGGCGCCGGAGACCATCACACGTCGTGCCGGCAGGCAGAAGAGAAAAAAGTCAGGAGCACATCGACTGATGCAGGAAAAGCATTTGGCAAAATTCAACGTTCATGATAAAATGAAAAACAACCTCTCGGCACAGTAGGAATAGAGAACGGACGTATTGTGATGAAGAGCACTCACAAACGACCCTCCGCAGAACGCGAGCCTCCGCAGAACGGCGAGCTTGCTGCTCGGAGACTGAGCGCCGCCCCCGCGGCCGGGAAGGCGGTGGGGTGATTCCACCCGTCACCCCGCTCAGCCGGGCGCGGGACTCGCTCCCGATGCAGGATCGGGCGATACAAGAGTAAAGGCCGCACGGGTTAGATGGGAGAAACGGAAAGGCTGCTATTAACAGATGACACATTTTTCCACACGGAAACTCCACAGGAATCCACATGCATGTGCGCACACACACACGCACAGCCTCCTGCTTCTGACGAGGAGCCCGTCGCTGCCACAGACTGCAGGCTCGGCAGGCGACGGTCAACTCTCTACTAACAGTGCCCGTGTGAGAACGGAAATTCGGTTACTGTGCCGTTTGTAATTGTCGCAAAGCAAAATACTCAGGGGTGAGTCTCACAAAACGTGTGCAATGGTTATGTGCTGGGATTGACAAAACGCCGGAGAAGGGACTCAAGGCCCAGCTCAACAGACACACCCTGATCGCAGAGCCAGGCATCAGCATGGCGAAAGCTGCCCGTTCTCCCCAAACCGAGTGCTAGTTCAGTCTGACTCCAGTCAAAATCCCAGCAAGGCACGTTTGTAGATTTACCCATGTTTATTTAAAAATTATATGGAAAAAGTAGTAGAAAATGAAACAAATTTGGAAAAGAAAAATAAAGCAGGCAAATCACGCTACGGTGGTTTCGAGGTCCGTCGGGCAGGCACAAGAGGGCGGCCAGCGCGGCGGCAGCAGCGCACACCCGGGCTGGAGGGGCCGAGCCCACGGCCCGGGGGCAGTGCCCGCCGGGGCTGCCTGCTGGTGTTCCCAGAGGGGAAACGGGGCGCGAACAGCCGGGACTTCCCACACACAAGGGACGGATCCACGACCCCACCCCACGCCTCGCACCCTGCACAAAGGTTGCCTCCAAACGGGCCACAGGTGGAAGGGTAGCGAGCACAACCGGGCACCTTTAGAAGACACCGGGGGCCTAGGGCAGGGCAAAGTGGTCTTAGAAATGACCCCATGCACAAGATCTAACGAGGAAAAAAACTGATACAGTGGTTTTCATCAAGGTTAAAACCTTTGTTCTGCAAAAGACCGTGTGAAAATGTACCGACTAGGGGAAAATATTTGCAAAGCACATATCTGACAAAAGACAGGTATCTGGAATTTGTACAGAGCTCTCAAAACACAACATTTTAAATATCCAGTTAGAAAATGGGCAAAAGACACGAAGAGACATTTTACTGAAGAAGACACACAGATGGCAAGAAAGAAAATGAAAAGACATTTAACATCACTCCCATTAGGGAAATACAATCTCAGACCCTGATGATAAAGCACCGCCCACGTAATAAGCAACTACAATAAAAAACACAACAGCAGCAGCCAGCAAAGGCGGGAGGGGCCATCAGTCACGCGTCACGGGTGGGGAGGGAAAACCGCGCCACCATTCTGGAAAACGCTCGGCGGTTTCTTTAAACATCAAACATACACATACAGCTATGCGCCTAGGCATTTATTCCACAAAAATGGTAACGTCTGCCTACACAGGACGGGCACACTGCTGTTCACAGCAGTTGCTATGTGATACCCCAAACCTGGAAACGCCCGAGCGTCTCCCGCCGATGAGTGACCGAGACACTGGGCGCCCTCATGCCACAGACCGGTGCTCAGCAATAACAAAGCCCAGGCCTCGAGACACGCGCATCCGGTGTGACCCTCACACCCACGGGCACTGAACAGGAAAACTGGTTTCAAAGGGTATTGCACAAACCCATTCGCGTGACCTTCTAGAAGAGACAAAGCTATAGATTAGGAAATAGGCGAGTGACCGCTGGGGATCAGCGGGTGTGGCAACAAGGGTGTCGTGTGAGAGAGCCCGGTGGCAACGGGACAGCCCTGTGTCTTGGGTTTGGTGGTGCCTACAACGACCCACACCTGTGCTGAGGTGACATAAAAGCACACGCACATCACGCAGACACACGCACCCCCCAATGTCCATTCCCAGGCTGGGTGATCGCGCTGTAATCACGTACGATCTCGTTGCTGGGGGATTCTGGGAGCGCATGCCATCTCTGTGCTATGTCACCTCCTCTTGCGAATCTAGGATGGTTTCAAAAGAAAAGGCTTCAAAAACAGCAGCCGGGCTAAAGCCACGCAGCCCACGGAGAGGAACAGAGGTGGGGTGACAGCCGACTTCAACCCCGAAACATGGCAAGACAGTGGATGGTAAGTAGCGACTTTAAAATTTTAAAAGAAAGAAAAAGCCTGTCCATTTTTACCAGTTCACGCACCATCCAAACACCAGGCTCCTCAGGCGCGCAGAGCGGGGAGACTTTGCCGCCAAGCAGCTGCGTGACCGGCAGGCGGGAAGGCCTTTTGGGCGGCCGGACGCGGCGCCGCGGAGAAGCGGCGGTGGCGGACGAGATGACGTCAGAGGTGGACAGGCCACGGGTCACTGAAGCTGTACTTTTCTTATTTCAATCTCTTTGGAAAAAACTTGGCTGAAGCCAAAAAGGAAACGCTGTATTATGAGATTTACAACATTTGGAGAATGGAAACGTACAACAACGAGAATGCAAAACCTGGAAGAAGAAAGACGAGAGAGAGTCTGTTGCGGCCAGGCTCTCCCACGGTAGGGGCGGCCGTGGGCCGGGGCAGACGGGGGCCGGCACCACAACCACGGAGCGACGGCCACCGCGGCCCGCCCCTGAGGTGTCCATGATGCTGCTCCTGCCTCAGGAACCACGCGGCGATTATAGATCGGTGAGAAGCCAGCGAAAGACATGGGTGAGGCCACAGAATAATCTAAGAATCCAAAGGAAGGTAAGAGAAGAGAAAAAAAAATAGCACAAATAGGAAGCAGTTGGCAAAACGGAAGGTCAGAGCCCATGTGTGTCCACGGCCCAGCTGATGGCAATGACCGGAACTCCCGGCTGGAAGGCGGACCTCGTCCGAGGGGATGAGAGAGCAAGACGCAGCTTCCTGCTGCTCGCGAAAAACCCGCGTCCCACAAAGACCCGAGCATCTTAAAGCAGGGCGACCAAAGAGAAACCATATTAGCACTAATTAAAAGAAAGGAGTAGAATCTCTCATAACGGAGACAAGTAGATTTCGGAGCCAGGGAAGTGACCAGGGATGAGGTATCGAATCCGCTAAGGGGGCGTAGCCCTAGATGCGTGGGCGCCGCATGCCGTGGCCTCCAGACACAGTGCCCGACCGAGAGAGCTCGAGGGCGAGCCACCCATCTACCACTATGTCGGGGACACTGACGCCGGCTCGTTGGTGCTGACGAAACCAGGCAGGCTGCCTGCGGGCTGCAGACGCGACTAGTGCCACCGGCCCTCTTGCTCTAACTGGCGCTTACAGAGGACTTGACTGTCAGAACACGTGCTTGTCAAGTGCGCACGACAACTCACAGAGGCAGAGTCCATTTGGGCCGTACGTCAGGTTACAATAAATGCGAAGGGTTCAAGTCACACTAAGTCTGCTCCCGGTCCCCAGCAGACCTCATAGAAACCAACAAGCCTGACGTCTCTGGGAAACCCCCAAATATTTGGAAACTAAATGATGAAAGAAGAAACCAATGGAGAAATGAAATGTCTTGAATCGTATGGAAACTAAAACAGTATATCAAAATGTGGGGGCTGTGAGTAAAGCAAGGCTTCGAGGAAACTGGATAGCACTGACGCCCAGTTTTTAAAACAGGGAGTCCCCCGATCAGGTACCTCAGCGTTCACCGTAAGAAACTAGAAAAGCTGAGTCCCACCGTGGTAGGCAGAAGAAAGGAAATAACAAGGCTCAGTTAAAACTCAGCGAAGTACAAAAAGGGGTAAGAATAAGGACAATCAACGGCACCAGAAGTGAGTCCTGGGAGAGTGTCGCTGGCCCCGGCTGACACCGCGGCCACGGACCGGAGGGGAAAGGCGGGGGCAAAGGTTACTGCGGGGGGCGGGGGGAAGGGGCGTGGCTCGTCCGCCTGCGCACGTTCAGTCTGTCCTCTGATGACTGTTGAGGATGCGTCAGTACAATTGTCATGAAAAACTGAGATTCGTGTCACCGAATGCACGCGTGGTCCTGCGCATGCCCCACGGCCCCTCCGCCCGGCGTGAGGACAGCTGCTCACCGGGCCGATGGCCTGAGGGGGGAGTTTCTGGCTCTTTGGCTCCAGCCACCACGCCCGCACATGGCCACATGCCGCCCTGCCGCGGTGTCCTCTTTCAAATGACCCTCGGCCAGGCCCAACCTCCTCCCCTCCCTCGGACTCCGGGGCCGCCTGTCCCGCTGGCACCCCCGCGACCGGTCTTGCTGCTGCCCTCTTGCCCCCGGCATGCCGCCTGTCCCCCCACCCCGCCCCAGCACGCGGGTTCCAACGGCACAGGACAGCACGGGGGTTACGCGCGGGTGTCCTTCCTGCCTTCACTGCCAGGAGCCTTTCGGGAAGACTCACAGCTGCGTCTCCTGTGACATGCGCCAGAAGCTGAGTCTTGTGCCGCTCGGCCCCTCGGGAGGTCCTCCTGGGCGCCTCTCCCGCCCCCACGTCTCTCTAGGCCTCGGCGGCCGCGGGGCTGAGCCTGGGTTCCGCCCTCCCACGGGGCTGGGAGACACCGGCGGCAGGGGCCGCAGGGAGAGACTGAAGGGTCTTACCTGGAGGTGGGCGGGGTTCCTGGAGGCCGTGGGCAGAGAGCCCCCCTGCTGGCGCGGCCCCCACGCCGGGTCCAGTGGGAGGAGGGAGGCGGGGCACACGGGGCAGGCAGGCGGCACAGCGTGCGCCTCCGCGACCCTGCAGGGCCTGGCCTGGGCGAGGCGCGCGGGCCCACAGAAGGCCCGGAGGCCGGGGTGGGGGCACGCTGGTCGCTGCAGGCCTTCCCGGGCCGCCCCTCCGGACCCACAGCGCCCCTGGCACAGGCGCGCCCGCTCCAGAAAGACTTTCGACTTCTGCAGATTACACACTTCTTTCTTATGCGAAATTGGATTTGGAGTCATTATTTCTATTTCTAGTTGTTCCTAATTACAGCTCCCTCTCTGGAAATCAATGTACGGTTGTGGGGCTTTGCGCTGCATCCAGCCCCCCGTAGGCGCGTTTCACTTTGGCACCGACGGAAACAGGGGTGAGGGTGACCCGAGGGTGCATGCGTGCAATGTGCACGTGTGCACATGTGTGGGTGAGTGCATGCATGTGTGCATGTGATGCAGTGTCCATAGGTGCACATGCATGCATGTGTGACACGGGGTGTGTGCACTTGCATGTGCGGTATGTGCATGTGTGGGTGGGTGCACATGTGTGTGCATGTGAGGTGGGGTGCACGTGTGCACGCACATGTGGTGTGGTTGTACATGTGTGCGCATGTGTGTGATGCGGGGCACACATGTCCATGCATGTGTGTGAGGTGGGGTGCGTGCACATGCGTGTTCAGGAAGGCAGGGGCAGCTGAGTGTCTGCATAGTTTTGCTCCCAAAGGCCCGGTGCAGGCTGCTAAGAAGTCCCGCTCTGGAAATTTGACGTCAGGAGAGGAATTTTAGGTGCAGAACTTGTGATCGCACTGAGGACGCCAGGGATGCCAGCGCTGCCGCGGGTCCGGGAAGCCGCCTGGGCCCTCCCCTCTGCGCAGCGAAGATGATGCGGTTCCGCCTCCGAAGTCCCCGTGCGGCTGGGCGCTGAGTCGGCGCTGCCCAGCCCCCACTGCGCCTGCGTCCGGCCCGCCAGCCAGACTCGGCCAACCCCAGGCCCCCAGGCCGCGTGCGGCCCGGGATGGCCATGAGTGAGGCCCGACGCAAAATCGTAAATTCACTTAAACCTTCTTCTGTGCAGCAGCTTTCGATAGTGTTTGTGTATTTAAGGTGTGGCCCACAGCAACTCTTCTTCGTCCAGGGCGGCCCGGAGACGCCAGGAGGCTGCACCCCCTGCGAGGAAGGAGGGGAATCGATTCGATCATCAGACCGATTCCGTGCTCTGCTCTCCCGAAGAGCTCGCTCGTACTCTGCAAACGCGGCGACAAGGACAGCAAGTCTTTTTAATTGCAAACTCATTCCTGGAGCCCGAAACAAACGTTGGGGTGACAGAGTGGACAGCAAAACACACCTCGGAAGGGACGGGCCCCAGAGGGGCTCGGCGGCCGCGTGCGGGTGGGGGCCTGGGCGGTGGCGACGTCCCGCCTCCTGCTGGGGGCCCCGCTGGGGCCCAGGGGCCCGCGCCCTCGTGCGGGAGCACGCGGCGCTCCCGGAGGCCAGGCCACCGGGCCTGCGGTCTGCTTGCCGCCCTCTTTACCTGCAGAGGGTTCTCATTTCTAACCTGAATCCCAGCCGCTCAGTCCCTAGTGTCTGCGAGGTGTGGTTCTTACTAGTGGGTTTGCCTGATGTGAATGGGCGCTTTTGATATGCAGATTAGCCCATTTCTCAGCCCCAGATAACACTCCACCTGTGTCTTTGAAGCCTGCTTACCTCCTAGTGAAACTGCCAAGGGTCCGCAAAGAGGGTGAAGCCCAAGTCCTCACGCCTCCCCATGCCCACGGGGAGGCTGAGCTCCCTCAGCCAGGAAGGCTCTGCCCCCACGTCCCGTGGCCACCTCCTACTTACTTAGGCCCCGGAACTTTCCGGAGCTTCCTGGCTGATCTGAAGCTTGCTCTCCACGCGTCCGGCCCCACGGTTCCTTCATGGCCCACACCAGGTGCCCATGCCGACGCCTTCCTTTGTCCCCAAGGGCGGCTCCGTCCTG
Organism: Pteronotus mesoamericanus; assembly: GCF_021234165.1. Lineage (NCBI taxonomy): Eukaryota > Metazoa > Chordata > Mammalia > Chiroptera > Mormoopidae > Pteronotus > Pteronotus mesoamericanus. The sequence goes on from NW_026555239.1 coordinate 6,310,705, forward strand.
TGCTCGCAGCCCTGCCCTGGCACCTGCGTGGTCTGGGGCCTCCGAGGCGCTTCTGAGCCCCCGGTGGGGGCCTGGGTCCCTCTGAATCCTCCCTGCGTTCGGCCGGGCTCTTCCGAAGGTCTGCGCCCGCTGGCGCTGTTTCACGGCGGGCGGCAATTCTGAACCGCTGGGTTTGCTTCAGGTCATCGGCCCCTTTCTCAGGGAGCCCGCCTGCTGCCTCCCCTGCCCCCGCCGCCCTGCTCTGTGTCCTCATCGGTCTTCAGGAGCCACGGGCTGCTCCACGCCTCCCAGGGCAGCCTTTTCCGTGGACCTCGGGGTCGGGGTTTCTGGGTGCCCCCCGCTGAGAGGGCCCCTCCTCCCGGAGAGCAGGTGCTGCCGACGTGGCATTGACACCGTTACCTCGGCACACGGGCACCCTGCCGCCTCCACCGGTCACCTGCGGAACGTGCGCACCCTGGGCGCCGTGGCCCCCTGCTCCGCAGCAGACACCTGGTGAGCGCAGCAGGCCCTTGCTGAGTGAGTGGAGGAAGGAAGGAAGGACGGAGTGAATGAATGAGGGAACGAAGGAACGAAGGAATGAACAAGTGGGCCGATGAGTACATGAGAGCGTCCACGGTCCCGCCGCACAGGGCGCTTTCCCAGGGCCCTACGATTTCTGTCCCCGTGTTGGGCAAAGGACTGTCCCCGCCAATCCGCCCCACCTTCCATTCTAGGCAGCCTCTAAGGATGAGTGAAGGAGGAAGAGAGGGAAGGACATGGTCGTGAGCTGCCTGTGAATCGGGAAGAACCTCTTGTTTCGCCCGGCACTGCCCGCGGGAGTCCCTCCCACACCTGCGTGGACTCTCAGAGCGTCGCCGGTCGGCAGGCTGAGGTGGGCAGGCTCCCCAGCAGCCCCGTGGCCCCGCCCCTTGGCGCGCGGTCCCACGCCCCCAGTGTGGGCAGGCCGCTGACTGGAGCACAACAGAGGTGGTGGAGGACGTTTCCGCGGTTCTGGGACATATATCACGGGAACCCTGTCCCCGAGAGCTTGGAGGAAGGGCCCCAAGGCGAGGGCTGGGGGGCCGGGACTGGGAGGGACAAGCGTGTGTCCTTCGAAGATGCCAGGTCAGGGTGGTTCTGCGGCAGCCGTGAAACCTACAGAAGGAGCGGGGGCGCGCGGCCGGGGCCTCCCCCGCCAGGGGTCAGCCCAGGGCGGCCGGTCCCCGCCCAGCGGCCCCTCCCGCCTCCTGCTTCTCCGCCCACCGGGGCCCCTCGCCCAGCGTGTGTTCCTGCCGCTCCTGGGCGTTCTCACCAAAGTTGCCCCACGTGCCAGCCGTCGCTGACACAGGCGTCACGGACGGGGGCGTTTTCTGGGTACCGTTTCTTCCCGCAGCTGGGCAGAGGAGAAAGGGATCAAATCTGTGAATGCAAGCACTTTCCTGGAACTTTGGAAAATCAATACAGTGTCTAGTCTGAGGCCAGAGATAAAGCTGAAATTAAATACCTAAGGAACTAGGCTCAAGCCCAGCCGCTCAAAGGCAGGTGGAGCTGACGCTTTCACTATTGATTCCACCTGGATTTGCACGTCCTACTTAGGAAGACAGCTACGTAGATAATAGTAGTAATGTTGGGATGATTATTGTCATCAAGGCAGGTGTGTGTGCTTTTAAGGCGCTAAGATGGTGGGGTTATTAGTATTGATGATAATTTTATAATGTGTTATCCATGATAATAACGTCTTACTATCACGGTCATTATCTCATATGGCATTATTGACCATGTGCTTCAGGACAGACTCCGTGGGGTTAGCTAGATCACAGGATTGATTTTTTTAAACCCCCCGAAGCAATTGGGCACCGCTCCGTAAACACACACTCTATAGACTTCCAGAACCGCCGGGCCCCCGCTGGATTTATCGCTCTCCGCTGCCCTGGGCGAGCGGAGTGGAGCCGCGCCAGGCTGCCTCGGAGCCGGGGGCCCACCCGCGCCCGCGGCCAAGCCGCATCCATCCTCCCGGCGAAGCGGGCCCAGACGTATCGATCTCAGAGCCAAATGTCAAATGCCCCACCTTCAACAATAAATGTCTCTCTTGAAAGTTCTGTGTAAATTGAATTTTTATAAATCAAATAGCATTGTGGAGCCACGAGGAGAAGCGCTATTTATGGGAAACCTGTTTGCCTGCCTGGACGGCTGGAGGGAATCCGGGCCGCGGCCCAGGGCCTTCTGCTACCCTTATTCTTAAGGCCTTTTTAACCGTTTTTACTGTTTTATGGGGTCAGGCTGCTTCACAGGGGAGGCCTGGCTCTCGGGCTTGGGCTTTGGAGCCTTAGGGAGGCGGGGAGCAGAGTCCCTCAGGCGCAGGGCAGGGCAGGCCGCCCCTTCCGTCCCCGGCGCTCACCGCTCGCTTCCGGTGCCGTCCCGGCGCTGGCTCCGGGCTGCCCTGTCCCCCATTCCTGGCCCCGTCCTTCTGCGAAGAGCTGAGGTCCTCCTGGCCCCCGGTTACTGACAGGCAGGGAGTGGGCTCCCGAGGACCCGCGGCCTGACGTGCCTGTCCCCAGGGAGCGCGCTGCCCACGGTTCCTGGGGCTCTGGCCCGGCCCCAGCGGGTTCTCCTCGAGGAGGCGAGCCCTCCCCTTCGCGGCGGAAGCGCCGGTGGGCAGGAGCGCAGTTCCACTCCCTGCAACAGCACAGCAGAGGTGAGGCTCCTGCTCCTGCTCCATCGGTCCGGACACCTCTCCCCTCCGGGGGCAGCTGCTTCCTCTTCTACGGACCTCGCTTACTCGCTCGTTTCCAGCAGGCGAGTAGAGCGCGCCAGGAGCTACTGGGGACCCAGGACAGGGCGTGACAGATGGCGCCCCTTCCTCTGGGCATCAGGACAGAACGGGGAAGACACGCCTGACGGGAGACACCAGACACTGGCCGCGGCGGCGGCCCCGCCGGGAGCCAGGTCACGGGGTGGGGGGGTGGCTCACGGGCGCCACCCTGGCACCACCTGCTGGGTCCGTGGCTGTGCCTTCCATCTGCCCGTGGTGGACGCTTCCACCCATGCCCTCCCAAGAGAACTCGAGCCCCATGGCTTTTCTGCTCAACAGACACAACCTCACACCCTTAACATCAGGTGACGTTAAGGCATGAGCGTGGCGGGTCTGTCCGTCGTGTAGGACTTTATCTGAAGGTAATGTGCCCGCTCCCACGTGGAGGCAGCCGGTGGCCGGGCCCTGCGCAGGAGGGGCGTTTGCTGGGCCCGTCACTCAGAGGACGGTCAATACGGGGCAGGGGGGCGGGCGGCCACAGGTGCACGGGCTCAGCCGATTTGCCCCTGGGGCAACGTCACGTCTGGAGGAGGCGCTGTGTTTGACCGGGTTGCCCCGGCTGCATTGGAAGACGCCGTGTGTCCTCCTCTGCGATGTGTCGCCTTCGGCGCAGGAGAAACCAGCGCGGCGCCTCCGCCCCACCGTGCGTCCCGGCCTCTCATAGGCCCGGCCTGTGCCCTCTCTACGGGCTGGGGTGCTGCTTCCGTGCGCCCGCGGCGCACGCAGGAGGCATCCGCGAGACATCACTTGTTCTCCTCACCAGAAAAGCCCCCACTCAGAGTCCAGGGAGCCACGGGAGGTGGGGGGTTCTGCCAGCCGGCGGGCATGTCCCCTAGCCAGACAGAGAGAGGCGGCAGGGCCACTGGCTGGTGCCACTGCCTGTGCACCGGCCCCCCGGCTGGGGCTGCCACGACCTTGGGGTCAAAAGACGCGCACACAGGATTCAGAGGCGCGTCCGGGAGACAGAGAAATCAGGCTGGTTTCCCTCCGCCCAGGGCGCTGCCTCCTGGAAGCGGCTCGGAGGCGTATTCGTGAAAAACAGGGCCCTGGTCCAGGGCCTCGGCCTCCCCACCGACCCGGGGCCCCTGAGCCGTGGACGGGCCACGTGCGGAACCGGGACGAGGCGGCAGGGTGCCCTGCTGTGTTCCCCGAGGTCCGGTGTCGGCCCCAGAGCTCGGCGCGTGCCCGTGTTGCCCGTGTTAGGGAGTCCCTGGCGGGTACCCCATGGTGGCTTCGTGGGGACGCAGGACCGGGGGTCGCCCATGACGATGCCCGGGGGGAGGAGCCTCCTGTGCATTGTCTCTGTTGCTCCTCCTGGCGGCTCCTGCGGTCCCTCCCTCTCCGACCCCCGTCACCCCGGGGCCGTGGTTCCGCCCCCCACGCGCACCCCGAGCGGACACCAGCCAAGGCACTTCTCAGCGAGTGTGGCCGGGGCTGGCCTGGGAGGGCCGGGCCAGAGCGCGAGGCACACGCGGCAAACGCACAGCCGCGCCCCGGGCCTGCGTTCCTTCTCCGCGCCGCGCCAGAGGAGGTGTGGCATCTCCAACCACCGTGGGTCCCCGGCGAGTCCCAGATCCACTCTGTCCGTCCTCAGGAGCCCTTCCGCCCCTTCCACCCCGTGACAGCCGGGGTCCCCCGTGAGGGCGCCGCTACCGACAGGTTTCTCCCAACTTATTTCGCGCCCTTTCTGGTCTGACACGCTTCAACTTCATTTCCACGCTCATTCCTCGCCTTCCCGCCGGTGAAGATGAGCGCGCTCTGACCGTTCTTCCACGCCATCCACGGCCTCCTCCAGCTGGGGCGGTGCACGTGCCCCTCCCCCCACGCCCACGGAAGGACAGAGAGACCTGACTCTTGTTATGCGTTGGGGCGGGAGCGGGGTGGGTGTCGGCGCGGGGAAGGAGGACCAGCGCCCCCTCTCAGGCGAGCGCATTGCGCCTTTGCGCACAGGCACTAGGAGTCCTGCGGCTCCTGGGGCGGGGGTGGAGGCGGGAGCGGCTGGCAGCCGGGGGCGCAGGGGTGGGGCGTCCCGGGTGAGTGCCCGTGGGCGCACCCACCCGGAGCCGCCGAACGCCACCTCTCCGCAGGCGACCCTCTCGCTCCCCTTGGAGAGGTAGGAGGCGTGTCCCTTGCCCACCGCACAGTCAGCGTCGGCTTCTGGCTTCCAGCACGCTCCCACCGCGGCGGCAGGGGAAAGCTTATTTCTGACGGCTCCGGGATCTCCTTGGTCCCTGGGCCGTGACTCGCCCTGCGCCTTCAGAGCCCGGAGGGTGGGGCTTCTTTCCAGAAGCTCTCCGGAGCAGCCAAAAGGGAATTCTTCCCCCGCCGTCCTCGGATCCTCCGTGCCACGAGGATGCCCGAGGGACGCGGCTGTGGCGCCCGCAGCCCTGGGTTCCTGGGCCCTGCGCCGTCACCCCTGGCAGGCGGGTCCTTCCCTGGGCACCCTCCGCAGGCCATGGGTCCCACGGTGCTCAGCGCCGATGGGCTCCGCCGGCCCCTGAGGGCCAAGGATAGGACAGACCCGAGCCGAGCCCTGTCCCCGAGGGCCTGCCTCCCTCAGGCTGGAGCAGCCACTGGCACTGGACGCTGTGCAGCCGGCGTGTGGCAGTGCCACCTGCCCCAGCGGACACATAGGTGTGAGAAGGCTGAAAAAGCAAGGAGGGGCCTCAGCCGCGAGCCAGAAATAATCACTAAAGTTAAAAAACAAAAACAAACAATCAAACAAAAAACCCCGACAACACTCCTAGAACCGGGGAACAGCAAGGGCGAGGCTGGTTTTCAGGTCCTGGGAGCCCTGGGCACCCCACGGAGCCGGGGACAAAAGCCGTCCCCCGAGCACCCACCAGCGTTGGCCTGCCGTGTGCGTGTGCGTGTGCGTGTGTGCGCGTGTGTGCGCGTGTGTGGGCGGCGCGAGCACCGAGAGTGGGTACTTGGCCAAGGAGCTGACGTTCACCGTCCACAGGGAAGAAAGAGGAGAGCTCAGAGGGCGGACGGGCGGTCCTGGAGGTGGAGGGCGGGCCTGAGGGGGAGAGAAGGCCGAGAAGGCCGCCGGCCGGTGACACGGATGGCGGGCGGAGCTGGAGCGCGCGTGTTGGGGACACTCGGAGGTGAGCACAGAGCACAGGACCGCCTCGCGGGCGTCTGAGAGGAAGCGCGGCGTCGGTTTGACTAGGACTGAGGTCGAGCTGCGGGGAGGCCCCACACGCCCTGGGCTCCAGCCTTGCCCGCTGCCCCCCCCTTTATTCAGCAGCTTCCTCTTCCGCAGCCGAGCCTCGCGGCGCCCCGGCCTCCCCCTCCCCCCCGCATCTGCACTGATGTGTTCAAAATATGCAATTAGATAAATGTGTAACTTTGAAAAATAGGCAGTGCATGTACAGATGCATATATAAAAATATATTAAAAATTTATGTAAAACAGTGCGTTCCCAGTCCCGTTTGGTTTCTCACAGCTCGCGCGGCGCACCGTTCATTTACGCTTCCTCCCTGCGGCTCTGCGGCACCGGACGTCCCCCGCGGCCACCGCCGCGCCCTCAGGCCCGGGACCGAGGAGACGCCCCGGCTGCCTGCAGACCCCGGCGCCCCCACGGGCTCAACCAGCGCGGGCTTCCCCCCGGGCCTGCGTTCCGAGGGCGACCACCCTTCCTTTTATCAAACGGAAATGCATTGTACGTGCCATCAACCCCCCTGTATAAACGGAGCAGCCCCGCGTTGCGGCGCATCCCCAGACGTGCGCCCTCGCCGCCGGCGCCCCCCCCCCCGCCCCGCCCCCGCCCGCGTGCGGCTGTGCCCCGCCGGGGGGGTCGGGGGGGACGCCCAGCAGTCACTGGCCCCCCATCCCCGCCCCCGCCACTGGCCGACTTTCGGTAGGGACTTGCCTGTAATTATTTCCTGTCCAAGTTTTTGTATTACTTATTGACCTTCAGGTGACAGAAGTTAAATTAATTAACACCCGAGTCCATACATCGTGGGGCTGTTTGTTCCTTTCCCAGGTGACCCGTTTTCCTTGCGGACCGGCGCCTGCGCGTCCACAGGCACCCAAGCCCCCGTTCCAGGCCAACTGTGTTTGAGGCGAACCGTGGGCTCTCATTAGACGCAGGAAAAAGAGCGTCTTTCTTTTGTGTTTCCAACGCCTTGCCCTGCGGCTCCAGAGGCTCTCCTGCCACCCTGCCGTGGGGAATCAGAGGCGGCGCCGCGGGGCGGCCGCGACGGGCCACGGTCTCCGGGCAGCCCCTGCGGGGACGCCCCGCGGCCTCTGGGTGGGGGGGCCGCCCTCCTCCCTGGACAGCCAGGGCCCCCCAGGCCTGCCCGTGCTCCTCTGGGAAGGTGGGTCCTCCCACACGACCCGATGTGCTGTTCCCTGGCCCGCGCCCCGCCGGCCAAAGACCCTCCTTGGGCTTCCCCCTCCCCTCCCCCGACAGCAAACACTCGGTTCTCCAAAGTGCATACATTCCCCACCCCCCTACACACACGGGCACAGAAGGGCCATGTCCGAGCTGTAGCTGCAGCGGTAAGAGGGGCGCGGGCCGCCGCTCTCTGGCCGACCGCGGGCGGGCGGGCCAGCCGTCGGAGGCAGCCAGGGCCTGGCAGCGCGCTGTTCGGGAGCAAATCGGAGATCCACAAAGACGTCAACGGCCAGGCCCTGGGAAACGGCAGACAGATTTAAACCTGTGAGGTCATCATAACGCCCGAGGACGTGAGTCACTGGTGGACTTGGGAGGAGGCCTCAGGGCCGGGACCGAGCGCCCGGGAAGCCTCCCCACGCCTCCCCTGCCCGGCCGGCCCGGGAGCCCAGGGGCCGATCGGGGCGGGGGGCGGGGCTCCCCTTGGTCAGGCGACACCAGCTGGTGAACAAGTAAGAAGTTCCAATACTGGGATATGGCTGTTTTTCAAAAGGTTGCACATATTTATTTTCAGAGGGGGGAAGGGAGGGAGAAAGAGGGAGAGACACGGGGCTGTGACAGAGAATCATCCGTCGGTTGCGTCCTGCAGGCGCTGCTCGCCGGGGGCCAGCGCGAGCCTGCCACCTTCGCTTGGCGCGGTGACTCCCAGCCCACTGAGCGCCGCCGGCCGGGGCTGCAACCTCGGCGTTTCAACTGTAATGGATTCACGGATGTCGGCCAGGAGCAACTATGCTAAGGGTGTAAAGTAGCGCCCATTAAGTGCTCTTGCCAGAGAACCCCCACACCCCTAACTCCGGCCGGGTCTCTAGCCTATCTCTTTCCAGAAGAACAGGGGATATCTGAACATCGACGTGACTTTAGCGGGATGCAACTGCGAGATCCAGCAGGGGACACACTGAAGGACAAGCAACCTTGTGTCCTTGGTAACTCAGACCCGCAGAGGGAAGGGTGGTGCGGGGGGCCGTCCGGGCCTGAAAGAAGGGGACCCACAGACAGAAGCCGCAGTGGCCACGCGGGGCTGGGCGTGCACATGTGCAGATGAGTAGCTAAGGTCCTTGACGGGACACGCAGGGACACGCGAACACGGCAGGATGTGCGATACGAGTAAAAACTGATTGTTGAAAGTCTATAGTATTGTCATAGTTTCAAAAAGGAAAAAAAGCATAGTTTTGAATTCCACGCCACCATACGTAAAGATAAAATGATGTTCCGTTTGGAATTTGCCTCAAAGGACCATGAGGCAGGATGGGGCGGGGGAGGCGGGGGACAAGGTCCGCCCAGGCTGAGCACCGTGAGCGCGGGGTCCGGGGGCGGGGGCGGCCGCGGGGAGGGGCCGGTACCTCAGTCCCTCTACTTCTGTAAGCATTTGCGATTTCCGCAGGAAAACACAATCCAAAGAGCGGCTCTTCTGGAGGAAACCCGCGGCTTCTGTCCCCCGTCCGCGGCAGGCGGTGGTCCTGTGCCCCTCGCGGGGGCTGCGCGCTTCATCAGGGCCTGCGCCAACGTTCATCGTGCACGCCGCCGCAGCCCCCTGGGGGGGGGGGCCGTGGCGCCCTCGTCCCTGCCCTCCCGTGTGGGGGGCTGCGGGGGCGAACGGGGCCGAGCAGGGAGACTGCCAGGTTCCCCGAGAGCTGCCTCGCCGCCCCCTCTGCGTCTGGGCGCTCGTGCTGTCCCGGCAGCCGAGGCCTCTCCCTTCTGCGTTCGCCCTCCTGGGGGCTCCTTCCAGGGAAGCGTAGCAGCCCCGGGCGCCTTCGTACCCTCAGCCCGCCCGCCTGGGGCTTGTCCGCCTGTTCTTGGCCAACGTTTCTCTTAGTTTCCTTGGCCTCTCCCCAGTGGGTTTTCAGAAGCAGGTGTCCGTTCAAGGTGCTTACCTTCCGTGCTGCAGATCGGCTCTCAGCGTCTCCTCGGCCCCCGCTCTCGCCCAGGCGTCCTCTGCGAGGGGCGGTCTAATTCCGACCCGCGGTTTGCCTGGAGCTTCAAGCTCGCCCCCTACGGGAGGGACCCGCCCACGCCCACGCCCACGCCCACGTCCCAGGGTGACGGTTGGCGCCCCGGCGTGGCCTCCCGGCCATTTCTTCTACAGTCATGTTCTCTGCGGCCGCCCAGAGTCCCGACGTCAGCCCGATAGGAGGTCGACGTCCAGCAGTGGTTTTCCCACGTTGTGGTCGCTGTTCTCTTGTCTGGACGGGCTCTGCGAAGCAGCCGGGCGGTGCCTCGGCGTGTGCCCACGGGAACGCGGACAGACTGCGCGGCGCGGGCCATGTCCCGGACCGTGTCCCCGCTCCCTGGGCTCTCCCGGGTGGGCTCCCGAGCCCTGCCTTTTGGAGTTCCGCTGTCCCCTTCGCCTGACCCCATGGCCAGCCCACCCTCCGCACACTCCTGGTCTTGCTACGTCGGCCTCGGAGACCGTCACCAGAGCCAGCAGGAGAGGACCCGCATCTGCTTCTTTTTCAAAATCCACTTGGTTGTAAGCTTTGTCCTCCCATGTAGATTTTAGAACAAATGTGTTGGGTTTATTTTAAAGAGTAATTATGATTAGAATTGCACGAAACTTTTAATGTAAGGTAAAAAAAAATTGAGTTTTGTAAGGGTGAGTCACCCCATTCTTGGTCAAGGTTTTCTTCTCTATTTATTGAAATGTTATTTTATGTTATTTAATGGAGTTTACATTTTTTCTCATAAAAATCTTGTGTCTTTCTTTTAGAATAGTTTAGTTCTTTATAATGATAATTAGTGCTGTGAATAAAATCCCTTTTTTCTATTATATTACGAGGTGATTATTTCTAACGTAGGAGAATATTATTCATGAAAGTAAATTCATCTGCAACCTTGTTGAATTCTCTATAATTTCAATAGTGTTATTTTTTGTGTTTCCAGAAGATCATATTATTTAATAATTTATGCTTTCGATGTAAGTTTATGACAGAAGTTACGGTTGAACTTTAATACTTTGTATGAGTTTATCAATAGAACCCAGAGCTTTTTTTCTCTATTAATCACTTAGTGTGGTGCATTACCTTAGCAGATTTTTCTGTTGCAGGATCAACGCTGTTGGTGAACGGAGACTTGGGCCGAACACACAACACAGGGCGCAGGGAGGTGCAGAGCTGGGCGCCTGAACCCTGCGTGACTTTGTTAGCCAGCACCACCCAACACATCCACTAAAAAGCAAAAATTATGTTCAAAAATTGTTCATTTTGACATAATTGTAGAGTCGGCTGGCTGGTATATGTCGGAGGATGGCTAGTCAATCTCATGAATGTACTTTTAAAAATATCCTAATGTTTTACCCTTCTGGGGTGTTTTCTCTCTCAGTTTCTGAAAGAGGAGAGCTAAGATATTCAAATGCAGTTAGTGATAGATTTGTTTCTCCAATCGCTTTCTCTGTTTTAAAATATTTTGAAAACATATTGTTAAATCTATATATGTTTACGATTAGTTTTAAATCTTAATCAATTTTTTATCATTATGATATACAGGGTCTGGAACAAATAATGTCCCTTTTTATTACAAAATCATAAGCGTGCAATTCTGTAACAGAACAATATCACACTCGAGCTCACCATGTGACATTTCAGGTGAAACGTTCAAATCAAAACTAAAAAACGATTACACCTATATTATTACCCGCCCCAACCGCACTCACGCAGGCCTTACTTCTGCCGGACCCTGTATAGTAGCTTTATTCCTTTACAATGTCTTTAACCTTAAATATCCTTCACCTCATGTTATCCTGGCTATTTTTCAGGTTTGAATATTTCTGTTTTATTTGGTTTTTATGTATGTTTCTGTCACACGCATGTCTTCTCTCCGTTTTGAAAGTGTTTAATATCCAGAAAGTTTAGTCCATTTACATTTATTGTAATAACAATTCTATTGGCACTTATTTTAGCAATATTATTTGATATTTTAACACTTTACCATATTATCACTCAAGTTTTTATGTTTAACATTCTTTTTTATTGTGAGTTATAATTTCATAGTGTATATATACCACTAGTTGCATAATCCAGATTCTTACCAACATTTTGTCTGTTTTATTAATTTTAGCCACTCCATTTAGGTTTATAATATTATGTTGTTGTGGATTTAATGTACATTTTCCTAATAACTAATGATATTGGCCATCTTTTTACATGTTTACTTACAAAACATATCCTTTCTTTGGTGAAATATCTGTACATATGCTTGTCAGGTTTCTAAATTAGATACTATAATTCTTTATTTTTGAGTTACAAATAATATCTTTTATAGATTATAGATGCAGATCCTTGATCAGATATGTATTTTCTAAATACATTCTCCCAGTATATGACATTTTTTCCTTCATCCTCTGAACAAGTGTTTTTTTGGGAGGGGGTGGTTTGTTTTTGTTTGTTTACAAAGATTTTAAATTAATATGAAATTCAATTTTTCAATATTTTATTTCATGTTATGCTTTTTGTCTTATGTAAAGAAATCATTACCTTTTCTAAATGTTCTCTATGGTTTCTTCTAGAAATTTTTTTTCAAAGTTTCAATTTGTTCATTTTCAAAGTTTTTTGAGTTATTCTTTGTCATTTTTATTTCTATAAATTTTAGAGTCAACTTGCTGATTTCTTGGAAAAAAAATGCCTGATTTTAATTCGAATTGTATGGAATGTGTGGCTCCTTTTGTGGCTACTTCACATTTTTGATTTAAAATATAGTTTTATTGTAACTCAAGTAGAGTAGCGCAACAGGCCAGGGGCTGGCTGCCGGGGGAAGGAGGGCGCGTCCCTCCCAGTTCCCAAGAGAAGGGGGCGCAGGCCAGACGGGGCCACATGGGAGGCCCCGGGTCGGGCGGTCTGGGCAGAGGGGGCGCAGGCAAGGCACGGCCAGCGGCCTTCATTGTGGTTTCCAGGGGACATTTAGGCATGTCCAGCGGGTTTCCGGGGGGAAGCTTAGGCACGTCCAGTGGGCTATGAGGGACAGGTACCCACTCTGAGTGCCTGGTGTCAGACCCTGGGACAGCCAGGGCCTCTTGTCCCTAGAGCGGAGCCGCTGGAGGTGGGCGTCCAGCGGTGGCCCAGGCAGGCGAGTTCATGCGTGCAGTCCCCTGTCTACGGGGAGTGGTTGGTGTCACTGGTAACTGGCTGGTCCTGGGAGGGTGGGCCCAGCTCCCCAGTCCGCGAGGGCCCGCAGGCCGGAGCCTCGAAAATGCAGGAAGTCAGAAGACGCACTCAATACAGCCTTAAAACAGTCCACCTTCCAGTCTGTGAACACGGTATTTCTTTGCTTACTTAGGCATTTTTATTTTATTTCTGTCCTCAGTGATTTGTTGCTTATAGCAGAAATATATTGCATAGAGTTTGTTAAATTTACCCTCAAACATTCTATGTTATTTGGTACTCTTTGAAATGGTATTTTAGAAATTTTTATGTTCAGTATTTCACCAGTATGTAAAAATAATATAAACTTTCATCTATTAACCTCTACCCTGAAAATGTACGGAATGCAATTATTAGCGTGAGGAGCTGTGATTTTCAATCCTGCCGTGTTTTTCTTTCCCACTTAGCACACCTGGGGTTTGTCTGCGCTGGATTGTGTCAGCGCCCTTATCACTGGCACGGCTACCGGTGCCGTCCCCGTCTCTGTTGGCACTGGCTCGCACGCTGGCTCTCGGCCTGGCCAGGCGCCTTCCCGCTCCCCCGCACGGCGGGCGTTCTCACCGGGTCACGGACGTGGCGATTTCGAGTTGTTGGGGGCTGGAATGTGTGGTGCTTCTTCAACTACTGTTTCGCTTTGTTCTGGGCGGCACTCAGGTTCCTGGGAATCCGTTGGATTTGTGTGTGTGTGTGTGTGTGTGTGAGATACCAGTTTTGCTGGGCTACAGAAAAGTCAGCCGCGGCAGAGCCCTCCCCATAAATGTCACAGTGTTACAGGAGTGATGACCCGGTGACCATCCAGCGGGCGTGGAGGCGCTTGCCCTGTAGCGTTGTGTGAAAGAGCGGAGGCTGCCTAGTTGTAGGGAATGTGACCGCGACACCGTGACACCGTGACCGCGACACCGTGACACTCTTGATTTTACACTGGGATCAATGTGTCTGCAGATAATAAGGGGGAGGAAAAAGTCCAGGGTTTATTGGTCATTGAACATCTTTTTTCTTTAACTTTCTCTTTTTTTCACATTTTTTCAATGTGTGGATGTTGTATCTTTTAGAGAAAAGTTTGACGCCATGAATAGACTGTTGGGACCCAGCGCGCCGCGCAGAGGAAACCAGCAGGCAGCGCAGGGCGCTGGCAAGGGCGTGGCGCGGGCACGGGGCTGGCGGGGCCTGATTGGAACCGTTCTGGACCCCAAGGACAGCCACCGAAGCCACGCGCACTCACGCCCCGCCCTGTGAGCCGGCGGGGGCGTCCCCGGGAAGCCATTCAGGAGGAAAACCCATACGGCTGGGCACCAGAGCCACGTCCAGCCGGTGTGCGGCTCCACACCCCCCTCGTGACAGCCCCAAGCTCGGAACAGGCAGGTACGCCGTGACGGGTCTGCGCGGCAGGACACGGGCAGAAGCCGCAGCAAGCGCACCGCCGGGCCCGGAGCGGCAGGCGAATCTCACACATAACTTGGAAGCGACCATCCAGGCACAGGATCCCGTGAGGGACAAAATCATGGCCAATCGGGCCCATCACGTTTGAGGCCAGGGTGGAGGCCGCCCTCGGAGGCCAGAGCCGGGCGCGGCCGGAGCGCGCGGGCGCCGGTTCCACAAGCGTGCGCTGGGGGACGCGCCTCAGCCCTGCGCTTCTCCCCCGCGTCCTTAGCTGTGCGCGTGCTGCGTCTGACTTTAAGAGCATTGCCCCCGATTCCCGCGTCGAGTCAGTTACAGGGGCTGGAACTTTCTAGGGGCGGCTTGTTCCGCAGGCAGGCCTGCGCCATCCCTGTGCCAAGTCACAAGCTCAGGGAAGCGCGTCCACGGCTGGCTGCAGTTCTCCTTTGAGTTGTCAGTCGTCTACCGATGAAAACGCCTGCAGGTTCCCTGTAACGCAGTCACGTCCGGGCATCTCTCTGTCGGCGTTGTGTACCCAGGGCCACATCCAGAGGGGGCTTAAAAAAGCGCTTGGTGAAATGCTTGTTGAATGAATGATCGGATGGATCGGTGCTGGATGGATGGATCGATGGGCGATGGACGGGTGGTCGGGTGGACGCATGGATAAATGGCACGGCCTCGCTGTTCAAAACCGCAGTTTTCCACCCCGGCCGGTGCGGCTCAGAGGATGGAGCGCCGGCCTGCGAACCAAAGGGTCGCTGATTCGATTCCCAGTCGGGGCACAGGCCTGGGTTGCAGGCCAGGTCCCCAGGGGAGGGCGCACGTGAGAGGCAACCGCACATGGATGTTTCTCTCCTTCTCTTTCTCCCTCCCTTCCCATCGCTCTAAAAATAAATGAATAAAATCTTTAAACACACAAACCTGCAGTTTTCCTTGTCTCTCGCTCTCTGTGCCTTTACCACCCGCCGCTAAGGCGACGCTGGGCTTCCCCGCCCCCGAGGTTGTCCGAGCACAGCTACGTCGCAGCCCGGCCCGATCGGACGCAGCTGCCCTGCGCGTCTTGCGGGGGCCCAGGCTCAGGAACCAGCCCCGGAGTGAACGCCGGCCCCACGCCCCCCGCTCCGCGCTCCAGGTCCCGGGGTGACGGTGGCTCCCACTGTACAACAGTGTAAAATATACCAAGACAAACACCAAACAAACGTGCGGCCGTGGGGGCAACTCAGAAGGCAGTGGCCTTCTCTGTGGTGGGAGGCAGGTAGGGAAGGGGGTCTACGAGGCCGCCCCGGGGGTGCCGGGGTCACCTGGGCACCAGGATGGAGTGTTCAGTGAAGGGGGAGCGGGGGGGCGGCTCCGGGGCGGTGGCAGGCGGTCTCCGGAGGGGCCCCGCCCCACGAGGGCGGCTTGTTCGGGGACGGGTTGCTGCTATACGAGCTGAGGGGCTGGGGTAAGTGGGCTCACGGGAGGCATTTAGAGGTGGTGGCATCCCAGCACAGAGACACGGGCGGTGGCTGGCACATGCCCCGTCCACTGCAGCAGGACCCCAGCGGGGCGGCCCACCACCGCGGAGGGGCTGGGAGAGCCGCGGGGCGGCAGAGCTGGAAGGCGCCTCGGCTAAGGCTGGGTGTCATCGACAGAGGGGGACCCCGGGGCCCGCGGCCTGCCCGGGCCGGACGGCCTGCCCGTTGACGGCAATAAATGGCACAGAACGCACACCTTCGCTCGGGGATCCGGGTCCCAGGCCAGGGCTGCCCCCCCCAGCCCCACCAGGCGCCGTGGCCCGTCTGAGCTGTCACACTGCGTGAGTGTGGACGGTCTCTCCCCGCCACGGCCTTGGGGAAGGTCATCGTCCCTCACGCCTGATGAGACCCACCCGCTGCTGTTCAGGGGCTGATTACTACTCTCCTCACGAAGCTCTTCTGCTCGTGTCCTCGGAGCCGAGAAGGGGAGGTGCCCCCTGCCTACTGCTTTGGACGTGGACTTGCGGCTCCCATGGGACACGTTCCTGTGCACGTGGAGACAGCCCTGGACGTGCAGGGCGCAAAAGGCCACAGGGCGGAGGAGGAGGAGCCCAGGACCAGAGCCAGGAGTCCTGGGCCTTTGTCCCTCGCCCGTGGGACCCAGACGCATCCCTGCCACCCTCTGTCACCCCTGGGTGAGGCCTCCCGCCCCGCTCCCGGGGCTCTCGTCTGCCTTCCTGGCCCGACGGCCGCCTGGGGGTCGGCAGGGCCCCTGCCAAGGCTCATCGGCAGAAGTGCAGAGTGGGGACTTCCGAGTGACCCCCCTGTTGCCTGATAGAGGAGGAGACAGTCGACAGCAACGAGGCAATCAAGTTCCGAGGCCACGTCAGCAGTTTGCGTTTCCGGCTTTGGATTTATCTGCACCGCCGCGGAGCCCTGCGGTGGAGCCCGGAGCCCGGGGAGGCGGCGGCGGCCGGGGCAGGCGAGCGCGGCCGCCGCGTGTTCCTTCCAGCCATGCCCGGCGATGGCAGGGAGTCGTTAAAAATGCCCTTCCGACTCCAGCAGCAGGTTGATCGATGGCCGGGCCGGGGGAGCTGCCGGGTCTTGCGACGCCAAGGACTGCGGGATGGACCCGGCGAGGTCTTGCCCCGGCGGGTTGTTGGAGGAAGCTCTGGAATAATAGCATTTTGCAGACAGTTGGATCAATGATGTCAACTCGTACCCTGGCGTTGAAAGAGGACTGGGCTTCGGGCGCCCTGGCTGAATGGGCGGGGCCCGTCACCAGCCACGCACGTCCTGGAGAGGCGAGATGCGGGCAGGAGCCCGCTGTCGCGCACTTAGAAGCTCGTTTTTAAAAAAAGTGCCGGGGCCTCCACAGAGATTTACTTTGTGCGGCGAGTGGCAGCGACCGCCCGTGTCCTGCGGCCAAGCTCGGCCCTGCCCTCGCGACCTTGGCGGAGAGCTGCCACCGACCGCCGCAGGAGATGGCGCGTCCCCACAAGGCTTCCCAGGGGCCGGCCCTGCCCCCGCACCAACCAGGGCCTCCACGTGGGGGCGGCCTCCAGGGCCTTGCCTCGCCCAGGGAAACTCTCAGGGACGGGGATGGGAACAGCATAGAGAAGCCGCCGCTGCACAGGAGGCACGACGTCCGAGGGGACGCGGGGCTGGGGGCCCTTCTCTGGGCGGCTTTCCCTCCATCTCGGCTGCGTCCGGGTCTGACCGGCCTGTGCCGTCCACCTCACCGGCCGCAGCGGGCCAAACAGCCTGCTCCCTGGCGTCCTCGGCGGGAGGGCGGAGCGTCGTGACTGATCAGCTCCGCCGCCCTGGCCTCTGTTCCGCTGTTTGTCTCCGTCTCCCCGGTCCACGTGCCAGGGGATGTCCTTCATTTTTCACTGACCTGCTGCACTTTAATGAAGCAAACAGAAAAGAAAACCACTGGCAGGCTCCGTGCTGCAAGGACGCACTGAATCTGCCCCGCGCGTCTGAGGAGCAGGGCACCGGGCACAGCGCGGGGCGCCCGCTCAGCCTGAGTTTGGGGAACAGCAACGGGCAGCTTCAAGTGCACGTTTATCCCAATGTTGCGTTTTTATTTCACTGGCCTGGGGACTGTTCGGCCCACGCGCCGCATCGAGCCGGACGCTGCGGGACCCGGCAGGGGGCCGAGACGGCACCGCACGGAGCCTGTCTCCGGGCGCCCCGGCCGGCCTGCGCCCGCCCTTCCATGCACAACAGGACCGGGTCCAGGGAGAAGGGGGTTTCAAGCACCCACTTGTGACCCTTGTCTGTCAGAAGTGTTGTGACTTCTTTCATCCTATTTGCAATCAAGAAGCAAGCAGGAGAGGTGTGCTTGGCGTCCCCTGTACAGGTAGGAATCTAGAGCCACAGACGGTGAGGATCTCGCGTCCAGGCCGCTGCCAGGAGGCTGAGCCCCAGCCGGACTCCGGGCCCCAACCCCAGGGCACGGCCTACCCCACGAGGGATGTTCTCTGCTGTGGGCAGGCGAGCTCAGCCCTCCAGTGCCTTCCGCAGCCCGGCCGGGAGCCCAGGCCCGAACCCTCCCCCAGCCGTCAGGCGGGGCCCGGCCTCCTGCTCACAGACCACGCCCCACGCCTGGGCCCCGCCCCCCAGCCTGGCCAGCACGGCGCCCCGCCCTCTGGGCTCTGTGCCAGGTGCTTGTGGGCTTCATTCTGCTAAGTGTTTGCGGCACAATCGCTCTTATCTGACTCCATCCTGCCGTTCTCTGTGCGACAAAGGGCGAGGGCCCAGAGGGGGCTTGAGGGCTCAGCGGGGTGCACAGAGGGCCCGCAAGGCAGGCCCGCGCCCCTGCCTCTGCCTTATGGGCGTTGGCACGATGCTCTCAGGACCCATTCACGTCGACACAAGAGGCAGCATGTCATCCTCTCTTACGGCCGAGTCGCATCCCATGGTGTGGAGGCGCCAGTCTGCCTTCCCCCGTCCTCCCGCGAAGGACGCGTGGTGGCTCGCCCCGCGTCCTCACCGCTGAGACGTCACGCCCTTGGCGGGGCCCCTCAGACCTGCCCCTGCCTCGGCCTGTTCGCGTTGTTGTCCGTAGCCATCATGTCCAAGCGCCACGAGCCTGAAAGGACGGCCACATACCCGACGCACCAACAGGACAGCGTGCGCTGTGGGCTCCGCCAGCAGCGTCCAAGGGCTCGCTCCGGAGAGAGGCGGCCCCACCTAACCTGTTCCCGGACGCCCGGCCCTCCCGCCTGTCCTGGGTGCTCTGAGGCCGCGGGCAGCAGCCGGGGGCGCTCGCTGTCCCGGGGTGTGGACTTCCCCGAGCAGCATCCCCGTGGACGCTGAACCTGTCTCATGCTGTGCGTCTTGCCGTTCATTAGCAAAGGGGGGCGGAGGGGCGAGCGGTGTGTCAGGCCCTCTAAGTCCCCTGCGGGGAGGGGTGTCCCAGGGGCCACCCCTGTCGTGGATGGGTCTGACCTGCTCCCTCCAGGGAGGCCGCACCCCAGAGTCTCCACCACCGAGCTGCCCCCGCCCCCTGGGGACTGGCTGCCAGTCGGCCCGCTCCCCGTGGACCAGCGCCCACGGGCTCTGCGAGTGGGAGCCGCGGGGCTTCCCGCATGAGCCGCCTCTCCCGCCCCCGCGTCCCGTCCGGCGGGTGCCCGCTCCGCTCCCTAGGGCTTCCGGGGGCAGCGCTGAAGGCCCCTGTCCGCCAGTCGCCCCCCGCCCTTCCGGCGTTGCCCTGGTTTCCTTCCGAGGGAGGACGGATGGGGAGGAAGGCGTAGAGCAGAGACTAATTCACAGCTCAGTCCTCGAAACAGCCACGACCGGCTACGCGAAATGCGGTCTGTGCTCTTTATTTAAATTCCAAATTTGCCATCGCGCCGAGGGCAGCCGTGGGTGCGCTCGCCCGCCGGCGCTCGGACTGGCAGGGTGGCTCACTGCGTGCTGGGCTGTGGAGACAGAAGACCCCACGCACGCACCGGGGGCCGCGAGCGGTCCGCCGGGCGGGAGGGCTGTGACGAGCCAATGACACGTCGCGGAGCCCTCCGTGCGGCCGCCTCCTTGTTTCCGAGACTCCCCCGCCAGACAGGCACGTATTGAGGTGGCGCTGGTGGCGGGTGAGGTGGGACACCGCACAGGAGGCAGCCTCCTCCGAGTCCTCTTCCAGCCCGCGGCCGCCGGGTCCTGCGCCGCTGCGCCGGTCTTGTCTGTGACAGGCACGGAGGCTCCGTCATCGGATGGGCCGGCCTCGGAAGGACCGCCGGGAGGGGCTGCCTTTCTTCCCGTTCGCTGGAAGGGTTCTCCGCTGTGTGTGAGTGTTGTCTGCTTTGTTATTCTGGGAATGTTGAAAAGAGTTTAAAGGCACAGAAGCTTGGAGGACTTTCCTTGGAGGAAATTTTAATGACGAATTTAATTTTCAAATACTTTAATACATACAGAGCTTTTTCAGAGTTTTCTATCTCTTTGTGAGTCTTAGTCAGCTGCGTTTTTGACTTTCGCACATTTTTCCTTTCGCATCTCCTTCGGTAACCCTATGCGGTATTGACACGTTATACTCCCTCTAAACTGCTGTGGTCGATGAAGTGCATTAGCGTAATTTGCTTCTCTTTCTTCAACTTCCAACGTTCTTACCTATGCATTTAAATTTAATTCACTATCGTTTTCTCCAATGACTTGAAATCAGTATGTAGATCGATTTGAACCTTTGATATTTGTGAACATGCGACCCGAGCCCGTGAACTCCCCTCCGAGGCTGCGCCCTGCGTGCATACCTTCCTTTTATGACCATGCGTGACATGACTCGCTCTTCTCCTTCCCGAACCGCATCTCTCTCGTCCGCGGTTCATCTAGAAATGTGCTGCGTTTTACCGGGTATTGGGAACCCCCGCACACCATCGCTCCTCGCGGTGACCAGCGTCTCCCTCAGTCCCCCGCGGTCGGAGAGCGCGCGGGGGTCACGTCCGCCACCGCTGACTCGTTCTCCGAGGCCACGGGCGGGCGCTGCCGGGAAGCCGCCTGTCGGCAGGTGGAGAGGCGCCACCCGTCTGTGGCAGACGCCGTGCCCCGTGGGTGCCGGCCGTGGGAGGCCCGCTGAGTCCGGGGCCTGCGGCTCCCGCGCCCGGCCCAACCGACGCGCCTGCCTTTGCTGAGTCGCGGCGGGAAGGATGTTAGCTTCCCCGCGCGACAGCTTTTCTCCCTGTTCATCGTCTTCGCTGTATCGGTTTTGGTCAAACATCCTCCCAGGCTATGTTCGTGGATATTCTGTTGTATTTTTAGAATTGTTTTATTTCCACAGAGGAATCACACTTCGATTGCTATAAAATGTTTCTTTTCCAGCCAGAAATCTCCGCCTCAGAGCCTGCTTTGTCTGGTATTTGAGGGCTGCATCGCTTTGTTCCAAACTGGTGAATGTTGTTACTGTTGCTACTGTGAGCTGATACTCGCATAGTGTATCTTTTTCCCTATTTTATTATCAACCGTGTTGTATCTTAATTTTAAGGTGCGACTCCGATAAGCGGTACGTAGTGCGTTTTTTCTTCAGTATGAAAAGCTTTGCCTAGTAATCCCTGTGCTTAGTCTGCGCACGCGTAATGCGAGCACTGGTATTTGGGGGCTTGAATTCCCTGCCTCCCTTTCCCCACCTGTCCCACTTGCTCTGCGCGTCTGTCGCGTGGTCTGTGGCTGCCTCTTCCGGTTTGCTCCGTGTCTTTGTCCTCCTTCCCCCTTCCCCGGGCTCCATGTTCGCGCCTGCTTTCCTGCGCGTCCCCCCGCTGTGGGGTGGGGCTCTGCCCGACCGAGTCAGTTTCTAGAGTATCCATCTCTCCTTCAGCATAAAAACTGCACAGCACTCTAATCTCCCTCTTTAAGTTCATGGAATTATTGCTTTACATTTTAACACCCGTAATTATTACAACATATAATTATAATTATTACAATTACACACATAAACAGATAATTATATGAAATACATCCACATTTCCCTCTTGCGTTCGCACATGTCCACCGGCAGTCACTTCCTCGGAGAACAGCTCCTGCAGTTTTTTGCGCCGAAGTTCTGCTGGTGTCGACCGACGTCAGCAGCCATCCAACGCCAGCCAGCGACGTTTCTCAGTCGCCTCCGAGGGCCGCCCCGCGGCATCTGGCGTGGGGCCGGCAGCCGCGGCTTCCGGCCCATCGTCCCGGGCCTTCGGCTTCGCCGGGGGAGCCCGCTCACCGCGGGTCTTTTGCAGTGACGTTTTTCATTTTCTCTGACCACATTTAAGACTTTTTCTGTTTGTCTTTGTTTTTTATAAGTTTGACTCGCATACGCGCGCGCGCGTGCGTGCGTGTGGGCGTGCTGATCCCTTTGGAGAAAATATTGGACGAATCCGCCCTCTTCTCCGTCTGGTTCTCCGGTCGCTCACGGACACGACATCTCGGCCGTGTCCCGTGTGTCTCCTGCCCCGTTTTCACACGCTTGCCGCCCTTTCTGCTTTGTTTCCTTCGTCTCACTGTTTCCCACGGGCCCATCTTCCCAGCCGCGCGTCCTCGTCACTTTCTCGGTCACGTTTCTCAGTTTGGTGATTCAGACATATTTACGATCACGTATAAAATATCTGGTAACGGAGGAATACAGCTTCTCATCAGCCTCGCCTTTCACGGGGCAGGTTTATTCGGACGCGTCACGTGCCCTCCCCGTTGCTGTCCCCGCCGTCACCCGGGCAACCCTTCAGTCGCGTGAGCGAGCCTCCCCGGGACCCTGACTTCCCCTCCCCCCACGTTGCCTTCAGGTTGTTTCGGGATCCACACAACATGCTCATGATGAACATTTGCCCCGCACCGCATCTCCCCACGCGCGTAATGTGCACAAAAGCTGATTGTGACGGACGTAATTAAGCATCTGTTGTGACCTGAAGCCGGTGAGCGGGGTCACTGGCTTTGGTCCCCCCACCCGGCGTGTTGATGATACGAACCCTTCCATGGGCCTGCGTGTGCCGGGCGGGCCTCCCGGGGACCGGACCAGGCCCACCCCCTGGGGAGGGCGCTGCGCTCCACCCCGTCTCCTGCAAAGCTCGGACAGGCCCATGATGAGAATGGACCTCATGCCCGGGGGCCCGTGACCCACGCGAGCCGACACCTGAAGGGAACTGTCCGCTGCCCGGCTCCAGTCCAGTCCGGTGTGTGCGGCACGGCTGGCTGCGCTCCCCCGCGCCCCGATGTCCTCAGGTTCAAGGTGAGGCTAGAGATGGACGCCGAGCCGCCTCGAGGGCTGTGCTGCGCCTCACGTGCCTCACGCGAGAACGTCGGCGCAGGGCTGGACGGCGGGGCTTGTGCCGGCACCAGCGGCAGGCGCGCTGCCCTCGCTCCCTGCTCCCCATCCCACCATGACTGCGAGGCCTCCAGACGGCGCCCTTCTGCCGGCGTCGCAGGAGACAGGTGGCCGCGCTGCCCGGCCATGCCCTTGGTCAAGTCCCAGCACAAACCACCCGCTGGCAACATGGTGCATCAGTGAGCGCAGCCTCCGAAAAGAAGGTTCGTCCTCCGCCACTCACTGTCCCTCGAGCAGAGCCCGCGCTGGGAGGAAAGGAGGGAGAAGGGAGGGAGGGAGGGAGGAAGGGAGGGAGGGAAGGAGGGAGGAAAGGAGGGAGGAAAGGAGGAGGAGGAAAAAGGGAGGGGGAGAGGAGGAGGAGGGAGGAAGGGAGGGATGGAGGGAGGGAGGAAAGGAGGGAGGGAGGAAAGGAGGGAGGGAAGGAGGGAGGGAGGAAAGGAGGGAGGGAGGAAAGGAGGGAGGGAAGGAGGGAGGGAGGGACAGAGGGAGGGAGGGAGGGAGGGAGCTTATTTTTCTTGCAGGGAATGTCCCACAAACAAGCCTTTACTTTTAAAAAATTGAAAAGGTCCCGGCTGGGTAGCTCAGGTGCTTAGAGCATCGTCCTGATGCGCTGAGGTGGCAAGTTCGATCCCTGGTCAGGGCACAGACGAGAATCAGCCAAGAATGCGTGAACAGGGGCAGTAGAAAACCAAAGCTTCTCTCTCTTCCTCTCACCACCCCCCAATTAAACAATAAAAAAATAAAAAATTAAAAATGATAAAGTTTAAAGCAGCCGAAATGGATATACACGCATGCGTCCCCGCAGAAAGGCCGTCCCGGGGCCCGTGCCCACAGAACGAGCCGGGCCCACCTCCCTCCTCCCGGGCCGGGCGGGGGCTGTGGGCGCTGCCGCGGGCACGGAGCCTGGTGCAGGGCGAGCGCGCGGGCCGGACGCACGACGCTCGCCCCCGTCGCGCTGCTGCTCGGGGTGATTAAGCTCATCAATGAAATAACTGTAATTGACTCCATAAATTTTATATATGAAAAGGAACATTTTCTTAATGAGTGCAAGTTTGTAATTCAGCAAAGTTTTAATAATGACTTAGGAAATTAAAAAGCGGGAGAAAGAGTGTTTCCGAGCTGGAGCCTCGACCTGCGGTGGGGCGTCGAGCCGCACAGGAGCCCGGGGCTCTCGGCTCCCTCGCGGGCCGGCCGGCCAGGGCGTGGACGCGCGACGGGCTCGCTCTCTGCCCCCGCCCGCCATCTCCCCACGCACGGGCTGCCTGTCCTCGCAGCTGGTTTCTCCTGGCTTCTCCTCGGGCACTTCTGCTCTTCATTCCTGTGTTGACGTTTGGAAATGCTCGTTCCTTCACCTACTAATGGCGATCGCGTCTCTTTAGGTCCTGGGAGGGCTGCTGGGCACCGAGGCCTTGGCGGTGGACCAGGCAGCCTCTGTCTGGGCCGCAAGGGTGACTGGGGAGGCGAGAGACCGTAAACAAGGAAGCGGAGTCACCACAAAGAGCCTTGCGCATTGACAAGGGCCGTTAGCGAGAACGAGAGGCTCCCGCGGGCCGTGTGCCCCCTCAGAGCCTCGGGCTCACTCAGCGCGGGCAGTGCCCTGCGACTCCACGGGTGGAGAGGCGGCTCACGCCAGGTGACGCGGCCAGGCCAACGCCGGGGCTGTCTGGGGGTGTCTGGGGCTGTGGTGCCGACTCCCACGCTCTGGCCGCCGCGCCGTCCTGCCCCCGTCCGCGCTGACGAAGACGCCGGGGACCCTCTCTGTTCCTGGTTGGTGCCAGGGGTCTGAATCCCAGCTCCTGGCTGGGAGCCGGCCAGGCGGGCGATGTCGCCTCCTGAGTCTCCCCACAGGTGACCTGCCGCAGCGTCCCTGGCGCCCCAGGCCCAAGGGACCCTCGTCGCCCAGGGCAGCCCCAGGCCACGTGCATCATTTGTGTGCCGTCTTCCAACGGAGCCTCTCACGCCGCGGCAAACAGTAGGGGCGCAGCTGCTGCCCACAGAGTGGATCGAGGACCCTCTAGCCGCTGTGTCAGCCCTTTCCGAGACCAGAGCGATGGACCCCTTTTCTTCCGTGCCCTCCTCCTTCCCGCCAGCGCTGTCCCTAAAGTGAGGACACAGCTCCGGCCCGAGCCGGGCCTGAGAAACCGCCGTCCAAACGTGGCCCGGGACCCTCGGCCGCTCCTCGCTGGGGGGCGGGGCACGGAGTCTGCCCCCGGTGTCCCTGCGCGCCCACCCGGCGCCTCCCCGCTCCCCCGCTGTCAGCGGCCCGTCCTGCTGGCTCCTGCTGCAGAGGAGCAGCTGGCCCGGCCCGGACTCCCCCGTGACACCTGTGGGGAGATGAGCAGACGCCCCCCCACCTCTGCGTCTCTCCTCGATGTCAGAGTGTTGACTTTGTCCCTGCCGAAATGTGGCTTTGGGGGGAAATTCACATCTTTTCACATTTCCCGCAGCCCCTGTCATTAGCGGCATATGTTTGTGCATAATGATGTTCGTAAGTGAGGTGACATTTCAGAGTAATGAGGCTCCAGTGACAACGTGCGAGAGACGTGACACATTTTTTCTAACATAAAGGAGGGTAGACAGGCCCCACCCCACGGCCTCGGTGGCTCTCCGCTTGGAGCCCAGAGGGGGCACCTGGCGCACCCGCGGGCCAGCCTCCCCCTGCCCGTGAGCCCTCAGGGACAGGTGTCCCTCCAGTAAGCATGGCCCCATCCAGTTGTCCAGCGGAAGGGCCCGCAAGGCCACGCGAGGGCAGATCGGAGCGAGAGGAGCGCCAGCCGGGCCCGTGTGTCACCTTGGCCAAGTGGCTCCAGGTCTCCAAGCTCCAGGCTCCTCTCAGATCAAGGACAGTGACAACCCCCTCCCAGGCCTGAGTTGGGCCCGTGGCAAAAGGAAACCCTGGGGGGCGGGGGGGGGGCGCATGGCTGTCGAGGGGCGTCTGTGTCCCCAAGTGGGACGGTCGCCCATTCACGGCGCCACGCTTCTGGCAGAGGCTGAGGGTTCCTGAAGGAGAGCGTTGGGGGCAGAGGCCTGGCCCGCTTCACGTCCTCCGAGGAAGGCGGGCCGGCACCCCACGTGGCCTCCAGCCTCTCGTGGCAGGAGCGGCGTGTCCGGACGGTGCCCCCCGGGGACAGGGTGGTGGCTGTCACGTGGGGCCCATTCGAGTGATGACCAGCCCGAGCTGCAGTCTCCACCCCGAGGCCCAGGAGGCCCGAGCTCTGTCCCCTCAGTCCCTTCTCTAGCCCTCAAAGACCTGGCCGGGTCGTTGCCTGCCCCCCGCCCCGGGGCTCTCCGGACCACCGGGGCGGCCGGGCTGCAGAGGGCCGCAGGCGGGGGCAGTCCCGGCCGGGCGCACCCCACGAGCATCAGAGAGAGAGGGACGCCCTCTTTGCTGACGGCCCACCGTCTGGACAGGGCCCCTTGCCCCGCGGGTCGCGAGAGGGGACGTGGAGCCCAGAACGGCCATCACCCTGCCCAGCCCCCACGTGCGTCCAGAACATTCAAAGTCTCCTTCGTCAAAGGCAGCTCAGCGGTGCAAGGACAGGCCCCACAGCTTCGTCCGACCCGCAGGCCGCGGCCCGGAGTCCACGGCGGGGGCGGGGCCGACCGGCCCCCCTCCGAGGCCTTGCCAACCGGCAGACAGGCGGCTCGGGGCGGCGCGGCGGGGGCAGGGGAAGGGGCGTGAGGGGGCAGCCCACTGACGATTCACAAGCCCCCGGACCACCAAGGATGGGCATGTCCATCGGGGACATGCCAACCCCAGGACACACTCCTCTGGTCGTGTGAGGAGCACGATTCCGCCCCGAGGCCGACAGCGGGTTACGGTGCAGCGGGTCTCGGGGCGGCCTCCGACCCAGGGCGAGGGGACAGCGGGGGGCTTTGCTGTCCCGAGTCGGCCCTGGAGACAGGGCAGGCCGGGCGTGAAGCCGCTTCCCACTGGTGCCTCTTCCAAACTCTGTCACCTCGTCACCCGATTGTTGATTTCTCCAACGGAGCTGCCAGTGGAAAGGCACAGAGAGGAGGAGACCTGGGGTGCTGCCCTGGTCCCTTACGGTCCCAGGCGCTCTGCTCGCCCCACGTGATGCCTGGGAGGCTTCTCCACGGTGCTAGCTCTATGGCGGGCCCAGCCAGGCGGTGTGAGAAACCCTCGGCCGGCTGACGGGGCGGCAGGCTGGCCAGTGCTGAGAACGAGGCACCGTCCGCTCGTGGCCATGCTGGGAGCCCTGGTCCTCAGGCCGCCTGTCCCAGAACCGCGCCGGAGCCTGGCTCATCGGAAAGAGGCCGGCATCTCCCGGAAAGACCCGGAGGCACATGGCACACTCGAGGCCTTTCCATCCACAGACGTCGGTCAGACGAGCGGTTCCCACGGGTTACAGCCTGCAGAAACCTGGCCGTGCGACGCCCCCGTTTTCGGCCTGACGGGGTTTCGCCCCGCCCTGTGCTCGGCTCGGGGCCCACGGAGCCCGGGGTGCTCGCCCTGCGCGGCCCCGCCGGGCGCTGCCTCTCAGATCGGCTGCTGTCCTCGGCTGTCACCTATGCGTGTGTGCGCGTGCGTGCGCTCCCAGCACACCCTATGCCTTAAGGCACATCTGTGAGCCTGTCACCTACCCTGTCTAGGAGGCAGAAACCTCATGACAAAATTGCGTGAGCAACTGGATTAAGGACGCCCAGAGGGGGCGGCCCAGGCTGCTCTGAGGGAGCGGGAGGAACGTGGGACCCCCACGCCGCTGCTCGGGAGCGCCCCCTTGGTCCCCAAGGTGAGCTTTCCACAGAGAAAGCCTTTCCCCGCGCCCATGCGCAAGTGGGCATTCCCCACGAGGCCTGAGGAGGGCGCCGTTCCCAGGAGCGATGCAGCCCCCCGCCCACAGAGCTGCCAGGCTTACAGATGCCATCATTTTCACCTTTTATACACTCATTGTGGCTTGGGAAACATTTCAAAACGAGACAAACATTCGCTTAGCTTATGAAATTAAAAATGAACGGTAACGGCTTTAACGATGTGGTGCTCACGGCCGGGCCTCCCCGCGCCCCCCGGTTCTGCACCCCGCGGCAGCTTTCAGCACGCTTTGAAATAGCTTCTCCGGCGGGCAGTGTCTGGTGGGCGCCCCGTCGGGGCGAACGCCGAAGTCTGGGGCTGGGCCCCCACTCCCCAGGAGGGCCTGCGCGGGGGTTCCCGGGGCAGAGCCCCCCAGGTGCTGGGCCTGTCCGCGGGCTTGTCCTCCACCGGCCCTCGGACCCTCGCTGGTGGCCCCGGTCTGACCCGGCAGGTCCAGCAGCAAGGCTGCCGGGCGGCGGGCGGCGGGGGAAAGTGTGGCCTCCCAGTCCGTGGCACGGGAGGGCGGGGGTGGGGCCGGCACCAACCCCTGGGGTGGATCTGGGGTGGGGGTCACGCTGCTCCCGCCCCGGGGTGTCCCTGGGCTGCACAGGGCAGACGCTAAGCGCATCCCCGCCTCTGCCTCTCTCCGTGCAAACTGGAAACGCAGGCCCTTTGATGAAAAATGGTTAATGGTGTGAAGACAGCCGCCGGGACGGACCGTGCGCCGCTGCGAAGCCGCCCCCGTCTGAGACGGTGCGCCTCCTGGGGGCGCGCCCGGGCTCGGCCTGCGACAGCTCTGATCCCCAAGGGGCGCGGGGTCTGCCGCACGTCCTCCGCGACTGATTTCTGATGCGGAGCGGGCCTCGCAGGCCTGGCACGGGCCCCGCTTCGTCCCATTGTGTCATTAGTGCCACACGGTCGGCTTGGACGTGTGCCATTTTGTCAAGGGCTTTGTTACCCGAGGTAACGATCAGCGGTTTCGCCTCCTTGGGACGCCTTTTCCTGGTTCTGGTTTGTTCTGAACGTGGCTTCAGAGAAAGAGGTGGGCGTGGAGGGCGGGCTGGGCGCGTCAGAGGGGCTGAGAGCCAAGGGGGCTGAGGAGGGGGCGCTTAGAGTGACAGCCGCAGGCCCCCCCGAGCAAAGCCGGAGCCCGGGCCTGAGGTGGCTGGCGAATCTTGGGAAAGTGGCTGGTGGTGGAATTAATTCAACACCCAAACGATGTGATCTTGACTCTGACAATGAAGACTTGTGGAATAAGGACCCCGGAGAGACAGGCAGGTGGTCCTCCACAGGGAAGATGCTCGTGTGCCCACAAAGACGAGATGGCCCGGGATGTGACGGCGGAGGGGCGGGGGGGGGGGCGGGGAAGTCACCAGGCACGAGGAGCCCCAGGAGCTGAGGCAGATGGACACGCCCTTCCCTGTGGACGCTGACCTCACCGGGGCGGGCGCGGCGCAGGTTCGAAGGGCCCAGAGTCTTCAACAAACACGGGGACAGACTGGGTCTCAGACGGGGTCCACGCAGGGCGGGCCCCGGCCGCGCTGACACGCACAGCCGGGGAGCTGGGCCTCGGGGTGCGGAGGGAGAGCACAGCGGGCTTGGGCGCGGCGCAGGGGTGCAAGGCCCGGCCGGGGCCTCGAGCCGTCCCCGAGGGGCAGGGGCCCCGGTGGCGGGGCTGGGGGCGCCTCGGGGAATAGCCGGGTCACGAGCCAGAAGGAGAGCGTGCGCAGAGTTCGCTTGTTCGTGCCTGGCTCTGCTGAAACGCGTGTGTCCGGACAGCGGGTTTGCCTGCTTCGGCCATTGTTTCATCCTCATTGATTTGACCAGAGCCTTGAATGTACTGGGCTGGCCAAAAAGTCCATTTAGTTTTTTCCGTAAAATGAAGGATGTGTTTTTCTTTGTCACCAATAGCTGTATTGACTTGGATATTCTGAGTGTGTCGTCTGTGTCCTGCGCGATAGACCATCGTTCTCAGTTCACGTCTCCATTTGATTGCCATTAACGTCAACTGTCCCACTCAACTGCGAAGCATCGTCCGGGGAGGCCCCGCAGCACGAAACCTCGTGGACCGCCGTCGGCACGCCCGGTCCGTCTCAGCACCTTCTCCGCACGCCGCGCACGGCTCCTGTTTTTGCGTTTCAGTTGCGTCTTTACCTTTCTTGAAATAATAATGCATAACAGGCCGAATATGTGGCCTATTTTCTTCCATCTTCAGTATTAAAATGGCTGCACAAAAATTCACCCGTTTTGATCAGTTTTTTTTTACAAGCACGCTGCTAGGCCAGCTGTCACAATGCCATCCGACAAGATTGTTTCGAATGAAGTTAAAGGCAACGACGCACTACTAGAGCCTCCTACGGAAAAGAGCACACGAACGTTTCGGCCACCCCCACAGAGGGCTCCCTATGAAAGCCCGCGCAGGGGACACCGCAGGGAAGGGCGCTGCTGTCTGTGGTCACAGAGCCCCGGGGCGGCTCCCTCTGAGCTGTGAGTGGGGTCTGATCCTGTCGCTGCATCGCACGGGCATTGCCGGACGTGTCCGTCTGCCGTGACCATGGTTTGCAACTGTGAGAGACGTCGTGTTATTTATAATAAGTAAAACGTCCATGTCTCTATTTACTCCTTTGCCACTTGATTTGTCAAAGGACGAGTCACGCGCCGCTGTTTCGGCGTGTCTGGCACATCACCTTCACGCTGTGGTCTGGTTTTCGTTGTCGCCTTTCTCTCTGCTGCTGGGCACCCGAAGGCTCGCGGCTGTCACGCCGTTGCGTTGAACTCAGACAGCGCCGCTTTGTCCTGCTGAATTTTCGTTTTCGCCTTGAACCCTATTTCGTCCTGGGTGGTTCTCGCCTCCTGCGCGTCCTGAGCTTTGCTTGGCTCTTACCTGTCCGGGCCTTCCCTTTAATCCTCCCACATCTCTGCTTTAGCGAAGTCCCCGTAAGGTGACAGACGGGCTCAGGTTCCGTCCCGGTTCAAGAGTCCGACTTCAGAGATAAACGCAGCCCCTCTTTGCTCTCTGCCGTGAGCGACGTGTTGGTCTTACTTGTATCCCATCATTTATTTTGTGCCTTTACTTTCTTTTTATCGCCTTCGGTTCTTCTTTGTCTCGTGCTCTTTCTCCCCATGAAGAGCGGCCTTGGGGGTCTCCCAGTCTTCAGTGGCTCACCTGACCTTCCCTGCCAAGCCTCCCTCGCCCCCCGGGGTTGGGGCTGCCAAGCTTCCCCGCGGCCCCGGCACCTTGCAACATCCGGAAACCTCCGCTCTTATTTCCTCCAGGATTCCAGTTCTCTGCCTCTCCGTGTCTCAGGAGTTAGTGCTAAACGCGGGGCTTGAATAAAGCCCCTGACCACACACGGTTTCTCGTCACAGGTTCTATTTCAGGGATTAGTAAAGCCACGGGCCTGGGGCCGCGTTCAGAGCGAACAGGAGTCGTATGTTCAGGTGGTTTCCGGTTCCTTGTTGCCTCGTCTATACCACTCCTCCCCTCTCCGCTTTAGTTTTATTTTTTTTCAAAACCAGCTCACCGTTGGCTAGAAGGCACGTGAGGTGATTTCTCCAGACACAGGACACAGGTGCTCTATTTTCAAGTACTTTGCGTGTCCACGACAAGTTTTCTTAGCTTCATTCGCAGATGCCCGCTGAGCGGGATGTGGTATAATGTAACCCAAACATTTCTCCCCGCACAGCATCACCCAATGTTTCCTGTGCTGTGAAGCTGAAGACGAGGAGCCTGTGACCGGCGGCCTCTCCTCCCCTCGCGACGGACACCGCGCCAGCCCGACGCCTGCCCAGCCCCGGGCCCTCCGATCACGCCCGCCGATGAGGACGTTCGTCCTTCTCTCTGCCGCCTCCCACCTAAACCTCACTTCTGCACTCAGCACCTCGCCGGAAACGCCGCCAATGCAGGCTCGGAGCTCAGGGTGCTGCTGGGGACCGTCACCGTCGGGGAAGGGAGTGGGACCGGCTGCGGCCGGGGTCCAGGTCCTGTGGCTGAGAAGGGGTCCTCCAGGAGGGGTTGCCGCACCTCCCGTCCCCCCGCAGAGGAGCCGTCCCCGTGCGCCGCCCGCAGAGCAGACACCAGCATGCGGCAAACACCAGGCCGGAGGAGCGCGTGGGAGGCCGGTGAAAACACCGCTCGGGCTCGTCCGGCTGCGCCTCGCTCTGAAGGGACACAGGTCAGTCATCACACGGCGGCTTTTAATGACCCTCTCCTTGTCCCCTGTCTCTGCAACGGCTGTGATGCCACCAAAGGGAGCCGGGGCTGCGTGGGATGCGGCCTCAGCCAGTACCATAGGTGATCGTCAGCCTACTGGACAGTGAGGGGTTGGAAATCGGGGGCCGGGGAAGGAGGAGGAACGAGCGGGATAAACGAGAAGGAACTCAAAAGCAAGCCCTCGCCGGGAGCAGCAGGGAAGAGCCACCCTCTGGCGGCCGCACTTGCAGTCGCTGGATCGCCCCTGGGTCTTACGAACAGGAGGCCCGCGCGCGAGAGCGCAGTGAGAGCGTCCACGCCCGGGAGCGCAAGGGAGGCGCCCTCCGGAGGAGGAGGGGCGAGGCCTGGGGGAGGCGTGCGCTTTCCGGGCCCTCGGCCGAGCCCCGCGTGGGGGTGAGAGGACTGATCGCAGGGAGGCTGAAGGAGAAGCCTCTGTGGGCGAGGGCGGGTGGGGAGATGTCTGTCAGCAGGGCTCCCGGGGAAGCTGAGCCAGGGCCTCTCTGTGGGGAGGGTCATCACACGAACGGTCGCTCACACGGCCGTCCACCGGCTGGCCACCCGGCGGGCGGCGGGGATGCCGTCCGGGGTGGCGGGCTGAGCCGGGGGCACGGGGTCCGGGAGCTGAAGAGGCAGGAGTTCCGGGGTCGGGGGCGGAAACCCCAGGCCTGGCAGGGGGTGAGCTCGCCTCCTCCCCTCCCCGCTCCATTCAGGTCTCAGTAGGTCAGAGGATGGCCAGCCACCCTCCTCGTTGGGGACGACGACCCTTACTTGTCTGCGGATGCAGACGGTAGTTCATTCTGGAGACGCCCTCAGGGACGCGCCCAGAAACCCCGCCTCTCCAGCTCTCTGGCAATTCCTCGCCCTGGTCAGGGTGACACGTAACAGGAACTGCCACGGGGTTAGGTCAGAGGTCCTGCTCGTAAAATCACAGGGCGCTTCCCGAGGGCGTGCTGGGCTGTCTTCCTGAGAAGGACAGCCCCCGGCTCGGCCTAGAGTTTCAAAGGACAGGAAGGAAACAGGTTTTACAATCCAACTCCCAGAATCCTTAACACAGCTCTTACTCGTAGGTTTGAGGGTGTGAGACCCCGTCCGCGCGGCTGCGAACACCGCCCTGGAAGGCGGGTTTACGGGGCCTTGAGTTCACAGCGCCCGGTGGCTGCGACAGCAGCCAGCACAGCGCCTGCCAGGAGAGCAGCCTCTGGGGCTGGCCCTCGGAGAATCCTCAGGGACAAAGATAAAAATGGAGTCGCACAGCAAAACAATTACAGAACGCGTCAAGGACCGACCGACCGCAAACGAAGTCGGCAGAAACAGCAAAACCAAACGGGACCCCCACAAAGCGAGGAACCGGAATTTATGACACACAGAATTTTAGGTAAATGTCAACGAACTCTCATTACAGTTAAATAAATATAAAACCGGGGAAAACGTAAAAAAGGAATGGAGAACCACGGCGATGGAGCCGGCAGATGGAGGCAAAACGAAACACGCAGGTGGCTGAACGCGAGACAGTGACGCGGGAATTGAGAAGCGTGAGCGCCGACCCCGCGCGCGCGCGCGTTGGGTCCCGGGGATGGAGCTGGGACATAGATACCAGGGCGTTCTAAGACTCTAACGCACGCAGACAGACGTGGAAGGTTTGAAAAACAGAATGATAGCGCGGTGCCAGCAGAGACGCCGCCTGCCGGCTCGGACCAGCAGGGACAGGGAGCGTGAACGCAGCGGCCACGGGCGGCCCCCACAGAACCGCGGAGGGGGCGGCGCTGCGGGCGGCGCTGGTCACGTGCCAGGTGTGCGCCGCTCGGTCCGCCCAGAGGTGTCGCACTGAGTGACGCGGAGCTCTCCTTCCCGGTGAGCACGCGCAGGCGGGCAGTCTTCGCTACGTCTATTTCGAACTAGAACAGGAGGCATCAAACATCTTTAAAGAAGACGACACGTGTGCTCTTCTGGGAGGCGATGCTGCCTCCTTCCAAGTCCTTCAAAAATGATCTTCCCTGGAGGTGCCCCCGCGTGACGTGGACACTTGCTCCCGGAGGGACCGGCCGCCGTGCTCGGGCCGCCCCAGGCAGTGCCCGGGAGGGCGAGGCCCTCGCGCCCCCTCTGCGGGCCTCTGAATGCTGTCTGGCGCTCGGGCAGGGCGCTGCCGGGCTGGCGGTGATTTTCTGTCGTCACAGGAACAAACCTCCCAGAGCCAGGGGCTCGCTGTGAGGCGCTGTCCCCCGGAGAGCCAGCGTCAGGGACACGATCGGGGGCAGCAACGATGGAGACTCCTGAGCAGATGCCGCAGGAGCTCCCGTGCCAGATCAGGGACGTTTCGGCCACTGGGGACATCCCTGTCCAGCCTGGAGCCCGAGGAGGGAGTGGTGGCAGGAGGCGGGGCACAGCGGGTAGCAGGGACCGCCCGGGGCGACCGCAGGCTCCGAGGCCTGCGTGTCCGCACCTGAGTTTCCCCAGCTGTAAGGCGGGACGGTGAAGGCCAGCCCACGTCTCGGTTTGGGACGATTTAGCAAAACCCATGCCAAGTGCCATGCGTCCGATCACAGACCGCAGTCAGAAGCCCCCTCGCCGGTTACCCTGTCAGGAGGGGCCGCAGGACACGGCTGACATCCCGGCGTTTTCTCAGGCGGGAACGGCGGTTCCGCCGGCTCAGCTCGGTAGGAGTCCCGTCTGGGGGTGTGCGGGCGGCATTTACGAAGTGTCTGCAAGGGACGGTCAACAGGGCCGTTGCCCCCGCTCTCCCCATGCAAACCAGACGGCTCGGGCGTCCCGGGCGCCTCCGAGTGGCTCGCCAGGCTGGGCAGCGTGTCCTCGGGGACCACACGGGTGACCCTGCGCGGCTGCCAGCGCACTTCCGGCCCCGCCCGGGGCCCCGGCTGCTCCAGCTGGTCTCCTGGTTCTCGTGTTCCTTAGTTTTGCTCGTTGGGGGTTGGGCACGTCTGAAAATAAAGCAGCAACTATTAACACTGCCGCCAGGTTATCAGGCAAAAATGGCAAGTAGTTAAATAACACGTGTTTTTACGTCACTGTCATGGATCCTGAAAAGAGTAAATCAGTTATTTTTCAAATGAGGTTTTGGGTAC
This sequence comes from Pteronotus mesoamericanus, assembly GCF_021234165.1. Lineage (NCBI taxonomy): Eukaryota > Metazoa > Chordata > Mammalia > Chiroptera > Mormoopidae > Pteronotus > Pteronotus mesoamericanus. The sequence continues at coordinate 6,345,252 of NW_026555239.1, forward strand.
AAAACAATGAAATTAAAGCTTTGCGACGTATACTGTGTCGAGATTTTAACTTTGTAAAGACTACTGAAAATTTGCCTACAGATTTAAACACGGAAGAGAAAACCCTTTGCTTTTGTACAGAGATTTTAAGGAAATTTTGATGAAACAGAGTTATCGTGAAAAACTGTCTTACTAGACAAAGCAGCAATGGGCTTGGACTGACCGCAGTGCGTTCACAGCTCCTGAAGGCGGCACGGCGGCGGCGATGTCCCCGCAGAAGGTCCGCAAATGCTCTTCTGCCCACGCAGCTCGAGTCAGCGGCGCCGGCTGGGGGCAGAGCGGCGGGAGAGCCGGGCCCGCGTTGCCTGCGCCGAGAGGCGTCCGGGCCCCGGGGTGCGTTGGATAAACCCAGCTGAGCGCCCTGCAAGGGTATTTGAGTTTGAATCCTCTCTTATTTCAGTTCCAGTTCATTCAAAAATGGTTGATTTGAGCAATCAATCCTCAAAGAATTCTGTTTGACGTTCTGAAAACTAATTTGAGGTTTAACGTTTTCAGCAATTTGCGAAATTGAGCAAGAGATGGATACTATTCAACCACGGGATTTTGACAGACGCAAGATTTAATTTTGAAATTCTATAACTGCATTTTTGGATATATCAACACGTTATAAGTTTGTCGACAAAACCTGTGTTTTCGCAACTCTTTATTATGGGGCGTCTCAAACACAGCAAAGTTGCGAGGACTTCCCAGGGAACGCCCGCACACCGGCCGCCTCCGCCGGACCGCTGACCCTGCGCCGGACCGGCTTTGCTCCCACCCACCCGTCGCCGGTTCATTGGCCAGCGTGTCCTCGGCGCTGGGTCCGCTCTCGCAGCGTGAAATGTTTCCGATACGGAACGCTCTCTCCACTCCACGAGTGTTCCACGTGTGGTCGGCTGGAACGCGCGCGCCGGCGGGGGCTAAGCGCGCCCACAGAGAGTATTGCTGTTTCCCCATTTCTCCTCCCTCGGCCCCACCCCGACAGCGACCGCTGCCTTCGTTTCTGTCACAGTGGATCGGTTCGGCCTGTTGCAGACCCTCACGGAGGTGGAATTGGAAGGTGTGTGCTTTTGGGGCTGATGTGTTTCATGCACCGGAACCATTTGGGGATCCTCCCCTTTGGCTGCGTGCACCCCTGGTATGTTGTCTCATTGCTGAATCTATAGTGTATATGGCGCATTGGTTATGTTAGGGATAGATAATTGATGTGATTAATTACCACATCACGGTTTACCCACTACCCTGTTGTCTCCAGTTTGGGGGTATTTATGAAGAAAACTGCTAGGGACATTCTTGAGTAAGTCGATTCATGAACATAGGGTTTCGCTTTGTGGGCACCTGTTTGAGAAGAAAGCATTTTCCGAAGTGGCTGTCGCAGTCTAACATGTCACCCCGCAAGTCCGGCTGATTCACACCCGCCAGCTTCTGCTGGTGACAGTGGTTTTGTTCCTTGTTAGTGGGGGGCGACACTCTACCGGGTTTAAATTTGCACATTTCCTAATGTGCAAATATAATGATATCAAACACTTCCTGGCCATTCGTATGGCCATCTTAAAATCTTTTGTTATTTTCAAGTTACATGGTATGTTTTTTCATCATTGAGATTTGGAAGTTCCTTCGTCTTCATAAAAGTCTTTGCCAGAAACAGGTTTTGCAAATATTTTCTTACCCATTCGGTTTCTTAACACTGCCTTTTAGTGAGAAGGTATACATTTGACGAAGTCAAATTAGTTACTATTTATTCTTTCATGTTTATTGCTTTTTGTGCAGTAAGAAAACTTGACCTGGCTCCAAGTCATGAAGGTAATTTTTCTATTTTCTTCTAGGACTTTATGCTGTTAAATTTTTGAATATATTGTCAGGTAGGAGTTGAGGTTTGTTTTTTTTCTAGAGATTCCTTGTTCCAACACCACTCGAGGAAATGACTCCCTTTCCACATTGTATTTATTGCGAGTCTTTGCAAAGTAACGGACTAGGTTTGGGGGTTCCTATTCTGTCCAACAATCAGCCTTCCTCCCTAGTCTTACTCCAGTGCTGTGCCGCCTTTAGCAGTTTTCTAGTAAGTTCTAACGTCAGGCAGTATGATGGGGTTAGTTTACTGACTTTATTCTTCTTTTTAAAGATTTATTTTAATATTGTAGATATTATCTATTTATTTTAAAGTTTCAAACCAACTTGGCAGATTCTACCAAAACCCCTTGTGGAATTATTTCAGGGATTGCATGGAATTTATTGTAAAAATCAATTTGAGGGCAAGTGAAGTATGAATGCATGGGTTGAGCCTTCCATCCTCGAACAAGGCACCTCTCTTTTTTATTATAGATTGTGGGCTGCTGGATGCTCTACTTCCTCTTCAGTCAATTCTGGTACCTTTTGTTTCAATAAATTTTTCTAATTTGCCAAATATATTGGCGTAAAAATCTTCCCTAATATTCTCGAATTTCCTTTTAATACCCACAGACTTTTTTTAAATTCATGTTACCCACAGTTTGTATTCTCTCTTTCTTGCCTCATTTTCTGTCCGAGAGACCAGCTTTAGACTTGGTCATATCTATGTGGTTCTTCTCCATATTACTGGTTTTCGCCTGTATCCTTATTATTTCCTTAATTCTACTTTGAGTCAATTTTCCTTCTCCATCTAGCTTCTAAAGATGAAAGTTGGCATCATTGAGTCTACACCATTTTTATTTTCTAATATGAGCACTTAATGCTATAAATTTCCCCAAAAAGCAGTACTTTAATATTCTGCAGAGTTTTAATGTACTTTTATTAACATTCTGGTAAAAATAATTTTCTCTTTCCCTTGCAGTTTCTCTTGAGCCACGCTTACTTAGGACCGTGTTATTTAATTCCACACGCACGACTTTTCCCAGACATTACATGGTTGTTGATTTCTAACCTAATTCCGCCCTAGTCCGAGAACGCATCCGTGGAGCTAAAATCCCTTCACCGTGGCGGACACCGCAGAGCGGCCCCGCCCAATGGCATCCTGGGGATCACACCGTGCTGCCGCTGCCCAGGAGGACGGGGTTGCGAGGTCACTGTGGGTCGCCTTCCACGCGTGTCGGCTGGCGAGGGTGGCCGGTCGTTGCTGACCTCCCGTGCGTCTGTTGATGTTTTAGGTGGACCTGGTCTAGTGGTTGCTGAGAGGCATTAAAATCTCCAACTGCAATTGCACGTGGGTCTGTTTTCCCTCTGATGCTGTGTTTTTTGTTTGTACCTGCAAACTCTGTTTATAGTTACGTCTTCCTGAAGAATACGCCCTTTTGTCTTCATGGAACCCCTCCTCCGCCCGCCCTCACGCTCTCTGCCCTGCAGCAGAGCTCGGCTGGCGCTGCAGTGGCCGCCCCAGGTTCTAACGCCGACCGCGCGGTCGACGTTCTGCTGTTCACTTCCCTCCCTCCTCCTCCCGTCTGCGTCCCTGCGTGGAGAGAAGCCTCCTGTAAAATCCTGGGCAGTGTGCTCCGTGAGTGCACATCGGCGTAGGCACCGGCACGGTTTGATGGAGGCGCGTCCGTTTCCTGTTCGCGGCACCGGGTTTTCCCCGTGTTTCCTTCCCAGCTTACAGGCACGGATGGGACGGGGACAGGGCTGCTGACGTGGATGTAGAGAGGAGGGCGCGTCTGTTGCGGTGGTTCTAAAAAACACCCTTCATGCCCTTCATTTTTTACAGTGTGTTTAATGTTACAGCTGCGTCATGTCACATGAACGGGAAGCGCCTCGCACGCTTGCAGGCCCGGTCAGCCCCGCGCGGGACAGCCGCCCAAGCTGCACAGTCCACAGCGCGGCGCCGAGAGGTTTGCTGTAAACCATCATAGGTGTTTCCAAGAAATAAAAAGGAAATAGTCCTTTATATTTATCTACACATTTTGCATTAGTCTCTCCTAAAGATTCGTATTTCTATTCAGTATTATTTGTTTAGCTCAGCGATTTTGGATGTTGTTCATCTCACAGCACACATAAACTACTAAATTTCTGGGGCACACCAAAAAATACATTATATTTTTTGCCGATCTGACAAAAAATAGGTATAATTTTGATTCATTCGCAGTGGACAGCTATTGTCGTGCTGGCTGTTGTCATTTTTTAATTTGACAATCGAAAGGAAAGAGGTCAGCGCCCGACTAAATTGTCAGGTGTTGCACGTTTTAATCATCCTTGCAGCGCACCAGCGGAAAATCGCTGATTTAGTGCAGTGGGTACCTGTGAAGACACACAGGCTGATATATTTACATATTTTAATGAAAAATTAGACATGACAATGCTCACATTTAGCAGAAACTGATCTCAGCTCACCAGGTACTTCTGCACCTGCGGAGAAAATATCCTCTTAATTAAAAATATTAGGAAATAAGGAAAAGTGAATTTTCATCACTTTCAAGCATTTTATCCAGAACATTAACTTTGAAAAAATTACACAGTGTCTAAAATCCTAAATAAAACCACATTAAAATACATTTTCAGAAAAATACAAGTAACATATCTGACACAGAAACAGCGAAGAAATACATCCCCGACCATGGACACACAGTCTGTGCGTACAGGTACGTACGCCTGCATGTTTGTACACCCATGCGCATGTCCATAAACACGTAACATGTACTGACATAGGTTCATCTTTTTAAGACGTGTGTGTATAACTGTAAAAATTGCTCATGGTGCTCTGTGGCCATTGACTGTCCACACGCCTTTGTTGCTCTGACAAATTGTACGGTTGCCTGGCCTGACGTTTCCAGCAAGTACGGGAACGATAGGTTTTTAACAATTGCTCTCAGAGACAAACGCTCTCTATTCCACCCAATAGTGGCGAACCCCGCACCTGCTGAGGCCAAGGCCGTGTGGCCGAGCAGGGGCTGTGGAACAGCCCAACTCCCCAGACCTGGGTCAGCATGTCTCCGGGCCCCCCCCCCCCCCGCCCCAACGGCACCGCGCCGGGGCGGCCTGTGGGACAGGCAGGTCAGCCCCACGAGGCAGTCCTGTTGGGCCGTTTTCCCTGGGGATCAGACCTTCCTCTTGCTCAGCCTTGGAGAAGATGCCCAGCGAAGTCTGTCGTCACTGCCACCCGGGTGCTCCAGGCAATGGCAGAGGGGGACAGAGGAGAGGACCCCACCCTCACAGCCCTGCACCGGCAGCTGGGTGCAGGCCCAGGCGCCGTGGGCCCCGGGCTGTGGCGTTTGATTCTTGGTGCTGCCGCTGCTGCTGCAGCTTCTGTTTGGGGATGGGGGTGGGGGGTAAGGTCGCAGGCCCGGGGAGTGCGTCCCCCTCTGTGCAGCCCGGGTGGCCCCATTTTCCTGCCAGGTTTTAGTTCTGTTTTTTTCTTCAAAATACCTGTTGATGTGTATTCACTTGTTTTTAACTAATAGACATTTCCCGGAGTAGTTTTAGCTCTGTCAGCAGGCTGAGTGGGACGCGTGGTGCTTCCACGTGTCCCTCGCCCACGGCTTTCCTCCTGGTAACATCGTGCGTGAGCATGGCCTGCCGGTCACGTCCGCCGCGGACGCGTCACTGGCAGCCGATGTCCACAGGCGGTCCACATGCGGCACACTCCTGGCGTGGCACGTCTGTGGCATTGACACAGGCTGGCGACGTGAGCCCTCGCCGCAGCGTCACACAGAACGCTTCCGCTGCCGAGAACCCCTCGGCCCGCCGCTGCCCTTCCCTCCGCCCAGTGCCCCCCGCCCCCCGCGCTGGCCCTACGGACTTGGACTTGCTGCTGTCCTTGAGTCTCGCCTTTCCCACAGTGCCAGGGCGTTGGAACCGCACAACGCACAGCGCTTTCAGATTGGCTTCTTTTGTTCGGAGATAGGCGTTTGCGTGTCTCTAGCTCTTCGGCGACTGAACGGCTCATTTGTTTTTCTTGCCCAAGCCCTGGTGCCTCCGTCCGTCTGGTACCCTCCATCCTGGGCTCGTGCTTTGCCCGGAACCACCTCCCTTGCTCAGCTGCGCAGATACTCGTAGAGCTTACCAATCCCCCCACCCCCCAGCAGACGGGCTTCCCTGTCCTCCCCTGCGGGACCCGGGGGGGGGCACAGCCACACCGCTGCCGCCGGGCTCCAGCGTGGCTCCCGGGCAGGTGCGGCTGTGCTGTGGGCGCCCCGAGAACCAGCAGCCACGGCAGCTCCAGGGAGCCCATGAGAAACGCAGCCTCCAGGCCCTTCCCCAGGTCCACGGCCGCCCACGTGCACGTGGCCAAAGCTCGGCGGGGAGGGTGAACAGTTGCGCCCGCTGGGTCATGTCCGGGCCCCCTGCACCCCAAACACCAGGCTGTGGGCTCCTCTGGGCTCGGGGTGCGTCGGCCTCCATATGCGTTTTTTCTGCTCCAGGGTCAGCGCGGTGTTTTGCAAAATGACGAGGTGAGAGCTTCCCTTGGGGGAGGAAGATCTGCCTCCATCTTGGGGAGCCCCAGGCTGAAGCTCCAGCTCCGGGTGATGAGTCCTCAGCCCCCAGCACTTGACCGCGGGCGTGGCCGACCCAGCTGAGCTACTACGGGGAGAGGACAAGGTTCCGGGGCCAGCCGGACGGCTCGGAGCTCCCGAGAGGAGGGGAGGTGCGGGATGGGGTCACCCTGGGGCCCCAGGCTGCCAGCCACGCCACTTCCTCAGCCGTCACAGAGCACATGCGTGCACACGCACGATGAAAACACTGCACGCCTGTGCGGGGAAGGGGCGGAACGCAGGCTCAGGACAGACTAGACCCTGGGCCACCGAGGCGGAGCCCTGCCGCCCGGGTTCCCCGTGGACACGCCCGTGCACACAGAGAGGCTGCGAGTGGCTGTAGTGGAGCCGCGCCTGCCGCTCCCCGAGCCCCGCTGACTGCGCTTCTCATAACGTTTCCAGGATCAAACCTACGGATCGGGCGGCGCAGACCCACTGGGATGCCCCTGGGGCCTCTGGCACCCTTGTCCTTTGTGCAAGAAGCAAAAATCATTCTGTGCCGCCCCTTCCTCCTCCGGTGGGTGTGGTGGCCCGTGTCCCAGTCCCTCCTGCCCCCCCTCAGGCGGGGCCCCGCCCAGAAGCCTGGGAGCAGGGAGCAGGGCGGGTGGGGCCAGGACACAGCTCAGAGAACCCCCCGCCGCTGCCCATGCGCCGCGCGAACATCATCATCCCCCGCACTCCGCATGCCTCACTGTGAACCTGGGGGCGACAGCGGCCCCTCCAGGCGGGAGGCAGGCGGGAGGCAGGCGGAGGGCGTCCGCTGCGCGCCAGGTGCAGAGCCGCGCGCACACAGGGCGCCCCCGCGGGCGGGCGCCAGCCCCGCCCGCCCAGCGGCTCTTGGGGACGTCTTCACGTCTAAAAGCTTCTTCCCCAGCATGACCCCTTCCCCAGTAAAAATAAATAAGCAAATACATAAGGGGCGTCAAAGCCCGTGGTTTCTCAGAGTCGCCAGCGCACAGTCTCAGGTCAGGAGCCCCCCAACACCCCGCCTCTCCCCCATCACCCTGAGCCAGCCCCGGGCCCAGCCCGGCCTTTTTAACGTAATAAGCCCAGCAGGGAAAGTGGGAGACGAGACATGCTGTTTCCCTTTATTGTCATCAGCGTTGACGGTGGCGACTGTCCCCAGGCCTGCGTTTATGGGACGCGAGTGCAGAAAACCCCCGGACTTCTGAGTGGGCTCCTCCGGGCCGCGGGCGGGGGCGGGGGCGGGGGCGGGGAGGTGGAGACCAGGCCTCTGGTCCTGGCTCCGCCCCTCCTTACCCACAGGGCCCTGGGGCAGGCACGGGTCCTCTCAGAACCAGTGTCATCGTCTGCAAGAGGACAGGGTTGGAAGCCACGCTCAGGACGGTTTCGCCTGCATACGGCGTTCGCGGCAGGGAGACGGACCCGGTCAATGCGCGCGCGCAGGCCCCCGTTGGGGGCATCCGCTGGGAGTCTCGGGCTGAGGGGCTGGCAACATGGGCGAACGCGACACATGCATCCAGCGCCCTGGTCTGACAGTGTCCTGGTCCGAGCAATGGGCCTTGCAGTGAGTGCCCCTTCCCGGGTGTCCCCAAGGTGCAAAGAGAGGAAGGCCGCCCAGGCTCCGGGGTCAGCGCCGGGCACAACGCAGACGTAGAACAGAAGGCGGCTCCTGTTAGAGCTGGTTCGCGCCCAGCCCCTGCCGCCGACCGGCCGGCGGGGAGCGCTTTGCTCCCCGGCAGGACGGGACGGACCCTGCCCAGTCCCCCGGTCCCCGTGACAGCGGGGCCGAAGCACAGTGAGGAGACGCGGGGCACGGTCCGGGGGGTCCGAGCCCAGCTGGCTCCCGGCCGAGCCCCGGGCTTCCCCGGCTATGAGGCCGCAGCCTGCGCCTCCGCCAGAGGTCGGCCCAGGGACGGGGGGTCTGTGGCCGCTGTGGCCGCTGTGGCAGAGTGTCGGGGACTGTTTCAGAACCACCCCGCGCTCCGCCTGCGCCTGTGCCCTCGGGAACGGGATAGCGCAGCCGGGTATGGAAGCGCCGCCGCTTCCCAGCCCTGTGTCCGGAACATTCCCCAGCTCCACATTCTGTTTCTGCAAAATAGCTGCATCTGCTGCTTCCTGGTACAAAGCAACGTAGAAAGCAGCCCACGAAACCCACAAATTCACACCTGGAGTGCAATTCCGAGCCCATGAGTTGGGGAGGTGGCTTCCTGGGTGACGCTGAGGCCTGTCGCCTGAGCTGGTCCTGGCCCACGGGTCCCCCGAATCCCACCGCCTGCCTGTCCACGTGGCCCCAACACTGAGCACGCCCCCCCCCCGAAGCCTCCCGGCCAAAGGAGCGCTGCCCCCCGGGGGCTCCGGGCTCCGAGGAAAGGGGCCCGTGGGGGCGCCGTGCCGCTGGTGGCCCTGTGACCGGCCCCAAGATTCGCCCCTTGGGCCACGCACCGGCAACGCCCTCCCTCGCCCGAACTCCCTTCCCAGCCTTTGTACGGGTTTTAAATCCAATTTTCACAGCCATCAGGGTTTGCAATGGGATGAGAATTACCGTTAAGGGTGGACGCAGCTGGGGAGATAATGTCGTTATTAAAAGCGCCCGTCGGTGCCCACACGCTGCTCCGCTCTCCGTCATCGCTCCCGGCGGGACCCCGGGCCCTGGGGGGGACGGCTAGTCCTCCCACCTTCCAACTCACAACACCAAGGCTCGGCGCCGCCGGCCGCGGGCCGGCCGCCCTCAGAGGCGCGGTCAGCGCCGCCCCTTCCGTGGCTGCGGCGGGGCCCTGCCCCACGGCAGCCAGGCCCCGCCTCCCGGGCCTGCAGGTGTGGCCTTCGCTGGACATGGGGCCTTAGCTCAGGGGCACTCAGCTAAGCATCTTGGGATGAGGGCGTCCCTGTTTAGGGTGGGCCCGAAATCCAATGACAAGCGAGTTGTAAGAGGGAGAAGGAGGACAGGGGACAACAGAGGCAGGGACAGCGGGGCAGTGTCTCCCCCCCCGGGAGCACCGCCCGGGACCGCTGGGACCCCCAGGACGGGGACAGGGCGCAGGCGCGGTCCCCCCACCCCGGGCGGCCGCCCTCTCCGCCGACTCCCGGCCTCCAGGACCCAGAGGGAATCAGCGTCTGTGGTTTCAGGCCCTGGGTTGCAGTCTCTGTGTGACAGCCCAGGCAGGCCACTAGCTGACCCCGATCCACGGCCCAGAGCCCCCGGCTGCTCGTCCCTCTTGTTGGAGTGGCCTGTTGGCCCCCACACTTGGTGGGGACAGACAGCGTGGATCACAGTGGGGACCCAGCGGCTGCCTCCCCGCCCTGAGCCGAAGGACACTCAGCTAAGGACAGGCCACGGGCGGCTCCGCTCCTCAGCCCCTGACCCCTGATTGTCCTGGGTCTCTCCCCTTGGTGCTGGGGGCCCCGCCCCTGGCAGCTCCGAGGTCTCCCTGTTGCTGGCGCAGAGGGGCCCCCGAGGCGGGGCGCGCTCCGCCCCTGCCTTGCGTCCTGGGGAAGCCTGGGGCGCGTCACCTCCCTGACTGCCCAGCAATCGATGGCAGTAACATCAGGCTGCTCACCAACAGGGGAAGACGCTGACGCCCAAAGTGTGACCTCCCTTCCCCAGACAGGCCCGTGCGCGGGGGGGGCGGGGGGAGGCCCCGTCTGCGTCCCGCGGGAGCCCAGCGCCACGCCCACATGCCCCGTTGGAGGCCGGAGTGCGGACCGGGCCCCGGCAGGGACCCCGCGTCCCGGGGTGAGACCCCGTGCAGCCTCCCTGCCGATGAGCAGAAGGCCCCTGTGTCGCACCCCAGATGCCCCCCTCTGAAACCAGGCGTGTGCTTCACGCGGGGCCGGCGCGCCCTGCGACGCTGCTCCCGCTCGGGCTGGGTGCGGCGCAGGGTGACACAAAAGCCCTAAATCTCAGAAAACGTGACATTTAAAAGGCAGTTTGTCCTCGGTCTAAAAATGTGACATTTGAAAGCCACCTTCGATTTTCTGGAAAGGAAAAAAAGGTCTATTCCTGCCTACAGAAAAAAAAATGTATAAAATGGAGAGTTTTGCCTACGGAAAGAAGCATGTTCATTTTCTCTCTCTGAGAAGCTGCAAGAGAAAAGGCAAGGTCTGTCCCGTGAGACCCCTGAGCCCAGGGAAGGGGATGCAGCTTGGAGGGTCCCGGCGGCGCCCCGTACCCCCGGTCCCCTGCCAGGGCCGCCTCCTCAGATGCAGGGTCCCAGGCTCCGGGGGGCGGGGCGCTTGGATCTGAGGGCCCCGCCCGGCGGGTTGTGAAGCTCTGATGTGAGCAGGGCCTTCTGTGCCCCGAGGCCCGGGGGCCCCGTCAGACCTGGCGGGCAGTGTGTCTGTGGCTGGTGTCTGTCTGTCCGTCTGTCTCTCTCTGCGCCGCTGGGGGTGAGCCCATGGGGAAAGTCACGCGATGTTTGGAAAGGTGGGGGAGGGAGAGAGGGGATATGGGGGGGACCCAGCTTCCCTGTCAGCCCGGCCACCATGGCACAGCCACGCGGGGCTTGCAGCCGGGGCAGGGACGAACTCGTGTCCAAGGCCACCGCTTCTGGGGGCCGTGAAGGAGGGCCCAACCTGCCCCGCGGAGCCGCCGGTGAGGCTGGCGGTGCGAGGGGTGGATGCAGCCCAGGCCCCCAGGGGCGGGAGGGCAGGCGGCGGAGGTGGGGGTTCCTGGCGTGGGGGCCTGCCCCAGGGTCCCCTGGGGAGCCTGTGAGGGACCGAGCCTCATGCTGGCCCCATGCAGGCCATTGGCTCAGACGCGACACTGTGCCGTCTTGGTCACCGGGGGCCGTCACCGGCACAGGGGGCGCGTTGGCTTTGTGGTTTTCCATCTGGCTGGTTTAGATTCTGGTTTTAGTGTCTCAGAGGGGCCCGCGCAGGACCAGCTGGGTTTGGGGACAATCCCAGGTGCCCTGGGCCCGGCCTGGCTGCTGGGGATGGCTGTGTGCACAGACGCCGGACCTGCGCGCTGCAGGGCGGCGTTCGGCCACGTTTCTCACGGTCCTCCTGTGGACAAGAGGAGGGGATGCACCCGGCTGCCGTCCCCGGTGGCGAGGGACGGCATGGTGTCAGGTGGGGACGTGGGCCTCCTGACAGCTGGGCTGGGCCCGACCCAGGAATTAGGCAGCCTCCCCGGGAGCTCTGCCCCTCCACGCGCATGGAGGCCCCTGGGGGTGGCGGTGGCCCTGGGGCCCCGCGGCCCCCGACGCCACGGGGCCTGGCGGGGCCGGGAGCTGCTCCCTCAGCCGCCCCCCAGCCCGCGCCGCGGCCGCCCTGCAGGGGCGTCTGGCGAAGCCGACGGGACAGCCTGACCTTCGGTGGTGGCACTTCGTGGACCGAGTCCGCCTCGACCCCCAGGGACCGCGGCAGCCAGGCCGCACGCTGGCGCCGGCGGGCTCTGTGCGGTCCTTCTGCCCACGGGCGCCCGCTGCGGGCCGGCAGGGCTCCCCGTGGCGTCCCCAGGGTCCTCCCGGCCCCTGTCTGTACGGGGGCCCCGTGCACACACGAGGTGCTCAGGACGCGGCGGCTGGGACACCGGTGTGGCTCGGGGACCGGGGAGTGCAGCCGCCTGAGGGACGGGAGTCTTGGTTTGGGGGAAAGCCGTGGGCCTGGCGCCAGGGAGACCCGAGTGGACTGAGTCGGACGAGGGTTTAAAATGAAGCGCAGCCGGCCTTACAGGCAGGGGGGCCCGGGGCCCAGTGTGGCCGGGGTCGGGGGAGGGACAGGAGCCTCCGGGGCTCCCAGCCCCCGGGGACAGGCGGCTGGGGCTCCTGGTTGACATCTGGGAACCCCCGGCCCTCCCCGCTGCCTCCGGGGCCCCCTTGCCGTGGAGCGAGCCAGAGAGCCGCGGGGTCACACCGCCCACAGGATTTCTGGAGAAAGGGGCCGTTTGCAAATGAGGGCATAGCCCCGTCACCGAAGAGAAGATTGAGGGACAAAGAGGTTAATTAATTTTCTCGGAGGTCTCGCCGAGATCAACTCGTAACTGCGTGAGAAAACTCCACTCTAATGACTTCACAGTCGACGTGGCCCAGGCGGGCACCCGCCCGTCCCCGTGTCAGGGGGTCGGCCACCGCATTCACCGGCCGTCCCGCCTCCGCTCCTACGGGCTCGCCCCCCGCCCCACCCCGGAGGCCGTTCCGCTGGATCCTGAGTGTCCCCACGGGGCAGGCATTTCACGAAGGACCGCGCTCACCCCCGTAGGGGCCACAGGCACGGCCGCCCCACGGGCCAACTCCGCCTCCGCCCGGCCCCGCCCCTCGTCACAGCCCCCGGTCACAGCCCCCGGCGGCCCCGTCCCTGAGGACACCCCCAGAAGGCCGGCTGGAGGCCCTCCCCAGCTCCGCAGGCTGTGTGTCACTTCTGCACCGTGCTGTCACGCTGGGTCCCCACCGGGGCCACCCTCCTCTGTGGCAAGCGGTCCCCTCCCGCAGCCCTGTCTGCAGGCTTCTGCCCCAGGCAGGCAGGATCCGCTGCCTCCTTTAGGCCCTGATGAGGTGGGGGAGGGGTGGGGCTGGCTCCTCCCAGCTACCCTGACGCGGGGGCGGGGGTGGTCAGCAGAGAGCCGGGGCAGCTGGGGCCGGCCCTTGAGGGCCCGCGGGGCGATCTGTCTCGTCTAATCGGGTCGCCCTGGCAGCCCAGATTCGTCAGGGGTGTCTGGCTGCGTCCCCAGCCAAACTGGCGGCCGCGCGCCCTGTTCCCCCCAGCGGCTTGGCCAGAGGCGGGTGGCGGGCGCGAGCCGCCGAGCAGAGCCGTGAGGGCCGGGAAGAGGCCGAGGCCGCAGAGCCCGCCCCGGCCCCCCTGACACCAGGGGTCCTGCCAAGGCCGGAGGACACGGCTGGGCTCGATCTAGCCGGTCCAGGGCGGGAAGCCCTTGGCGTTGCACCCGGTGTGGGGGCGGGGCCGAGCCGGGAGCTGCTCTGCGGGCGGGCCCAGCCCCTTGCCCAGCGGAAGCGGCAGCCGGCGGGTGCTCGCAGCTCTGCTCGGGCACCTGGCACTCCGACCGGGACCGGCTGTCACCGGCACCGCGCTGTCTCCTTCGTCGTCATTTGCGAAGCAGAGGAGGCTTTTTAAACGTCTGACACAGGCCCTGCACCTCTGGGGGGCTGGGAGAGGGCCCCACACGCTCCCAGGGGCACGCGGGCACCCCGTTAAATTCGGGTTTTGAGTAGACGTGAGCAAACAGCCAGTGTGATGCCATAGGGACACAGGGGCCCCTTCATTGGTATCCGCCGACTCAGGAGCCCTTCAGGGCCCCCTCGCTGTGGCGCCAGGTCCCAGGTGCGCCCCCGGGAGGGGTGCGTTGGGGCGGCCCTGAGAATAGGAGGGACGGCTCAGCGGAGACTGGGCTGTGGGGCACGCCCAGGGCACATGGCAGGCACGGCGGCCGGAGCGGCTGCGTCAGAGCCGACCTGTGCGTTTCGTCTTCAGCCCGGCCGGCCTGCGCTCGACTTTGGCTCCTTTCGTGAATCAATGGGCTGCTGGGAGCGGAAAACTGAGGTGCCTGAAACTCTCGGCTCCTCTGCCAGCCGGGGGGCCGCGGGGGGGCGGGGGAGGCAGGAGAGGGGCTCTGGTGGGGCCGAGAGGGAGCCCTTGTCACTGGGCTTAGAGACCAGACCGGGGGCAGGGATAAGTCGAGTCACGTACAAACCGATGCGCCTCCTGCCTGCCAGCGTCCTCCGTCCAGGCAGGCGCTTCATCCAATCCAGGCCTAAAGGCGACGTCCCACCAGCTGCTGCTTCCCCACCATGGGCCAGGCTTTCTCGCGGACGCTCCCTGTCCCGGAATTTCACAAGGAGGAGCTGTGTGAACTAGCAAGAAAAACCTGTCACCCGCAGGTTTTGAGGAACAGCCCACGAGGCTCTCACAGCTGAGTGCCTGCGGGGGGGACTCCATGCCGAGAAAGCTGCCAGAGAGGTTGGTGGCATCAGAACAGGGCAGCGGGGGACACTGCTGGGGAAGAGCTCACGGGGGCCCAGCCACGCGGGCAACCCACCCCCCACTACCGCCACACACACGCAGCAAGCGGCAGGGCCCGGCCGGCGGCGGGCTCGGGCCCCCAGCTCCTGCACGTCTGGGGGAGGGGGACCCCGCCGCGAACCCCCAGTGACCGCGGCCCGGGCCCCGCCCCCGTTGGCCTCTAGCCCCACATTTGTGTCTTTTTGGACCGTGTTTCCCAGGGACCTGTGTCCTCAGGCGGTGCTGCTGGGGCCCGGAGACACGCAGAGCCGGACGACACTGTCTGCCGGCTGCCTCACTGCGCGGGGGAGGGGCACGCAGGCCCCCGGACACCGAGGGAGCCTTTGGCCAGCAGCAGGGATGGCGGCCACCGCAGCCAGGGCGCCGCTGCTGGGCTGGGCCCTGGGTCGCCCTCGGGAGCTTGGGGGACGTGGTCTCACTGCCGTCTGACAGGCGAGGAGGCTGAGCTGAAGAGGGTCAACGTTGAGGTCTCAAAGTGTCATTAGGCCAGTAAGAGGCGGGTCCACCAGCTGAGGCTTCAAGGACATGTAGCATCCGCATCCGTGGCCTGAGGAGGCTCCTTGTCCCTCCGTTTCCCCAGGCGCAGATGGCAGCTGGGGTGGGAGACCCCGGCGCGGTGTCTGCCGCGGCCGGACCGGGGCTGCCCAGGGGATTGGCTCCTCTCCATGGAGGTCACCAAGGCCACTCCTGTCCCGCCGTTTGCAGACGACAGAAGAAAGGTGCCTTTAATTCCCCCAGGGCTGGGGTGGCCCATGGGAGTTAATGTGCGGCCAGGCGCCTGGCAACCGATCCATAAGGACCCGGCCCCTGCACTTTTGAACTCCCCGAGAAAGCCAACCGTTGTCGCGGGGGCGGCCGCCCCTGCACCCCGGGCAGCGAGCTGGTGAGGCCCCACTGGCCCGTCCCTCTGTCCCTCTGTCCCTCCGTCCCTCTGTCCTGCAGCTTTGCTGCGGCCCCACCCCAGTCTGGGGGCCCTGGGGTGGCTCAGGGGACTGCCGGCCCGCGTACTTATACTTTAATTTCCGGAAACGGCCGGGTGATGAGGCCTGTGTCCACACTACACGTGCACGCCGATCGCTTCTTCGCGTACCCTGCCTTGCGCGAGGCAAGAGCCAGGAAAGGCGGCCCGGAACCGGCCCCATTCAGTCCAAGAGGCACCGCCAAACAGCAAGCAACGTTACAAGCACGTTCTGCCTCAGCTAAGCTATGGTTTGGCCCCAGACCAAGGGGATCTCAACCGCGCAAAGGGAACGCATCAGATAAACATACACGGGGACACTGAATGCGCCACCTTCGCGGCGGCGACCCCTCCGCGCCACACGAGCAGTGGAGGAGCAGGGGACGTGGGTCCAAGCACCTTCCCACACGGCGCGGGAGGCTCAGGAAGCCACGTCTGAGAACGAGGCGCCGCAGGTCGGAGCTGGAAGCCTGTAACAAGCATCAGCCGCAGACCAGGCCTTCTGCTGGGGACGCTGACGGAAACTGCCCCAGTCGCAGGACAACCATGGAAGGCGAGTCTGCACGTGGCAGATGGGCCAGGCTCAGAGCAGCCTATGCGGCGGCATCTCGGGTGTGTTCTGGGGCCCGGGGCCCTGGGGGAAAATTCAAGGTGTTTATTAGGTCAGAACGATTGTCCTAAGCTTATTGAGAAGTTACGTGACGTGCCTTTTTAAAACTGTGTTGATGTTTGCACGGAGGCCCAAAGCCGACGGCAGCAGGTGAACCTTCAGGCCCCGGGCTGCCCGCGCGGGCTGCGCCCCCAAGCCGCGGCGCTGTCCTGGACCCTTCGCTGCCTGCCTCCCGGCAGCAGGACGGCGGGGGAGGTGCCAGGTCAGCCGCGGATGCGCCTGTTTTTTCCCCACGATGGCTCTCGTGGTGCTTGGTTGTCTATAACTTCATTCAAAACAGTTTTGTTAGATCGTATTGTGACAGCTGTCTTATCAGCGTGCCTTTAAAAACACACCCAAATTGGTGAATGTTTTTGCAGCCATTTTAATATTGACGATGGAAGGAAATAAACAACATTTTGGGCATGCTATGCGCTATTATTTCAAGAAGGGTAAAAACACAACTGAAAGCCAGTAAGATGAGTGCAGCACCCGGAGAAGGTGCTGGAATGGACCGATCCTGCGAAAAGTGGCTGCGAAGTTTCGTGCTGGAGATTTCTCGCTGGACGACGCCCCGCGGTCCGGCGGACCTGCTGCCGCTGAGAGCGACGAACCTGAGGTATTGAGGACATTCTGCCAGCTGGGAGACGGCCGGCATACTCGAAAGATCCCCGTCAATAAAGTTATTGGTGAAAATGAAAAGCGTGTCTTTTATTTGACAGAAAGGAACATACGGACGTTTTGGCCAACTCAATAAATGGGGGATGGATAAACGGATGGGTGGACGGATAGGTGGGCGAGGGGTGGGTGGGTGGGGGGCTGGGTGGGTACACAGATACGGGGACGGGGGGGGGTGGATGAGAGAGAGAGAGAGAGAGACCCAGACGGAGAACACCAGCTTTATTAAGAATGTTCCGAGAAAGTAGTAGCAAATACCAACTTTATTAACTCCCGGCCCGGGAACACACCTCACTTGGCGTCCGTGTTTTCATCGGGAACCCCCACAAGGCCCCCGTGCCCAGCCGTGTGGCGGCTGCGGGGGACTCGCTCGTAGACCTGGCCGCCCTCCCCGCCCTCCGCCCCGTCCGTGGAGCCGCGTCTCCCCCCGAGACAGTGCCCGACGCGCCCACGGGGCGACTCTAACCGGGCTCCTGGCAGACCCTTCCGCGAAGACCCTTCTGCGAAGACGCGCAGCGAGCCTGTCCTTCCAGCCGCAGCCGCCGGCGGTGCTGCTGAGCAATTGCAGGACAGAGACGCGTGGGGACAGCGGGCGTTCCGAACACTGGTGCCCACCCTGGAGGTGCTCACAGGGTCCCGACACTTAAGACTTTTCTGATGAGACAAGGGGCGATATTAAAGAATGTGATGTTTTATAGTCATCATTAATGCATTGATATTTGGAAGACATGCGTAACTCAGTGAAGACACGTTTTCCAAGTAACCATTGTAGATGCTACAAAACCACACGCGTGTAAGAGGTTATTTGAAGATGAGTCGATGTCGGTTTTTCTTCCGTGGAGTCCCCTGTATCGCTTCGGGGTCCACGCGGCAGTGAACCCTTAAACCAGGGGGACCGGCATCTGGGCATCCCTGGGCCACGCCGGGAGAAGAGGAGTTGCCTTGGACCACACATTAAATACACAAACACTAACGAAAAAAAAAAAAATCTCCTCGTGTTGTACGTAGGTTTACAATTCTGTGTTGGGCCGCATTCGCGGCCACCCTGGGCCGCGGGCTGGGCACCGCTGCGAGCGCGTTGGAACATTTCGTCACAGATCGAGAAAGGACGTCCACGCTCTGGCGACGCTGATTACAGCACCGACGCTCTGCGTGCCTTACGTAACTCCGCGTCTGGGCGAGGCCGACGTTCTTCAGTGGCGGGACCCACGGTGACATACTGCGGCCGTCGGTGGGCCGGAGCCGACAGGAGAGCCCATCTGTCTTCCACGAGACCAGGTGTTTTGCGGAATAGAAAGGAGGCCACGCTCCCCGCTAGCTTTCGCTTTGCTTTCGAAAGCACGCAGCTTTCCTTAAAAATAAGCTATTTACATTTATATGGGAAGACTTTGTTGCGCCTTTAAATTAGTAAAGCAGCACACGTTTCACATTCCTCGGTGCTAGTCCCTCGCACGGTGAATGTCTACAGACACAACCGGGCGAACGCAAGTTCTCTGGGGCCCAATCACTTCTGCGAAGAGATGCCCTAAGACCACAGGCTGGGGAACCGCCGACCCGGGTCAGCAGACTCCCGGCCATCGCTCGGCCTCAGGGGACCTGAAGGCTTGCTGTGTCTATTTGCACCATGTCCCCACCCTGTCCCCTCACAGGGGTGGCGTCTCTGGGCCCTGTGGGCACTGAGTGCTGTCTGCCCGCCCCCCGCAGGTGCCGCATGGGCACCCCTCTGCTGTCGGGGGCCCGTGGATTGGACGTGGGCTGCAGTCCAGCCGCGGGATGGATCGCTCACCTCCAGGCCTCGCTGTCCTCCGGCCAACGGGCCTGGACCCGGCCTCGTTCCTCCCCGCGCCACAGGGCTGAGAGAAGTGCAAACCGTGACTCTGAACATCCAGCTGCACAGGGACACAGGGGCCCAGACAGGGCCACCCCCGCCCCCGGCACCGAGGAGGGGCTTCCTGGTGCAGTTAGTCTGGGCGGGGCATGGGGCGGGGCACCCTAGTCCAAGGGCAGCAGAGCCAAGGAGCCCTTGGAGACCGGAGCGCTTGCAGGTGGGCGGGGCAGCAGACGCGGTGGGGAGGGGCCCCAGGGGTCCAGGAGACTGGGCACGCGGGCGGGAGCGAGGCTGCTGCAGGCGTGTGCCGGCTAAGACGCTCGAATCGCGCGCACAGCCTGCCAATGCACAGGGCGCGGGGCCCAATGCCCAGCCCCTCCCGCCTCTCTGCCCCACGGACCAGGGTCTGTTGCCAAGTACCCAGCTCCCTGCACCCAGACTTTTCCAACAGGAGGTCTCCATGCTCCTTGCCGCCCAGGACTGTCCTCGGGCCTGCTTCTGGTGCAGTCACAGCCTTCCAGAAGGGCCAGTGTGTGACGCGGGCCACCTGACATCGTGGACCCCCCGATGCGTCCCAGGCCCTGCCATGGCCACTGCTCGGCCGTGTCCAGGGACCCCTGCAGCGTTGCCCTGGGAACCGCCTTCTGCAGGGTCCTGGCACCCCACCCTTCAGGAAGGGCACCTGAGTGCCTTGGGCTGGGGGTTCTGGGAGGGGCCCGCACAGGACCCCGGAGGTTGAGGACAGTCACAGAAGCCTGTGTCAACTCCTATTCCGAGCGCCTACATTGTCTCCAAAGGTGCGCAGTTTGGATAATCCGAGGGCTCTGGGTTGATTTGTTTCTCCCGCGTCCCAAGCGCGGCGCCGCAGGCAGGGAGCGTCTCCCTCGCAGGCGGCCGCGAGCTGACTCACTGGGTTGCCCTGGCGGTCGCCGGCCAGGCCAGCCATCGCTCCTGCCTCAGTGTCCTCCTTGGTAGAAGTGGTGCCACTGCAAACGGCTTTTTTATAGTTTTGATTTTAAAATGATATGAATCACTAAATAATTTGTAAAGGCTGAACTTAAAAAACATAAAAGTTTAAAAACAATCGGAAAGGACCGGTTGGTGGCATGTGCGCACACACACACAAAATAATTACTGTAATCGACCTTAAATCTCCGGTGCAGACTCCATCTCTCTACAGGAATAGATCTTAAAAACAAAACAGCTGCATTCGGGAGCCTCCTTAGAAGCAACACCATTACTTTGAAACTAGGGTGCGTGTGTTTGTGCGGGACAGAAACAAACAGCAGTGAGGTTGGCGTCCGGGTCCGGGGAGTCCGCGTTTCCCAGCCTCACGGGAAACAGATTCGCAGGAAACACAGAAGAAGTCGCCCACAAAAAGCCAGAGGCCTTCAACCGTAACTGGAATGGCATATCTAAATGACTCTTCTTTTGAGGGTCCCGAGAGATGAGCACCCCCGGACCTGCACTATGTTCTCTCAACATAGTTCCCATGGAAAGAGTCCGGGCTTTTCCGACAAAGGGCAGGGTCCAGCTTCCGGCGGGACGTCTGTGCGGTGAGTGAGTCCGGGGAGCATTTTGATACCTGAAATCGAGGACGCCACGCGCAGTCTCTGCTTCCCCTGCGCACAGTCTACTCCAGGGAAACTGGAGTGTGGGCAAATGAGATCTTTAGAAGGATGTGCCAGGTTCCAAGGTCCAAAAGATGACAGAATGACAAAGTCGCCATGGCGTGACCCCCATGAACTCACGGACCTAGGACGCTGTCCCCCGTGGACGCGACAGCCGTGGGTGGAGCCGTGGGTGGAGCCGTGGGGACAGGCTGGCCCTTTAGGAACCAGGACTCAGGCAGGTGGCGCGGCCGGAGCTGACGCGGCTCCTGCTGCGGGACGGCCCACGGACCTGAACCGCGCCAGCCAGCCTCTGACCCCAGCCACCGTTGGCCGGCAATTCGCAAGTTACAGGGACACATTAGGGAACAAAAACGAGAACCATCGGCAGGATGAAAACCGCCCTCAGGTCGGACAGCCTGATACTTCCACAAGTTTCAAAGCGCCCCCAACACGCCCCCTAAAGGGAGGCGACGCTGTTACAGATTATATAAGACTAGACACACGATAAGGGGTCCTCTGGCCCTGATTCAAGCAAATCGCTACAAAGAGACACTTTGTGGCTTTCGAGGAGGCTCGCCCTGGAAGCGGCCTGAGGTGGCTCTTGGGCGAACGGTGGAGAAGGGCGGCAACTCCAGGACATCGCAGCCCTTGTTCCCGCAGCGCCGTGACCGCCCTGGGCGTCGCGCGAATGCAGCGCGACGGAGCCTCCTGAAGCCGCGCCGGTGAGGGCTGGCGGGCAGGGCCTTTGCCAGAGTTCGACGCGCGAGCGGGCGGGGGGGCCGTCAGACAGGGAACCTCAGCATTTTGACAGGACAGTCCCCGTGCAGTCGGTGCCCACTCTCCTGGGGGCCCCCCCCGACGGAGTTCACAGGGGGCTCGGGGGGCTCAGAGTCACTCAGACATGTGTCGCCCTGGGGCCCCGAAGCTGCACGGGGCTGACTTTTCTTCCAGAAGCCGAACACGCGTCACCACGAGGAAGAAAACGCAGACCTCGCGGCCGGTCAGCAGGCACCGCGCCGGCGACAGGCTCCGCCGGCTGGGGAGCGGCCGGGCCCGCACGTGTCCGCCTGCACCATCCGAACCCGGGCGGGCTGGGCCGGGGGGCCAGGGGGCCGGAGCCAGAGCAGGGAGCGGGTGTGAGGGCCGGAAAACAGAGCCCCCACGTGCTAACTGGGACACGCAGCCGCGAGTGGGCGCTAGGAGCATTTCACGTAAGGACACACGGCGTCCTCCCGGGCTCAGAAGGCGGCTCCTTAGGAGAACACAGCTAAGCACTCGAATCTCTCAATGCCACGCGAGAGGCCAACGGCAGCTCAGTCAACAGGCGCACGTTCTTTACATTTTTTCTGGAGGCTGCACTGCCTGCCCAACAGGAAGCAAGTGGGCCCGGCGTGGGCACTGCTGGGGCGAACGCCGGGCCCAGGGGGCGCCCTTCCCTCGGCCCCCGGAACCAAGGCGGCTGTCAGGAGGATCCCCGACCCCCCCGCCCCCGCCCCGGGAGCAGCCAGCAGCGGGGACGCCGCGGCCCCGGGCCAGCGCAGGCGGAGCCGGGACAGGGCAGTTGGCCCGAGCGCCCGCTGGCTTGCGGGGCTGCCGTCCCTGCCCGCTCAGGGCGAGCCTCTGGCGTGCGCACCAGCAGGCGGTGGCTCCGGGGGCCGCCCCGGCTCCCATCTGGACCCTGCCTGGGGGCACGCGGCTCGACCTGCCTTTCGAACTGAGCCCACCTGCGCCTTTGTTCCCCTTCTCTGTGTCTTAAGTCTCATTTTAGCCTCATGGGCAGATTCCAGAGGTAAATTCCAAAGCTCCTGGAGGCCCGAGGCCCGGGGCTGCTGACACGGGGCGTCCTCGGGGACCTCCCGGTGCCCCCACCTGGGAAGCGGGGTGTGCATGGCCGGGACCGCCCCCCCGGGCTCCCTGACAGGCGGCCCGCCGGCCCCGGGCCTCCCTCGCAGCCGCCCGCACGGGCCGCAGCCCCCGCCCCGTCTCCGAGGCCGCGCTCGTGCTCCTGTGAGAATGCCCGTCCCCGCAGCGAGTCGCGAGCCTGCCCCCATCAGCTCTGCCCAGCGGCTCTCCTGCGAGGAGGGTGTCACCTCTCCGGGGGCAGGCGCTGGCCGAGGGGCTCTGGAGAGGCCCCCTCCCGGCGCCCTGTTCCCATGTGGCCCTGGTTCCTCTGCCCGGGACGCCTGTCACCAGCCATGTCCTCCGGAGGGAGGCGTGGCCGGCGGGCGTGGGCGTGACGGTGACCGGGCGCAGCGGGCAGGCCTGCTCTCTCCGCGGCTGGCCCTGCTCTCGGGCCCGGGTGCCGGCCGGGGCGAGCGGGGGCCGGGGTGCCGGGCAGAGCTGGCTGCTCTGAGGCGAGGCCACACTCACGGACGCCCGTGGGCCAGGCCCCTCCCGCGTCTCCTCAAACACGCGCCGCCAGTTTCCCCGCCCAGCGCAGAGGACACTCAACCCCACGGTGTCCTGCCTTGTTCACTCCAGCCCGCTGTCCCCGCTGGTCAAGGAGCTCTTTGTCCTGAGTCTCTCTTCCACCACATTAACTGTCCCCTGAGATTTCATCTGCAAATTTGACAAGCTGGCTTGTGACGCCTTCATCCGGGCCGCTGATGGAAGCGTCCGACAGGCCGGGTGAGGACGGGGCAGGCCCCGGGGGCCTCCGCCGCCTGACACTGATCCGTTAATCGATGCGCTCGGGCGGCTGCTGACAGCTCCGCCGCCACCCCACGGCGAGGCCCCGGTCTGGCCGGGCGGCGCGGCGGGGACTCCGCAGAGCCCTGCAGCCTGCCTGGCCCGTCTCAGGGGCCCAATGAGCAAGGCCCCCGACCGTGCCCCCCGGGAACCACTGCCGTCCGCGGCCTTCCTCGCCCCGCTGTGTCCTGTCGCTCCCGGCCGGCCACGCCCTCGTCGGCACGGAACCCCTCCGGCCTCGGCGCGAGCCTCTCCCGAGCAGCCGCCCCGGGCTGCCCAGGCCTGTCCAGCTGTCAGGAGGCGCCAGGTCCTCCTGGGCTGGACACCCACGTGTGGCACCCACGGTGTCCAGGTGGGGCCCCCAGACTCGCTCCGCTCTGCTGCCCCTCCCCCAGGCAGGGACGTGGCTCTCACCCAACCAATGCCCATGGACGACGACTGTGTCTTCCCGTCCCCACGCGGACCTCGTGAGGCGGGATCAGCTTGTGGGGCCAAATGGGGCCTGTTCCCTGGTTTTGCAAGAACGTGAGTAAAGACATGCACATCTTTAAATGGCTGGAACAAATTATGAATGATACTAGCTCATGAGACCGGACAACAGCATGATGTCCCAGCTTCTGGGCGCATAAAGGCCTGCCCGGCGCCCCGTGCGCAGGCGCCCGCGTCCTGTAGCTGTGCACGTGGCAGCCGCCGAGGGACTGCGGGGCAGAGGTGCTGGGCCTGCAAACGCCGGGATGCGCTCGCCGGCCCGCCCGGGAGGTGTGCTGGCTTCCCCCGGAGGGAGGCGGACCCGGAGCCGGACAGAACAAACGTCCACAGAACGAATTCACTCATTTATTCAAGGAGTATCGATTTGCAGCCACTCCATGCTGAGCAAGGAGCTAAGTGCTGGCAACGTGAGGAAATCACCTTTAATGGGGGAAAGAGATAAGGGAGCCAGGAAACACACCAAGTAATTCCTTCTTACGAAAAAGCGGCCAACGCTAACAGGGCGGGGGCCTGCGGCGGAGCAGAGGGGTGAGCTTGGATGGGGGGGGCAGCTGCAGATGGAAGATGTGGGAAGGAGGCCCGTGCAGGCGGGAGGGCTGCCTGGAGGAGGGGGCACGGGGGGGGCAGGCTGGTGAGCCTGAGGCCCTGGAGCCGGGCTGCAACAGGAGCCGTGCTGGATGCACGTTCCTTTCCTGCTCTTGCTCCAATCCACACGGCGGCCACTATGGCCGTTTGAAGTGTGACACACACGTGTCCCTCCAAGTGCCACTCTGAGGACAAGCCAGCGTCCTTCTCACCGCCGGGGAGGGCCCGCCCCCTCTGACCTCGACTCTGACCCCTGCCCCTGGCCGCGGGGCCCTCTCTGTCCCCCTGCACTGGCCTCCCCATGGCTCTGAGCACCCGCGCTGGCCCCGGGCCCTGCTGCCTGGCTCCCAGCACCTGCCCGGGAGCGGCCCTGCTGGACGCACAAAGCGCACCCACAGGTGCCTGGCCTGCCCCTCCGCCCACAGGGACAAGGAGCGTCCCCAGAGCCTGGAACGCAGGGTGGGCGCTCTGAGGACGGCGGGATGGACCTGAGGCCCGCCCTGCCTTGCGGGACCCGCGGTGGGGCGGGCGGGCGGGCGGGGGTCCCCACGGTCACCTTCCCCTCTCAGCACAGCTCCCAGGTCCAGCCCTCCCCACACTCGGTCCTCTGGGTCCCGGGATGTAAGGCCCCCGCCCCTCGCGGGGCCCCCGTTGCCCCTGGCTAAGGCAGGCACGAGGCCACAGCCTCCGCTCAGCCGAAGGGGACCTCCTGGGGGGCGGGGTCAGCACAGCTGGCCTTGCCCTCGCTGGTGGCGCAGCTGGATGGAGCGCCGTCCTGTGCGAGAGAGAGGGGCAGGTTCGGCTCCGGACCAGGGCACACGCCCAGGCTGCGGGTCCAGACCCCCAGGCGGGGCGCAGACGGGAGGCCCACGGAGCGATGTTCTCACATCGATGTGTCTCTCCCCTGCTTCCTCGCTCTCTAAAACAATAAACCTGCCCTCGGAGGAAGATGGAGGAGAACTGGAAAAGCGCCGGCCCCCGGCCTGGCGTCTGCCTCAGACCCCAGGCCGGCACCACGGGTCTCTCCCGACGTCCCCACGCCCCCAGCGGCCAGGGCCCTCGCAGACCCTGCGTTGGGCCCCAGCGCTGAGCCACCCCAGGCAAAGCTTCAATCTTCGCTCTCTTTCAGGAGAGCCAGGAAACAATGGGGAAGCCCGGGCCGAGGCAGCAGATTTGCAGAGGGGCCCCGCTGGAGTGACGGGGTGAGAGCCTCTGAAAACCCACTCCCCACAGAGCCGTGAGGGCGCGTGGGAAAACTGTTAAAAGCAACCTTTCCATAACTGCATTTTCAACGAAGCCGGGCAACCGCACCAGGAGCGTGCGTTTCGGGAACGTGGCCGCGCCTCTGGTCCCGTGCCTGGCGCCGTCCCCGCCTCCGTCTCCCTCCAGGCTGGCGTCAGCATCAGCCCCAGCAGCACTGCTGTCAGCAGGCTGCGTTCGTCAGAATTTTATAGAGAAGCAGCACTGACCATTGGGCACGCACATGTCCTAGGATGTGCTTCTAAGTGTCAAAGGCGCGGACGTGAATTTATGGAAAGAAGCGGGCTCGCGCGGTCCTGGGGGCCAGGCGCTCCCGGGCCTGCCGCCTGCGCCCTCCGGACAGCTGGGTGCTCGCACCCCTCTGAACGCTTGAGGCCGGGAAGGGTCCGTCTCGCAGTGCGAGCCCAGACGGCATGAGAAGGTCGGTGCCCCTGCTCGTGCCGTCCGCCGGCCAGAGGTGCCCCTGCCTTCAATTCCCTCCCCGAGGCCCACCCACGTCGGGGCTGAGTCAGTCCACCGGCTCAGACGCGAATCTCTCCCAGAAACGCCCTCTCAGACACACCCAGGCTCGTGGCGCCCAGGTGGCCGGGTGGCTCGTGTGCCAGTCACGGTGACCTATAACCTCAACTGTCGCACGTGGGAAGAGCCGGTGGCCTCGGAACTGGAGACTGCCCGCCGAAGAATGAAACGCGCCCGCACGTGGCACCGCGCCTTTCGCGGGGCCGGGCCGGGAGACGCGGCGGCTGCAGGTTCGGCCGGAACCCTCCCCGATCACTCGCGGCCAAGCGGTCACCCAGAGCCCAGAGTTTACAGAAGCCACTGAGCGAGGGGCAGGAACGACACACGGGGTGGGGGGGTGAGGGGCGATCTGATATCAGAGCGGTTGCGTAGTATGATTTAAAATGTAAAGGGTTGAAAAAGTATGACACACGCACAGGAACAGGAATGTGTGACGGGTACGTGGCGGGAGGGGCCGTCATAACCTCTCCTTACGGCGTCCAGAGGGAGGCTCCCCCGCTGGCCCCGCAAGGAGGCAGGCGCGGCCACGGCAAGCAGGCTGCAGGTCGCTGTCCCCGGCGGAGGCGGCCCGAACACCCTCCGTGAGGCCCCGGAGACCGATCCAGCAGCGGATGAAAAGGATTCCGTCCCGCGCGGCCGAACGGGACCTCCGTGTCCAGCGTCTGCAAATCAATCGGTGCAGTTCACTGTATCGACAGAAGGAAGGACAAGGCAACGTGACGTTTCAGTGCGCGGAGAAAACGCGTCTGACAAATTCCGACACACTTTCATGATAAAAAGCATTCAAGAGACTAGGGATTGAAAGAACTTTCTTCATCTTTAATGAAAGAAATATACCAAGACCTCACAGCCCACACCGCCCTTCAGTGGGGAAGCGGGGAAGCACGGCCCACGCTCGGGCGCGAGGCGGGACCCTGGCTGTCGTATGTTCACCGGCAGTTTGCAGAGGGGTCTGGTCGGGACACCCAGGCGGGAAAAAGCAGCAAGCGGCCTCCAGGCGGGAGGGGAGAGAGCGAAGCCTCCCTGCGGGCAGACGTCATGGGTGCACCTGCGGGAGGAGCCAAGGGGCCCCGCACTCTCCCCAAGGCGATTTGCGCTAATACGCAAGGCCGGCGAGGCGGCGGGCCCACGGTCCTCGCGCAAGACCAGCGGCCTCCACGGACTGGGGACGCGCAGTCCGAACACCGCACGCTGACGCTGGACATGTGCTACGGATCACCGCGCTTTATAGTGAGGATGAATGTGAGAAATTAGGCCCCTCAACGCCATCCTTCTTTTTAAAGGTTCTTTGGACTATTCTGGTATCCGTATGAATTTGAAGACCAGCTTGTATGTTTCTGCCAAAAAAAAAAAAAAAAAAAGAGACATTTGGGATTTTGATAGGGATTATATCAAATTGTAGATCAATTTAGGGAAATGGTATCATCTTAACAATATGAGTCTCCTGGCCCAGGACTATGATGTGTGATATGTGGGTGTCTACATGCACATATATGATGCCTATAAGGGACCGGCGCACACAGTCCCTGAGATGGGGAAGCCCCAGGCGCCTCGGGCCGGCCCGGTGAGGTGGGGACGCAGGGCAGCTGGCTGGCGGTGCAGGCTCGGTCTGAGTCCGAACCCTGGGGTGCAGGAGAGCAGAGGAGACGGCGGTGCAGTCCTCTGTGAAGGTGGGAAAAGCTGCCGTCCAAGGCCAAAGCCCCCCTCTAGGCAGAGGAAATCCACCTCATGCCGGGGAGGGTCCCTCTCGGCCCCACCCTGCCCTTCAGTGGCTTGGATGCCGCCCACACCCATCAGGGGCCCCCGTCTGCTCAGTGAGGCCACCGACGTACACGGCAGCCTCATCGGAACACCCAGAATCCCGCTGGACCAAGTGCCCCACGGCCCGCAGCTCAGGGGGGCGACCCGCACAGGCACCATCTCGGGAGGCTGCCTGGCATTCCTGTGGCCGTGCCCTGGGCCCTGCTGCTGGGTGCAGGAGAGCAGAACCGGAGGGCCACGCGTCGTGGGTGGGGCTGCCACGCGCCCCCCGCCCACCTTGCCTGCCCGGCCCGCTCCCCGCCGCTGTGGACACCGAGGAGCGCAGTCCACGCCTGAGCGCTGAGGGGGGCGCCGAGGGCCGCGAGAGCCGCCTCCACCCTGCTCCCTCCGTCCGCTGTGATCGCTGGATCTGCCCTTGGGGAGCTTCACCTTCTTCCTTGCCTGCCTGTCCCCACTGTTCCTTCCACGTCTCGGTTCCATTCTCCAGAATGCGGGGGCACCCTTGGCGATTCTTCGCTTTGCTGTTGTACCTCCTCGGCCGGGAGTCGGGCCGATGCACGTTGGTGTTTGACACTTTTTTGAGTGAGTAGAATAAACTGAATTATACATGGGTAACTGAGCCAGAAATAAAGTAAGCCAGCGGGCAAACGGGGAGCTTTGGTCTTCTGCTGTCACCGGCGCATCAGGCAGGCGCCTCCGCCACACCTATCGGAACCCGGCAGCAGGAGCTCGGGGCACCCCAGGCCGCGCCCGCACCCGCCAGCGCCGGCCAGCGCCGGCCGGCAGCCCGCTCTCTCCGCCCTGCGTCACTTGAGCCCGGCGGTGCAGCCGGTTCCGGTTTGGGTCCCCCAAGCCTGATGCCCCAGACCCCCGGCCCAGCGCGCCGCTGCGGGGGGCGGGGGCCCCAGGGCCTAGCACGGCAGGTGCGGGGGGCACCCCGGCCCACCTCCTGGCTCCCGGCATCTCTCTCTGCCTCCCATCCAGCTCGTCCCCCTTCGCTCCGACACGAGCCCCCCGAGCTTTCTAGCTCTCCTCCTGTTACCCCGACAACACAGCTCTGCGGTCCGCCCGCCGCAGCCCAGCACGGCCCCGGCAGGGGAGCCCACCCAGGAACAGGACCCGCTTCCTGCAGTGTCACGGTCAGTGTTGTTCCAGCGATGCTATTTTTGGTCCGTTTCTGTGGTTCCCAATGTATTCACGCAGATGCATGTTATTTTGTGCTTAGGAAACATCAGCACTGTTTTTAAAATCCCAAAATGGCTCTCCGCTGCTTCCACAGCAGGCCCGGCGCAGCGAGGGTCTGGACGGCCCCCGGCCGCAGGCCTTGGATCGTGCCGCGCCGGCCGCCCCTCCCGGAGGCCACCCGGCACATCAAGTCCATCACCAAGACCCCTGGCTGGGACGCTCCAGGTCCCCTCTGCCACCCGGCTCTGCCCCGGCGCTCGCTCGGAATCCAAGGACGCCTCTCACAGGCACACCCAGCTCCCTCTCCGCCCTGTGGGCGCCGCGGAAGGCCTGTCTCCCCACACCCTGCAGTGGGTCCCTCCGTCCATGAGGTGAGGCCCTGACGCCCCGGGATCGGCTGGCTCACCGGTCCCACTCAGCTCTACCGGCCCCCGGCCCCACGTGCACGGAGCGTCCTTCACAGCCTGGCACCGCGCAGCCTGGCACCGCGCAGCCTGGCACACACCCTCGCGGCGGCTGGTCCAGGCTGCCCTGGGGACGCGCCGACAGACGCGGGCTGAGCACCCGTGGGTCCTTCCTCCCTCCCTTGGACCGAAGGGCGTCCCCGCAGGCAGCGCGCGGCCCGGGTGTTCGGGGGTCTCCCCCCGACGCCCGGGCCGGGCCCCCCTCTGCCCACCGCCCGGCACGTCCACGCCTGGACGTCCCCCCAGGTTCCCCCGCCTGCCGGCGCGCCCGAGGGTCTCATCTGAGCGGCCGGGTCAAAGGGCGAGGCCCTTTACGGCCAACGGGGGAGAACAAGTTGCCAGGGAGAACCACATACGAATTAATGCCACAACTAGCTGCAAGCTCGCCCTCCGTGTCTCCTGCAACCGGACTCCCAGCCAGGAAAGCGTAAGGGCGGAGGCGGCCCGACCCGGAGGGCGCGGGGTCAGAGGTCAGCCTCATTAGCGGGCACAGGTGAGCTGAGAAGGCGCAGCCCGGCACGTAAAGGAGCAGCTCTCTCATCTCCGACTGAGAAAGCGGGAAGTGGAGGCGCCGAATCCTTCCAGGTTCGCCTCTTTCCTTCGGCTCCTCCCGCGCTGCCCCCCGCCCCCGCCCCATTATGTGGCGCCGACGGCAGGCTCCCTGCCCCACGCGGTGCCCGGGCCCTTTGACTGAGCGGCCTACGGGCTGCTGTCAGCACCTGCGTGATGAGTAAACACACGTTTCACCCCTGGGACACGGACCGGAAGTTTCTCAAGGAGGGAGGGACGGCAGGGAGTCGGCCTGAGCAGGCCCCACGTGAGCAGCAGAGGTGTGAACTCAGAGCACCAAGTAACCGAGCGCCTTGAATCCCTACTGTGCGCTCAGGGCTTGGGGACCCCATGTGGAATAGAGCCAGCGGCCTGGTTCTCACCCAAGCTGGAGGCGAGAGCACCCTGCACGCCGTTGCGAACCCCGAAAGGCAGCGCACGTGTACACTGATCAGGGGTTACCCTGGGGGGAAGCCCGGCCTGGTCTGCCAGCCGCCCCGGCCCGAGCTGCGAGCACGCAGCCATCTGTGCCCGCCCAGTCCCACGCGGGACGCGCCTGTGCAGCCGACCCGCCCGGCGAAGACAGCACCGCACCCCCGCGGCTGAATCCGGCCCCGTCCGGGCACTGACGCCTCCGAGCCAGGGCGGCCTCAGCCGGAGGGCGGGCCCGTGCTTGAAGCCCATCTAAAACGCGGCGAGGGGGAGTCGAAACAGAGAGTCTACGACGCGTCCGAGTGCCCAGGGCGCCACGCCGGCCGCCCCGGGGGCGAGGGTGGGAGCGGGGCGCTGCCTGCGGGCGGCTGCCTGTGCCAACCCGGCGGCACCACGCGGGCACGGAGCCGGCGCCCGGGGATGCGGGTGGGACCTCCGCACCGACCCTCGCTGTCCCCGAGGGGCCGCCCCTCGCTGCTCCTGCAGCACGCGCGACCCCGAAGGCCCGTCCCTTTGTCTTGCTTTGCTTTGTGCCACGGGCTCGGTCTGTCCAATGATCTAACTTTTCACTGTGGATCGCAACCCCCAAGGAAAACGCGAGTTCGACGATAACCGGGGCTTGTTCTATTCGGTGCCGCGGGGGCCCCGCAAATCCTTGTGAAATGGAGGCACGCACGCCACCAAAAGCTGCCGAGGCCGGCAGTCAGCCCCCGAAGGCGGGGACTCGTCCATGTCACGCGCAGGGGCTGGAGCAGAGCCCGGCACACACTCCGCTTTGCTGAAGGAGTGAACTCTCGCCCTTCTCTGCCTTTCGTAAACGGCCGTAGGTTAGAGGTGTCTCTGGGCGTTTCGGGCGCCCGGTGCCTCAGGTTCGCGACCTCCTCTGGCCGCTCCGCAGTCTACCGGAGTCACCCCGTGGCCCTGTCCCACGGCCGGCCCTGCGGAGGCCCGGTGCGAGCTGCCCCTCTGTCTGCTGGGTGACCGAGTGCCGCCCGCCAGGAGGCCGCCCTGAGGCCTGCAGGGGTCCAGAGACACGGGCCGGGCAGACGAGCCGACTCCCTGCCTGCTCAGCATTTGGGGAGACCTGGTCTTTATTGCAGAGAATCAGCATTTGTATGGTTGGTACCTTGTAAAATTTTATAGCTGTGAAGTGACACATTTTCCTAACTGGTCCCCAAAGGGACATGAAACCCAACAGCAAAAGTTTCCCGGCGATTCAGGCAAAACAGGCAGCGAGAGCTGAGGGCGTGGGCGTGGCCCGCGCCGCCCCACTGTCCCCGGCGGCCCCCCCGCCGCCTCTTGGGGAGGACAGGCAGGCTCAGAGGTGCGAGGCGTCCCCCGCGGGCCCACTGCTCGCTCCCGGCGGGGCTGGAGGCTGGCCCTGGCGGCCGGTCCCCGCGGCTGTGCCCTTGGCCTGTGGCACCGCAGGCTCTGAGCAACCATGACTTACCTTTCACGTCGATCCATAGGCTTCACAGAAGCACAATGCAGATTCCAGGAGAAACTCTGTAGGGAGCAGACGTTGGCAAGTTGAATCTCAAGTTTATACGAAAATGCAGAAGGCCAAGGGGAGCTGTGGGCTGGGAAGGGAGGGGACAGAGCGGGGTCACGCACAGGACCCCGGTTGGGGCCCCAGCTTGATGCCGCGCCACTTGAGGTGGCCTGGTGTCAGCGCAAAGTTTACAGGTGAGTGCGCCGAGGGGACCCGGCAGAGCCCGGTACGAGGGCCCCGGCCTCGCCTCCCACCGCGAGCAAACGTCTGTTGCAGGTGGATCTTAGCGCTACGTACAAAAGGTGAAACCACCGAGGTTTTGGAAGAAAACCACGTGACCTCGGCATGGCCTTGGAGCAGGTAAAGGTCTTAAACTTGATGTGAACGTTGTTAAGCATTTTACACGGAACAAGACTGGCTGTGTTCAACCCTGTCCAGGCCAGGGGCTTCTGTTCGCCGAAGACGCCGCTCATCCCAGCACAAGCCACGAGGCAGAGTGGGTGGAGGCTCTCGTGACAACACGCGACAGGCGTGGGCGCCTCGTGGGGGGCTTGCATCCAGAGGGCAGCAGAATACGGGTCCCTTAACCGGGCGACGCAGAGGCAAATCGGGTCAAAGAATTGAAAAGACGCTTTAAAAATAAACCCTCAAGCGACAAGCTAAGAGAGGAAATTTGGAGAACAGAGAAGCAAGCACTTGATATTAACGATGTATAAAGAAGTTCTTTACCTCAACGGAGCCCGACGTACAAGTGGCCAAAATACGGGAATAGGTTTTCACCCCAGAGGAAACATGACACGGCACGGTCGCGAGTGGTAACAGGGAAACACGACCGAGGCCGCAGCGGGGTGCTGTCCCACGCGTGTTTGATGGACACGGCTTTTTAACGTCCGCCAACGTGGAATGGGAGGTTGGGCGCCCGGGACTGTCCTGCGTGGCGGATGCGAGGCTGGACCGCTTCAGGGACACGGGAAGCCAGTCGTTACATCCGGAAGCTGGCCATCCACTGCTCCCTGGCCCTGCAACCCTCCCGCTGGGCGTTGACCCAGGCGACCCCTCCCGGGCCCACAGCAGGGACGGGCAAGGGACTGGTCCCTGCTCCAACCGCCGCCCGGGACGCGGGTCACTGTGCGTAGCCAGGAGAGCGGACCGTGGGCTTCCCGGCAGCGGCTGCCTGCGTGTCTCTGTCCCTCGTCCTGCCTCGTCTGTGAGCCAGAAGCTGGGCTTGCACATCCGCGTGAGCTTGGCGTGTTCAAACCCAAGACGCGCACCGCGCTGCTTCGGCCCCCCGGCCCCGGTCCCGCCCCTCTGTGCGCACGCCCCGCGCCCCGGGCCAGCGAGGCCGAGGCACGCATGTGGCTCGCCCCCACGGCCCGTCCTGTCCCGCCTCCCTTTGCAGCTTGTGCCCCGCTGTCTCTCAGCTCTGAGCCCTTGTCACCATCTCTTACTGAGACAGCGGCCGCCTCCTGCCTGCAGCCTCTTCTTGGTGCAGTGGAAGCATCTCCTACGTCCCCGGCCTGAAGCCTGGGGGGGGTCCTGGTAGTTAGAGCGACACCCCAAGACCGCTCCCAGCCCAGGACGCGCCCCTTCTCATCCTCGGCGACCCGCTCAGCAATCGAGACTGCGGGGCAGGCTGCCTTTCACGACCACGACACAGCCAGCCCCTCTGGATGGGCGCGGACGCCAGCGAGGCGATCGTAACAAAAACAGAAACGCCACGTACGTCGAACGGCTGGTA
This sequence comes from Pteronotus mesoamericanus, assembly GCF_021234165.1. Lineage (NCBI taxonomy): Eukaryota > Metazoa > Chordata > Mammalia > Chiroptera > Mormoopidae > Pteronotus > Pteronotus mesoamericanus. The sequence goes on from NW_026555239.1 coordinate 6,378,533, forward strand.
TCTCGAGGCAGAGACCCGTGATTCCATCATCCCGCGAAGCCCCAAGGAGGTCAGAGCGCCGGCCAGTCCGGCAGAAGAGCCGTGTCCCGGGCATCAGGTCGCACATGGGCTCTCGGCGAAGTTCAAAGCCTCTCCGAGGACGCGGCATGTAAACAAGACGGGACTGGAACGCGGTGGGTGACCGTGGACGGTCTCCGCCTTCCGAGACAGAAATAGAGGATAAAGACAAATGGAACAGGATGGGGTCCATACGGACAGGCCAGTCCTGGCCACCAAGCGCCTGTCCAAACAGCCTTCCCTGACCGAAGGAGGACACGCCATTGAAGAGAAAAGGGCCCCTCCCCCCACAAACACCAACAGCCAGAGGTCAACTTCCAGCTGCCGCCTCCTGTTGCTCTGAGTTTTCAACAGACGGAAATATTTGCATCAAAAATATAATGAGCTTAAAATTCAACCGCGAAACCAATGACAAATATCTTTTTTTTTAAATGCTTGCGTTTTAAAGACATGAATGCATTTTAATGTTGTGATTAATTTTATCCTATGTAGTCCTTATTTCAAATCCTTGAGTTTTATTGATTTTTCCCTCTGATTTATAGAACAGCAGTGTGTACTAACTTCTCTATCTTGAAATTTTGTATTTCAGTTCGTGTTTTAAAATACGCTTGATCATTTTGGTATTTAAATATATGATCCAGTTTCGATTTTTAAAACAAATTTTTAATGCTTCAACCGGACTCTCCGCATCTTGGCTTCACTTAAGATAAATGCTCTGATGCCGGCAGTTACTTTGCTGAAGAGCCCCCTCGTCACCCCGGACCCCCCCGCCCCGTCACCCCACCCGGCCCGGCCCCGCCTCTGGGCCGCACACGCCCCTCCCGTGACGGAACTCACGGCCTGTGTGTCCACAGGGCGCATGCCGCTCTGGGCCTGCCCCCCATTAAAATTCAGCACCATGACAAGGGGCGCCGTCAGGGCGGTGACGGAACAGCACCCAGCACGGAGTGTGCAGCTCCGTGAGCGGCCATCGGACACGTGAGCGAGCGTGAGTTCAGGCCAGAGGAGAAGGGGCCGGAGCTGCAGAGAGTAAACCACAGGCGGCGGCAGAGGGATGGGCCCCCCGGACGCATGGCGGCATTTCCCGGGACGGGGCCCCCGCCGTCACAGAAACGGCTCGACACGCCGCCCCAGACACAAGGGGGCCTTCGGTCTACGCAGCGAAGGGCACCTCATGGCCTAGGAAACATCGGCATCGGAAGAGCAGGCTCTGAAGCTCATCCCAATCAAATCCCTTGCATTTGAAATGATGCTAAGGGGTGAAGTTGTCGAAAAGGAGAGAAAAGTCTCTTTGCTTAAGACGCCTCCCCGGTCATGTTCAGCACAGTGACAACAAAAGCACATTCCTCAAAGGAGGACAGAGACCAGAGTTCAGTGCCCAGCTCTGCTCTTGGCGAAAGAGCAACAACAGACGCCATCGCCCACACAGGGGGCCCGTGGCCAGCGGACACACGGCCGAGGGGATTTAGCAGGCGGGTGGAGAGACGCTGCCGATCAGCAGTTGTACGAGGTCGACCAGTGACCACAGGAAAAAGTAAAATAGGCAGGTCTGTACTTTGCTCCAAGGGGACAGGGAGTTTCAGTCCTCAAATGTAAATGTCAACCTTTAATCGTTTAGAAGAAAATATCAGAGGAAGGTTTTATAAATACATAATACCGCAAACACATCCCCAAAACTAATACAAGGATATGTCAATTACATCTCAAGTTTAAATAATATCAGTGCAAACTGTAAAAGAAAAAACTTGTTATCATCAAAAGTGAACTGAAAGTGGCTTCCGGCCGCGATGGAGGCACAGGTGGATCCACTCTGCCTCCTCGCACAACCGAAAGGAGGACAACAACAGACTGAAAAACAAAAATTAACCAGAACCGCCAGAAAATTGAACGGTATGGAAGTCCGAGAACCAAGGAATTAAAGAAGAAACACTCACCCAGACCGGAAGGAGGGCGCAGACGGGCAGCCGGGGTGGACAGGACGCGCGGCGGCTGCAGGACCGGGCCGTCCCACATGAGTGTGCGGATAAACCGGAGGAACCGCTGGGGAGTGAGACAGACCACGCCACCCAGGGTCCCAGTGCGGGAACAGAAAGCCTCACAACCTCTGGAGGTAAAAACCTGAGGGGGTTGGGGCAGCAGGAGAAACTCCCAGCCTCACAGGAGAGTCCCTTGGAGAGACCCCCGGGGTCCTAGAACGCAGACAAACCCACCCACCTGGAGTCAGCACCGGAAGGACCAGTTTGCTGGTGGGCGGGGGGGGAAGTGATTGAAAGCTGGTGAGAGCCGCCGAGGAAGCGGCCTTGTTCCCGCTCCAACCCCTCCCCCAGACAGCGTCACAACACAGAGACCTGGGGGGCCCCGCCCCGTGAATGCCTGCAGCTCCGCCCCCCCCCAACGTCACAGGCGCACCGCGGCGGAGAATAAGGCCCAGGTGAAAGAGGAGGCCAGAGCTCCAAAAACAGGGCTAAGCAATGAAGAGATAGCCAACCTATCAGACGCTCAGTTCAAAACACTGGTAATCTGGGTGCTCACTGAATTGCTAGAGTATGGTCGCAAAATGGAGAAAAAGGCTAGGCAAAATGAAACAAAGGAAAATATACAGGGAACCAACAGTGAAGGGAGGGAAAACGGGACTCAAGTCAACGATTGAGAGCAGAAGGAAAAGATTATCATTCAACCAGACCGGAGTGAAGAAATAAGAATTCAAAAAAATGAGGAGAGGCTTAGGAACTTCTGGGACAACTTTAAACCTTCCCACATCCGAATCATAGGGGTGCCAGAAGGAGAAGAGGAAGAGCAAGAAATGGAAAACTTATTTGAAAAAATAATGAATGAGAACGTCCCCAATCTGGCCAAGGAAATAGACGTCCAGGAGATCCAGGAAGCTCAGAGAGTCCCAAAGAAGTTGGACCCGAGGAAGCACACACCAAGGCACCTCATAATTACATCACCCAGGATTGGAGACAAGGAGAGACTCTTAAAAGCAGCAAGAGAAAAGGAGACAGTTCCCTGCAAAGGAGTTCCCAAAAGACTGTCAGCCGATTTCTCAAAAGTCACTTTGCAGACAAGAAGGGGCTGGAAAAGGAGCATTCAAAGTCATGAAAGGCAAGGACCTGCTTCCAAGAGGACTCTACCCAGCAGAGCCATCACTTAGAACGAAAGGGCAGATACAGTGCCGCCCAGAGAAGGTCAAGTTAAAGGAGTTCATCATCACCAAGCTTTATTGTATGAAATGGTAAAGGGACTAATCTAAGAAAAAGAAGATCAGAAACTATGAACAGTAAAGCAGAGGGGAGGGGGAAGAATGGGGGGAAAGGGACAGGGAATAAGCAGCATAAATAGCAGGTCCCACAGGCGGGGGGAGGTGAAGAAAAGCATGGGAACTGGAGACGCCGAGGAACTCACATGTACGACCCACGGGCATGAGCTGAGGGGGGAGGTGCGGGGGGGGCACGGGTGGGGGGAGGGGAATAAAGGGAGAAAAACATGGGACAACTATAGTAGCATAATCAATAAAATATTAAATAAATAAAGTTACAGGTGAAAAAAAATAGTGACCATAAGACAAGGGCTGATTCAACCTACAAAACGTATTTGCAACTCATGTGGCTGATAAAGAACCGAAATGCAAAACGTGAAACAAAAAATCTTTGAAACGCTCATTTGAAAACGATCCCACTAGGCACAAAGTATGAATAAGTGTTTCACAGAACAGGGTGTTGAAAGGACAATTAACACGCGTCAACAATGCACCCAATTAATGATCAAGAAAATGAGGGATTAAAAATATATATGTTCAAGCCTAAAAGACTGATTGCTGGTTTTTAAAAGGTAGCTTTTGTTGACAACTGTGTGAAACAGCCGGATTGTTTAAATACCGCTTGTTCCAAGCATTTTGGCAGTAAAAATAACGAGGCTTTTGTCTTGTGCAAAACCCAACATATTCATGACCCACGGACCCAGCAAAACCCGTCCACTTGTGTAACGCTGAACGAGAGAGGAAATAACCCGAAAGCACAACTGCGGGCTGAACACGGGGGGGAACTTGCAAACCGGCAGAACATGGGAGGGTGACCGCGCCCGCTGTGTGTGACATCACACCGTGTCCACCCCTGCGGGTGACCCTCCGCCCTTCCCGTCAGTGACACCAGCAGACGGCGGGGTGGGGGCAGAAACACAGATACCGTTTCTAGGACGTGCACGGGCAGGAAAGCGCCGGAGCCCCGTCGCCTGGGGGTTCACGCTGACTTGGCCAAATAAGGAAGGTAACCCAGACGGCGGGGGGGCTGGCGCTGGGCGGGCAGGGCTGGGACCAGGCGGGAGCGCGGCCGGGGACCGTCCCGCTGCCGCCGCTGCCTCCTGAGGGGCGGTGAGGGCCCAGGTGCTGGCTTCCTCACACCTTTGGTAACGGTTCATTTCACACCCGCGTCCTCAATAACATGCCCTGCTCTACCGCTTGTTCCCTGTCCCGCGTTCCATGTGTAGCTGCCGGGGGCGGGGGGGCGGGCCGTGTCGAAGCCTTGCGCGCGATCGATCGATCGCACAGAGGCCGTGTGTCTACTGAATTGCTCCCGAGCCCAGCACGCCGTTTCTCGGGGGGCTCCAAGGGAGCAGGGGTCGTCCTCTGCAGACACGTGACCCAGGGGACGGCGCCCAGCAAAGAGCGCGGTAGAGAAGTCTCGGCGGCCAGGGGGCCTTGGCCTGGGGAAGGGGGACAAGGGGCGAGGCCGGAAACGGCACAGCAGGCGGCCGGCGTGCCTGCCCGGGACACCAGAGGACAGGCTACAGCTCTCCAGGGGTCTCCTGAGGGCTTCGCCGGCGCCCACGGGACAGCAGAACGAGACGCTGAACCCCAGGAGCGCAGGGGTCGCCGCCGACAGGGCTTCTCAAAATCCTTCCCAACCTCTGCACTGTATCTTCTGATGCTACTTGTTAAGTCATTTTCACACATCTGGGTCTCGCCCAGCGACAGACGAAACCGCCTTCACACGCTCGGGCGGGATCGGGTCGTGAGCTCCGGGACACAAGCGGGGCTGTGGGCCGTTTCCGCTGGTTCGTCGCTCTCCCCGCCTCTGCCCACCGCCCGACCCCGAGCCATCGGGAGGCTCAGCACCTCTCTGGGGGACACGGTTGTCCCCCGGCCCGCCGAGCACATGGAGTGCGCTCTCACGAGCCACGGAATGTCCCTCCAGCCTGTCCGCTCTGGCTGTTTCAACAGCGCGGTGCCCACCTGGTGCCCGGGGAGGCCGTGGCGGACAGAGCCCCCCCTGCTCCTGGCAACAAGCCCCTGGGAGGCCGTGGGCAGGGGCCGTGGCGGACAGGAGCCGCCAGAGCCCCAGGGCAGGCTTCCTCCGCTCTGACGCGGACGCCCGCCTCCGGGACCCCTGGCCCCCCTTTCCTGGCAGGTCCGCCTGGCCACGCCGCCCGCCCGCCTCCTCTTCCCACAGCTCGATCATTTTACAGCTCTGGTGCCGAATCTCTGCGATCTCCCTCGTAACTTCCTAAGGTCCTTGGGCAGGAGTACGTGGGTGCGCTACGTGCTCTCACTTGGATGTGTCAACAATTTGTATTTGAAAGGTAGAGATAAGAGGAAATAGTCTCTTTATAGGGGGATGTAAAATTGTAAAAGTTTCCAAGTGTTGACTGGATAGACGTGCGTGCGATCCCAGCGCCTCCCAGGGGGCCTGGTCTGCCTCCCCCTCGTCAGGGGCTCCTATTCTCAGCTCGCGCTCGGAAAGACGCCGCGTCGCTGTCTCGTGTGGGCTGTGCCTGATGTGGAGCCTGAACCTCCGCCAAGCCGCCCTCACCACGGTGCCCGCGCTGTGGTGGCCCCCGGTCACCCTGGAGAGGGCCTCCCGCCACCCCACCCGCTCCCTCTTTGCACCCTGGGGTTCAGGGCCTGGCTGGTCCCACAGGTGCTGGAGGTGGTGGGGCAGCCTCTGGGGCTGGGCCAGCGTCCCTCGCGGGAATCCTTGGGGGCAGAGATCTGAGCCCGGGTCCGGGGACCTGTTTGGAGGCTCCCATGGCACTGGCCACGGGATGCCAGCCAGCGGGGCCTCCCCGTGCAGTTCGGGGCCACGTGCGGCTGTTGCCTGGAAACAGAAGACGTGCGTGGGCTCCGCTCCGGGCTCTGCTCTCAGGCTGCAGCCTGGGGGTGAGGCGGGGGTGGGGGGGGGCGGGGGGGCGGGTGGCGGACTCTGCCCCGCTTGGCCACCACATCCTTAGCCGAGGACCCTCAGCCGCTCCCTGCTTGTGGGACCTGGTCCTGGGCGCACGCATGTGTAGACTGGTTCTGCCCCCTCCCCGGGTGGGGTCTGTCGGCCTGGGCGAGGGCGTCCGTGGCCCCCAGCGCCCGGGCTCCCGCGAAGCGGGGAGAGGAACGTGCACGTCGGGTGTTCCCGCAGCCGCTGTGAGCAGGGACCCCCGTGCCAGCGTCACCTGCGGGCCTCCTCTGTCCCGGACCCAGGATCCCCAAGTATTCTGGTCCCCTGAGCTCAGGACTTGGTGGCAGCTCCTGTCGCTGTGGATTGGGGACCTATTGGGGTCCCGGGTGGAGCGAGGGACCTGGCGACAGCTGCCTTTGCCGCGCGTCCCCCGCGCGGAGGCGTCTGCCCTTTGATGTCCCCGTGACACTCTCAGGAATCTCGCCTGCTTGTTTCTCCGCATCGGACCAGTGAACGGGGTCTTAAGGAGACGCAAGTAGACAGTGCGCTCGGGGCCGGGGGGGGGGGGGGCGGCGGGGCGGGGCTCCGCGTCGTGCCCGGCCCCTCCTAAGAGCGCAGAATGCGTTTCCACCCCCTTCACCCCGCCCCCCTTCATCACCATCCCCCGGCCCTCCGCATCAGCCCACGTCCCACAGCCCCCGGGTCTGACGGCGGTGCTCACCCCCACCACCCAGGGCTGGGGCGCCGACCCCGGGCCTTGTGCCTGAGACAGGCTGCGCCCCTGCTCACGGGCCCGACCCTTCCAGGCGCTCTGGGCCCCCGGGGCAGCGGCCGGGCACTTCGTGTCTCTGAGCCCCCATGCCTGGTGCGAGGCCGGCTCCCACGCGGCTCTCCCGGGGGCGCTGGAGCTCGCTCCCTGCGAGGTGTCTGTGAAGTCGACCCCGAGGACGCGGGAGCGGCACACAGCGGAATCCGTGCGCGCCGTTCTCCCGCGGCGCCTGCCGATCTGCGCGTGCCGCCGAGCCGCGGGCGAGGTGCGGGGCCGGCGCTTTGGAGACAGAATCCCACGTTCTCCCAGGATCCCAGGTTCCTCTGGTTCCCACGGCTCCTTTGCTACATAAGCTGCTGTTTTAAGCCGCTCCTTGTACGTGATCTGGACACATTTACAGTCTCCTCTGTTGCTTTGAATTTCATGATTCTCCATGAATGTCTCTTGATATTAAATTATTTATATTTATCTGGACTGGGATTTATGAGGCTCCCAGCGTGCAATGATTCGTGGCTTTAATTCACTCTCAGAAGTGTTTTTGCCGTTATGTTCGATGGTGCGTTTCTCCACTTCTTCCTCTTTTTCCTCTTTCCTCTCTCCCTCGCTTCTTGCTTTATTTCCTTCCTCGTTTCCCTCGAGGTCGTATTTGGGTGGAGAAACTATTTTTCACTCTATTTTTCCTCTTAACCTTTCTTCCATATCTAAGTCGCTCTGTGTTGAATTTTGGGCCTGTCGTCTCTTCAGCTTTTTCAAAACTCGAATATAACCTGCCCACTGGGAATTAAATTCCATTTTTAAAGTCTCATTTGCTTTTAAAATATGCCTGACCTTTTTAATTGTCTCTTGGTTTTGAATGCCAGTATTCAAAAATGTATTTCTTTAAACATATTAAACATGCCTATTTTATTTTTATGTTTTTAAAGATTTTATTTCTAGAGAGAGGTTAAGGAGGGAAAGAGAGAGGGAGCAAGGCCTCGAACAGCCGCCTCTTGCAGGCTCCCGAGAGGCCCCCAACAGGGGGCCTGACCTGCAACCCAGGCTCCTGCTCTGACCAGGAATCGAGCCGGCGACCGTCCGGTTTGCAGGACGGCACTGGAGCCCGAGCCATCCCAGCCAGGGCCACGCCTTGTCTTTTAAAAGGCGGCTCTATTTCTGGTGTTTTCCCCTGGACCTTTTCACCTGGCGTGCGCCGTGTGACTGCGCCGTTTCCAACCGCCGAGGGAGCGCGGCTCCGGAGCCCGGGCGGCCGCAGACGGTGTCTCCGCGGCTGCGGCCACGGGGCAGCGTGTTTGCGCCGCCCTGTACTGGCAGCGACGCCGTCGGAGACCAACAGTGATGAGTGTGCACAGCGGGCTTGCAGCCCCCCCTCCCCCAGGGGAGCCCCTGTCCCCTCCCCCGTATCCCGGGCACATCACCTCCTGGTCTCCGTTAGCCCGTGGCGGGGCGGGGGGGGGGGGACGGGACGGGATGGGACGGGGTTGCTTTCCTCATCCACTTCTTCGTGAGGGGCGGGCACTCACCCCAACTCCTCACCTGGGGCCCCTCCCGCACCCCCACAGCGCAGGTCCCGGGGTCCTGGGACCCACATGTCTTTTGGGACGGCGCGGCCGCCCGTGTGCAGGGAAACTCTCTGTGCTTTCTCATAAGCCCAACTTTACATTTAAAAGGCGACTTCAAAACCCCTTTCAGCACCGGCGGGCTGAGCCCCGGCCTTTTTCCCGAGCCCCGGGGGCCTTGGCGACAAAATGCGTCTGGTCCCTGCCCAGGGAGCACGTCTGCGGTCTGCGCCTGCGGCGGCGGCGGCGCACGGGGAGCCGCCATGTGACTCGGGTGAGGGCCCCGGCCGCTTGTGCCTCAGCGCTTCCAGGGCTGAGCGGCGGCCATGTTCTCCTTAAAAAAAAAAAAAATTCTTTGAGGCGTCTTGGGAGGCTTCCGCAGGCTTTCGCTGGGGAACACAGTTGGCGGAGGAGGTGGGGGATGTAAGGGGGGCGGCCACACACCGTGACTTGGACCAGAGGACCGGCCGCGGCTGCCTCCCCATCTCCTCCAGACCCTGCCCCCTGCCCCTCCTCGCTCGGCGCTTCTCAGCTGTGCAGACGGCTGCCCCCCCCCGCCCCCCCGCATCGGGCCCTCACAGGCCACGCCGGGCCCAGTCTCCAGCGGCCGCTCACAGCATCTGCCAGGCCACGCATTGCACGTTCTTCTGCTAGAATGTCAGCGCCATCCGTGAGCGACGCGAGCTGGCACCGCGTGCACGCGTCTCTAATCCTGAGGCCGGTGCCTGAGCGTGTTTATAAACAGCTCAGGAGCGAGGGCGAGGATACCAGGGACAAGTGCGTGGCCTGTTGTCATCATTCCAGTAAGACTCGCGTCCGTCTGTTAAGGCAAGTGAGGGACAGGAAATGATGGGCGTGCAGCAGGGACAGGAAGCGACAAGCGTGCAGGAGGCCCGGGCGACGGCTCGGGTCTCGCGCGGCGCACGCCCCGGGTCCCCCGGGGTCAGACGAGAGGCTGCTCATCCCACGATGCGCTCCGCCGGGCCGCGCTGTCCGTGAGGGCCGCCCTCTGAGTGGGGCGCGGGGCCCCGGGCCGGCCTGTGCTGCTGAGAACGGCAGAGCCGGGAGCGCGACCGCGGCCGAAGCCCCCGCCACGCCGGGCCACGCCCCGAGCGCGCCTGCTGCCTGCGGACCCGGAGGCCCGGTGTCAGGGATCCCGGCCACAGCTCTGCCCATGAAGTGCCGCGTGGCTGGCTGTGGGCCACGGGCTGGGTCCTTCCCTCCCTAAATTGACATCTGTAACTTCTCAGGAGGCTTCTGGGCCTGGGTTACTGTTTTTGTTACTGTTCTGTTCTATTTTATCATTGGCTTTGTTACTGTTACCGTTTGGGTGCGCGGCTTGTCTCACAGCGGATCTCACCAGCTCCAGAACGCGCTCCTTCCCCGTGGTCTCCCGCACCGGCAGGAGCCCCGGGGTGGAGGGGGGAGGTCCCGGTCCCTCCGCTCAGCCCACAGTTCTCTGAGCTGCGTTTCATTACGTTTTCGGGGAATCTGTGAGCCACGCGGTGGCTTCTGTCGAGCCCGGCCAGGGGCAGGCTTCCGGCCACGCTCGGGAACGTGACGACCGAGGTTACAGACGGCTCGCCCCCTCCCTGTCCGTCTTGTGATTTAAATAAAGCGCCAGGGACGGAGCCTGAACCCCCCAGGGCTGGTCGCCCCCACGTCCCGGTCAACGCTGCGGCCCTCGGAGGGTCCCGGAGCCCTGGCGCCCGTGCTCGCTGCTCCTCTGTTTTGACGGGCGGCGACGTGCCGACTCCCCGCCTCTCAGTCGTGGCCACCCCGCAGGCCCGGTACCAGCCGGGCCCCGCGTCTGCCCACGTGCTGGAGGAGAGGAAGCCCAGCCGGGGTGAGAGGTGAACAGGCGTGAGGGGGCGAGGGCCGCGCAGTCTGGGGTGACAGACGTCAGCGACGTGAATGACACCAAGGGCGATGAGACGCTGTCTCCTTGGGGAATACGCGACCGGACTAGACACTCCCAAGTTCCTCAGGTGCGAGTGCCAGCCGCATCCTGTGCCCCTTGGCGCGCGCTGAGAGCCCAGTTTGGGATGCGCGCGTTCGGAGCGGAGGCCTGAGGCACCGTCTCTCAGTACCAACTCCAGTGTCACGTCCCTGTCCTCTCAGCCCAGCGTTGGGAGCAGACGTGACCAGGTTTCCAGAGGGCAGAGGCTGAGTCCTGCTCGCTTGCTTTTGTGCGCTGGGAGAATGAACGGTGGGGCGGGGGACGGGGAGGGGAGGGGAGGGGAGGCGGGGGCTTGTGTGTTCCGGCTGAGGCAGGTGTTGGGGGACAGGGCGGCCCAGGAGAGTCGTCCGGGCCGGCGGATGCTGGGTAACCCAGAGCGCCAGCCGTGCGCACCGCGGAGACCGTGGCGGCCCGGCCACCCTTGCCGTCAGCGATGTGGCTGGCTAAACGCCACCAGGAACGCTGCATTTGATTGGCTTGTCCCCGGAAACGGGTTTCCTCTTCCCCCAAACACTCCATCTCTGGCGGATGCCGCTCTGCCTCGCTTTTCAAGGGAGGAGCTTCAGTCACAGAAAAAGCGTCCTTGGGACCATCACGCAGAAACCCCAGGCAACCCACACCTGGGGGCGCAGGGGGCGCCTTCCCTGGACCCCGGGCACACGGTCACAGGTGGCAGCAGAGGCCTCTGGGACCCAGGGCGGGCTCTGTGGGACGGAACCCCGGTGACAGTCCCGGGCAGGGGGACGTCCCGCCAAGAGCGGCCGAAACTGGGCAGGGGGACAAGGCTGGGGAGCGAGGACTGGGCACATCGGTCCGCCTGCCAGGGTTCGGTGGGTCTCGCTGTTTGCAGACAACTGTGCAGAAACGGCCCCGATCCTGTGCGGCCATCAGTCAGCGTGTAGGAATCAGACAGAGCCCCGTGCAGGCATCTCTGCATCTGTGGACATGAGTCCCCGCGCTGCGACCCACAGGCGCACCCACAACCGGACGAAAGCTCCTGTGGGTCGGACGACTCGCTGCTTCTGAGCGTGCCCGCGACGCACAGGAACGGCACCTCAGGTCCGTCTGCTTCGCTGTGGTGAGCCCGGGACGGCCAGAGAAACGGCTCCCGTAGAGCTGGGGGCAGGGAGGCGGCGGGGGGCGAGGACGGAGGACGTGGGGGGCCCGGCGTGGCCCCGGCGGCCCACCTCTGCCGCGGCGTGTCCAGGCCCCTCCTGGCCCTGAGGCTGGACGCCCCTGCCCAGCGCTCACGGCACTGCCGGTCTCCAAGGGACCCGGAGACAGGGCTGCTGGGAGCCCCTTCCTGGGGGGGATTCAGGGGATGATCGGGGTGGGCGTGGGGGCCCATTTCCGAGCACCCGCGCTGCCCCAGCCCCCCCGCCTGCCTGCCTGCCGTCGGTGCTCCTCTCCCTTCCCGTCCAGGAGGCGGGCGCGCCAGGGCCCGGGGGGCGTGACCGGGCGCCTCGGTAGCCGGGGCCGTGTCCTCGGATCACCCCCGCCCTCTCACGCAGCAGACACTACCTGGCATCTCCGGCGGCCAAGGCGCTGTGTTACCTGTTGGCGTTTCACTCGCGGGGAAAAGAAGCCCCGTATCCAGGACGGTCCCTGCCAAGTCGGCCTGGTTCCTGCCGGCAAGCGGCAGCTGCTCTGCTCTTGGCTGCTGTTCTCAACGTCTTCCTGGAATGAAAGTCACACAGAGGTGCATCGCAGGGAGGGGACCCTTATTTCTTCCGCCACTCACGGGCCTTAGACGCCTCTTTCGCATCTAAGAGACGGTGCCTCCACAGCTCAGCTCTGTGGCCTGTCCCTCGGGGCATTTCCTCTGCCACTGTCTGCTCTGAGGGTGCGGGTGGGGACGGTCGGCTCCCTTAGTTTCCTTGTCCAACCATCTGTTCATCTGTGTGTCCATCGATCCAGCCATCCATTGATCTCTATCCACCCGTCCACCCATCCATCAATCCATCTATCCACTGAACCCTATTCAAACATCAATCCATTCATCAATCCACCCATCATGGATCAATTCATCCTTCCATCTACCTATCATCCATCATCCATCCATCAGTCCCTCTACCCACTGATCCCTACTCAAATGTGGATCCGTCCGTCCATCCACCCGTCCACCCGTCCATCGATCCAGCCAGCCATCGATCCCTATCCAGGCCCTTATCCATCCATCCATCCATCCATCTACCCATTCACCTCTTCCTTCTCCAGCTTTTCTCCACCTCTTTTCTCACCATAAATCTAAGAAACCTGAGCCTTCCCGGTGCCTCTGCCTGGTGCAGGGGCGGGACGGAGAAACGCACGTGCCCCTGGCCTCGTGGACCGGCCGCCGTGCCCTGGGACGTGCGATTTAATGCCGGTGCGGCATCCGGGCCGGGGCCAGCTGCTCCTCGGCCGCGCGGTGCCAGACCCGAGCGCGGAGGTCAGCCAAGGTTACCCCACGGTCGCTGCCCCTGGGCCATGTCAAAGACTCCTGGGAAAGCGTTTTGGATTTCCCTGCCAATTCTTGCTCCAAAGGGACAATTCTTAGCCGGGGATCCGCCAGGAGCTTTGGTGGCGTAAGAGCCCGGAACGTCGGGTGAGGCTGTGGGCACCGGTAGCAGTGCGTTTCCCGGGAGACCCTGCAGGCAGCCGCTGACGCTGGGAGGACAGTGGGGTGTCACCAAGGAGCCCGGCTGCCGCCTCGCCTCCGGCTGCGTCGTGACGGTGACGGTTGTTCCCGACTCCTCTCGGTGGGGCCTAGCAGCTCACGGCCCGGAGATGGGAGCTACAGCGACAGGGCCCGGGGCAGGAGAATTCACCCCCAAGAGCCCGGCTATTCCTTCAACAGGAGGCCGCCTCCCCGTTGCATTGTCCGCTGCAGAATCCGCGGCAGAAGCGGGGCCACGGCCGTCCCTGGGCGTCTGCCGGGGCTGCTGGCACCTCCAGGCGCGAGCAGGGGAGCAGGGGCCACCGAGCTTCCTCGGCGCAGATCCGGCCGACGCGCTTGCGCACGCTCGCGGGGTCACACGCGGGCGCACACCTCTGCAGTGGCCTCCCGGTCTTCTCGCTCCACAGCTCCGTGCGGTCGTTCCCTCGCACCTCCCCCACCCCCAGCGCCCGGCCCGCCCCCGTCCTCCAAGGGGCCATTCCCGTGCGGGCCCCTCACAGGAGTCCCCTCGCCCGCCTCAGCGGCGCAGCCCCGCCTGCCACCCTCGGGCCCCTCCCACCCCTGTGGCCGGCAGCGCGCCCGCGTCTGCTCCACAAGGCCAGGCCGCCTGCGTCCTCCCCCCGGGCACCCACGGTTCTCCGCCGTAAGCTCTGCCGGGAGCGCCTCCGCCGCGGGGCGCGGTCCGGGAGCGGCCAGGCTCGGGGGCGCTCCGAGGTCAGGCCCTGCGTGAGACAGTGACATGGGGTGCTCCCTGGGGGGCAGGCCCGCCCCTTCTGCACCTCCTGTGCCCCCGGTGCAGCGTCCTGCATGCGGCGGGGACTCACGTGACCCGCAGGTGACCCTGCAGGACGGCGGGGGAGCCGCAGTCGTGCCTGAGCCTCCCCGCGTGGCTGCGCCCGATGCTTTCGGGAGGCAGGACAATGATGGCCGTGCCCCCTCCGCAGGCGGGGCAGCCACACCCGGCCAGCCCCCGCGCCTGCTCCTCTCCCGCAGGAACCCCGCTCCCGGGGCCCAGCTCCTCCTCCGGCCATGGACCTGCCCGCTCACTGGGAGCCTGGCACCTGTCACCTCACGGGAGAGCGTGACACCTGCGGGGCCTTCCGAGCCGCACAGTGCGTGGGCCAGGAACACACAGGACTGCGTCCTGCCTTTGCCACCGTCCTCTAGTGTGAGACCCCCCCCCCGGGGGCTGTGCGCCTCGCTGGGCGCCGGGCACAAGTCCTGCGGAGAGGCCGGCACTTGGGTCCTGGACTCTCCTCTCCCACCACGGTGCTGAGCAACGTTACACAGGTGCAGAGTGCGCTGCGCCTCTGTGCCCTCAGGACTCTAATGACAATGACCGAACGGTAACAGCAGCAGCTACCACACAAGCGAATGAAGGGGCGGGCGGAGTCCCCGCGCGGCCGTCCGCCCAGCCCGGCGCCGCGGTCGGCCGCCCCGACCGCCGCCCTTCTCCCTGCGTCTGCGTCTGTTCCCCCCAGTGCCTTCCGCCCATCTCCTCCCGGTCCCTCCGGCCCACGGAGCCGCCCGCTCCCTCCCCCGTGACAGCCTCCGAGACGTCTGGAGACAGGGCCCATCTTCCTGCGGGTGCACGCTTGTCTTCCTGCGCCGACCAGCTCCCTCACGGGCGCCGTCCCTGCTGGGCGGCCTGTCCAGCGCGCGGGCTGGCATGGGGCTGCCGGCGAGGCGGGCCCCTTGTTGTCACCATCCTGCGGACCGTGCATGATGGGGTGCCCCATGCGAGAAAGGTCTCAGCAGCCCTGCAGGCGCATCCTTCCTTTGATAGTTTGTTGGGAGCACCGGATCTTCCAGAAGGTTACCTTTTCACTCGGGAGCTCAGAAAGGGAAAGGTGTGCAGGCTGCGGCTCCCTGAGGACCCTGCGTGCTGGGTCCCTTGATCGGACGGCCTACCGAAGGCAGACCCCTGAACACGGGCTGAAGAAACCCCAGGCTCCCCTCGGAGGGCTCCAGGGTTCAGACTCAGCCTGGCACCTGCGCTGGGTCTGCCGGCCCTTCCAGTGACGCATGTGTCCGCACCCTCGGGGGCCCTCTGTGACCTCGCAGGGCTCCAACCGCCCACCATGAGCTGCTGGGCCCTGCTCAGCGTCAGGGCTTCCCACGTGGGATGGACTCGCCCCCCCACCTCCGCCACATCCCTCAGCCACACCCGCGGCCCGTCCTCGCCCTCCTGGCTCGGCCTCCGGGCGTAGTGGGCGCCGGGGCGGCTCCGTCCGCGGCAGAGACCCCCGCGCTGCGCGGGCCCTCCAGCGGCGCTCAGGTCCACTCCGTGAGCACGGCAGGCCTCCGCTTTGCACTGGGAGCGTGCCGCCCTCCTGCTAGACCTCGTCACACGCTGACTCACTCAGAGAAGGCCCTGCATCGTGCCGGGATGCGCCCCACGGGGGGTCTGCCCACGGTTGCGTGACCTGCAGAGCTGGGTTTACCCCCGGGTGAGGATTCTGAGGCGTGGGGGTCTGCAGACGCGCCCGAAGCCACACGCGGCTTTTGTGAACAGGTGGTGAAACGGAGCCGCCGGCCCGGACTCGGGCAGCTCTGAGGCCCGGCCCCGGCACCAGCTTCAGCACCTCCCGCGTGGACAGCGACTGCCCCCTGGGGCGGGGTGGGGAGGGGGCTGCGGCAGAGGGGGATCAGCCGAGGAGAGAGGACAGAGGCGCGCAGACAGGAAGTCAGTCGGGGAGGATGGCTCTTGAAACCCCGCGGCCCCGCCCGGGGCCCGGGAGCCTGGGGAGCGGAGGCAGCTGTCAGCGGGAGCGCTTTGACAGGTTGCTTCTGTCAGCCTCCGAGAGCCACAAACAGCCCCGCACCAAGACTATTTATAACTCGGAGCCTCTCGTCACCCGGAGACAGAGGCAGCCACACAGAGCCATTCGGCGAGGGGCTGGGGCAGCCTGCGCGTGGGGGCCGCGGGCTTCGGGGCAGAGCCGTCCCTGCCGGTGGCAGGGCCACGAGGTCTCCCCCGGGACGGGGCGCCCGCTGCCACCCTCACCGGGAGCTCCGAGGCCCTGGGTGCCGCAGGCACCCCCTGCACGGTCTGGCACGGGGCCGCACCCAGCCCACCCGCCGGCCTCGCTCGGGAGCCTCAGAAGCGCGGGGGGCCCTTGGTCCCGCCCCCTCGAGGTTCTGGGGGCCTGACCTCTGGCCGCCGGGATTTTCTCAGGCCCTCTCAGTGATTCCAGCGGCGCTACGTGATGGGGACCTAGAGACAGGACGTGTGATTGGGGGCAGGCTATTCCTCCCTCAGAACCTGTTTCTTCTCTTCTAAAATACACAACTCAGACTAGACCATCCACAATGTTTTTCTTCTTTTAGCTTAGCCCCTCTGGGACGCAAAATGCTACATCCTCACACCTGGGCCCCCGTAACCCACAGCTTCCGGGGCGCCCTGCTCAGTGGGTTTCCTCAGGCTGCTGAAGAAAACAACGAGAGAGGAAAGGGCTGGGCTTTGGGGACCCCCGGGCCAGGCGGGTGCCCCGCAGGTGCCTATGTGCCCGGGGCCACCCTCGCGGGAAGGGGCGGTGCCCCTGGGGCAGGTCTGCCGCAGCGCTTGCCCCGCGGCGTTCCCTGCCGGAGCCGCCCACTGTCCTGCGCGTCCGGCCGCCCTGGCACCCTGCCACCCGTCACCCTTCCCGACCGGGGTGAGCCTTCGGAGGAGGGAAGGGCTGCGCGGGGCGCTGAGCGACCCCTCTGTCCTCATGACTTACGGAGAGGAAAGAGCCACCCCACACAGGAGGCGGGCCGGGGAGCGGCCAGCCCGCCTGTCCCACCCCCAGCGGCCGGCCTGGGCCTGCGCCACAGCGGACGGCGGTTCTGGCGGCAGCTCCGCGAGCAAGGGGCGCCCACGCGTGCCACATCGGGCCTCGTCTGGGGCCAAGTCACCGCTCCTTCCAGGGTGGACGCGGCCCAACCCCCCGCCCCTACGAGGGGCGGGTCCCCAGGGAGTGGACCGGGGTGGGGGGTCCCTAAGGGAAGAGGGCAGCAGGGGCCAGAGGAGGGCGCGGTGGCGGCAGCGGCGGATCCCGGAGCGAGGGGCGGCCCCAGCCAGGGAGTGCGGGTGGCGCTGGAGGTGGAACAGACGAGGCAGTGGGCTCCCCGCCGAAGGACGGCAGCCCCGCCCCGCCTGGGGTTCACCCCTGTGAGACCCGCGGGGGGCAGCTGAGCCCCGGGAGTGGGTCGCAAATACATCTGTGCTCTTTTCGAGCCACTGTGTTTGCGACGTGCACCTTCCTATTTTCTGTTTCTGTGCTGCTATATATGTTTATCAATCTCCTTGTCCTTCATAAATGTAAAATTTATATATTACTTCTGTTTTCGATTTTATTCATTTCCGCTCACCCTTACGCTTCCCGCCTCCGGCCTGCCTTGCGTTTATTCTGTGCTTCTTTTTCCAGTCAATGTGAGAACGGGGGTGGTCGGTCCCGGGCTTTTCTTCATGTCCCCTGTCCCAACGCTGCAGTTCCGCTCTGGGTGCCGCCGCGGCTGCTCCCTGCAGCTCTCGAGAGGCCGCAGCTTCGTCTTCGTTCTTTTCGCAGTAGGTTTTTTTTTTCAAATGTCTCCCAGAGTCGTCCTTTGTGACCCGAGGGCTATTTAATAGTGTGCGGTTTAATTCTCACGTGTTTGGCGCGCTTCTTGATACTTTTCGGTGACTCAGTTCCAGCCTAATTTCACTGTGGTGACAGAACGCACTTCGTGAGGCTTCCGTTCTTTTACGTCTGGTGCGTCTACGAGCCCGGATGTGCGCATTCTGCCACTGGCGGTGAAGTACTGTCACGTCAGTTTGGTTCAGGTGGCGGGTGCTGTTTCCCTGACTCCTCGAGGCTCATCCACGTTCTGCGGCTGGTTCCGCCTGCAGAGAGAGGAGCGCGGACGTCCCCGGCGGACGGTGTGCATCAGTCCGACCCTCCCTGTAGGTCTGTCAGTTTTGCTTCATCCCTTCTTTTTTAGATTTTATTTATTAGAGAGAGGGGAAGGGAGGGAGAAAGAGAGGAAGAGAAATATCCATGTGTGGTTGCCTCTCACACGCCCCCAAGCTGGGGACCTGGCCCACAACCCAGGCCTGTGCCCGGACTGGGAGTCGAACCGGTGACCCTTTGGTTCACAGGCCGGTGCTCACTCCACCAAGCCACGCCAGCCAGGGCTGCTTCATCCACTTGTGAGCACTGCCGTTACGAGGTGCCCGCGCGTTTATGATTGTTACGTCAACGTGATGACTGGTGTTTTATCACCATGCTCCTCTCTATCCCTGGTAATTTTCTTTGTTGTATAGTCTAATTTATTTGCTATTACGAAAGCCACCTGGAGCCAGCCCGGCCATAATTTGCTTTTGTCTTCTTTTCTGCCGTCACTTTATAATAATGTGGTGTGTGTTGCAGTAACAGCGTGCGTGCACTGCCTGGACCACACACGCACACCCTGCCCCAACGTCTCGGCACAGGCTACCGACGGTGCTAACTTCGGGCGGAGGTGATGGAAAGATGGCTCGACAAAGGGGTCTGGATTCCTTTCGACACGTCCTGTGAAAGGCGAACACATCCACTCACTAAGTCATTCCCCTGCCAGAGTTAAAATACAGAGCTCAGTGCCCCCGCCCGACTGGAGAGGCTCCGAGCGCGCCCACGCCGACCGCACACACGCGGCGCGGGGGCGGTCGCAGCGCGTGAGCCGGGAAGCCCGGCGGCGGCCGCGCAGGGCTGAGGCGGCGCACGTCGGCCGGCCTCGTTCCCTCTCCTTCCCCTTCAATTCCGGAAGCGACGCTGAACAAAAGGGCCCTGCCGGGCGGGCCTGCAGCCGGCTGCATCTGGCCCCCGGGCTTTGAAGTGCCAGCCCCTCACGTGCCAAGGCTCTCCCGGGTCGAGAGGTGCCACCACACACCCGTGTTCAACTGCGAGGAGCAGGGACGTGACGGGGCCTCGTCGGCGCGGGACCCCTTTGAAGCCGCGTCCCATCAAAGCCGCCTCGCCGCTCGCGGCCCCTGCCTTTCATGTCCGGGGCGCCCCGGTGCCTGGTGCAGCCGAGCGAGTTCAAAGCGCCTGTCAGGTGAGATCTGGGCTCTTTTCAAATCGGGGCGTGCAGTGTCAGGCTCCACGACAGGTCTGATAATTAAATTTTCATGACTCCAACCAGGTCAGGCGTGCCGGACGCGCTTCCCGCAGCCGGGAGTCACGTGCGCGGGGCGGCAGGGTCTCCGTGCTGACAGCAGCCCTTTGGCTGAGGGGGTGGCGTTCACCAAGGGGTGGCCGGAGGCTCTGGTTTAGACTAAACGGGAGAGGGAGGAGGGGCAACGCAGGGGAATTTGGTGCATTTGTTCCTTTTGTAAATATTAACCGAGCAGGTTGGTGGCCCGGGGGTCTACACGCAGCGAAAAGGGTCTCCTCGGGCACCAGGGGGCCAAATGCAGCTTTTTCTATCTTTACTCCCATCGGCGCCCCTCCGGGGCCACGTCCGCCGCCCCCAGGCTGGAAGGGGAGTCTCGACCTTGCCCGCCGAAGGGGCCCCCGTCACGTTAGGGCTGCTCGCTGACGTCAGTGGAAGCCAGTCCCATCCGGCGCTGCGCCACGACCCTCCCCCCCCGCCCCCATCAGCTGCGTCTGTTGAGAGCGGAAAGGGGCTTGTTGGTGATGCCATGCGCGGGCGGCAGGGGACATCGGGTCTCCGGTTTCTGTCGTTGGGCTGCTGGTGTTCTGTGGGCACGACGTCACGTTGCTGGCGTCTGGCAAACACGCCTTCTCCCCTGCCTGGCCAGTGGCGACAGAGTCCCCCTGGTCTCAGCCCATGTGGCCCAGGGCCCCCCCCCCCCGCCCCCGCCCGGGGACCAGGAGGCCCCGCCGCTCATGCCGCGTTTTATCGCAGGGACGATGTGTCATGGCCCCTCCGTCGAGCCAGCGTCTGCAGGGGACCCCTGGCCAACGTCCACCTGGGCCGCTGTCTCCGTGCCGTTCACGGGGCTCCCTGGGGCAAGGGCGGCCCCTGCGCGGGCAAGCCTGGGACCCAAGGGACAGCGTCTCGCTCGGCCGTCCCCCTGGGCCCCTGGGCTCCCGTCACTGCCGCCCACCCTGCTGGCTCCTCGGGGACCTTCTCAGGGCCCCCAGCAGCAACTCTCGCTCTCGCTCGACTCTTCTGCCCGCCCGGCGTGCGGCACGGCCGCCAAGGCCGAGCCCAGCCGTGGCCCGCGACTCGCGCCGCGTGCCCGGGTCTCTCGAGCTCCTAGAGTCTGGGGGCCTCCAACGCCCTTCCTTAAGTTAAAAACCGATCCCAGCTCCTGGGGGGCCCCAGCTCCCAGTGGGACGTGTGTCACTGCGGTCCCGGCAGGGAAGGTCCGCCCTCCCGGGGAATTTTCGGCGCGCGGGACGGCGGGCCGTTAGCGACGGGCCCAGTGTGCCGGGCCGAGTCTGAACCTGCTGGTCTCGCGCAGCGTAAATGCTGCGCTCCTTGGTGGACACAAATGTTTTCATTTAAAACTGTCCGGGGTGGGAGAAAACTTCTGGAGGGGATGGGTTCGCAAAGGGTCTTCAACACGACGACAAGCCGGCGGGGCACACTGATCTCCGAACGCACAAAGTCGCACATTAAATGTGTACCGTTTTTGGTAGGTCGGTCGTATCTCAATGACATGTGTTTTGTTTTGTTTTGTTTTGAAAGGCTACTCTATCTGATACGCATCTCAAAAACTTACTTTTTTGTAAAAAAAACTAAGTCAGATCTTAGACTCCGCTGCTGCATCAATCCGCTTCTGATGCAGCAGCCAAGGGCCAGAAGGGCCCTTCCGTTTTCTAAAAACGGAGCCCCGAAGAATAACACACCACGGACAAATAGTTCAAGAGGAGACAGACCAACTCTCTAGCAGTACCGCGGTTCACCGGAAACACACCGGTGAGGGCGGGCTGAACAGCAGCGGCCGGGGCCACAGGCCCGGTACCCGCGGCTGTGGCCGGGGTGGGGGTGGGGCGGGGGCGGGGCGCGGCGCGGCGCAGAGGTGGAGCCCTCCCAGCCCGAGCTCTGGCCTGCGGCCACTGAGGCTGTCCTGGGTGCGGCTGGGGATGCTCTGCCCGTCAGCCCCGCGCTCCCTGGCTCGTCCTGGCAACGCCAGGAGCCGGGGTGGGGCGGCATGCGGGCAGGAGGGTGACCCACAGCACCAACTTCAGACCCTGTCCCTCCGCGAAGCTGCGGCGCCGACCCCATGGGCGAAGGAGCGAGCGCATGGCCGGGCAAGCATCGTGGCCGCGGTTCAACTGCTGGTCACCGATTAGCCACTTGTCATTGTCATCCCATACAAAACATGCTCCCCTGCCCCGCGTGGAGGACACCGGCACGTCCCACTGAGCGACTTTATCCCGCTTCCAGTCGCGGTCACTGGAGAGCGCCCGGTCCTTTTCACAGCGCACGCGGCTCGTAGCCCCGCCCCCAACACACACCGGCTACTTGCGCGGTGGGGCAGGACCAGGGTGTCTGTGCAGCCAGCCCCGTGCGTGGCCGGGACCAACGCGGGGCAGTGCGCACCCAGGCCCCCTGCCCACGGGAGGTCCTGGGTCTGCGCCCCAGGGGAGCCTGTGTGAGCTGCGGCCGCCACCGCGCACAGCCGCGCACAGCCCCGCCCATCCCGCGCAGGACCCGCGTGTGTCCCCGGGCGTGCAGGTGGGCGGTGAAGAGGGAGGGTGGCGGGGAGGGGTGTGTGTCCGTTCTGCAGGCTGGTCCAGTCGGGCTCCATGGGAAGGGTTGGGCTCCGGGACCCTCCCCTGACGCGGGCACCTGCTTTTTGCTCCCTGTTCCCTTCTGTGGGTAGGGTCTGGACAGCAGAGAGGGACTTGAAGTGAGAAACAATCTAAGAAATAGACTTTTTAGAACAAAATTTTGAAAAACAGAAATGGGATTTATTCAACTAACCTTCTAACCCCTGGTGAGATGCAGCTGATAGAATGGAGGCTTTTGGGGGAAGAACTGTTGTTTTGCTACCTGGCCACGTCCGCGGTCACCGGGGCCGGCGGGACCCGGGCTGCGCCCCAGGCTGGCCTCGGTGGCCTCCCCTGGGGTCCCGGTGACAGAGTTTGTCACATGCCCCTCCGCGTGGATTCTGAGCGTCTTTCCACACGCCTCTTCTATCGCCGGGGTTCTGGGGGGGAAGACCAACATTAGCACAGGGAGACAAAGGACACCTCTCCCTAACAGCTTTCCCTGAGGAATTATGCGATTCTACGGTAGAATCCACCAGAAGCCTCTTCACGTCCCGAGGCTGTCAGGGATAACCTGCCTGTCTTCAGAAACAACTCAAAAACGGAGGAAAACCATCCAGGAGAGCGATTATGAGACAGCAAGAGAAAACGGTGGAAAATGAAGAAACACCTTCTAGGAGCAGCAGCTACATCAGAAGCGGGAGCCTCTGGGGCAGCCGAGTGCAGTGGATAGTTGTGTCCTGTGAGGAAGGACAAAGGACAAACGATGCAGATTGGCATTCTTTTTTTTTTAAAGATCTTATTTATTTATTTTTAGAGAGGGGGTGGGAGGGAGAAAGACAGGGAGAGAAACATCCATGTGTGGTTGCCTCTTGTGCACCCTCCGCCGGAGACCTGGCCTGCACCCCAGGCCTGCGCCCTGACTGGGAATCGAACCAGCGACCCTTTGGTTCACAGGCCGGCGTGCAAGCCACTGAGCCACACCAGCCAGGGCTAGACTGGCATTCTTGAAGAATAAAACACAAACCTGCAAACACTCACACACATTCTTAACAGCGGGACCCGTGCGTGGGCAGCCGGCAGCGCGTCCTGAGCCGGGAAGGGCTGCTCGGAGAAGCCTGGCCCTGCACGGCGCTGAAGGGCGGGGGACCCGCAGGGCATCAGGGAAGGCCCGCAAGGCGGGCGGGCTCCGGCCCGATCGGAACACAGGGAGACACGAGGTCCGCGTCTGCAGAGCTCTGGCGGACAGAGGCAGCCTGTCCTTCGGGCGTGAAGATGAGAGAGGCGCGTTCGCGTGTGCAGAAGGGCAGAGACGGCTGAACCCAAAAGCCCTTCGTGGGGAAAAGAAACTCTGTCTCACGAAGAGAAGCATCAAAATGGACAGAAACAGAGACGCCAGAGAGAAACAGCCCAGGAGGGGGCCCTGCCGCCTGTCCGCAGGGAATCGAATTTAAATGGCTGCGGAAGCCGGGGCGGGGCTCCGGCGCCGGCGGCTGCTCCCCAGCAGCCAAACGAAAGTAACAGAAGGGCAGAAACAGCGGCGAGCCCGAGACGGGGCTCACGCTCCGCTCTGATGGCAGAGCGTGGCTCACGCTGCATGTACTTCAGCCCCGGGCGCTCCGCGTTCGACAGCGACACCCGGAGGCTCAGCGGGCACCGGACGTTTGCAACACAGGGCGCGGGCAGCTGCGCGTCCACGTGGGGAAGAACGAGGCGGGGCCTCCGATCACACCAGCCACACGCACTGACCGGAGGCGGGTCACAGGCCCGCGCGAGACCCGAGACTGCAGCACCATCAGAAGAAAACAGGGGCGGACCGTGGCGGACGCGGGGCAACGGCACAGGCAGCGAACAAAAATGGGCACGGGGAACCGGGTCGAAGTTAGAAAAGTGGGTGCTTCACACGATGCCATCAAGAACCTGACAACGTCCTCGGAATGAGAGGGAGTATTTGCCAAACAGCCGTCTGCTAAGGGACCCGTGGGTCCAGAGCAGGTACAGATAAATGGTCAGATGGCTTTTGAATAGATATTTCTTGAAAGAAGAGACCTTCGGTATCATGAGGTATTAGGCAAACGCTAAGCACACGCCCAGCAGCTAGCGGTTTCCCCCACTAGGGGCGCTGTTGTGAAAAGGACAAACTGCGCAGCGTCGGGGAGGATGCGGAGAGAGACCCTCGGCCGTGGGCAGGGCCGGGCCCGGTGCAGGTGACTCGGCTGTTCTTGGAACCCTTAGGCCGCACGGCAAAGTGACCTGACAACGCCCCTCCAACATGTGCCCATACACACCCACAAGGACCACGTATGGTCACACAAAAACATGTACACAGATGTGCACGGCAGAGTTATTCCTGGCAACCAGAAGTGGAAACAGCCCGCATGTTCACATGTTCACTAGACGTCGGGTGGGGGAGCAAAATGCGGTGTAGTCACCAGCGGGATGTCATTTGATCGGAAACAGTGGCGAAGGGCCGGGGCCGGGGCCGGTGCCGGTGCCACATGGGTGAACCCTGGCCACGCACCAAGGGGAGGAAGCCCAGCGCAGCCCGCACCGAGCGGCTGACTTCACTGGTACGGAAGGTCCGGACTAAGTGGGTTCACGGAGGCGCGAAGGACGCTGCGGGGTCAGGAGCGGGGGTCCGAGGACACGGAGGGGGAGCGGGCAGGGTTTCTTCGGAGCTGGTGGGGCCGCCCTGAAACCAGGGCGTGGGCGCGCCTGCCCTACTGTGTGCACGAGAACCGCCGCCCTGGTCACTGTGAATGAGTGAATTCTGTGCCACCTCAATCACCCCTCAGCAAAGCAGCCGGAAAATGCACAGCGACCCCTGTCTCCCAGGGCACTGGTGATTATGCGGTGCTAAAATGTGTGCGCAGTGTTGAAACTGGTAACTCCTGCAAACAAATCTTTGTTTGAAACCCCTTAATTTCATTAACTTCCCTTCCATTAATTCGTTAGCTAGTATGTATACTCTTACTATTTGAATCAGTCTACGTAGAGCAGTATTTATTCTTTTACTTCCCACACGTATGAAGAATATGCTGTTACTATTTTCCCATTTTACGGAGCGGGAGACTGAGGCGGGGAGGCGGGTTCGTTTGTCAGCCACACGGCCAGTGAGTGGTACCCGGGTCTGGGCGCGGGCCGACCGCTTCCCAGCTGCCCCCCGGCCCCGGCTCCCGGGCTCCCCGGGCAGGACCGTGCGGACTCTCCATTAAGCCGGAGGGGCCGGAGCGCGCCTTCGCTTCTGCAGCCCCAGCCGTCTCCTCCGGCTCGCACGCAAGCCCGTCGGCCTCTTAAAACGCCCTCCAGCCTCTGTGCAGCCGCAGAGGCGCGCCTCCAACAAGCCTCTCCAACCATCGTCTGCGGTGACGGTCAGGCCCTGCGAAGTGCGGAACCTGTCCTTTCCCTCCTCTCTGCTCCGGGCCACTTGACTCGCTAATAGTGAGCCTGTGCCGATTGTCACAGAAAAGAAAACTCATCGTCCTTCCAAGATGGAGAGTCTGGTGCGAAGGGGGGCAGGTGTATAAGTTGGTAGGTGGATGGATGGATATTAGCTGTAGAAGGTCAATACACACGTACGCGGTAGACGATACAGACAGGTGGCAGACAACAGATAGATGGATGACAGGTGGCAGGTGGGTCGCAGAGGGTAGGTAGGTCGGTAGACAGGCAGGTCAATAAAGCGGAGGGGGGAGGGGAGGTGCCACGAGACGCAGAAGGGACCTGACGCGGTCGCAGGCCTCCTGGCTCAGAACCAGGACGGGGCGGGCGGTGCTCTCCGGGCGATGACAGCCCGCTGGGCCCGCTGACCGGGACTTGGGGCCCGAGGGCGCAGCGGGCCCCGCGGGCCGGGGTCTGTGGGCCTGGGTCAGCGCCACGCCCACGCCACGCCCCGCCCCCTGGGGCGCGGGCCCTCGCCTCACAGGCTGCCGCTGTCGGAGGCTGAGAGCCGCTGCGTGCGGGTGCCGGGCTCTGTTTCACTGTATCCGCGCCTCTCCCGCCATGGAGGTAGCGGGACAGTCGCCGGTGTGCGTGCCGCCCTCCTCAGCTCCCGGCCCTCCTCGCTCCCCGGCTCTGCCTTCACAGGACTCCTCAATTAGCACTTCACTCCGGACCCCGAGCGCCGAGTGGACGTGGCTTCGTTGCCCACCTCAGGCCCCCCGTTTCCGCCGTGGCTCCCGACGGCGGGTGGCAGGCGGGTGGCAGCGTTTCCTCACGCAGCAGGCCGGCTCCTTCCCATCCCGGAGTCTTGCTTTGTACTCCCGCCCTCCCTCTGAGAACCCCAGCCCCCGCCCCAGACCTTTCCTTCATTTACTCATCCATTCGTTTATTCATTTGCCATTACTGTATTTTGCTGTGTATAATGCGCGCTTTTTTGCCCAAATTTTTGAGGGGAAAATCAGGGTGCGCATTATACACGGGTAGTTCCGGAAATACCTTGTGTCTCTTCTTGTGTTTTGTAATTATTTGCTCCATAAAATCTCTTGTACCACAATATGTTCAAAAATAAATGCTGCAATTCCTTCATAATACAAAAAAAACCCAGGTATCTAAATATAAATAAATAAAAAATTGATTTACAAAATTAAAACCAAAGATATTTTTCTCATGGAAGTTTGAGCCAAAAACGTGGATGCACATTACACACGGCAAAATACGGTAATTCCGAGGCCTCCGTGGGCTGGGCTCGGTTCCAGAGGCGGGGCCACCAGTGCCCGGCAGAGCCCACGTCCTGGTTCTGTGAAGGTGCCTGGGACACCGGGGTCGGGTCAAACAGCTGCAAAATAACCAGGGGCTCCGGCGTGGGCCTCACTCGGCGAGCCAGTCGCTGGCAAACGGGAGAGGAAGGAGGGGGGACCCCGTCCACCCGTGGGGTCAGGGCCGGTCTGCGTTAGGTCAGGCCGGACGGCGAGGGGCTGAGCGAGTGACCGTGGCAGGAGGCCCGGGACCCAGGGAGGCCCGTGGGGAGGACGAGGCCTGGAATGAGCGCGCCCCCTGGGGTCGTCACTGGCCCAGCAACCGGGCGGGCGGTCCCAGGATGCGGGTCCTGGTTCCGCGCTGACAGGGCCGATGCGGCCCAGGCTGAGGCTGGCGCAGGGCCTGCCCCGGGGACCTCAGGGCCGGGCCTCCCTGTCCCTGCAGGGGGACCAGCCAGGGCACGGAGACCAGCCGGGAAGGGCTGGCCATCCTCCTGGTGACGGAGTCGATTTGGCAAAAGTGAAGGCCTTGCCAACAGGGGGGAGGGAAGGGCGGAGACGAGACACAGCAAGCGGAACGTGCGGGGCGGTGGGGCGAGCGAGAAGCAAGGCCCAGCGGGTTCCCAGAGCTCCCGCCTGTGGGCACAGGTGCCCCGGACGCCGCAGAGTGAGGCAGGGCCACCGGGCCGCCAGCACCCAGGCGGAGGGGCACCGGGCTACCGTGAGTGCCGTTCTGCCGGCCTCCCCACAAGCCCAACGGCAACAAGAACCGCCGCCGACAAAGGGCAGGGAGCGCGGTTCCTCAGGGGGACGCCGACCACAGTGTCGGGGACGTACGGAAGTGTCACAGGGCGTCCGTGACGGAGCTGCCCTTCCGCACACACCCCCCAGCAGGAAGAGGCCGGGTGCTCGTTTCTGGCACCATTGCGCGGGGCGGGCGGGGGGCACAATTCCCCTGGGCGTTGGGCTCTGTTGTCTACGGGCTCTTTCCTCACTAAAAATAAAAGCAACAGCAAAACCCACATGCGGCACCCTGACATTCACAGGTCCCTCCGCCGGGAAGATGCCTTCCCCACGGGCCCCGTTCAGCCTCCTCCCAGGTCACGCAACTACAAGCAAAACCACAATCACTCTCCTCACCTCGATCATTTTATTGCGAGGAGAAAAATCAGTGATACAACGTGCGACGTGCCGCCGCATGGAACACGCACACGGGCCGTCCCTCACGGCCACCTGGGTCCGCGGGTGATGTCGCCCGACGTGTGCTTCTTGCCAGGGGGCCTGGGGCCCTGCAGACACCCAGCAGGGGCGCGCGTCCCCGAGGGCCCTGCTCCCAGGGGCCACACGACGTCACGCCTGCCCGCCCCCGGGCCCCCCGTGGCCCGCGTTTCATCTCTGCCGTTGACGTACGAGGGCAGAAATAACCGTATTTGTGAAAAAGTGCCGTGTTCGGCCATAAAGCCCAATAAATAGGAGATGAGATTTAAAGAGGAGCTGGGCTTTGTCTTCAGCGCGAATTTACGGGCTGGCCTCTGCGGCCCCTCGCAATGCCCGGCCGTAGCAGGCGCCTCCGTCCCCAGGGGCCGAGCCCCGTGGTGGCATCCGGCCTGAGGCCGGCCGGGCCCCATGCGGCACCCTGACTTTCACAGGTCCCTCCGCCGGGAAGATGCCTTCCCCACGGGCCCCGTTCAGCCTCCTCCCAGGTCACGCGACTGTAAGGAAAAGACCCAGGATCTGGAAAGGCCTGCGGCTCTGGCTCTTCCAGGTCACGGGCTGCTGTCAGGACTCGGAGAGCGGGTGTCCCCCCGTTGCCACCCCATCGCCGGGCGAGACGCTCGTCTCGGCGCGGCGGCCTCCCCAGGCCAGGGCGCCCGGGCCCCTTCTGCGCCTGTCAGTCCGCCCTGCCGTCCTGGGCCATGTGGCCTGCCGTGAGCGCTTTAGGAGGACTTGTCTTTTAGTTACTGGCTGGTTTCTACACCCCAAGCCTGCAGGGCCGTGGCGGGGGGGCGGGGCCGGGGCGATGTTTTCCTCATACAATGCTTGTAAGTAACAGAAACTAATGATAACGACAATAACAGCAAGAACAGTCGTTAGTGGGCACTGCCCACCTCCCAGGTGCCGCCCTGCGCACCCTGCTCACGAACCGCCCCCCGCCCCTCCCCCCGGCCCCCGCAAGCCCTGGGGCGGCCAGGTCGGGCGCCCGGGAAGGACCACGGGGCTGCGCGGCAGCGGCGCTGCACTGAGGGGTTTGGAGCTCGGCTCTCTGGCTGCGCGCTGAGCACGTCTTGTTTTCCCTTCAAGTCACTGCGCAACACACGCACAAAACACACCGCACCAGGACGCACCTCTGAAGAATTTCATAAACAGAGCCGCCCACGTAAACAGCATCCAAACAGCACCCAGGTAAAGAACAACTCCAGCATTTCAGAAGCCACCCTGGGACCTGTGCGGGCAGCGCCCACCGCGTGCTGACCTCCTGCTTGGCGGCGTGTCTCCGCCGGGAGCCTCACCCCGGCGTGGTGACACCGTCTGCCTTCCATTCGCCCGCCTGACTGCGGGCTGCGCTCAGAACTGGCGTGCAGGTGCCTGCGCGCTGTTGCACAAGGAGGGGCGTATCCACGGTTGTGGGGGGCGTGTCCACGGTTGTGGGGGGCGTGTCCACGGCTGTTGGAGGGCTTGTCCACGGTTGATGGACTCCCGTTGCTGCGCTGAGCCCTGCTGTATGGCAGCAGGACATGCACCTGTCCAAGTGCCAATGACACAAATGTCAGCGCCTCCCCAGTTTTCGTCCTTGTGAAGAGCGTTGCTAAGAACGCGCAAGTGCACGTGTCCTGGTGGAGGTGGGAATGTACTTCCGGTGCGTCCAGAAGAGACCGGATGCTGCAGGTCCCAGTGAGCGGGAGCCGCGCGCCGGATGGAGATGCTGCCCGCGCGCCCCGCGGCACCGCGCGCTCTGCACTCCGGCTCCACACTGGCCTCCGGGACGGGTGCGCTTGCCCGACCTGGAAGGAGGTGCAGCGCCCGAGGCGGCCAGGACCTGTCGACCCTGCTGCCGGTGTGTGCGGGCTCCTGCCTCGGCCCCGGTTCCTCTCGGTGGGAATCGGATGTTCAAATCACCTTATCTGTCCCGAGCTGGGGTGTGAAAGTATCACGAGCAGGACTTGGGACGAGAAAAATGCCACGCCTACCGCGTGACAGGGCGGAGCCCTGCGACACTGTCCCCAGCCCCTGGTGTCCCTAAAC
Organism: Pteronotus mesoamericanus; assembly: GCF_021234165.1. Taxonomy (NCBI): domain Eukaryota; kingdom Metazoa; phylum Chordata; class Mammalia; order Chiroptera; family Mormoopidae; genus Pteronotus; species Pteronotus mesoamericanus. The sequence continues at coordinate 6,408,319 of NW_026555239.1, forward strand.
TGGTTACCTCCGTGAGCTGGAGGTCCACGGATCCCTGCAGCTTTTCGGGGTGGCCTGTGCCCCGGTCCCTCCTCCTGGGGGCCAGCAGCCCCGACGCTTCCTTGGCGGAGGCAGGGGCCAGGCGCGGGTGGGCCCGGGGGAGGAAGCATCCCTCCAGGTCGGGAGGTCACGCCTGGGAGGATCCCGTCGGCCAAAGCAGCGGCCTGGAAGCAAACAGACACCCCCACCACCCCACTGGCTCCCGGGGCGCACGCGTGGGCGCCTCCATGTGCTCCAAGTCAGGCGGAGATTCCAGCAACACGTGGAGCAGCAGCGGGACCTGCCCTTGCCTTCCGCTCGCCCGGACGGCGGGACGCCACGCGGGCCGTGGCCCCGCTGCCCTCCAGCGATTCCGAGGCAGGAGAAGGGACGGCACGTTGTGCTCCGTCACCAGTCCCGGGGCCTTGCAGCTGAGCGGCCTTCTGCCACCCCCAGGGCAGGACTGGGTCCTCCCGCCTGTCGCCGCGTGCTCACCCATGAGAGGCCAGGGACAGGGACGTGGCGCTGGGTGAGTCCCCACCCCCCATGTCTATGGGCCCGGTAGCCCTGGTTGAAAAATAAATACCCTTCAGGTCTGGCGTCATCAATCCCCTTGCACAGGTGACTCAGCGGTGGCCTGAGAAACTGGCCCTTTGGAGAAGGGCCGCCGCCGTTGCCCGAGGCTCTGACGACACCTTCATGAAGGTGGCAGGGGTGGCCCCTCAGTGACGAATGAGTGTGAGACCCTCTGTCCCTAACAGGGGCGCTAACCACCCAGAGGACACCGGGCTGAGTGAGGACATTAGCATGTGGCTGGGTCAGGCTCAGGGACCTTGTAGGACAGTGACCCCCCGCCATGTGCAGCAAAGACGCTTGGCACCAGCAAGGCCAAGGGGGAGGGCAGGCCAAGGCGCAGGCGTCTCCCAGCCCGCACGCTGGGGCAGGGGGCGGGCACCGTTTAACTCCAGATCTGACTAAGCCTGAAAGTTATAAAAAACAAGGAAAAGCAGTAACATTTTTGATACTGAATGTAAAAATTAAAATTATAAACAGAAAGGAGGAAAATGGAGGCCATTCGATGAAACCCACGTAAGGAGGAAGAAAAATAGAACAAGCAGAGGCCACGCGCTCGGCCAGCGCAGCGTGGAGAGCTGCCTCCCCCCGACCCCCCCTCCCCAGGCCCCACACGTGCGTTCGGGCCAGGGGGCGGCCTCGCGGTGAAAGGGGGTCCTATGCGAAAGCCATGCCCCCGGCACACCCGCCCGCTGCCTGGCTCGTGGGCCCTGAAGGTGCCTGGGGCACCAAGAGGTTGACGGTGTCGGGAAAAAATAAGGGATAAAGCGCAGAACGAGTTGGAATAAACACGAGGCCTGTTCAGAAAATATTCAACCATGTACTATGAAAAAGAGACATTTATTGAAGGAGATACAAGACACGAGAAACTGTCCACAGGACAATGACGCCTCCGAGCCCTTCAAAGCAGGCACCGTACTACCTTACACGGGTCTCCCAACGCCATCAGCTGCCTGGTCGTATTTTCCTGAATCTCATCAACGGTCTGAAATCTCTTCCCTTTCAAAGGTGATTTTAGTTTTGGGAAAAGTCAGGAATCGCAGGGCCCAGAATCTGGGCCGTAGGGGGGCTGAGTCACCTGAGGGATTTGATGTTTTCCTAAAACACTCTGCACAAGACGTGATACGTGGGTGGAGGCGTTGTTGTGATGAAGCTGCCAGTCACCAAGTGCAGAGCTGCGGCCTTCTGAATATCTGAATAGTTTCTGCAGAGGAATGCTCACGCTTAACGCGAAATTTGATCCCGATTCATGGCTCTACTCCCTCATTTTGAATGCGACGGCCACACAGTGCACAGGCTCGCTCGAGGGCGTCTACCGCCCCCACTGACCAGTAAAGCGAGGACGTCATTGTTCACGCATGCACATTCCAGCAGACGCGGCGGTAGGGCGCAGGCCCCACTTACTAAGTGATCGGCCCAGCGGGTGGGAAATTCCCAGGGACCCAGGCAGGCGCGGGCCCCGCCCACTTTGTAAAGAAAGTTTTCTTGGGGACCGGCCGCACTTGCTTCTGGGTTGCTGCCTGTGGCTGCTCTCAGGCTCCAAGGAAGGCGCGGAGCCGTGTGACAGACGCCAAAGGGCCCCGAGGCCAGACGTCCCGCCCTCTGGCCCTGCCCCGGGCCCGGGGCTGGGAGCGAGCCAAGCTCGTCTGCCCCGAGGAACGCGGAACGCAGGTGGAGCCGCGCGCACGTCGGCTAAGTAGAGCGTCACCCTCCTGAGGACACACGGGACAGTCGCCAAACCTGATTGTGTCCCGAGTCATGGGGAAGACTCAACACTCCCAGAAAATCGATATCTTCCAAATCCTGCTGCCTGACGGCAGCGTGATAAAAATGCGTTTCTAAGCGATTCGTGGGGAGGAGGGAGGGCCGCGGAGGGAGAAGGGAAAGCATTTGAAACTAAGAGGTAAAGCAAATGCTACACTGGCAAGGAAATTTATACCTTCAAGGGACGCTGCTTGACAAGGAAAATGTTAAAATTAATGACCGAAACGTCTTACTCAAAATATTAGAAAAAGAACAAGATAAATCCAAAGAAGGTAGAAGGGAAAAATAATTTCCATAAATCCGTGGATGTGAGTGAAAAATGGTCTCGGGTGTTACCGGGTGGCACATGACCACAAATGCTGGTGTCGGCGGAGTCGCGGGGGCTTCCAGAACGGGGACACCCTCTCACGGGGAACAGCGGCTTCGGGACACACAGACTGCGCCGGTCCGCGAGGGGCGCCTTGCGTCCTGCCGCGAAGGCCGGGACGGCTCCGAGAAGCAGCCGGGCCCCGCGCGCCCGGGCCCTGAGGGTGAGCCTTGTCTCCCCCGGGGATGCGCCGCCGCCTTCGCCCCAGCCGGGCTGAGTGTGGCCGTTGCGGGAACAGCGTCTTTGCTGAGTCAATCAAGTGAAAATGAGGCCACTGAGGGGGTCCCCAGGCCCGTAGGGCTGTGTCCTCTTAGGAAGGGCTTCAGGAGACAGAGCCGTGCACAGGGGGTAGGCAGCCCCCTGGGGGGAGGACCGAGTGACACTTCTGTAAGACAAGGGACACCGGAGGCGAGACGGCTGTCGGACCTGCGGCCTCCGGGCCGGGGGACGGTGTGTTCTGTGCTCTCGGCCGGCGGTTCCCGTGCTCTGCCTCAGCCGCCCGCAACACACAGCCCCCTGGCCCCCGGACTCCGTGCCCCGTCCGGCGCCCTCTTCAGCGCCCAGCCTGGGCAAGTGCCACCCCGTCCCCTCTCCTGGCTGTACTGCCCCCTGGGCTGCCCAGCGCCGTCCCTGCGAGCGAGGCCCATGGCCCCTGCTGCCCTGCCACCTGTCACTTCTCCTGGGGAGGGAGCCTCAGAAGGGCGAGGACGGCCGGTCACCCCCCGCCCCCCCCGCCTCACTTCCAGGGCCTGAAACAGGGCCCGGGACCCGGCGAGAGCTGTGTGGTGTTTGTTGAGTGAATAATAAAACGGATGAACAGACACGTACTTTCAACTCCCCCTCCACAGACGTTAGAATACAATAATCATAAAGACCATAAGGCACGATAAACGTCCAAAGGTAGGTAAGAGGATTTATGGCAAAAGTAATGAGCCCGCGCTCCACGTACCGGGACCCGCTGCAAAGCCTCCGTCGTTATTAAAAATGTGAAATGGCATAAAAATAGACACAGAGATGAGCGGCCCGGAACAGGGTTCAGAAACAGCACACAACGTATTGAGGAATTTAATATAAAACCACCAAGTCTTTTAACTCGGTGTGAAGATGAAGGTTTATCACTCAGGGAGGAGAAAAATGAAGCTGAACTCTCGCTTCTCACCGTACGCAGAACCCAACGAACGCGGGAAGGGAGATTCCCGGAGCTCCGGGGACCTCCGCGCCTCATCCCCCGTGTCGAGGGTACATTCCTACATCGATTTTAAAAAATGCCTCCCCCTCCAACAATCTCACAGTGACAACGGTCCCCCTGTGAGCCGACAGAGGACGGAGCCACGTCTCTGTGGGGTGGGGGTGTGAAGGGGGACACCCCTGCTCTCCAGTCCCCCCCACGCTGCCGCAGCCCCAGCGGGGGACGTTCCTGCGGCTGTGAGCGCCGTCTGCCTGCGCACGCAGCGGGCCTGGTGGCTGAGGCCGCGTCCCCCCGCAGGGCTGGGTCTGGGGCCATGGCTTCCGGGAGCTGACGCTGGTGGACACTGGGGACGAGGCCGGCCGGCCCCGCACCGCCCGCCCCGTCCCTTTGGGGTCTCTGCCCGGGGCCGTGGGCGAGGGACGAGCTCAGAGCGCCGCCCTGCAACACTGTCTTGTCCAGCGGCCGCGCCCCCGCGACGCCCGTCTCCGGGTCTCGGGCCCTCTGTGTGCCCCGTGGGAGCGCGGCCGGCCCTGCGCCTGCTCCCCCGCCCACGCCGGCCCCGCGGCTCCTGCCCGTGTGAGTGCTGATTCCCGGTCCACGCAGGTCCTCCTCCTCCTCCCCCGGGAGAAATGTTGGCAGTTCCACGGACCCATCCTTTCCCTTTCTGTGTGGCGTGGAGCAGCACCAGATGACCTCGGCTTTGCGACACGCGCTTGATAAAGGGCACGGATCCACCCGTTGGTGCAGCCTAAGCTGCGACGTCCAGGGAGAGGGCTGCGGGTCCTGCGGGGACATTTCCCACGGCGCGTCCCATGGGCCCCGCACCTTCCTCGCCCTGCCGGGGCCGCCGGGGCCACCGGTCCACAAGTGGGGTTTTAAAATCATGTCAACACGATTAAACGGGATATTTCTTAATGTCGCTGTGAAGTTTCCTTTTCACAGCCAAGTCACCTACAGTTACTTCCAGAAAGCGCGCCTCCATCGCGAGGAAAGTGACGGCGGATCAGAGCGTCCGAGGGCCTGCCGTTCCGACGCGGCCGGCGCCGGCGTCCGCCGCCGCCACCGCTCAGGGAGGGAGGATGGGCCGGCCCCGGGGCCTCGGTCAGGCGCCCTGCGCAGGACGGCCGCCTCAGAGCCTGCAGGGCGTCCGGGAGCTGGCGGCTGTGAGGGAGCCGCCCGCGGGGCGGGCGGGTGGCGGCTCCTCCCGGGTTATCAGGCGGCCCAGGGACCCGCTCGCAGACTCTCACACACAGGCGCCCACGGGCACATGGCGCACGGACACACGTGGATGCACACGGACACAGGCACACGACACAGACACACATGGATGCACAAGGGCACACGACACAGACACACATGGACATGGACATGGGACACACAGAGACACACAGGCGCCCACGGACGCGCACACAGAGACTCATGGATGCACATGGACAGCAGACTACCAGGCAAACACAAATGCCCAAGCACCGCACTGAGGGGTCGGTCTCGCTCTGCTTGGTCCGTTGCAATAACCGCATCCACGGCGCTTGGACGAGAATATCTTTAGTGCTTTAGTTAAGGGGCGCGTGGCCCACCCAGTAACGAGGGGCTGCAGGGGAGGGCTCAGCGACTGTCCCCCAGAAGCCCACGGTGACAGGGGACGCACATCTCGGTTAAGGGGACGCTACCTCCACGTTCCCGAGCGTCGGCCTCGTCTGGAACCTGGCCGCCCCGCGTCCCGGGCCGGGAGAGGCGGGGCAGGGCAGCTGTGGGCTCCCGATGTGCCCACAGGACCCTCCGCAGGAAGCACAGAGACGGGGGTCGCCTGGAGACCACACGGCTGGGCCGGACTGGAGCGCACCTGGCAGCCGCTCGGCGCCCCCCCTTCGGGTCGGAGCCCCTGAGCCCGCCTCCTCCACCCGCCCAGGAGTAAGCCTGAGCGGCGTGGGGGCACTCCCAACGCGGGGCGGCTCCCCGCCCTGCCCCCGCACTCACCGGCTCTGCCCGGGCGGAGAAAGGAGAAACACGGGGGAGTGTGTCCTGTTCCTACCAGGCAGGATGGTAATTCAGCTGGAGACAGTGGGCCTGGGGCTCGGGAGGCCGGGCACTGTCCCCACCCAGATGCTGCAGGCGGGCGCTGGGTCCAGCGCGGAGGCCCAGCTGCCCTCCCGTCACTGGTCTCTGGCCCCCGGTCCCTGGTACAGGGCCTGTGCTGGTCTCTCTCAGCCACGGGCCTGTGTGGTCCCGGCTTGTTGCTCTGCCCTCCCCTCTCGTGCAGACCCAAAGTTAGACCCCAGCCACCTCTCCACCTCACGCCCCGTGCCGTCCGAGGTCCCCTGGCCACTGTGGGAGACCCTCCCGGGGGAGCCTTCCGGGAGCCCGTGCCACCATCATCGTGGGTCTCGTTCAGGGGCCCCCGGCCCCCTGCCGGAGGCCTGAGCGGTCCCAGAGCCGCGGGGGTGGAGGGCAAGTGTTGGAGCCGCCCCCGCCGGCTGCCCCTGCCCAGCCTGGGTCCTCCGAGCCGCGGGTCCCCAGCTCCTGTCCCACGGGATGGGAGCCCTCGGAGGCCCCCAGGGACCAGGCCGCGGGCCACATGGAGCTCGGCGGTGTCGTTGGCGGGCACCAGAACACCCGGTTTGACTATCTGTGACCATGGAGAGCCGCGGGTCCAGGAAGGTGCGGGACCACGCCCGGGGCCCCCCAGCGAGCGACAGCAGATGTGGGGCTTGGCCCTGGACAGAGGACTGTCCAGTGGGTGAGTGTGACCCTCTGCCCCCCCAGGAAGGGCTGAGGAATGGCTTTCACTGTCACCACCGTCCCCCGGCCTTAGAGTCCCGTGGGACGTGCTGATTCCGTGAAAACAGGGCGGGATGGGACGGAGGGTCAGCGGCGCGGTGCGCTGGGGCACGCGGGGGCCCCCCGACCCCCGAACAGATGGGCAGCCGGCCGTCTGCCTGAGGCCGGCGCTCCGGGCGCCCCCCTTGGCCTCCCCGTGGAGACGTCCCTCGGAGTCTCACCCAAGAGCCGGGACCGGGAAGCAAGCGCGGGCGTCGAACTTCTGGCCCAGCCGGGGCCCCGCTCGGCCCACCGCGCCCGGGCCCTCGGATGTCCCAGGCGCCCGGCCTCCCCGTCCGTCCCCGTCCGTCCGTCCCCGCCCGTCGCAGTGTCCAGTCCGTCCTCAGCGGCCCCCAAGAGGAGACGGCGAGTCTCAGGACCAGCGGAGGCGGAGCTGAGGGGCCGCGCTGCCCTGACGGCTCCCCCGCCCCTGCGGTCCCACCTGCCCCCGCAGGCCCCGCCTCCACCCGCCCTCGTGGCCCGACGCCCCACCTGCTCCCTTTCTCAGCTCGGGCAGAGCACCGTTGTCACTGATTTCCCTGCTAAGGAAAAATGTCACCAGGTTGGGCCATTTCCCTGATTTCCCCACAGTTTCTCACCAGCAACGATGCCGGTGTTGGAGCCCATTGTCGTCAGCGAGATGGGCGTTTGGGGAGCCCGGCCGCCCTCAGCCATCCTGCACGCCCGGCTGCCGGGAGGGCTGGAGCGCGATGCAGCCCGGCCATCGCGGTCTCCTCTCTGGCCTGTTGCCCGGCGGTGGCGGCGAGGGAGGCCCTGCCCCTCCACAGGTGGCCGGAGGCAGAGGCCAGGCGCCCGCTCGGGGGGCCTCCCTCCCCGGGCCCCGTGAGTGGACGGCACCAGCCCTGCTCAGTCCCCTGGGCTCGGACCCTTGTGCCGGACACCCCGGCAGCGCCCTCTGCCCAGCCCGTCCCCGAGGCCCTGGAGGACAGCCCCCACCTGCTGCCGCCCAGGTGTGCTGTGTGGGCGCAGGGCGGGGCCTGGGGCGAGGACCCCCTGGCTGCTCCCGAGCCAGCCCCTCACACCGGGGCCGCGGGGTGACTCTGGGGTCCAATGCGGGACCCACCGGGGCCTCTGTATCCCTGCCACACGTGCGGGGCAGAGGAGGCCAGGGGTCCTCTCCCGACCTCGCTGGAGCCCGCGCACTCCAGGTGCAAGGGGAGATTGTTAATTTTTCAGAAACAGTGTGAGTGGGTTTAGCACAGGTGACGCGGGCTCCATTCTGGTCCCCCCCAAAGGCACAGGCACTGAACCCCCTTTAGAGGGGTCTGGGCGGCGGAGGCTCCTGAAATGAGAGCCACCTGGACAGGCGGGCCTGTGTCCCGTCCCGCGGCAGGTGTCCTCACGAGGCTCCAACAGGGGAGGTTTGAGCCTTGGATGCGCAGGAGGCGCCCCCTGCAGGCGCGGGCACAGCCGGGACAGGGCGTCCCTGGGGCGGCCGGGGTGGACGAGGCAGGGAGGGCCCTCTCCTGAGGCTCCGGAGGGGGCGCGGTCCTGAGACACCCTGATTTCAGGCTTCTGGCTCCAGACTGAGAGAGGACACACTGCTGCTGTTTAAAGAATTTTCTTCTTTTATTGATTCCAGAGAGAGGGAAAGGGAGGGAGAACGAGAGGGAGAGAACGTCAACGTGCAAGAGGAACATCGATCTGTTGCCTCTTTTGTGCGCCTGGACCGGGAACCACACCCACATCCCCAGCGTGTGCGCTGACCGGGGTTGACCCTGTGACCCCCGGCCGGTGGGATGACGCCCAGCCCACCGAGCCACACCAGCCAGGGCCACGCTGTTGCTGTTTTAAGCCACCCAGTATGGGGTCACCTGTTCTAGCTGCCACAGGAAACTAATATAATAGGCATTACGGAAATTATACTACCTAAGTGTACAATTACATAAATTAAAATAAGGACAATATACACTTAAACTCAGCGCTTCCTAATTGCCGCATTATGTTTCACTTTTTTTCCTTTCTTTTTTTTTCTTTTTTTCTCTTGAGGTCTTACTTCCGTCGTTTTCTCTGTGAGGTGGAAGGGTTGTATCACATTGTGTTCTTGGGCGTCCACGTTCAACGGGGCCCCACGTGCCCTTGGGAGCCGGCCGTGGCAAGGGCGTTGGCATCGCGGAAACGGAGGGACGCAAGCGGCGGGTGTTTGATTTAGCGCCGGGCTGATCACCCAGCGGTGAGGCGATGGAGACACCGCTCCCAGCGCCGCTGACACGGGAAGAGCGTGTCCTGGCGGGAGCTGCTGTGTTGGGTGTTGCGCAAACACTGGAGACGGACTCAGCCAGCTCAGGACTCACGCAGGTCACGCCGGCCACGCAGGCCACGGGTCGGCTTCCGGCGTAGTCTTTGTGGTCCCACTTTCATCTCACATATGACTCCTTCCTGCCGGCGAAATGATCCGATGATGCGCGTGCGGAGCGGCGCGCGGCCCGACCTGCGGCGGCGGGCAGCCGCGTGTACAGGCCCTGCTGAGTCCGGCGCGGCGCTCCGGGGCCGGCGATCCACCCAGGGCAGGTCATGACAAAGGACGCTGTGCGGCCTGTTTTCATTTGTAAATTGCGTGCCCTGCGTCCTTTATTTTTTACAATGAACAGAGGTCCTGGAGGCCGAGATATCTGGCCCAGGCTCCAGCCCACGTGAAAGGGAGCTTAGCTCCCTGAAATTCCCTGGGATTCGCCGGAAAAAGCAATTTTCAGACTTCAAGAGACTGAGATGCAGGAGCGGTTTTATCAGTCTGTCCCACCTGGTGCGTCTGCTAAGTCCCCTCCCACAGCGCGGGGAGCGAGCGCGGCGCGGAGCCGAGGGGTCTCTCGCTGCACAGGCCACAGGCCGCTCCCCACCAACCATGGGAGGGACGAGATGCAGGCTCTTCCCATGACGTCGCCTGCTTCCCCCACCCCACGGCCACCGGTGCTCTGGGTCTTGGATGACCCGCTTGTTGAGAACAGCGAGTCAGTGGGCGCGCCGGCATGTTGGTAAGACCTCAGCGCAGCGCGTGGGGGGCTGGGCCCAGGTGGAGGCCAGAGGGGATGGGCCGCTCCGGTCCCCACAGCAGCTGCTTTCTCCGGGCCCATGCAGAGCAGCAGCGGCGTCACCTTGGGGCTCCACGCGGAGTGGCCGCTAACTCGGCCCGTCGGCGGGCGCAGGGAGCCTGGCCCCGGGCGGGGGCCGTGTTCCTCCCCGAAAGTCTGACCTGGCTGGGGTGCAAAGTCAAGGACAAAGTGCCAGGGCCAGGCGGCTTGCTGCGCCCTGTCCCTTCGGGCCCGGCCGTGAGGGTCCTGCCGCGCAGAGTGGCCGGGTGTCCGGTTTGCCTGGACGGGCCGAGACGCTCCTGTGGTTTGTCGTGTGTCTCTGCGTCCCCGCACACGGCGTGGTGTGCGGCTCAGAGGAGCGGGCCTCCTGGGAAGCCCTCACATGCAGAACCCTCCCCTGGGCTGGGTGTAAACTGTTGGGCTACGTTCGAAAAATATATTGGAATTGTCTGTGGAGAAAAATAAATGAAGGACCTGTGAAGGCCACGAAGGCTGGAGGCAGGACATGCTCCCCCTCCAAAGCTGCCTGTGCTCGGGAGGCGGGCCAAGGCGAAGGGCTAGGGTGCGGGGCCAATGGCCTGCGGGGGGCGTCAGGAGAAGCGGGCAGGCCCCGCCTGGTGTTGGCGCTAAGCCCAGCCTTTGGCATGATCCCTGGCTCCTGGGGAGCCGTGTCCTCCGAGAAAGGACGGAGAGAGGCCCCCCCTGACAGCGACGGAAGCAAACGTGCGCTTGTCTCCTCCGCCGCTGTCCCCGGGAGAGGACAGATGGCACCGATGACGCCCATCTCATTGATCACTGGGCACGGCCACCCCGGCCACACACGGCTCTGACGTTAGTGATAGATCGGCCCCGCTGCCACAGCGCTCTGGCTGGGGAATTAAAGACGCTCCAGGTCGCCTCATCCCCCCCGTTCCTGGCAGGAGCGACATGGAGGCTCCCCTGGAAAAGTCCATCCTCCATCCAGACGCCTCGGAATTTCTAGGTTAAATTCAGGCAAACATGGAGGTGAAACAATGGAAGTAGCTATGCATGTTAAACAAAAATTAATGAGACTACAAGGAACAAGCCACCAGAAGAGGCGGCGTGAAAAGAGAGAGCGATTCGGCCACCCCCTCCTAGGCGTCAGCTATGTAACTGTTAGTTACAGGATGTAAAAGAATTCTGTGCCAGAAAATTTAACATTGAAATATAATATTAGAGAAACAAGGCAGAAGGCATAGGCTACATAAATGGCCAGGCGAATTTTATTATAATAATAACACTTCTGAAAATTAAAGCATAGAATGTAAAATGAGAAGCCCAATGAATAAGGTAAATAGCAGGTTAGATACAGGTAAACGTGGAACCAAAGAACTGGAAGTTTAAATCAGATAAAATTACCATCGTGTGGCTGGGACAAAGAGGAGATAAAACAGTGACAGAGGGCGGGAGGCACGGACAGCAAACCAGGGTGTCTGCAGCCCGGGCGCCGGCCGCGGCGGCTCGAGAAGCGGAGCCAAGGAGGTGCCTGAAGTCGTGGCGGCTGATTTATTTGTTTTCTAGAACTGAGGAAAAGCATAAACTCAGAGATGCAAAAAGCAAAACACACCCCCACAACGTGTGAAGAGGAAATGACACCTCAGTGGTCCCGCTGAACCTGCCGAGCACACAGGGGCCTTACAACTCTCCACGCAGAAGGCGGGCCACCCACGGGGCAGGCCGGCCACCCACCCTGAAAGTGTTAACACGTAGACTGACAGCAGATCCCTCCACAGCAGCAGAATATCCTGTGACTGTATCTTCACGTTGCTAAGAAAAAAGCATGGTGACTCTATACTTCTGTGACCGGTAAAAGGACAAGGGGGAAATGAAAAGTTTTCAGAAGAAAACCATCCACCGATCCTCGCCAAGAGGACTTTGACTCTGTGTTTTAAGAAGAAGAAAAATGACCCCCAAATAAGTACACAGGACGCAAGAAGGGGCATGGAGCAGAACTCGAGGAAAAGTGGAAGAAAACACGAGAGGCGAGAGCAGAAGCCGACCGCCCCCCATGAAATGTGGATGAACACGGGCAAAGAGTGGTGTGCAATTTGTGAGATTTGTTCATCATATGTAATCCGTTCTACCTAAAAGTACTAACACGTAGTCCACTGAAAATACTGGGAAAAAGTAACCTTTACACTGGGTTAGGGCGTCAAGCACCGGGTTAAAGAGGCCATATGGCTTTGGGTTATTCAGGAATCATTAAGTGTTTGATGACCTTCAACATTTGTACTGAACATTAGTCATGGCAAGTATTAATTTTAATTCCAAAAGTGTAAATGGGAAATCAGAGAAGGGGAAAGAAAACTAATATAAAAGAAGGTAAGGACAGAGAGGAACTAAGAAAGAGCAGAGTAGGTAAATAGCAAGCACAAAATAAGGTGGCAAGGAGCCCAATAAACGTCGATAAAGAAGAGGGAACGCCTCGAACGTGAACATTGCCCAAGTGTATAACAAAAGATACTATTATGTGCTTTAAACTAGATACACAGATGAAACAAAAGGAAAGAGCTGATGAGACTGAAAAGACCAGAAACCCGAGGTCTGTCTGGGAAACGCCCCGCCATTGTTAATACAATGAGGATGGTTTGTGAGACATGGATGTGGCCTGGCAGCCGAGGAGAGCGGGTTGGAACGCACGTGCGTGAACAACGGCGACTTCACTGTACCAGGCAGCGGGGGCGGCAGACGCCGTGGAGCGAGCCTGCGTGCTGTGTGGCCGTCGCATTCAGAATGACTGAGCAAGTGCAGCAACGAATCTGTATCCAACTTTGTGTTAAGCTTGAACCTTCCTCCACGGAAACTATCTGAACAATTCGGGAGGCCCCAGCTGTGGGCACCGGTGACTGGCAGCTTCCTCATGACAACGTGCCCACTCATGCATCACGTCTCATGCAGAGTTTTTTGGCAAAACGTCAAGTCACCCAGGTGACTCAGCCCCTCCTACAGCCCAGATTCAGTGCCCTACAACTTCTGAAAATTAAAATCACCTTTGAAAGGGAAGAGATTTCAGACAATCAATGAAATTCAGGAAAATACAACGGGGCAGCTGATGGTGACTGAAAGGACTGTGTGAGGTCCCAAGGTGCCTGCTTTGAAGGGAACTGAGGCATCATTGTCCTGTGTACAATGTTTCTTGTAGCCTCTATCTTCTCCAAAAAATGTCTCTAGTTTTCATATTACATGGCTGGATACTTTCTATCCCCAGCAAACACTCCCGGAGACACAGCCTGGCAGCAGGTACAAAACGCGCACTTCAACTAAGTTATTCGGGGTAAAGAGGGTCACATGGAGGGAGAGATGCTGAGGTCTGGTGCTCTGGAGAGACACCGACAGGTCTCCCGCCCCCCACGCCGACCCCCCCGCTCTGCCTCCCGATGCCCCCCCAGACCTCATGGGGTGCCAGCCAGGAGGGAGTCTGGGGACATAAGTCCCAGCCCGGCGCGGGCGGCGGGGCAGGGGGCGGGCCTGAGCGGAGAAGCGAGAGGCTGAGAGCCGCCCAGGAATGCGTCACAGATTTGCGGGGCGACCCTATTTCATCAACCGTGGAATCCTTTTACTTACAACCGTGAATAAGAAGGGATAACTCCTGTGTCATTATTTTTATAGGGGACGTTTCAGACAGCATGATAAACTACGGTAGAAATATAAGAAAATGAAAAGGGATATATTGTAATTATTTAGATGTATTCCAGTTGTCTAAAGAGAAGTCTGGAAGCATTCTCCAAAAAAAATAAATAAACAAAAATTAGTATACATTTAGTAAAGCACTCGGTATAAAATTATAAATATAAAAAAACAAATACAAAGAAACAGACACATTACTTTTTAATAAATTGACAATGCTTAAGTGTAACTTTTAAGATATTTATAACAACAGTAATAGTGTACAAAGAAAGAAATCTGAACAAAAACGTCTGCGCAACCTCACATGAGAAAAAGCATACATCTTCATTGAAAAAGAGAAATACATGAAAAGCTATTCCATATTTATGGGGAAGAAGATTCAATATTTAAAAATGCCGGATCTGCCGCACTGAGATTCAGCAGAAATGCCAGCGCTGATCTCTGCAAAAATTGACAAGATAATTCTAACCTTTATAAGGAAGAGCCGGGGACCAGGAGCGGCCAGGATGCTCCTGAGCTGACGTCCAGGGTCATAAATCCACAGTGTGGTGGCGGGGAGAGGGCGGGGCGGGCGGGGAGACGGCAGAACGCAGCCCGGAGCGCAGGGCGCAGCCGGGGGACCGCCGCGGCTCCGCCGGAAGCGGGGGCGCAGTCCGCGCGCGGCGGCTCAGCGTGGGACCACCCCCGCCCCGGAGAAAGGGAAAGAAAAAGAAATCGCATCCTACTTCACAATGTGAAAAACATCCGTTAAACTTTTAAAGAATTAAAAGGACATAGGCATGAATATTTTAAAAGAAAAAACTGTAAGATTTCATGAATTGCTTTAAAAAGACACAAAAGCACTAACCATAAAGCATCTTGGCAGTAAAAACCTTTGTTTATGAAATGACACCACTCAAAATAAGGGAAATGCCACAAAATGCAATAATTTATAATGCAGTTAATATAGAAAGCATCAATTTCCGGAACAATGATCTACTATAAATTCATAGGAAAAAGATGTGCCAACCAAGGAAAACTGGAGAGAAGACGTAAAAACACATTTCACGAAACTAGACAGATTAGTAGCTAATAAACATTTTAAATGAAGCAAATTTATTATTGATGGAAGGCAAATTAAAGTCACATGGAGATGAATTTTGCTCAGGAGGGAGAATGATAAAAATTCAACAGACCGACACCACCAGGCCTGGGCGAGGGAGGGCAGGCGCAAACGGTCGCCCCCTGCTGGTGGGGCACGTGCGTTTGTAAGTCACAGCGCGAAATGAGATACGTTTTTCCGCGGTGGGGCGGGTGTGCGCGCCGCCGCCAGCGATCCCGCCACGGGACGCCGCCGCGCAGGCCAGGAGCGCTTGCGGAGGAAAGGCGGGCCAGGAGGGACGCGGACACGCTGTGCGTGGTTTCACGGCGTGTGATGCTAACAATACGGATACCACCCTGCGAGGGGGACCGAAGCCCCGGTGGGACTCTGCAAGGGGCGGGTGCGTCCGTGTGGGACGGAGTCCCCTGAGGGGGAGGGCGGTCACAGAGGACCCCAGAGAGGAGGGACGCCGCGTGGCAAGCCCACGCGCCGCAGACTGCACCACGGGGTGACCGTTCCGGACTCCACACAGTGAAACGCGGGCTGCCCAAAAAGTCTGTATGGCTTTTTCCATAAAATAAGAGAAACACTTTTCATTTTCACCAACGACTTTATTGACTTGGATCTTTTGAGTATGTCAGCTGTCTCCCAGGTGGTAGATTGCTGATTGTTCTCAATTAATGCCTTGATTTGATCGCTATCAACTTCAGCTGGCCTGCCTGACCACGGAGCCTTGTGCGGCAGCGAATCCCCAGCACGAACCTTTGCAGGCCGCCTTTGGCACGTTTGATCGGTCACGGCACGTTCTCCACGCACGGGGCGCATCTTTTTTCTTTTTTGCATTTCAGTTGCCCTTTACCTTTCTTGAAATAATAAAGCACGATACACTGACAATGCTGCGTATTTCCTTCCATCTTCCGTCCTAAAATGCCTACACAAAAGTTCACTGATTTCATAAGTTTTTCTTAAACGCACGCTGATACGACAGCTCTCACAGTGCTACCTAACAAAATTGTTTCGAATGACGTTAAAGACAACTAAGTGCTCCTGGAGCCGTCATGTGGAGAAAGCCTATAATGAAGAAGGGGAAGTTCTAGGTAAACGCAAAACCCACGGCAGCGTGTGAGCAGGGCAGGCAGACGGCTGGGGGGCGGGTCCGCGGAAGGTCGCACAGTAAGGGGCCGCCTCCTCGCCGCACCGCGGAGGCGCTTTACCACACTCTTCACAGGTTGACCCTGTGTGCATGCGCATCAATTTGTTAATGCAACAACTGTAATATTTTTGTCATAAAAGCAAACTCATGACCCATGGAACGAGCACGAGAAGACGGCTCATTTTTACGGCCCCCTTCTCTGTGCTGGGGACTCCTCACCTTCCCAAGAGCCAGGAGGGAAGGCGCCCTAGCGGTCCCGTTGCGCAGAGGCAGACGCTGAGGGCCCGGCTGGGACAGGGTGCCCCCGGGCCTTGGCTGCGCCCGCCGCCCCGCACCGGGTCCCCTGGAAAGGCAGTGGACGGCGCCAAAACCGACGGAGGGACGGGCCGAGAGGGGCCGGCCGCCGCCGTGCTGGCTCCAGGCTCGCGGGGACTCCTGTCCGGCCGCGTGCTCGTGTTCCCTGGCCTGTCAGCTCGCCACAGATCTCTCGCTTCATTCTCTGCAAAGGGATGAGAAGGTGCCGGGTTTGATCATCCCTTTCAGCCTCGTTCTCTGATCTGAGCGCCCATGGTTGGTGGGTTCCCTCCTGTTCATCTAGTCTGGGGTCCATTTTACTGTCTGAGCCACGAGAATAAAGGAGGGCTGGGGGGCCCTCCTCCTCCGTCCCTGACACCCCGGTAGTTGCT
This sequence comes from Pteronotus mesoamericanus, assembly GCF_021234165.1. Classification (NCBI taxonomy): domain Eukaryota; kingdom Metazoa; phylum Chordata; class Mammalia; order Chiroptera; family Mormoopidae; genus Pteronotus; species Pteronotus mesoamericanus. The sequence goes on from NW_026555239.1 coordinate 6,424,665, forward strand.
CCGAGGGGAGGTGGGCCCGCAGTCCTGGAGGACCCTCAGCGGGGAGGTGGATGGACCGCGCCTCTGCAGGACCAGCCACCGCAGCGGCGGCACCTCGCTGTCCCCACAGCGTGGGGTCCCTGCGGCGGCAGCCTGCGTGTCTCCCAGCGGCTGTGTGCATGTGGGGTCTCAGTTCCCAAGCCCGGTGTTTCTGAGGCTCCCGGGCAACCGGCATGCACACCACCATTCCAGGGGTTTGGCACCCTGTCCCTGGCGCGCACCCAAATGTCCGCAAGAGCCCCCGTGAGTCGCTGAGCGGGTGAGCCCAGGACCCTGGCCACGGTGGCTCGGAGCCGGGCGGGCCCTGTCGTCTGCTCGGCCGCAGGCCGGCGGCTCCCACGCACGTCCTCTGTCTCAGCGGCGGGGGCCAGAGCTCCCCGCTCACGCACCGGCAGAGATGATTCCTTCCGGGGCCGGGAGGGGGTCCAGGCTGGGCGTGTGTCCTTTGCTGGCAGGCGGCAGCTCCTGCCGGTGAACCTTCACCTGTGTCTCCGTGTCCCCACCCCCCGTTCCGTAAAGACCCCAGTCTTGCTGGGTCAGGGCGCAGCTCGCTGCAGCCTGGCCTCGCCGTACCAGATCCCATGCCCCGGCCCTCTGCCAGACCAGGGCGCACGGCGCGGTCTTGGGAGACAGGACTTCGGCGCGTGAATTTTGGAAAGACACTCTTCACCCATAACCAGTCCCAAGGACCTGTGTTCTTGACAAGTGTCCTGTGGGAGACGGAGGCCCAGCCAGGTTTGCACAGGCAGCTCCCGCCAAGGGCAGTGGGCGGGGCGGGCGGCCCGGCTCCCAGGCCCCGCCCCGCCCCGGCCCCCACTGGGAGGGCGGTGAGGCGCTGGAGCTGGCGGTGGCGGCGGCGTTGGCGCTGTTGCCGGAGACGCCCCCACTGGGGCTGCCAGTGCTGCAGAGCGTTCCTTCTCCCCACTTCTGGTCCCAGAAAAACAGAAGCAGCTCCCCAGAGCGTCCTGGGCGGCTGGTCAGCGCCCGGTGGAGCAGCGCCGCCACCGGAGGGAGCGTGGCCTTCGCACGGGTCGTGGCCGAGGAGGTGGCTGCCCCGCCTCCGCGTGTCCGAAGGCGGCCTGCTCTCTCAGTCGGCTGTTTTAAAGCCTCCAAGTCTGGAAGCCTCGCCGGCCCTTTGCAGAGGAAGATGCCCGCTCCCGCTCAGGAGCAAGGCCGCGCCGCAGCAGGGACAGCCGGGGGGCAGGGGCGAGGCTGGCCACGCGCTCAGACGCGGGGGCCATCGCCGGAAAACGTAAAACATGGCCCGGCCACGGCGAGACCGGTGCCGGCCCAGGGGCGCGGGACGTGCCCAGCCACAGGTGACCTGTCACAGCGCGAAGACGCTAACAAGGCCCCCTCTTCCCGCCCAACTCACCGGAAATAAATGGGCCCCGTCTGCCGCTCCCCTCCCCGCACCGGGTCCCCGTCCTCCGCTGCACCCAGCTCCCTCCGTAGACCTGGGGTTCTCCCTCTCCTGCTCACCCCACGTCCCACGGTGGCCCCCCCGTCACTTCCCAGAACTGGGACGCGGTGTCGGCCCTCAGGTGGTGTGTGTGGCTCGCAGCCCCAGGACCGGCACGCAGCCTGCGGGGTCCCCTCGGGGGGCCTGAGCCCCCTCCAAGTGCGTCCCTCTCCGGGCTTCCGGCGGGAATCCCAGGCCGGCACTGCCAGGGCGGGGTGGCCTGCGGTCCCCTGCCCAGCGCCCACGGAAGCTCCCGGCAGAGACAAAGGGAGAAGAACTCGTGGCTGGCTGAGAAACAGGCTTCGAAATCGTTCCCTCGAACAAAGACGGACAGGGCCAGTTACGGAAGATCCTTCTCTCATCGGGCTGCGCCCTGCGGACGTTCGGATGAAGCTCTGCTCGCTGCCCAGGAGCCTGCTCTGAGGGACGCCTCAGTCCTGTCCCTGCCTTCTTAGGTCCAGCTGGTCCGCCTGCCCCGCCACCTCCCCCTCCCCCGCCCTGCCCGCTGCCTGCGTCCTCAGGGCTGCGTCCGGCCCGGCCGCCAACGTGGCAGGTGGAGGACTCCCTGGCGCCCAGCCTCTCCCGCTGTGTCCTGGTGACCTGGCTTCGGACGCTGCGCCCACGTGTCCCGTATGCTCCTGAGACACCGGGGAGGGCGGCCGTCCCAGCTGCCGGGAGGCCACGTCTGGCTGTCACAGCTGGCCCCAGCCCTGAACCCCCAGGACCTGGCTTGTCCAAGGCAGAGGAGGCGAGGGAAGCAGATGGCAGAAATGTCGCGTTCCGCGTTTCGGCTTCTCCTGGGAAGAAGGGGAGGGGGCTGTGAGCGCCGGGCCCGCGCGTCCCCAGTGCTCCCTGCAGGAGCCACGGGCGGCGGGCGGGCGGGGCAACGGCACAGTGCAGTCCGTGACGCCAGCACCGAGTCCACGGGGGGCGGGGGCTCGGCTCTGCGGGAACCTGGGGCCCGGTCTCCGGCAGCTTCTGTGCTCTGCGCCTCCCTGGCCGCGCCGGAGCTCACTGGCCCTTGGATTTAGGAGCCGAGCGAAGAGCCGCATCTTGTTTTCCCCAGGGAATGTCATAGCTACCCCCCCCGGGGGGTCCTGGGAGGAGCTGAGTGGGGACGTGGAGGACCACGACAGCCAACGGACCCCCCCGCCGGACCCTTGCCGAAGTGGTGACACACTCCCAGGGGCAGGACTGTCCTGGGTCGTGGGTGCGTCACGGACCGTTGGGCGGAAGCTTCCCTGAGGAAGACACACGGGGGCCTTCGGAGCCCGGCCGCGGGCGCCCCCCAGGCAGCCCGCCCCTCGTCGCCCGGTGGCCACCTGGCCGGGTGGCAGCACCCAGCCGGGGCCTCAGCCAGCGGGTCTCTCGTCGGGTCCTCCTGGAGGAGGCGGGGGTTTCCCTGCCGGTGTTTGTGGGAGCAGGCTGGCGCCCCTGGGGTGCTGGTGAGCCTCCCTCGGGGCCCGCGGAGCATCCGTGCGGCAGGGACGGGGCCCGTCTGCCGGCGCACAGAGCCTGGCCCGAGGGGGGCTCAGGGGCCGCCGGGTCAGGCGCGCCTGTTGTCCCGCCCTTGTGGTCTGCGCTGGAGGCAACGGGGCGGACTGGAAGGTCCAGTGGGCATCTGACTTCTCACTGCATAGCAACTGTCTCATCGGTGTATGTATTATATTGTATTAAAAATAATATAGGCATCCGCCCTTTCAGGCCTGGGGCGCACCCCCCCGACCCAAGGCCACCTGCCCCACACACTTGTCCCCCGTGCACTTGGGGGTAAGACAAGGAAAAACGGCCCTCCAGGGCCCGCCTTGTCTGCAGGCCCGCAGTGCCAGCTCCGAGCTGGCCAACCTCGGATACGGGGCCCTCCTGGCCAGGCCTCCGCGAAGCTCGGGGTCTTTGGTGACAAGGAACATCACCGAAATGAAACGGGAGGATAAGTAGCAACTGAAACCGGGCCACGGCGGTGTAGCCAGGCTGGCAGCGCAGCGCCAAGGCGGTGGGATGGGGCCTTGTCCGCCATCCTGCCTCCTTCGCGTGCAGGCTTGGCGGCTGAAGACTCGCGGGGGCAGGAGAGGTCTGTTGAAATGCCTCTCAGCCCTGAGTAAACGAGGCCTCCCCTCACGCGCAGTTGGGGGCTGCCGCGCTCAGATCAAAGGCCGGCCGCTTGCTCAGAAGTTCAGGATGACATTTCAGGTGAATTATAAGAAGAATGTTTTGTTCCATGTAAAAAGGAAAATGAAAGGAAAAAGAAGCTTCCCCTGCAGCGTGTTTGCCTTTTCTGAACTGGAGAGGAACCGCACGCAAACACCGGGAGATCCCCCGCGGCTCTCGTCCTCAGCCGGGCCCCACGCGGTGCTGCCGCCGCTCGGGCGCTGCGGCTCGTGCGCGCGCTGGGCACCGCGGGCAGTCTGAGCAGCTCGGGGTCCTCGGGAAGGTATTTCATAATAAGCAAAACACAAAAATGGGAAGGAGGCGAAGCAACACAGTGGGAGGACAGCAGAGTGCCCGCCTGCCCGCGGCCGTGACAGGCAGATCCGAAACCAGTGCTCCCGGCTCCGTCCCGGCGGAAACGCAGCCCGCACGCCGCCGCGGCGCCGCCAGCCCTCCGCGCCAGGCTCTGCAGATGGCAAGGCCTCTCAGGTAAACAGACGCCTCGCGTTTGCTGAGCAGCTTCGCTGCAGCTCTAACCTGCGGGTGTGCTGAGTTTCTCTCTGGCAGCAAACCTCGGACAGAGCCCACGTGGTGTGCGGACATGGGTGTCCCTGGTCCCCGTGGGGACCAGGGCTGTCAGCGCCCCGGCCCCACGCCGCCTGCGTGAGCCGAGGCCTGGCGTCGCCCCTCTGCTCTCCGACGGCGGCTGGGTGGGGAGACCCAGAGAGAGGTGTTCCCGGGATGCGCAAGACCCCGCGGTTTGTCACACGGGGGTTCACGTCAGCCTGGTTCTTGCTCCAGCTCCCTGTTGGCCTTAGAGGCCAGGGGACGCGGGATCTGCCCTCTGGGGCCAGGACGATGCGGGAAGCCCACAGGAATCCCAGCCGGGGAGAGAAGGCCGACGCTGTGCCGTACTCAGGAGGCGCCTCCGACGGGCTGGGCCGCGCGGCCCGTCTTAGAGCAGAGAAGGGCCGCACACAGGGCCAGGGAAGCGCGATTAGGTTTGAAGTAACCCGACAACGTGACGCGACCTTCACCCCGCCACGTGATCACCGCCCCCCAACATCTTGCGGTCAGGGCGCCTGCGGGGCTACAGGACAGGCCTTTTGCTCCTGCAGCGGGTATCCACGCGGCACATCCCCCGGGCAGGTCCTGGGACAAGCCCCGCGCACCCAGCGGAAGGGGAGGAGGCTGGCAAAGCCTGCAGAGAGGACACGGTGGCAGGGTGATGGCTCAGACCTGGGCGAGGCCCCCCAGGGGGCCCGAGGGCAGGGACGGAACCCCATCCGGCCCCCACCCTGGGGCGAGCAGTTCCTGAGTGACCAGGTTAACGAATATGGCAGCTTCAGAGGCAATGGGTGTTGGAATCCGAACAAGGACATAGTGCCCCGCGGGGACAGCATCCATCTAGTGGAGTGAATACATGGGGCTCAAAGTGTCACCCTTTCAAAGTGTCTCCAGGCCACATGGAGGCCCCCAGGAAGCAAGGCAGGCGTCCCTGCCTGGCCTCTGAGCCGCTGGCGTGGAGGACGAGGGGAGACAGGTCCCTGCGGGCCGTCCAGCCGCCAGCGCCTGCGGGGATTCTGCTCTTTCTCAGGGAAGGAGAATCGGAGGAGGGCCCCTCCTCCGGCACAGCCAGGCGCAGGAACGCGTCCTGCTGGTCGGCGCCTTGGCGCCTTCCTGACCGCTGACCTGTGGGGCTCGGCGCCCACAGCGCTGAGTGCCCCTCTGTTCCGGCCCGCCGCGCACAGGCCGCCCGCGTGCATGCTCACGGCCGCATCCCCGTCGCCGGGCTGGGCGCTGAGTGTGGTGGGCTAGGGCTCTCCCTGAACCCCGAACACCCACATGTTCCAAACCCAAGGCTGTTGTGTGCGGTTTCCATGGAGACCTCCTCCCCCACCCTCCCCCCACCGCTGCTCCCTGGTTTTAATCTTAATTCTGTAAAAACATGCAATTCGTTTGGCAGGAGTTTCAGATTTAAATATAGAGATTGGATTCAATGGGCGTTGAAGCTGTGTTTGAATCCACGGTGCAAGAAACTAATGAAATCTGATAACGTTGTGGAACGTGGTGGAAACAGCGAGGGGAGCTGGGGCCGCACCGGACGCTGTTTTCACTGCTGGTGACGCCCCCCTCAGCTTTGGTTTGGGGTGTTTTATTAGCACGTCTGCCAAGACTTCTTCAAGGGAAAGAACAGTTGCCGTGTTCCTTTACCTGAGTCTTTGCGTCCTGCTTGCGTAGCGCATCCTTCTGTCTCGCGCCGCGGTCCAGGGCCCCGAAGCCCACCGCCTCGCTCACCCCTGAAACGCACGCCGGCCTTGGCCGCGCGGCACCCGGGGACGGGGCAGCAGAGACGTCGTGCGAGCCGTGGCCTCGGGCCCCGGGCCACGCGCCCTCCGTTCCTGCCTCGGAAACCGGCGGCCCGCAGGGCGGCGGCCCGCGGCGCACACAGGGCCCGTCGTCCCCCCACGGAAGCCATGGCCGTGTGAGCCAGGCCGCCCGCTGCTGGCCACCACGGGCCCAGCGGTGAGCCGGCCGGGGCCGGGAGCCCCGCCCAGCCGACCTGGGCCCGAATTGCAAGCCCACAGAATGCAGTGGAAGGAAGGGTTGCGGCTTCACCACGTTGGGTTTGGAGGTGTCTGGGGTGCAGCAAGAGCTGGCCGCTCCGCGGCCTGACAGCACGGCCTGAGGCGACCTGCGCCCTCTCGGCTTGTCACCGCAGGGCATCGCGGGCTCCTGTGGACTCAGAAGCGCTGCTCTGGAGGGCCCCACGGAGTCCAGGCTCCACAGTCTCCCAGGCCCCGTCGGCCCCGTCGCTCCCCCAGCCTGCATTCACTGGGGGTCCTCTGAGCCCCGCCCTCCCGGGGCCATGTTTTGGGGCTCCCAGCCAGCACCCCGGCCTTCGCTGGCCGGAACCCCGGGGGGAATGGGCCACCATCTGTCCCGACGCGCTCTCCGCAGAGCGAGCCGCATCTCCTGCCCAGGCTGGGCGGCCGCCGCCCGGCTGCCCGGAGCTGCTGAGGACACCCAGTCCCGGCAGCGGGAGCCCCAGCTGGGACTCCGAGGGGCCGGCGGGGCCCCCCGTGTGAAGGCGTGTGCACAGCGGGGGGACGCTCCTCTCGGAGCCACGTCCGCGGCGTCCCTGCCAGCGCGTCATGAAGATATTCTGACGTGCGGAGGACAGGGACGGTCTCTGGTGGTGTAACTTTCCCGTAGCTTTGCATGCCCCCAGTTCCCTGCAGCCCACGTCACGTGGTGGGCCTTCCCCATGGAAACGAGCCGCTTCGCGCAGGCGCCAGAGCACCACTGACCGCCAGGCGCGCCCTCGGGCGCTGCCCCAGACGCGCTCGGCGGAGCGGGCGGGGAGCCTGTCTCGGGCAGTAACCGCTGTTACTGATTCTGAACCCCTAAAGCATCGAGACAGCCCACGTGTGGGATCTCACCCGACCCCTCCCACGGCCCTTCGGGGCAGACGGCGTTGCTCTGTGGTGAAGACCCAGACGCAGAGGCTCGGAAAGGGCAAACGCCTGCCAAGGCCCCGCGGCGGGGTAGGAGGGGCCCGTGGGAAGCCCACCGAGCGCAGGGGCCAGCCGCCCCCGCCTGCCCGCGGGCGCGCTCCCTTTCCACGCGGCCCTTCCCTCCGGCACGTTTCCCGGTGTGTCCTGGAGTCTCCAACGGAGAAACCCCAGATCCATGAGCATATCCCTTGAAAACAAGCGGCTGGAGTTGTACGAAGTGTTTAGGATCCACACTGGGGTCTCCAAACAATTTGGAAAGTGGGTTGTGAAACCCCGAAAAGCCTCGTCAGGATGCAGGCCCCCGGAGAACTGCAGGGGCCACCCCGGGCATCGCCGCTGGGAGCCCCGCCCACCGACACGCCCACCACAGCGAGGACGCAGCGGCAAAAACGCGCCGGTGTCATTCCGCAGTTCGGTTCCCACGTTGTGCGTGTCTGCACTGGCCCCTGGATGGATGCTGCCCCACGGGGCGGCCCCAGGGTCGCCACGCCCGCTGCGCTCCCTCCACGTTCCGGGTATTTCTATGGGTCCGAGACAGTGTCACTGAGCGGCTGAGCGGTAGGTCATTCAGGCTCGAGCCTCCTCACGCTCCCCCCACGTTGGTCCCCGCAGCACCGCCATGGCTGCGGGGCAGGGGGCCGCCCTCGCGCCTCTTTTGCTTCACGGCCATGGACCTACTGTGCGCCTGCAGTAGTGGAACGCCACCGGGCACGTCGGGGGTGCGTGTTGGCTTTACCCATGAGCTGACCAACAGAATGTGGAGGGAGGGGCCTCCCGAGGTCCAGAGGCGGGTCACAGACGGTGCCCCTCGTTCCCGGGGGTCTCGGATCACCCCTCTGGGGGCCCAGCCCCCCCACTGGCCACCCAGACCAACTGCATCCCAAGCCCAGAGTGTCCACTCCCATTGGAGGGCGCGCCTCTGTACCCGCGCCATGGGGTCACCGCAGAGACAGCGGGGGGCGTGGCGGGGTGTGCAGCATCAGTAAAAGCAGGGCAAGGGGCCCCGTTGGGCGTCCCAGGGTCGAGGGGTTCCCACTTCTGGGACCCTCGCTGAGGAGCGAAGCCGTACCCGTGGGGCCCTGCAGGCAGAGCGGCTGGGCCACAGCGCCGGCGTCTCCCTCCGTCCAAGGACGCTCCTCGCGACCTTCCCAATGGGACCTGAAATCCGTCCTACGCTTCACCCAAAAGGGGAAATGAGGCACAAGAAGACACGCGGCGTGGAGAGTGGATGGCACGCGGTGCCGTCCGACAGCAGAGGGCGAGACCCTCAGGGCGCGTGTTGTGTGCCTCGCACCGTCAGGGTGGAGAGGGGGCTGTCACTATACAAACGGGGTTCACGGTCAGAGCTTACAGCTGCCGAGCCTGGCGCGTGCCTGAGTATTGTCCCAGGACGTGGGAAATACAGGGACGCTCGGTTCTCCACGAGGTCCTGGAACGTTGTAACTGTGGGATAAATAATTTTAGGACAAAGGAGACCGACCACGCAGCCCACAAAGGTTTCCTATGTACAGATGAGGGGAGTGGGTGATCGGGCGAATCCACCCCAGGAAACCCTCCTCATAGCCAGAGGCGGCCTGCCTGAGCCGGAGCCGGGCCCAGGCCCGCCGTGGAAGGGCCGGCCGTAGCGGTGTCTGAGGCCGTGCAGAACCCGTGCGTCTGCGTGCGCGGAGAATGAAACGGAGGGCGAACAGCCTGTGCAGGAGGTGTGTTATGGTAGCCGCACGCTGACTGTGGGTCGGGGAGGAGCCAACACACAGCACAGGGTGGACCCCGGAGAGGCGGGGCCCGGCCCGGGAAGGCCGGCAGAAACGGGGTGGGGGGGGGCAGGCCGCGCGGTCCGAGGCCAGGTCCGGACAGGGCGGGAGAACTGTCTCGAGTGACAGGCTGCCCTCCTGTCTCTGCAGCTCGGAGCCACGTGGCCTTGGGGGACCACCCACCGCAAACTCAGTGAGAGCCCACAGCCCGACCGCACACACATTCACTCTCATACTCACACGCGCTCTGACACACACTCACATTCACACCGGTGCACTCCGGCACTCACACACCGTTGCACACACTCTTGCACGTGCTCATGCGCTGCCCCGCACTCACGCAGCCACATGCTCCACGAGGGCTGGCCCCGGGCACGGGCCGGGATCCCCCCAAGGAAATGGCAGACTCGGGGGCAGGCCGGGGCCGCCAACTACCACCGGACGTGAGGGAGAGAAGCCAGCTCTCCAAGGCGGCCACAGTGCTCGCTGCCTTCCTTCAATCCCCGGCCAGAAGAGGACAGCAGCCGGTACGGGGGTTCTAGCCGTCCTCGCACACGTGCTCAGCTGGGCCCGGGGGCCGCCCGGCAGGGCCCGGGGGCCGCTCCGTGGGCACGTCTTCACTGCCCTCTAGTGAGGTCGCGCTGCGAGTCCACGGGACAGAGGGAGCGGCGCATTCGGCCAAAGCCAAGGAGCCTCCGGCTTGGCTGGTGTCGATTCCATGCCGGCCAATAGCTGACTATTTTTAGACCCACGCCAATAACAACATCAGAGTCCAAACCAGGAAGAAGAGTGATAGAGCCACAGTTCAGGGCTGCGTTTTCTGAACATACAGTGTCATTCTTAACAGGTCAATAACGAATCCTTTTGGGAAACACTGGGGATTTTTCCTCCGACAGTGGCCCCTTAGCATCCTTGTCGTTGGCACCCACTCACACCCTGGGTGGCCCTGGGGGGGCGGGGCAGTGCGCGTGAGCTGTGAGCATGCTCAGAAGGATCCATGCTCTGGGGGGCGGGATCCACCCGGGAGACTGGAATCGCATCCCAGAACTGCTGTGTCCCCTCGTTAGGCGTTCGCAGCCACCTCGGGTTGCGTTTCACAGCCGTGTCTCACAAACGGGAGGTGGAGTCCAAAATCGTACCTGGGCAAGTGAAGGCGGCGGGCGTGTGCCCACCCTGCGTGGCCCTAGACGTCTGTGCCCTTCTCCTCATTCCCCGGCCGCCCCACTCCCAGGCCACGCTCCCCATGAACGCAGACACGCCACCAACAAGCTGAACGTTTCCCGCAAGTGACGTGCGGAAGCTTCTGGAAGACCTGGACATGGACGGCGTCCCCCCGCCCGTTCTGCAGCTCTGCTCTAAGCCCTCAGCCAACTCCGGGTGCCAATCTATCATGTGTTTCACCCTTGTCATTGTCCCCAAATGCTGCGCTTCCTTCGAAGGACTCAGCGGCCAACGTGGTCGTCAGTCACCGGTAACCTCGTGGCCCTCGCCGATGCCAGCCACCAGTGCGGCATCGCAGCACCGCGTGGCAGCCTGCGCTGAGACGCGGGGGTGGAAGGGCAGCGGCATCTACTCCGAAGCAGCCGCGGCTCCTGAGTGGCCCCACGGCGCTGGCACCTGCAGCCCCCGGAGGAGCCAGCGTGCACAGCCCTGCCACCGCCTGCTGGGGACTGTCACCGGGTGCTTATCAGTGTGCAGTCCCTCGCCACCAAGGTCTCTTGTGTTTTATCCTAGAATGTGGGATGTTTTAGCCTTTCTATTTAGGTCTGTTGGTCCATTCTGAGTTTATTTGCACGCGTGGTGTGAAGTAAAGGTCTAAATTTCTTTTTCTTTTTCTCTTTGTCATATGTAGATCCGATATTTCTAGCACCATTTGCTTGAGAAAAGGTGCCTGCTCTTTTCACCCTGAGAGGGCGGGGCGGGGGCGGGGTGGGGGGGCGGGGGGGCACGGTTCCGGGCCGTCCTCACACAGGGCCGCAGACCGGGGCCTGAACAGCCAGAATTTTCTTCTCAGGTCCCGAGGCTGGACATTCAAGATCAAGGGGCTGGGCGGGCTGCTTCTGAGGCCTCTCCCCGGCTCCGGGGCTGGGCCGGCTGGCGGTCTTCAGCGTCCCTCATTTGCTGAGGCATCGCCCGGCCCCCGCCTCCACCACCCACGACCTTCCCCCATGTGTGCCTGTGTCCAAATGTCCCCTTTTTAGAAGGACACCGGTTATGTTGGATCAGGACCCCCCACCCCCCCGATAACCTCACTTAACGAATTATACCCACAAGGGCCCCGTTTCCAAATGAGGCCACATCCCGAGGCTCTGGGGGTTAGGATTCAACGTAAGAACTGGGGGACGTGGCACGACCACAAGGACGCACGACAGGACGAAGGGGACCCTCAGCTACGAAAGAGGCTTCTTGGGTCAGAAACCAAGGCTGCAAGAACGTCGCTGCCAACCAGCTGTGCTTCGTCCCCAGAGACCTGCTGGTCAGGACTGAGACCACGGCCAGCGGACTGTCCCCACCGCTCCTGCGTCAGCCCGCAGGCAGCCCCGGGAGGCCTTCCTGGAGGAGGAGGCACGCCCAGGCCCTTCACGCCCACTGGCAGCCAGTCTCGTGGCCGGCTTGTTTGCGCTCCGTGCCCGTGCAGGTCCGACCGGTCCCATGCCTCCCGCTGAGGCCGATCCCCCGCGCTGCCTGGCGGACTTTGCTTTGCACTTCGCCCATCGAGCGCTTGTGGCCGGGCCTGCGTGGGCCGCACGTCTGAGCCCAGCTGGGTGGGCGGCCTCTGGACAGCCACGCTCACGCCAGCCCCTGGAGAGGCTGCTGCGTGGGTTTTAATTAAATGTTTTTAAATTCTGCACCAGAGCCTGGAGGCAACATGCCGTCAGAGGGCACAGTTTCACAAATTGGAAAAAAATAGAAAATAAGTAACAAGTCTGTCCATTCGTTCCCCCCCTCAGGACACTTTACAAGGAGACCGCGGTCGCCGGAGCCTGCGGGGGGGCCCCCGTGCCGTGCGTGAGCCCCGGGGCTGTGCGGCCCTGAGGGCCCAGGGGCCGGCCACGCTCTCCCGCCACAGTCGGGAGTCAGGAGGGTCCGTGGCGGGTCCAGGTGGGGTCTGGGCCCGCACCCCCATTCCCGCCCCCCTCGGGTCCAGTTGTGTTTGTCGAAGGTCCCCGCTGACCTGCTTTAAGTGCTCCTTAGGGGCCGTCTAGACCAACCGCATCCGCTCACTGATTCGTCCCCCAAGTCATCCGTCCCCTTATCCATCTGTTCGTCTGTCCGTCCATCCATCCATCTATTCACTCATCCGCCCCCCCCCCCACCCGTCCACCTGCCCCCACAGGACACGGCCCTGGGGCCGCCAGCGCCCGCAGCACAGCGTGCGGGGGGCTCGGTGGTAGGAAAGGAAGTGTTGCCGTCTGCGAGGAAACGCGGGCAGACGTGGAGAAACGGGGACAATGTGTGTCCCGTGGCGGAGGCGCCCAGGACCGGAGAGCGCCAAGCAGTGGCCGCGGCGGGGGGCAGCGAGCCGGCTGCTCCCCCCCGTCTGCCGCCCCCAGAGGGGCCTATGGAGGGGGCGCCGTCTGCCCGAACGTCTTCTTGTTGGAACCGACACCGGCCCGGCTCTAGGTTTTGCTGCGTGGGGCCGAGTCACTCTCCGAGGCCACAGAGGGTGGGATTGCTCCTGTGTCCTGTGCCAGGTCTCCAGGGAGCCTCCACGGCCGCTCACCCCAGGGCGCCTCCCCCGGTCAGACCCCGGCGACGCGCGCCCCGAACGCGGGAGAGCCAGGCCGGGGCCCGGAGCCAGAGCCGGAGCCGGCACGTCTCGCAGGAAGAACCCATCACAAGTAACCGGGTGTGACGCGGGCGTGCAGATGCGCCCTGCCCCGCCTCCCTCACCGTGGCGGTGGCCTCCGGTCAGCTGCCCGGCCTGCAGGGGCCCCCGGCCACCCTGCCCCGCGCAGGGGCGGGGCTGCTTCCTGAAAGTGAGTTAACGACAAGTCCACACGATGAACTACGACGCGGTGCTCACCGGGATGAGCTCCGTGAAATCAGACAAAAGCGCTTCTCATGAACCCCAAGAGGACAAGTGCGTCCTGCCAGGCCGAGTGTGCACAGTAGCGAGCCTCGGTCTCCACTCAGACACGCGCGCACATGTACACATGCACGCATATACACACATGCACGCACACACACTCAGACACGCACGCATGCACTCAGCACAAACGCGCTGAGCCAGAGGCCCACGCAGGAGGGCACCCACGCCCGTCGGCGTGGGTGGCGGGCACTGCCCGGCCTGGAGTCAGGAGCCCCAGGAGCCCTGGTCACGCCCGCCCCCCCACGGTGCCCGCCCTGTTAGCTGTCAGGGGAGGACCGAGCCCAGAAGCATGGCAGTGGGGCTGGGAGGAGCCGCGTAGGCGGGGCCCAGTGCCAGCCGCCCGGCCCTGATCCCCGCGGCGTGAACCCTCACCTGTGTGCTCTGCTGCCACGGAGCCAGGGAGCGGGGTACAGGGACAGCCGGTGACCTTTTGGGAACTGAATGTGGAAATGGGGCAAAGGAGTGAAAATGAGACACTCTAATTTGCTCTGTTTATAGCGAGCCACAATCTTAGAGAAATTCCACAGAAGCAATCCAACATGTGAGGCAACACGGGCGGGGGGATCTTGGGGGGAGCAGAGCGGGGGACAGGAGAAGGAGAGGGGAGCCCCTCCCCTCCTGGCTCTGCCTCCCCTCCCTGCCCTGCCCAGCCCCCAGCCCTGGTCCGGGACCGGCCCCAGCACCGCACCCCGCACCCCCGGCCGGGCTCGGCCGGGCTCAGCCGGTCTGCGTGTGAACTGCATGAAGCCAGCCGAGCGCCCAGGCCTCTCCTTCCTTCAGAATCCGCAGGACCCCCGCCCTGGGCTGAACTGGGAGGGACCGCCAGCCTCCTACAGGCAACAGGGACGGAGTCCAACCAGCTGGGCATGAGGTCATCTTGGACCCGCCCCAGGTCGGCCTTGGGGAAGCGAAGGTTCTGGAAGAGGCCCTAGCGATCGCATTCCTGCCACTGGAGGTTGCTGTGGACCAGGCCCAGCGGCCCTGTGGGGGAGCGTGGGTGCCGGTGGCCGGCCGCCCTGGCCACGGAGCAGCCCCTTGGGCCTGCGGCCCGGCCGGCGCCCAGGCACTGCCCGGCCGTCCAGGGCCCTCAGGCGTGTCGCTTTGGCAACGACTGAAAAGAGACCGTGGTTATTATTCATGTCGTGTGTTGAGAAATCTCTATAAAGTTTTATAGCCTCAAAGGTAAAAGGGGTTTTTATTGGCCTAACGTCCTCTCGCTTTCTGGTCCCGCCCGGAATCTGGCTTCTGTCCCCTGCCTTCGGGGGCACGGAGTGGGGGAGGGGGAGGCGGCTGCCGAGTCCCCACGGGCTCTGGAGCCGCTGCCCTGCCGCGCCCACGGCCCTGCCGCTCACCCTTCCCCGAGCGCCGGCCGCCCCAGGCCCCGCGGCCGCCCCAGCTTCGGTCGCTCCCACGGTGCCTTGGGAGGCCCGGCGGGGGCGCCGAGGGCAGCGCGGGCTCTGCGAGCCGGGGGCGGCTGGTGACGGCGCCGCCCTCTGAAGGAAGAGAGAGGCGGTGGGGAGAAAAGGGGTCGGCAGGGCTCCGTGGGCAGGCGTGGCTCGGGGACCCTGCGGGGACGGAGCACCCGGGGCAGGAGGAAGCTGTCCCGCTGAGGCCGGCCTGGCCCGCAGCCCCGACGGGGAGGCTGGGGTTTAGGGTGAGGCGGGCGGCTGCGAGGCGGGAACAGGGTCGGGCATGCGGGGGCGGCCAGCGGGCCGGGTGGCGGGGTCGGGGTGCCTGCAGCCGGGAGCAGGGGCTGGGCTCTAGTTTAGGAGAGTGGGGCGCTGCTGGGGGCTCAGAGCGGGGTGGGTGGCGTCATCTCATCTCTTCTCTTACAGGTCGGCCTGGCTGCTGCTGAGCAGGACACGGCGAGGGAGGCGGGAGGGGCGGGCGGCCGCGCGGGGGCTGTGCCCCGGGGTTGGGGGCTGTGCCGCTCTGGACGAGGCGGGGCGGCCAGGGGCTGAGCGAAGGGGCCTGCGTGACGCCTGCCGGCTGACAGTGCCCACGGGCCAGCCGCTCCGGTCGGCCACCACACTCAGCCACGGAGGCCTCGCGCCCCCGGGCCCACAGGCGGCGCGGCTGCCCTGCCGGCCTGGTGGGCCGGGGCGCAGTCGGGCCCCTTCCGCCGGCGAGGCCTCCAACGGGCGGGTGCAGTCGAGGCAGGCCCTGCAGCCTTCTCGCTGTGGCCGACGCTCAGCTCGGCCGGGGGTCCCGGGGCGGGATGGTTTCTGAGAGAGAACGGGGCAACCACGTGGTAATCAGCGTGCGTGCTCTGCCGCTGGCTGTGCCCACTCAGTCTGTCCGCGCCCCTCCTTGGGCCGGCCGGGACGGAGGCGCAGGTGCCGCCTGGAGCAGCCCCACCTTCACACGGGCGGCGGGGAGGCCCCCGCGGGGCCGCTGCGCCTCCACACGCTGCCTTCGCAGAAATACATGGAGAGACTTGCAGCTTCTGTTCCGAGAAGAAAGAGCTTGGGGTCGTCACAAGACAGAAAGCTCGGCAGACTGAAAGCGACGCCGGAGCTCCAGCCCAGAGCCGGGTCTCAGGCAAACCAGCACCTGGCCCGGGAAGCCAGGCCAGACGCGCCGCTGAGGCCCAGCGGCGACAGAGGGGTCCCGGGGGCGGTGCGGGCAGCGTCACAGACTCTAGGCCCGTCCTGTGGAGAGGTTCCCTCCAGGCTGCCCGCTGGGCCTCAGCGTGATCCTGAGATCAAGAGGAGCGGCGGAGAACCCTGCAAGCAGGCCCTGCTCTTGGAAATAAAGCTGGCCCGCAGGGGCCTGCGCTGGGGCCTCCACGCCCCGCAGCTTCCTCCGGTCTCTCGTCCTCTCGTCTCTGTAAGGGCGGGCCAAAAAGACTAAAACGCTTGTCTGAAGGTCACAGCTCAGCAACTCACACCCTCTAAAAAGCACCGAAGTTTAATCAAAAGACTACAGAACGCTTCCCCTCCCGGTGCCACGCCCCACGGCACTTCCCGGGAGGGCAGGCGGTCATTCAGATGCCGGCGCCGTGGGGACGTAGCACCTGGGCAGCGCGAAGAGAGCAAGGACGCTGCCACACACACGCAGCCCGGCCCGGCGAGCCTGGCCAGAGACCTCGTTTTCTGCTGCCAGAAACGCTGAGAGGCGCGCAGGGAAGGAAACCGCAGTCTGAAGGGACAAAGCAAACATCTGAACCACACTCAGTCACGGCCCAGATGTTGGGATTCTCAGAGTGGGACCGTAAAGTTTCCGTGATTAATGTGCGAAGGGCGTAAATGAAAGAAGGAGACGATATTCAAGAACAGATGGGTAACTGAATGAAAGAAATGAACACCCTA
Source organism: Pteronotus mesoamericanus (assembly GCF_021234165.1). Classification (NCBI taxonomy): domain Eukaryota; kingdom Metazoa; phylum Chordata; class Mammalia; order Chiroptera; family Mormoopidae; genus Pteronotus; species Pteronotus mesoamericanus. The sequence goes on from NW_026555239.1 coordinate 6,440,990, forward strand.
AGAAAGAATCAAAGGGAAGTGACAGAAATCAAAACCATTTCAACAGAAATAAAGGACGAGCCTTCAAAGTAGACCGGACATGGTCAAAGAAGGAAGCGCGGATCTTGAGGATGTGCCAGCAAAGCCACGCAGATGGACTTTTGAAGAAAAAAGAAATGTGAAAAAAAAAATGGAGGCGAATATCAAGAACTGTGAAACAATGACCAAAAAAAAGTTGCATATGCGCCATGGAAACAGCACACAGATAAGAGAAGAAGAGGATAGAGACTATAAAACATTTAAAGTAACTACGGTTAACAATTTTCCAAAATTAATAACAGACACCAAATCACAGATCCAGGAAGCTTGCAGAACATGGAACAGGATAAATACCGGAAAAGCACAGAGACGCATGGTATGCAGACTACAGGAAACCCCAGGAGAAAACCTGAGAGCAGCCTGAAAGCTTATAAGGACAAAAAAGTTATGTCTCACGTCTCAAAAGGAACGATGCAGATAAGAAGAGATCGGAGTCAATTATTTAGGGCGCTCAGAGAAAACCATCAGCGAAGACGCCTCCGTTCAGCGCAATTGTCCTTCAAAGGCGACGGGGAAACGCGTTCTCGGGCACACCCACGCCGCGGGGACTTGTCCACAGAAGACCTGCCTGTGAGAGATGGTAGAGGAGGTTCTTCAGGGAGGAGGAGAACCACACAGCTCGAAACTTCAGCTGCGCGTGACGGAGTGGAGAGCGGCAGAGAGGAAGCAGAGCTCGAACCCTTTGTCTTACTTATTCTTGCTTTGTTGAAGAGAGAACTGTACGACGGCATGGTAGCGACAATATTTTGGGTGATTGTAACCTGAAGGAGTGGAAGGAACAGCAGCCCGGTTCCCTAACCTTATAAAACACAGAGGGAGGATGCAGAGTCCGCTCAGGTAAAGAAGCTGCGTTACCTGCCAAGCGGCAACGCTGGGTCGTGTGACGGTGAACCTGGATCCGCTGTAAGTGTGTTTTCCAGGGAAGCGACTCAATTTTTTTAAAGAAATGTAGCGGAGCACAGAAAATGGAATAATAAAATGTTAAGTTAAAACCAGAGACGGCAGGAAAAGAAGGCTTTTTTAAAGATGGAAACCGATGATAAGCTTATGAAGACGAAAGTTATAAACATACTAGATATTAATGCAACTATATCGATAGTCACTTGAAACGTGAATGGTCTGAACACACCAATCAAAAGGCCGACACTGTCAGAGTGGATAAAAAACAAAGCCCCTGCTCTATATTATAACACAACAAACCTATTTTAAATCTCAAGACAGATGCATTAGAAGTCGAGGGAGGCAGGAGGCCACACTACGCCAATGCCAGCGAAAGAAAGCCGCAGCAGCGACCTTCATTTCAGACAAGCAGACTTCGAGACGGGAAAAGCACCAGGAATGAAGAGAAGCGCGGCGTAGTGAGAAAGGAATCCATTCTCCACCAAGACCTGAGAATCGCAAGGGCGTCCATGCCCGCCCGCGGCCCGATTCGCGCGGCGGTACCTGGTGGAAGGCCCCGGAGAAGCGGACACGCCCACCATCGGCGCCGGAGGCGCGGGCGCCCTCTGTGGGTGACCGACGGGCCTGCAGGCGCAGGGTCCCTGCGAACGTAGCTGGACCCCGCGACGCCATCAACCACTCCGGCCTTGTTGACACTTATAAAACACATCACCCCCGCAGCCCCAGGGCACGGATCCTCCTCGGCAGACACTCTGGATCGTGAAACACCCCTAAACAAGGTTAAAAGAACATAAATTATATAAAGTGTTCTTGCATGCCATAACGGAATTAAACTCAAAATCAATGACAGTGAGCTGGAAAATCCCAAATTATTTGGAGAATAAACACATTGCTAAATAACCCATGGGGCACACACATACACAAAAGTCTCAAGAGAAAATTTTAACTATTTTTAATTAAATGAAAATGGAAATGCAATCTGCCAATATTTGTGGGTTGGATCAAAAACAGTGCTTAGAGGGAAATGCATAGCATTGAATGCATATAGTAGAAAAGAAGACATATAAACAATCAGTCCTCTAAGCTACTACCTTAGAAAAGCTTAAAGGAAGTGCACATCAAGTCTAAAGTAAGCAGAAGGAAAGAAACAAAAATTAGAGCAGAAATCAAGAAAATTGGAAAGAGGAAATCAACGGAGAAAATCAATGCGCCTAGAAGCTGACCTTTGCCCTCTCGCCAAGACGAGCAGGAAGTACAGACAGACAGAAGTCACGGTGTCAGAAACGAGAGGAGACGAATCGCTGCTGACGTTGAAATGGTGATAAGGAAACGCTCTGAACAGCGTCACGGCCGCCACTGACCGACCCATCTGCCTCGCCGCCCCTCCTGCTCGATGTCGTGCTGGGCGTCCTGGCCCGCGCAGTAGGACAAGAAAAAAAATGAGCCCTGTTTACAGATGCTGTGACGGCCGATGCAGGGAATCCGACAGAACACACACACACACACACACACACACACACACCCCTGCCAGTCCTCACCGTAAGCAACAGAGCGAGCCCGCAGGACAGAATGTCAGCAAACAAGCATCAATTCCTTTCCTGTATGCGAGCGATGAACACCTGACCTTTGAAATTAAACATACAATGTCATTTATATTAGCGCCAAAAAATGAAAGACTTCGGTGTCAACCTGACAAAACCGTACAAAAGAAAAGGATCCTTGTGCGAAAAACAATAGAAGTCTGATCGTACAATATCAAGGGTCGAAATGACTGGAGAGGCGGGTAAATACCCGGGGCCACCGGCGCGGGCAGGGCGCCTCGGTGCGGGGAGGGCGCCGGCCCTGCTCCTCGGCCGACCCACGGGGTCGGTGCGGCCCCAGCGCGGGGCCCGGCCTGCGGCTTTGCGGGCGCGGACGGACCGCCTCTGAAGTTCACCTGGAGGCGCAAAGCCCCGGGGTGGCGCGCACACCAGCGAAGAGGCGCCCCGCGCCCCACCGCGCAGGCCCCTTGCGAGGCTGCCGCAGGGAGGCGGGCACCGTGCTGGAGAACAGTCAGGGAGGCCGCCGGGGCGGGACAGAGAGTCGAGAACGAGACCCCCAGGCACAGGCAGCGGGCCTCTGGCGAGCAAGCCGAGGCCTCCCTGGAGACCGGAGAGTCTTTGCCACAAATAGTGTTGAGCAAGTCATACGCAGAAATGCAAGACGAAACAAATTTAGTCATCGACCCCAGTTCATTCACGTACAAAAAACCCCAAACTAACTCAAAATGGATCCTAGAGCTCAGTGCACAACGCAGCTGTAGCGCTTCGAGAAGGGAGCGTAGGGGGAAAGCTGGATTCCCTTCAGTTCGGTGACGACTTTTTAGAGACGACACCAAAATTGTGATCCACGAAAGAGGGGATATGTTAGGTGCAACGGAGAGCAAACACTTCTCCTCCGCAAAACACACGGCTAAGATCAGGGAAACAGTTGCAGCGCAGCACAAACCCGGTGAAGAGCTTGTGTCTAAAACACACAAGGAAACGGTCACACGGCTTCTCGAAACTGTTAAGACTCAGGGGTAAGGTGACAAACATCCAAGCCTTAAAACAAACAGAAATATAAACAGAAAAGTACCGTGTTGGAGAACAATCAGAGAGGCCGACAGAGCGGGACAGAGTCGAGAACGAGACCCCCAGGCACAGGCAGAAAGAAAGCTGGAGGAACCACCTAGTTGTAGACGCAGGTGATTTTGGAACAAGAAGAATCCCCAGGGGTGATCGGGGCACCACTTAATGGGAAACGGCTCAGACACCACAAACACGTGACCGTTCTTCACACGTGCGCGCCGAACAACAAGGTGTCCAAACACACACAGGAGAACTGGTGGGACGCAAGGAGAGATAACAGACTCATGCCTCTGAGAGTCGGACCGCGGCTCCCGCGAGCAAACGGGCCCCGCGTGACCGCGAGGACACGGAGGGACGGAGCAGCCGACCCACCCACGTGTCCCCTCGGCCTCTGCAGGCTCTCAGTCAACAGCCCCGTACGCGTCCTTCCCAAGTTCCCACGAGACACTCACCGGACAGACCGCATCTGGGGCCCTCGCGCCTCAGAAACATGGAACTCGGAGTATGTTCTCAGATCACAGTAACTTAAGCCAGAAGTAAATAGCAAAAAAATAGCTGGAAAATCCCGAATTATTTTCAAATCGAACAACACATTTCCATGGAACACATGAGCCAGAGAGGTTAAAGTGGACTGAATGAAATGAAAATACAACCAACCACAGGGAATTCTACAAAAGAGCGGGCAGTGCCCGGCAAAGCTGTCGGCATCGTTAAAAACAAGGGAAGTCTGGAAACTGCCGGAGCCAGGAGGGGCCGAGAAGGTCCCGGGGACACCACACACCGCGGGACCCTAGAGCCGAGGGAGGGCGCTGCCGCTGAGGAAACCTGAGCAAAGCGTGGCCTTTAGAAGGTGACACTGTATCAATGTTGGCTGTTGATTACAATGAACATGCCAACTCAGCATAGGGCACGGCTGGCAAGGAACACGGAGCACACGCCCCTGTGTGGCCGGGGTTTTCCTGTTCACCTAAGCCCTTCTCTGACTGGAACAGCTTGTTTAGTAAAGATGCAGTTTATCAAGATTTGTGGAATGTGGTGAAAGCGGTGCTTTGAGGGAAATTTATAGCATTTGATGCAAATGTTAGAAAAGAAGAAAAATCTAAAGCCAATGGTCTATTCTTCAACCTCAGGAATCTAGACAAAGAAAAGTAACTGGTGCCTAAATCAAGTGGAAAAAATTAAGTAATACCAATCAGGGCAGAAACCAGTGAAATCTAGAAACTATAAAACAACAGAGAAAAATTGGTGAACCCAAAACTCTATTCTTTAAAATGGTCAATGAAATTGAAAATCGCGAGCCAGTCTCACCAAGGAAATAAGGGAGAAGATGAAATTCCTCTTATCTGAAATGAAAGAGAGGTCGCTATCCCTGCTCTCAGGGCATCGAAAGGAAAATAAAAGGGTGCCGTGAACAACCCCCCACGCCCAACGTCGGTCCCCTCCCCGGTGCAAAGGACCAACCCCTTGGCAGACACAAACAACCACAACCCCCAAAATAAGAAACGCATAACCTGAGCGGCTCTCTCTATTAAGGAAATCCATCATGAGTAACATTTCAAAACAGGGAGCACCAGCCCAGCTGGCTCGCTGATGAATCCTGTCAGACATTTAGGCAGGGAATTACACCAGGTCTCCCGTCCTCGCCGGAGGCTGGGAGCGGGGAACCCGGGTACTGCACCCCATGGGTCACCTCCTGCCCAAAACCGGGAAGAGAACCACGGGCTGGCTCTCCCAGGAACGCTGAGCAAAACCCCTCAATGACCGCCCGCCAACGGAGCCCAACACATGCAGCGCGAATCCCACGCTGGCCAGAGGGGTTCGCGCCAGGTGTAGACGCTGCTCCTCGCGACCCCTCGCTGCCTGGCTCGCCCGAGCGCTCGGTTCTGCTCTCTGTGGCTCCTGCATCATCCCCGGGGAGGGGAGCACCCAGCGGCTCAGCCCCCCCACCCCACTGCCCGTCTTTCCGCCACGTTGGGTTTGCAGCAAGTCGCAGGAGCTGGGCCCTGACCGAGGTCAGGGGAGTCCGAGAGACCCGGCCTGTCCCTGAATGGAGGCTTGGTCGCCTCCCCTCGTCTCCTGCGCCCTCTGCCGTGAAGACCTGCACCGGGCAGGGCTCAGCACCTGGGGAAATGCGACGGGGCACCCTTGGGCCGGCCCCCTCAACCAGCTGCACCCGAATCGGGAAGGAGGTGCCCGCTTCTCCTGCCCAGAAAGAGCGGCTCCAGGCTGCGCGTGCACAAGGTGCCGCGTGTGCACGAGGGGCCCCGCCCCCACCGGGGCAGCAGAGACAGAAGTAACGGAGCAGAAGGCCCGCTGTGAGGGCTGAGTGTGTGCCGGGCACTGGGCAAAGGTCACCATGCCGTCACCCAGATGTGGGTGGCCTGTCCCGAGTCTGGACTGGGTCCGAGCCCAGCGAGGGCAGCACTGGAGTGTCCGCTGACCGTCTCGTGACAGACAGGCTGGATCAGTGCCGGGGTCGCCGGGAGCCCCGACAGGTTCCTGCAGCCACCACAGGCCCCATCGGCTGACGGGACAGGCAAGCACGTGGCTATGTCAGGGATGGGAAAGCTGAGGCCCAGGGGTGCAGGGAAACGGCGCTACTGGGCACCTGTTCCATTCCAGACGATGGGCCCGACCCCCAGAGCGCACCTCCAAGGCTGGGAGTGTCCCTCCCATGAAGAGCTGGGCTCGGAGAGGCCAGCCTTCCTGCCCGGGGCCACCCGCGGGCGGGGCGCCCAGCACGCAGCCAGGGGCGCACCGCGCAGGCACCGTCTACCGGGTGCCCCGGCCCTGCAGGGAGCCAGGCCCACGTTTCTCCGATGAGCTCAGGCCTCTGCGGAGCATCCTGGCTCCTGCGCGGACTTAGAGGGAGGGAGGGAGGGAGGGACGGTTTCCAAGGACTTTGAGCAGATTCCAGGGGAGTTGGCATGGCCTCAGGGGAAGGGCACCGGGGAGGGGGTGGAGGGGAGGGGGGAGACAGGCAGGGGGAGGGAGAGCTGCTCCCGTGGGCAGGGCCGAACGGTTCCTGCCCGCCCAGCTCCCATGCCCCCCGGAGCCCGGTCTGCACCCCGGCAGCCCACAGCGCAGCCCAGGAGACCCGCGCCGAGGAGGACGCCACCCTCTGCCCACGTGGCCCCAGGTGCCCTCCTAAGAAAGGCCTCAGGAGCCCAGGGCCCAGCCCCAGAGCGGCCCTGAGCCCGGAGCCTGGTGGGTGTGGGCGCCCCTGCTCACCTTGGCTGTTGCGCGCCTGCCCGGCGTCCCCGTCGCTGGACCTGCGCGGCTGCCTCTTCCCCCTCGGACCGCGGCCGGCTCCACCCGGCCCGCGGAGGGCAGCGGACGGGCATCTGCCGGAGAAACAAGCCGTCGGGATGACAGATGACAGTCGGATTTGAAACGATGTTTCACCGCAAATGAATTCTAAAGGACACACTGTTGCCGCCTGCGTGGCCTGCTCCCTGCTTCCCGGGCCGGATGCGCAGGAGATCTTGTCGGTTGTAAATCGCAGCCAGCCTTCCTCGTGTCAAAATGCACGGCTAGTGATATTTAACGCTGAAGAAATATGTCCCCGGGCAGCGAGTGCGGTCGGAGACTCCTCGCTGAATTAGCTGAGGACGGGACGAACCTCGCACGCGTCCGGCGTAAATTCTGGGCCGTGGGCCGGCGGCCGCCATCCATAACCCTCTTATCTCCCCGCGGGTGGCGGCCCTGCTTCAGCAGCTTTATTGGGAGCAAAAGCTCTGGAAGCTCCTGTGCCCCTCTGTGCGAAAGCCGCCCGAGCAGTTCCGGGTGTCCACGGCCTTCACGCTGTCAGGCTCCTGATGTTCTCTTTTGCCTGGAAGAGGCAGGAAAGCTGCGGGGGGTGTACGCCCCCCCAAAAAACGGCCTTAGGAGTGCGTGGAAATCCAGGTCACTGGGACAGTTTCATAAAGGGAGTGAGAGCGGCTTCATTACGAGGGGCCGCAGTCTCCACCAGGACCTACATATTGGAGCGGGGAATTGGGGGCCGTCCCTGCAGGCGTCACCAAATTAAAGCCATCCGTTCCCGCCAGGGCCGCGGGCCCACTCTGCACTTGGCCGTGGGCGGGTGTGGAAGGACAGAGGCGGTGCCGGCCCCTGGGAGCTGGCTGTCCCGGGCGGAGGCGGCGTCCAGGAGCAGCCCTGGCGCAGGAGATGGCCCCCCGGTCCAAGGGGCCCGCCCCCTGCTGCGGCCGGGGGCCTGCCTCCCCTTTCCCCTCCCAGCATCTGTCCCCCAGGCCGCACCACCCACCCCGCTCATGCTGGCCTGGAGGTCCGGAGCCCGCGGCCCGGAGGCTGCTCTGACCGGGTGTTTGCAAGCGACGGAGGGGGCTGGCGGGGAAGCCCGGGGAGCTGGCTGGTCACGGCCCCCGGTCGCCCTCGCGGCTGGTTGAGCCGAAGGTGGGCGATGCTCTCATCTTCAGCCTGACCCTGGGGCACAGTGGTGCAGCAGGCGCGGACTGGGGGCCGGCAGACCCCTTCCCGCGAAGAGGACTCCTTCCGGGCACCCCCAGGCCGAGCTGGGCTGTCGTGAGAACCAAGCCAGTCCCCCTTGATGTCTGTTTTAGGGTGACGTTACCATTTTGGCAAATTATCATATATGCTTATCCTAAAGAACTGAAGCGCTTCCAAATGCACAAAGGTGACAAAAAGTCACCCCAAACCCTATCACTCAGAGAGAAGGTGATGATGAAAAGAAAGGTCCCGGTCTCTCCGGACAGACCAGTGGCCATAGAGACAGACATGTTACAGAAACCACAGAATAACATGCAATGGCAATGCTATCGACATCTCAGAAAAGACTTCGGTTTAGTTGTCCTCCACGGACAGGGTAGAAAGAAGTGAAGGGAAACTAGAGGAATGGCCACATCTCGCCTGTTCATTGACCATCAGCATTATTATTCTAAAAGCTTCCTCTGAAATCAAAAAATAATGACATCAAAACTTTTTTCTTCTTGCATATTTTTATTTAAAAACATTATTGTTAATATCTCCCCTCCTTTAAACACTGTGAATTCTTTGGGCTCCATCAAAGAGCAATGTATTTTTGTTTTCCGTTGTTCCCTGAGACCCCACAGCTCCTGAGGGCTGGAAACAGTCGGTGAGTCAATTGGATACCGGAAGACAGTTTAGCTGGGTATGAAATTCCCGGTCAGCACGCTCTTTCCCTTCAAATGCGTAACAGGCATTTGAACTTCTGAGGTGACGTTGGCTGTGGAGTCGGCGGCCTTTATTTTTTTCTTCTCTCACGTTGCCCCAGGTGAGAATTGATATTTTTTCAAGGCGTGTTCATTGATGATCTCATCCTTGAGTTTTTTTGTGATTGAGAAAATCTGACTTTTGTATGTAAATTTAAATGAAAGAAAAAAGTATAAAATTCTGTATTTGAATGACAGAACACTTCGGTCACAGTGTCTCCTTCTTAAAACGCTGCAGACATCGGCCAAGCCGAGGGCAGGCCTGGGTGACCTGTGAGGCCACCTCGGCGGCCTGGTGCCTGAGACGTGCCCCCTCCGGGCCTGGAGTCGGGCGGCCTGGCGCCGACCTCCTGTTTCTGCCTCGTGCGGGACTGGGTTTTGGTTTGGGGTGTTTTTGCCTCTCTCTTCAGAGAATTATTTCATTATCCCTAAAGCCCAGTAACTCGATCAACTGGCACCTCGAGCTATTTCCGTGTCGGATTTTCCTGTAACGTCTTCAGTTCAGCGACGGTTTTTCTCCCTGAGAGCCCCTTAAATACCCGCTTCTGGGTGTTCTCTCTGCCACAGGGGCCACCGCCGGCCACCGGCCCTGCACACGTAGGGCAGACGGCCCCACTGCCCGCCCGTGCGCCTCGCGCCCGCCGCTCCGGTGGCCTCGGGCTTCTCCCTGTGCGTGGTCCCCATGAGGTCGCGCTCGTCCCCGCTCCGACTTCATTGGTCGTTCTCTGGGTGCTGATGGGGCCTCTGTACTGTCCTCAGCTGCTCCCTCTTCCGTGTATCCCACGTGAATGCTCTGCCTTTGGCCTTTAGCTCTCAGTGAGTTTTGAGCCATCATTGAGTTTGCCTCCTAATAAGGCCTTCCGTGGAGCAGGCCCCGGAGGACCGTCTCTGGCCAGCGGGAACTCCTGGACCCCAGCCCCTTGCGCACTGTCCCACCAGGTTACACACATGTTGCACGAGTTTACACACGCCGTCCCGTGAGCTGGCCCGCTCCCCGCGTCCTCCCCTCCTCCCTCTGCTCAGGCGGTGCCTGGACTCCTTGGGATTCTCTTTCTTGCCTCGAGAGAAAGCGCCCGAGCTCCCTCCCACCCGTCGGCAGCCTGCAGGTGCAGGGGCGCGGCCCGGGCAGGACCCCCGGAGGCAGACCTGCTGAGGGCGAGGCGGGGAGAGACCCGAAGGGCAGGACGTCGGGCCGTAATGAGGACCCGGCAGCCCCAGCTGCCCCCAGGGGCGCGGCATGCCCCGCGCCCAGCATCCCTGGAAGGGGCCCAGCGACCCAGCCAACGGGGCCGGCCCCCAGGAGGGGGCCGCAGCGGCCGGGGACAGGGGACAGCCCGCCTCACCGGCCCCACCGCCGCCCAGGTTGAGGTGAGTCTCAGATAAGACTCCGTAATGAACTGATTGCTTCATCTTCCCCGAGGCATCTAATAAATTCTGCAGAAGCTGCAGCAGCCTTGAAATTGGAGCAGGGCAGACAGGGGAGGGGAGAGGACGTGGAGGAACGGGTCTCCCTGGGGTGTGGACACACTGCCTGGTGCCAATCAGCTCCTCCCCATTTAAATAAAACATCAGCGTGTCCTGCCAAGATCCCAGGATGTGTAAATCAGAAACCCAGGGCAGCTCGGCCATCCGCCCCCCGGCCAGCAGGGCCACCCTCCCTCCCTGCCCCTGGGCCGCCTCAGCACCCCGCCCCCACCCCAGCGGGCCTTCCCAAGCTGCCTCCCGCCGGAGCGCCCTTTGGGGCCCGGCAGCCGGACCGCGCCCCGTGGGGCAGCCTGGGAGGGGCCGCAGGTGGGTGGACGGCCGGGCTGGCGCTGGGAGGGAAGCCTTTGTCCCGCAGGCCGTGGCTGGGGGACCAGTGGCCTCGTCCGGGGCTGTGCTCAGGTCTCCAGCAGGCGTCTGCAGACACCAGGCAGGGCGGACGCCGTCCGGGGTGAAGGGAGGCGAACCCAGGGTCCTGGTCCTGGGGGGCCTCCGCGTGGGCGGCGAGCAGGGCCGGGCTTGTCAATCACACACTGGGACATCGCCAGGCCCTCAGCTGTCCTTCTTGGGTATGGAATGAGGACAAGAAGGTGTGTCCTAGGGTGTCAGTGGGGCCTTCCTGCCCCTATCGTGTCCTGCTGACCCCAGCGATCACCCAGGGAAGGGCGATAAAGGAATAGCGTGCGCGAGCAGAGGGGCGTGCCCCACGTGAGGGCAGCTAAACCTGTGGCCCCCCGAGGCTCTGCTGCGATTTCTCTTCCTGAGCCCGCGGGGCTCCTGACACCCAGGATTGGGGTGGGGGCGCAGCCGAGGGGGGCGGAGGGCCGATGACCTCCGGCCCCATGTCCCCTCCCGCCGCCGGCCGCTCACGCTTCCCGCCCCCGCAGGCCACTGGCCCCGCCACGCCCCTGCCGAGACTGTGGTCCTGCAGTGTCCCCACCTGAGGTGTTTCTTGGGCCACCTCTGCAGCTGCCTGCCTAAGGGAAGGGGGAGCCTCGGGGGCCTCGGAGGGGCGAGCCCCCGTCCGGGGTGGCTCTGCTGCTCCCTGCCTGGGGTCCCGGGCCGTCACCCGCCTCCGTGGGCCCTGAGTGCCAGGTCCCCTGAGAGTCTTCCCTGCTTTCATCAAACGAGGTCCGCAGTCCCACGGGGCCCCCCGCGGCCGTGGCCCCTCGCCGCTGGCGCCCACCTGCGTGTGCCCCATCGCTCAGCATCCCCCGGGTCCCTGGCGCAGCGGCCCGCACACGGCAGGTGCCGGGCATCGTGCATGAGCTTGTTGGACAACACCACGCGTGGGCTCGGCCACCTGGGGCTCTGTGAGCGGGGGCCCCGCAGACCCCTGCCGCCCGGGGGGGACCACAGCGCCGCTGACGGAGACGCGGTCCAGGCCCTTGGCGGGCGTGAACGAAGAATCAAACAGGCCACACAGACACAGACAAGCGGCGCGAGCCAGAGGAAGGTTGTGGCGTCCTAGCTGATAAATTCTCTGGGAAACAGGAGGAAGCCTGAAACCAGGAATACCCACCCGAGCCAACACGGACCTCCCAGATACCCAGGGGATTAAGGGCACGCCCTGGCAATCAGGGTCCACCTCACTGGACAGAGAGCAAATCCCGACACGGCCCCAGGCCTCCCCGCGCGGGCCAGGCCAGGCGGAGGCGGGACCCAGTCCCGTTGGAGAGGAGGAGGGGCGCCCTTCTGGCGCGTCGGGGGCCGTCTCGAGGCTCCTGGCCGACCCTTTCTGGGCTGTCGGCAGCTGCTCCCTTCCCCGCTCCCAGCCCGGCCCGGTCCCCAGGCCATGAGGGGGACAAAGGGCAGGGGCTCCGATCGCACAGGAAGTGTCAGAGCAGCTTCCTCCCAGCCGAGAACCGTGTGCAGAAACGCAGTCGTAACGAAAGCGACGCTGCAATATTTAAATCCAAAGTAAACCCGCGCCTTACAAATCCCCAAGTCAGAATCGCCTCGACCCCCAAGGTCCTCCTTCTTCCGGGAACCAAAGGGAGAGGGGCCTCCGCCTCGGTCCCCTCGCTCCGTCTTCCCAGCAGGACGCGGGGCGCTGGCTCCGGCCAGGGGAGGGCCTCCTCCTCTTGAACGGCCACAGGCTTTCTAGGGTTTTTACTGAGGCTTCTGCGATTCCCCGCAATCCTCCGGGACTGCCCACAGGGAGGGGCCACGTGCTAATTCTCATCCGGGCGCTGACTGACGGTGGGGGGACCGGGGGGTGGGTTGCGTCTCAGGATGCCCCCTTCTGTCCCCTCCTCAGCAGGGCAGCAGCATCGCAGGTCAAGTGTTTGAATTGGGCCAGCGACCTGGGGAGCGAACGGAGTACAAACAGAAGGCCAGCAGGGGCAGCTGGCTGGGCGGGGTCCCCGTGCGGCGGAAGCGGGGGTGGAGCTCAGCTCGTCTGGGCAGGAGGACGTCGTCCCAGCTCCAGGCCAGTGGCCCCGGGCGGCTGTCTGGGTGGATGGGGACGCTGGGCTCCAGCAGGCAGGGCTGCCTCCAGGCCGGCGCAGAGCGCCCGGCGCGTCCAGAGAAGCGGCAGCCTGGCCCGAGGAGCGGCCCGGAGCCCTTGCCCTGCGGCCCCTGGCCGCCGCCCGCCGGAGGCCCCGGCAGCCGCCACAGCACGCCGCCCGGAGACGGCCGCGGTCAAATCCAGCGACTCGACGGAGAGCCAGTGACAAATCGGGAGGCAAACCCACCTCCTGGACTCCGTCTAGCGGAGGCTGCAGACGGGAGCAGGTGGGGAATGAATTATTCGTGGAGCCAGCCTCCATCTGGCAGTCCCTGATGGCCCCATCTGATGGCAGGGGGTCGTTGTTTTTCCAGCGTCATGGAAGACGTGCCACTTCTCTCTGCGTCCTTCCTGGGTCTGACGTGGAGACCTGCCGCGAGCCCCTCCGCAGGGACGTCACCGGAGTCCTGTGGTCTCAGCTTGTTTCCGAGGCCACCGGCTGCTTCCGCCACTGTTCAGATGACAGTTAATGAAAGTCTCCCTTCCTCTCCCCGGTTCCACAGCCTTGGGGGACGCGTTCCAAGTTGCCATTCACCCCGGGTTCTCGTGTGTCACATGCAACTGCGCAACTTCCAAAGGATCCAATTTTCAAGCTGCACTTAGCAGTATTTCTGCCAAATTAATCTCCATCTCTTTTACTTTAATTTTATTGGGTGGGAAACATTGTTTCTAGTTCACAGAGAGCTGGCTCTTTGGCTGGAACCGCAGTCAGGCAACAACAAGACGTTTGTCCCAGCCTCAGCCAACTGTGCTCACGGGCCTCAAAACACGGCACAGCGCCTGTCCCCAAAGGGGACAGGCAACAGGAAATGCTCCCGCCATCTGCCAAGAGGCAAAAATATTGGGCTCACGTGGAAAAGACAGGGAAAGGGTTATTTTTAAGAAAGCTATTTAAATGTAAAAAGATACATTTTTCCCTAATGACAGGAGAAAACATAATTTTAGATAGCAGGGGTTACATGGTTGCATGATTTTAGTAACGGCCGTGTGGATGCATCGTTGGGTGGCTTCTGGCGTGTCCCGGGGGCCCGGGGCTGCGCCACGCACGGGACCCGGCAGCGCAAGGTCATTCCTCTGCAGACAGACGCCTGCCTGCTGGTGACCAACCTGCTGGTGACCTGCTGGTGACCGGCCTGCTGGTGACCCGCCTGCTGGTGACCCGCCTGCTGGTGACCGGCCGCGTCCGCCCAGGCTGAGCTTAGGGCTGGCGCCCAGGGCTGGTGGTGTTGTTAGTGCTGCTACTGCTACTTTTAACTTATTTTATTTTGTTTTATTTTATTATATTTGACGCTGCTACAGACTTCCCCACTTTGTCCACCCCCAGCCCCGCCCCTCCCCTCGGGCGGCTTCAGTCCGCTCCACGTTACTGCTATTTCTTCATCGTGGTAAAACACACAGAACAAAAAACCCCAACCATTTTTTAAGGGTCTGGTCCAGCGGCATCGAGGGCGTCCACACCGTGTGCGGCCGTCCCCTCCAGGACTTTCCACTGTCCCAGATGAAACTCTGTCCCCGTTAAATGCTCACTCCTCACCCCCTCCCCCGCCCCGGAAGCCGGCGCTCCCTCTGTCCCTGTGGATGAGACCCCTCCGGCGACCTCTTGTAGGTGGGACCGCTCGGTGCTTGTTCTCCCGTGACCGGCCGCGGTCACCGAACACGACGTCCTCCGGTGCGTCAGCCGCCCGGAGCACGTCCCCCTCCAAGGCCGAGTCGTGCGCCGCTGTGCGGATGGACCGCGTTCGCTCACCCGTCCCTGCGTCCACGGGCGCGGTGCCGCCTCCCCGGGGCTGCCGTGACCAGCAAACACGGGCGCACACCCGGGCTCCTGGCCCGCCGCTGTGCTCCGGGGAGAATCCCGCGGGGCTGCTGGGTCCCGAGGCAAGAGGTGACGTGTAACTCTCTGAGGAAGCCCCGTGCCGTGTCGTGAACGCGGCACTACGTCGGCCCCACGAGCGGCACACCACGGCCCCCGCTTCCCCGGCCGCCTCACCCCAGGGCCCCGTTGGGCGGAACCGCGTGGGGACCCGAGGGAGGCGCCGTGCACGAGGCTGCGCCTCTGAGGCACAGAAACCGGCCCCGGGGCCCCGGAGGGAGGGGCGCAGGCCCGGGAGGGCTGACGGCCGGTTTCCTGCCGACCTCGCTGGGCCCGTGGCGCCCCCGGGTTTGCTCCCGCGCTCACCCGGACGTTCCGTGCGGCTCCCTTCACAGGTGAGGTTGACGTTTAAATGGCTGGGTCCCCAACGCTGGTCGCCCTCCCTAATGTGGTGGCCTCGTCCAGGGAGCGGAAGGCCTGCATAGAACGCAGCTGATGTGGTGTGCAGGGTGGTCACGTGTGTGGTGTGTGTATGTGTGCGTTTGTGTGTGTGTGTGTATGTAAGTGTGCATCTGTGGTCTGTATGGTGTGTCCTTGTGTGTGGGTGCTTACGTGTGGGCAGCCGCATCGGGTCCAGCAGCGGGACTGGATCCACACACGGCGGCGGAGGGGCGGCGAATGGACGTGGCCAGAGGGCGGAAGCTGCTGGAGGCCCGGGCCCTGCGGGCGGACCGTGTTGCTTGCCGGTCGCCCGCACGTCCACACGCCAGCCGCTGTGGCCGTGCCGCTGAGCGCACGGGCGTCCACACCCCGTCCACGCCCCGCTTTCAGCTCTTTAGGGGCCGCTCCAGAGGCGGGATTCTCACTAGGCCGCGTGGGGCCACCTTTTATCCCAGCCACGTCCCCCGGAGCCCCTCCGTCCCCCGGGCAGACACGGGCGCGCCCCCGGCCCCGTGCTCCCCGTCCCGCTGCGCGAAGCTGTGTCTGCCACTGTTTGGGCCCCTGGTGTCCGGCGCCCAGTGGGAGCCAGGCAGTGTCAGGGCCGCGAGCCTCGTGGGCCTCCCACCCGTGGCTGGCAGCGTCCTGCTCCGCCCCTGGGTGAGCCCAGCCCCTGTGGGGGACAGAGCGACCCCCTCAGGCCACGCCCAGCCCCTGGCGTCACCAGGTGCCACCTGCCTGGCTGCTCTGGAAGTGAAGCCCCTCCCACCGCGGGTTTCAGGGGCTGGGGGCGGGGCCACGTCGGGGTGGGAGGGGCGTCCTCCAGCGCCGGCCGGGCTCACAGTCAAGGGGGCCTGGTGCTCTCGGTCCCGTCACGCTGCACCCTGGGGTGTCCCTCAAGCCTGTAAAATGGGGGACCAACAGCACAGACCTCCTGAGGTCATTTCGTGGGGGCAGCCAGTCACACCGTGGATGCCCTATAAATGGTCCCTCTGTCGGTCACGTGAGGCCTGGACCGGTCAAGCTCGGTGCCGACAGAGCCGTGAGCGCTTGCCACGGGCCAGGACAGCAGAGCCCGCCCCTGTGTGGCTCTCGCTCCCGAACCCGGGCCGTGGGGCTGGCGCGATGGCAGCCGGGCCCGCCCCACCCTGTTCTCTCTGCCTGGAGGGAAGAACCAGGCCTTCCGTGAGGGTCTGGGGAGGCTCTGCCCACGGGCCGGGCCGGGGTCCCTGGCTCTGCAGGGAGCACAGCCTCCCAGCCCCGGATCCCGCAGGCCTTCCTCCCTCAGGGTCCCCGGCCGAGCCCACAGCCCAGGGTCCCAGGAAGCTGGCGGCGAGGTGGGGCGGGCAGCGGGTTCCCAGGCCTGGCAAGTGGGCGGTAGGCCACATCCTCCGGCTGCGGTGTCACTGTGTTTAGTGGACACTGGAAGCTCCAGGATGGGCCTGGCTCCTGGGCCCGGCGGGCCTCCCGGACCCTAGCCCTAGGGCGCTCAGCGGGTCTGGGGAGACAGGGATGGGGTGACCCCGAGCAGAGCGAGCGGGGAGAGGGCGGCCTGGGCAGCCCCCGGGCCGGCGTGGCCTGCAGGCGCGCCGGGGGTCGGGGTGGGAGAGGCACAGACGCCGGCGCGGCGGGGAGCCGCGGGGGCACCTCCCTAGGTCACAGCCGCCGCCTGCAAGGGTGACCGGAGACCGAGCCCGGAGCTCTGGGTGCCGCCCACAGCGGCCACGCAGACCAGGGGGCAGTGGATGGGGACCGTGGGGACACCAGTGCGTGCGGCGGACGCGGGAGACGCGACCCCCGGTTTAGGAATGGCAGCCCCGGCTGGCGTGGCTCAGGGGACTGAGCACCGGCCTGCGAACCGAAAGGCTGCGCCTTCGACTGCGGGCCAGGCCCCCAGCGGGAGGCGTGTGAGAGGCAGCCAGTCACCGTTTCTCTGGCGCATCCAAGTTTCTCTCCCTCTCTTTCTCCCTCCCTTCCCCTCTCTCTAAAAATAAATACATAAAATATTTAAAAACGAACAAGCAGAACGGTAACTGGGAACCAGAGGGCGATGGCCTCTGTCCCCGCTCTTGTCGCCTGATCTCCGCATCCCGGCCTCGAGTAAGTGCAGAAGGCCCCGTCCGGCCTGGGCCCGCAGCCAGGGCCGCCGCAGTCAAGCCCGGACGCCGGCCCGCGCGCTCACACTCGGGGGACACCGCCAGCGACGTCCGACTGCCGATGAGAGTCTTCTTCCGCTGGCCCTCAATTACTGAGAGTCTCCCTGCTTTCTCCCCGTTCACCGCGGCCCGGGCTGAGTGTCTGCTCCGTCAAGAGTTCACCCTGGTAACGCTGGTCCGAACTGAGGCTCTGTCCCTCCCGGCCTCGGGTGCCCCTCACCTCGGCGCGGCCCCTGCACCAGCCCCTCCCTCCTGGGACCTCCGGCCGCGGATGGAGCCCAGCTGCCCAGACCCGCCCGCTCACCCTGTCACTGTACCACGCTCTTCTCCCCGGCAGGGTCCTGTGGATGCCCCCAGCGGACGCCCCCTGCCGGAGGCAGCTCTAGAAACCTCCTCAGGTCCGAACCGCAGGCTCAGGCAGCGCCCCCACCCCGGGGCCCTCCAGCTGGGTCCGTCGCGCCCCGCCCCCCAGCGGCTCCCACAGCGCCCCCCGCGGCACTGCCGCCCAGGGGCCGTCCCCTTGCTCTCCTGGCCGAGGATCCGGGCCCTTTCTGGCAGTCGCTGGGATGAAGTCGTTGCGATGTGGGGGCCCTCCACAGCGGGCCCCCTCTCCCCTTCCCCGCCGCACGCCTGGCCAGTGTCTGCGTCCCGGTGAGCCTGCCCTGACACAAAGCCACAGCCCTGCGCTGCACACGCCAGCCCTTCCGGAATATGTCCCCCTGTCTCCCCTCGGCTCCCTCCTCCTGTGCATGTCTTGGCTTAAGTCTCCCATCCTCAGAAAAGCCTTCTGTGGCCACCCCCACACACAGACCGCTGCCCACGCACACACGTGCACACACGTGCACACACGTGATAGAATCCTCCTGACATCACGGTCAGTTACAGTACGTCTGTTCCCTTCCTGGCGACCTGTGTCATGTCCACAGAGCCAATGCTGCGGCGGGAACAGCCTGCTCCGCCCAGCCCTGCGGGGGCTGGGCTGCGCTCTGGGAGCACCAGCGGCTCCTCGTGGCACTGGCACCGCGGACGTGCATCCCGTGCGCCGGGTGAGCCGCCCAGTGACAGCAGCCAGCCGACCTGTGTCTGCGGCTGCCTGAGGGTCCAGGTGAGTGCCACTCCGCCTGGCCCTCGGAGTCAGGACTGCGGCGGAAGGCGTCCACAGGGCGCTGTGCGAAGCCGCCACGCTGAGCCTGGCACTAAGGAGCGCACCCCATTTCTGCGCCAAACCCGCCTACAGGCGGGTCCCGGGAGGGCAGGGGCAGGGCGGGCGACGCCAGGAGGGGCTGCACATTGCCCCCCGCACCCTCAGCTTTCCAGCTCCTTTTCACCTGTGGGACTTCCATTCAGCCGCCCGTGAGCCAGCAGGGACCCACAGCACAGGGCTGAGGACAAGCGGGGCCGTCCCCTGTATTCCCAGGGCACAGGCCGCTCCTTGGTGACAGCGTACCTGTGAGCACAGACTCTGTCCCGGCAGGTGGGCCTGCCCCAGCTGCGCCGCCCCCCGCCCCCGCCCCGTCCCACCAGCGAACGCGCAGTCGTTTAAGACCCTTGGTGGGGGCGGAGACGTTGCAGGAGAAGGAAAGCTGTTGGCAACTGTTTTTTAGAGAAACCGAGCACAGGGCGAACCTGGTAAAAATAGCAGGCCCGCCGGCAGGACCGCACCCAAGGCCGGGAGCATCCGATAACCAGAGCCTGCAGTTCGCAAGGAGGGGAGTAAGGCTTAGTCTCAGAGGCCTATGGCGGCCTCGGGGACAAGCGTGAAAAACAGGACGTGGGTCCTGCCTGGGCTGCCAGGGGCCCCCGTGTCTACACGGCATCCACTCTGCTCTTTTCCACCCCAACTTGGGACAGGGCTCCCCCGCCGCCGCCTGCCTCTCCGGGCACAGTCACCCAGCTGCCCCCTGTCGGGGTCAGGCCCACCTGGGCCTGCTGGACACAGGAAATGTGCTCTGAGACCATCGTTCATGTCGTCAGGGACCTTAGAAGACACAACCGTGCTACCAGTGGCACTAGATTCCTTTGAAAACACTCCCATTTTTTATGGATGTTTCAATAAAGCAAAGAAGACCCGGGAAGGTACCAGCTGCTGGGCTGGGAGCCGACGTGGTCCCAAAGCAAGAGACAGGTGCTGGGAGCAGGCCCACCCGTGGGGCCCCGTGGGACGTCCCTGCTCGGAGAGCCTGTGTCCTGTGTCGTGGGTGCAGCACACCTGGCGCTCCTGGCTCAGCGTCCGTGTGGCGGGGGCTCCGTGAGCCAGGCGGGGTGCTGGGTGTGCCCCCCAGGCCTGCAGCTCGGCCGGCCCCTCTGTGTCACCCCGAGCAACCCTGAGCCCCTTCCTGGCTCCTGGAGAGTCAGAAGGGCCGGGTGAGGCTTGAGGTGGGGCTCTGGGGGAGCGCCCTCCAGCCCTGACCCCAGGTGGGCGCTTCCCGAAGGGCCGAGGGCGGGGCACTCTCCTGGCGGCTGACCTTCCAGCGGTTGACCACGGAGTGTCGCGAGGGAAGGCGGCGCGGTGCGGGGCGGCCTGGCTCTGCCCAGCCCAGCTGCCGGTGCCCTGGGCCCACGGGCGGGTGTGCCGTCTCCGTTCCAGGAGCGGGTCTGCCAGAGGCTGCAGGCCGGGGATTGTTAAGGAACGCGTACGGACTGGGTTCCGCCGGCAAGCACGGCTGCTGCTGTTGTTCACCAAGCGCCTAGTGAGCGCCTGCTGTTCCCGAGGCCCTGTGCAGGGTGCTGAGGTCCTGGACCCAAACCTGGGGCACAGGAGAGGGCGGCAGGTAGTCAGCCAGGGCAAGGCCCGTGGCCGGAGCGGCAGGCTGGGCGCGCACCACGTTCCGAGAGAGCCCAGGGGAGAGGGCGGCCGGGAGGGGCTGCAGAGCTGGCGGCCGGCCGTGGCGACGGCCCCCACTTTGTAAGCCAGAGCAGCAGGTCCCAGAGAGGGGCAGCTGGCCCCGGCCCCCCCACTGCACCCTTAGCATCAGCTCTTGTCCGACTCTCTCCAGACGACCACAGTTTAGGAGCAGAGGATAAATTCTGGAACGATCCCCGCTCTGAGATACTTCTCGGCAACGGCAGTCGACGGATCGGATGTGGGGCTTTCCGATCGTGCTTGTAGTGGAGACAAAGCAGGGCGTTCAGTGAGCCGAATGCTAGGAGGTAACACACGTCCGCGCGCTGCGAAGTCTCTGTCGTTCCGGGCGCGGGCCCCACGTGCCGCCCTCCGCAGGCCTCGCTCGGCCCAGGCACGGCTGCGCAACCGGCCGATCGCATCCTGCTCCGCAGCGCACAGAGCCAGCGAGCAGTGGCCTCAGGGCCCCCCCTTCTCCCCCGGGTCCCCCGGTGCCCGTGCCTGCCGGCCGGCCCCCAGCACCCAGCGCCCGTGTCTTTCTGGGCGCCCTCAGGCGGCAGACCCCCGCGTCCACTGCGCGGCTGGGCACATGGGCCAACCCTCTCGGCTCCGGCGGGGCCGCCCCAGCCCCCACGCCCATCGGCCCTCGGCGGGGACGGCTTTCCGGGGTTCACTGTGGATGTGGCCCCTGTCATGCGGCCCAAGCGCCCGCTGCCCTGGGCCTCTCCCAGCTGCCTGTCCTCGGACCTGCGGCTCAGGGCCTGCCCCTGGGGGCCTCAGACTGGGGTGGGGGACACCAAGGGCTCTCAGCGGGTGGCTGTGTTTAGTCCTTCATTGCAGGAGTGTTTGGCAGCCAACGCGCACCTTCAGTTCTGCAGCGGGGACGCTGTGGGGCCGCGTCCCCTGCCCACCGCAGGTTTGTCTGCCGGACGGAGCCCGTGCCCAGGGGAACACACGGTTCGGCTTTCCTCGGGTTCCTCGTGCGGCCGCGGCGAGGCCCCCGCTCCCGGGCCAGGGCCTCACCTTTAGGAGAGAACCATTCATTGCACAGGCCTGCCCGGGGGCGGGGGAGGGGTGTGCTGTGTGTGCCCCGCCCCCACCCATCCCGGTCCCGGCCGTGGGGCCCGAGGCTTCCCCAGAGCAACCCCCACTGCGAGTGCCCCAGTGACTGCACTGTCTCCATTTGCAAAGCTGACACTTTGTTATGATTGATATTTTCACGCAAACACTGTGAAAGCCCCGCTTGGCAGCGGCTTTGGTGAACACTGTGCAAATAGGAACCTTCTCCAGGCTGCAAAGTAGCTGCTACCTCATCCTCATGCTCTGAATGAGGGGACCCGGGCACAGAGAGGTTGCGCAACTTGCCTGAGGCCACACAGCTGAGCCTGGGCCAGGGCGTGATGGCTCGCACTGCCCGAGCTCTCAGACTCCCCGGCCACGTGTCCCCTCAGAGCCCAAGGGGCGGACCACACGTCTAATAAATGCCCGAGGGACCAATAACCAGGGAGAAAAACGGGCTCACAGGCTAAGCTCCTCTCTATTTATTGAACTCACGTCTCCACCGGGGTATTTTTAGTCAGTCTAGCATTGGGATCCGCTAACATCGAGACAGCGTTGCACACAGACCTACTTACCAGAAATACCCCGTGCGCATATTGCCTTCCACGGAGACGGGGGACGCCGGGGCCAACAGGCGCCGGGCCCCCCACCCGGTGCGCGCGGAGACGAGCCGCCTTGCTTTGGGATCCAGGCTGGGGGCGTCCCGGCGGGGCCTTGGGGTGCCATGTTCCGAGCTCCGGCTCTGAGGGGACCGCCCTAAGCCTTTCAGTGTCGAGGAGCAGGTGCCCACCAGCTTTAAGGACAGGAAAAAGGATCAGGCCCACGGAGGCAGAGAAGAAAAACAAGCCAGGGCCCAGGAATGGGGTCCATCGGGGCCCCTGCCTGCCGTTCCCAAGGACACAGGCCAGGGAACAACGTGGGTCCCCTCCCCCACCCCGCCCAGCACAGAGGGGGACGTGTGGGAGCCCCGGGGCCTGGGGGCAGCGCGCAGTCCCGCCACATTCCGGGACCCATCCCTGGGGACCACCTTGGACGGAAACGGGCCCAGGCCCTGGGGGGACGGGGGGAGACCCCCAGCACCCAGACACCTCGCCTTCCAGGCTGAATCTGCCACAGGGACGGCTTCTCCCAGTCGTCTCTCCAGGCCGGTCACTGACGGTGCCTAATTCACTGCAGAACTCGGGGAATCACTCTGCCACACGGCACTCGGGGGGTGGCCGGGCCGCGTGGCATGAACCCTGACGTTTCAGGGTGTACGGGAAATGCCCCCCATGACAAACACACGGTCTGGCTTTACAGGTGTTTATATTTGGATCCGCTTCTAGGACAACATTTGAAAATCAACGTGCCGGCGTCCGCGTACACAGCCTATACGGACGGTTTTCCACGCACGGCCACCCCTGTGGGGGCCCAGCTCGTCCCTGGGCCTCCGACACAGAGGTCCCCGCATGGCTCAGTGCCCCCGCCCAGGGCAGCCCCACCCCGGCGGGCCCCTCCCCATCCCCCACATCCCTCAAGCTCACCCACCGCCTCTTCCTCGCTTGGGTGCATGATTGTGGCCACGGTCAGTGTTTGTCAGGGGAGGCAGCCCCTTCCTGCAGCAGGGCTGGCAAAGGGCCGCTGCCGATGAACGGGGCGCAGTGGCTCTCCCGATGGGCACAGGGCCAGGGGGTGGGGCTGGGTGTCACAGGAGCAACGGAGGTGTAGATGGCAGCTCCTTACACTCACGTGAGGGCAGGGCCTGGTGCAGACGGCCCGTGGGGTGGGCGGCCCAGGTTTCTATCTCCTCGTTCAACCACACCTGGCCTCCAGGCCCAAGCTCACGCTGTGCTCCGAAAGGGCTGCCTCTGCTCAGCCATCACGTGCACATCCCCTCCAGCTGGAAGGAGGAAAGGAGAGATTAGTTCACTTCCCTTTAAGGGGCCGACCCCATAACCTTGGGCATTTTATTGGCCAAAACTTTGCCCCATAGCCACATCTAGCTGCAAGGAGGCTGGGAAAGCAGGTCTTTATTTTGGGCAGCCGCGTGCCCAGCGAAAACTTGGGCGCGCAGTGATGGGGGAAGGGGGAGAATGGACGCTGGGGGCAAACAGCGCTCTGCTTAACAACCAGCAACGAGTGTTACTGCCATCCATTCAGTAAACTTTGAATGCGCCGGCTGAGCAAATTATGCCCCTTCTTTTGTGAATATACTGTTCAAAATTAGTGCCCTTTATTTCTTAGAGCCATTCTCGGGTCACAGAAAAATGGGACAGAAATACAGAGAGTTCCGTGGATACCACATACACTTTCCCCTACCATCAACATCTTGCATCAATGTGGTGCATGGGCTGGTGAACCCATATGGATACATTATTGTTACCTGAGCCGAAATCCACAGTTTGCACTGCCCTGGGGTTCACTCTTCATGCTACAAATTCCCTGGGCTTTGGCCCGTGTACGGGGACACGTGTCCACCCGTGCGGCAGGGCGCACCGCAGTTTCCCGGCCCTAAGGCTCCCCTTGGCTCCGCCTCTTCCCCCCCTTCTCGCCCCCAACCCCGGCAACCACCCGCCTTTCTCTCGTCCCCACGGTTTTGCCTTCCCCGGCGAGTCGCAGAGCTGGATTCAGACCGCGCGCGGCCCTTGCAGCCTGGGGTCTTTCACTCGGCCACACGCCCTTACGGGGTCCTCTGTGTCCTTTGGTGGCTCGTTTCTTTTCAGCACTGAATAACGTTCCACCGGCAGAACGGCCTGCGGCTTGCTTGCCCGCCACCTGCTCAAGGACACGCGTTCGCTTCCAGGGTTCGACGGCTATGAGTAAAGCTGCCGTAGACGTTGGCGTGCAGCTCATGTGGACACGTGACTGCTCCGTTCGCCGGAGCAGATAGGAGTAGCGCGCCTGCCGGATCGTTCGGGAAGACCGCGTCCAGCTTGGTGAGAAGCCGCAGCCCACCCCCCCCCCCCCCCCAGCGCCCGCACCGCGTGGCCTTCCCCGGGGTCGCGGCCCGCGGTTCTCGTTCAGCCGCTCTAGTGGGACGCGGTGGCATCTCATCGTTTCCCTGTGCGGTTCCCTGTGTCCTGCACTGATGTGCACGTTTACTGAGGTTTCTGCCCAAACCTTTCACCCACTTTTTAATTGGGTTCTTTGCCTGTTACTGAATTTTAGCAGCTCTGTGTGGATTTGGGACGTAGGCTCTTTATCAGATGTGTGCTGTGCAAATATTGTCTCCCAGCGGGTGGCTCCTACCCCTGTCGTGTGCTGAGCAAAAGCTTTTAATTTTAATGAAGCTCCACTTGTTATTTTTTGTGTGCGTTGTACTTCTGGTGTGAGACCTGAAAACACACAATCGACCCGAAGGCCGCTTACATGTCCTCCCGCGGTATCTCCTACATGTTTTATACTTCGCATCTTACATTTAAGTCTATGATCTGTTTTGTATTAATTTTTGTGCAAGGTGCAAGGTCAGTGTCTAGATTAATTTTTTTTGCATATGGGTCTCCTTGTGAATTTTTTGCAACCATTAAATATTAATTATGAGGGCAACGAAGAGACTGAAAATTTTATGATAGAACGTTAAGTAGCAGGTGGCAGGAAAAACCCATCTGTGCTGTTTTGGGGGTGGAAGTCACCTCGGGGCGGGGTGTCTGATGACAGGGCAGCGGGGGACGGGGGATGGTGTGCAGAGCCACGCCCTGGGGACCGGGGGCCGCTCGCCTGTGTCATGGGAGGGGACCGACGGGGCCCGGCCAGGCCCGGAAGGGTCCACCCTGCCAGCCCCTGAGCTGGGGGGCCGGGGCCACAGTGTCCCCGCCGACCCAGCGCCCCGCGGCTGGGCTGGTCGCTGACGCTGCAGGCTTCCCATCGCGCTGTTGACGATGCTCCGCGCAGCAGAGCCAGGGCTGAGCCCGAGGACCCTGGGAGGGGTGAAGTCTGCAGAGATCCCGGCTCAGAGCCGCAGAGGGCCAGCAGGCCCGCGCCCCCAGCCCCAGCTGAGGCCGGGGCCTAGCAACGCAGGCTGGAGGCTGTGGGGCAGGGGACTCTGGCTCTGAGGACACCTCTCGCCTGAAAGCCCGCGGCCTGAAAGCCCGCGACCCGAAGCCGGACAGGCGCGGCCCCCCACCGCTGCCTTGGGCCCCCCACCTCCCGAAGTCCGGAGCGGTCGGCCCACCGCCAGCCAGGTGGCATCCTGCGTGTCCCGGCCCCTCCTCCAATTCCCTGTCCTCCCCTCGGGGGCCCGCCCCCCGATTCCAACATGCGGCTGACTCCAGGGCGGCTGGCGTCCGGGTCACACCCCACACGGGGCTCCTGTCCCGCGCTGCCCCCTCCCCTGGTGCCCCCATGGCTACGACGCCCCGGGGAGCGCGTGAGCAACGCAAAGACACCCAGGGCCCTGCGCTCCAGGTGGGGCCGATTAGATAGCGTCCTTACAGTAGGGCTTCGGGGAAGGAAACAGAAGGCACGGAGCACTTCCGGGGCGGCCAGAGGCTTGTCCACCCCCAGCCTGGTCCCTGCTGCCGGGGGCCTCGCCCGGCGACCAACACCGGGGGTCCGCCGGCCACACAGTGGCCGCGGCGTGCATCCGTCCCGATGGGTGGCACGCAGGTTTGGAAGTGACTCCTTCACGCCGTGAGGAAGTGCTTGGAGCGCGCCCCGTGAAGACTGCTCCAGGTCCCTGACCCGGGGGACGTTAGGGGACCTGGTGTGCTCTGCCGGGGACACCAGGGCGAGAGTAGCGACGGGAGGAAAACGCAGCGAGGAGGTGGCTGCGTGGCGGCGGCGGCGGCAGCAGCTCGGGCGCCCTGAGAAGGAGCGAGGACCTGTCTGCAGACACACACCCCCGGCCGCGGCAGGACGCACCTCGGGCCACCGGCCCGCCCCTCGCAGCATGGCGCCCCGGACTGCGCTGGCCCTCGGCGTCTCCAAGGCCAACCTCCCGCCCCGTCCCGGGATCTTCCGGCCGAGTCTGGACAGGCGCAGCCGCGCTCTGCTCCAGGCGCCCCTGGACGGGAGCCCGCTGGCAGCTCGGGACAACGTGCCTCCTTACGTTAATTACATTAATCAGAACCCGCTGTCCTGACACTTCCATCTGTCAAAGCTCTGCGTCTGTTCCCCTCCGCCCGTCACGGACAGATCTGTTCCCCTGTCCTCGGGAGGGGGCGGGTCTCGTGTGTCTGAAAGCCGCTGTCATCTCCCCCGCCACCCGAGGAGAGCGGAGCTGGCTCGGCGCGGCACCGCTGCTCTTGCGGGGTTTTACAGGGGCCGCGCTCCTCGGGGGAGGCGGGGGAGGGGCCCGAGAGGCGAGCTGCCGCCCGGTCACACCGGGAGCAGAGACGCTGATGTGCACAGAGGGCCACCTGCTCCCTGGGCTGCCCGGCGACAGCCCCCCCTTTATTTGCCAAGTACCCCCAGCCCCGTCAACACCCCTCAGGAGTAAAGCGCCCCCAGCCCTGCCGCCTGCCCCCGCTGCCGACGGCCCCCTCGAGCCCCACTGCAGTCACACGCGGCCCCCCGCCGCCCACAGCTCGGGGTGCGCTGGCCTCTCGATCTCTGCATCTGTGAGGAAGGCTTTCAGGTTGCACAGCAGAAGGCCTGGCCGGCAGTGACTTAGACAACCAGGGCGATGTGGGGCCTGCGGCTGGTGCAGCAGTTCAAACGCGCCTGCGAGAGCCGAGCGCCTGCACGGCCCGCCAGCAGCAGGGGGCCGGTGGCCTCGGCTGGCCAGGCGCGGGTCCCCCGCCCCCAGCGCGGTGTCCTCCGGCACAGGGGGCACAGAAGGAGGCTGCTCCTGCGGCCACCCCAGGAGGGAGGCCCGTTTGCTTCTGCAGCTCAGCCAGGGCTGGGCTCTGCCCCTCCAAGACCAGTCACAGGCCAGGCAAATGGAAATGAGCCCCAGACTTAGATCGGTCACACCTCCTTCGGGGTGGGGGGTGGGGCGCACACGCCTGCCCAGACCCGCCCCCCTGGCCGCTGCCTGGGGACCAGGGGCTTGGTCAGCGGGAGCAGGGCAGGCGCGAGGCGCTGACCATCAAGGAGGCCACGGGGGTGTCGGCTTCACCCTCCGAAACGTGATCAGCTGGAGGGCTGATGCCTGGGGGTCTCTGCTGGGAGCGTTTCCTTTTAGCAGTGGTTAGAGATTTTAGCGAGAGTAACAACAATATAATTTTGGAGCCTCGGGCACCACCTGCCAGGAGGCCAAGTGTCCACAGTGAGAGGGGCGGGAGAGGCCACCAAGGGAGCCCCGTAGTGACAGAGGGTGGATGGAGGCGGGGAGGCGGGGGGGTGTCTAGGGCACAGCCAGTGGGTGTATAAAAGGAGGGAAGGAAGAAGGGAGGGAGGGGAAAGGGTGCGTGGCTGTGGGGACGGACGGATGGATGGACGGGCAGGTGGGGAGGTGGGTGGATGGGGAGGTGGATGGGCGGGTGGGTGGAGAGACGAACGGATGGTGGATGAGTAAAAGGATGGATAGGTTGGCAATTGTACGTATGGATGATGGACAGGCGGGTAGGTGGGTGGATGGACAGATGGATGGGTAGACGGATGGATGGATGAATGGTCGGATGGACGGCGGAGGGGTGGGGAGGGCAGATGGTGGATGGATGGAGGGAGGGTGAGTGAAGGCGAGCTGTTTCAGAGAATTCCTTTTGGAAGAGGCCTGTGCTGTCTCTCGCCCCTTCGAAGGCATCGGCTTTGGCCGAAAACCCCCCGGGCGGAGGGCCGGCGTGCTGCGTGCTCACTGACCGCACACTCGCCCAGGGTCCTCTGAGCTGTGAGCGAAGCCCAGCTCGCGCGGCAGCGGGGACGGGGGAGGCCCGCAGGGCGCCGCTCCCGCGGCCGAGCTCAAGGACGTGGGAGCGGCAGTGCTCTCTGCGGTGGCCGGTGTCCCTCAGGGCTCTCCTCGGACCCCAGCCCCGAGGCCCCGCCCCTGTGGCAGGGCTCTGTCGGCCCCTCGTGCATGTGGTCCCCAGTCCTCCACGGGAGGCGGGGGCTCACGGAGCAGCTGGAAGGACTAACCAGGTCACACTGGGTGTTGTGGGAAATGCCGCTCCTGCCTCGGGTGGGGTGGGGTGGGGTCCGCAGGCTCGGCAGGGGCTCCCGGGGGCTGCCTGCTCCCCAAGGTGGGCGTCTGCACCACAGCTCAGCGGCCGCGCCCCCGGCATGGGAGGTGGGAAGGGGCTGGGGTCGCTGCTCAGGGAGAGCTGCAGGCTCTTGGAACGGCACAGGGGACGGACTGGTGAACAGAGGGGACCCAGTGTCGCCGTGAGGGGAACTCCCTCCCCTGAGCAGGCTTCCTGGCGGCTCCCAGCCCTGGCGGCCCCCAGCCCTGGTCCCCCGTGTGAGAGGGGGTGCCATTCCCGGGCGACCCTTGCCCGGGAGGCCCGGCATGCAGGGCTGAGGGACTGAAGGCAACACATAGGAGCCCCGAGCTCGGCGCCAGGTTCCCTGATGCCCGGCATGAGCCGCGACGGGACACAGGGGGCCGGGGGCTCAGGGAGGGTGCGCCTCCCTGGCTCCCACGGGCTCCCACGGGCGCACACACGTGCACACACTCTGTCCACCCCCATCACAGGCTGCCGTGCCGGCGTATTTATAACCGAGAGCGGGTCCGGCCGCCTGCCGCCGCGGAGTGGCAGGTGCTGACGGAAAGGAAAGGGATTTATTTTCAGGTGCCGGCCACCTGGGAAATGGGGGCCTCGTGCCCCAGAGCCCGTCTCCCCCTCTCACGGGGGCAGAGCTTTTCATGAGGTGGGGGGGCTGCAAAGGTCTCGGCGAGCAGGCGAGCACAGCCCATTCCGATAAGGCAGGTGACGGCCCCGTGTGCGTCTGGCGGGCTCCATGGTCGAAGGTCAGCAGGTCTCCCGGAGCCGCGGCGCCTGCCGGTCGGCACCTGTGTCCTCTGACGCTAGTCTCGAGGGGTCATGTACAAACACGCCGCTCATCTGCGAGCTGCCCGCGACTCAGACTCGGCACGGACAGAAACAAGGACAAAGGAACCGTGGGGCGGGTGACAGTTCCCCACTGTGACACAGTCAGGGTGGAAGCTTCCAGAATATCAACAAAACGAGGAGGGTCTAGCAGGGCAGGGAAGGAACACCTCGCGCGACTCTGCAGATCTGAGAGGGGGCCTGCCTCCCCGGGCCAGTCAGCAGGTGGGCCGCGGTCCCCCCACCTGCCCGCGCCACGCAGGCCGCCTGCCGCCCAAGGGAGCGCAGGGCAGGCGCTGGGCGGACGGGAGCCGGACCCCCGTCGGCCACGTGGAATGAAAGCGGCCCCAGCGCGTCTAAGGAGAGACAGGCCAGAAGCCCTCAGGTGGGGACGAGGCAGAAGGAAGGGACAGCAGCCCAGCTGGGCCCCTTCCCTGGGGGGACCCTCGACGTCTCACGCTTTCCCGAGAGGAAGGAGAGCCTGTGTGAGCCACGTGGGCCTGGACCAAACCTGACCTGACGCTGAGTGATGTCACGCCGCGTCAGTGGTCGCTATGGAGACGACGCAGGACGGGGTCAGGCCACTCCAGGAGCACCGCCCTGGGGATTAGAAGGTCGGGCTCTGAGCGGTGACGTGGCAGCCCAGCCCCCCAGCTCCAGGGAGGGATGGGGCTGGAGACCCAGCTCACGCCTGCCCGCGGATCCAGCCGGCCTCGCCGCCCCCGGAGCCCGGTCGGAGCTCTGGGCCCCGAGGCTCAGGTGAGCTTACCTGGTCGGCAGCATCTTGCGTGCTGCCATGGTGCACCCAAGGAAAAGGCCACCCGCCGGCCCCCGCCGAGCGCCTTGGCTGGGGCTGGTGCCGGAGGGCGGCCTTCGGCTGCCATGAAACCGTCGCCGTGGGTGCAGTCCCGTGAGTTGTCTGCGGAGACCCCACCTGTGTGCCCACCGGTCAGACGGGAGGCCTGGGGACACAACACGGCAGCTGCTGCCTGTGGCGGGGCAGCTGGTGTCAAAGGTCTTCACACAGGCAACTCCCACGAGGACACCCAGGTGTTACAATGGAGGGAAAATCCCAGAACTGTTGCATAAAAAGCAAAGAAGGCACAGACGGGGCAATTTTAATGTCTCATATCGTAGTTTTCAATTTAAGTAGAATTAAATCAAATGGAGTATGTGTGTACATAGCTAATCTCTTAATTTTATAACATCGAGATATTAGGCCCCTGCGGAGGCTGCCCAGAAACGTGTGAAAAAGCCTGCAGCTGCGAGCAAGGCCTGAAGGGAGCGAAAGGAGCTCACTTCCCGCCCATCACGCCCGACCTCCAGGATGCGGAATCGAGAGGCTCGCAGCGACTGGAACGCCGGGATTCCCCCACGAAGCAAGGCCAGAGGGCGGTGGGCTCCGCCACGGGGCCCGCCGTTCGTGAGCATCGCGAACGCGCTCTTGGCCCATCCTCTAGAAATCCCAACACATTTCCCAAAGACGGAACTGCGGTGGCTGCTCTCACCCTAAAACCGGAATTTGTGCAGAAGGCAAACCCACAGCGAGGCGCACGCAGCCGAGGGCCCGCACTGGGGGAGGCCAGACCGCCCTCAGGGGGCGGGTTCTGAGCCTCCTCCGGCAGGAGGGTGGGGAGAGCGGGCTCCGGCTCCGCATCCGGGGGGCCCGGGGCGCCCCCGCTGCCCCCGCAGTGCCTGTGCCCCTCTCCGTCCCATTTCAGAGCCACAGCTTGTGTGGCATGGGAGGCGGGGCCCGGGCTCCCTGGGGACCGTGCTGGCCCTGCTGGACCGCGGTGACCCTCACAGACCGCAGGAGCGAGGCCGACTCCCGCCCGGTCCTGAGAGCCTCCCAGGCTCAGCGCCACCAGCCTGTGGACGGAGGCGGCCTGGGGTCTGCGGCCCCGCGTCCCTGAGGCCCTGGGAGGGGCGGGAGGGCTGCACACTCTAGCGGAGCAGGGGATGCAGCCCTGTCCCAGGCCCTGGTCCCCCGCTGGCTCCCCTCCTGGAGGCCCCGCCCCCGCCTCCAGCCCCCAGGCCCCGGCGTGGGCGGCTCCGCGGTGCAGGGCCTCCTGCGCACGCCCTCGCTCTCCCACGTCCGCCTGAACCTGACGCCGCCCCTGCACCAGAGAGGCAAGGACGTCCGCCCCCGCCCCAGCCACGGTGGGGCGCCCACAGTGGGCCACCCCGAGTCCTCACACTCCGGGACACCCCGATCCAGTTTTCTCACGTGCTGGGGACACTTGCTGGTTCCCTCCCCAAGGCCGTGTGCGCCGCCCCCTCCTGCTCAGACCTGTCAGGTCTCCCTGCAGGGACACCCTCCCTAGAGGTGAGTCACCAGGTGCCAGGTGGGGCCTGAAGTCACACACTGCCCAGGCAGTGGCTGTACCGTTATGGCCCTCGCGCCGTGACCGCACGCCGAGTCGCTCTGGCCAGCCCCCTGCACGTGGAGCTGGCCTGGGACGGGGGTCCCTGCCAGGCCCTGGGGGTGAGGGCCGGGGGAGTCGAGCAAAAGCAAAGCGGGGGATGCGACACAGCGGCCAAGCCCAGCGAGGCTTCCGTTCCGGTCCCTTGCCCCGGTGAGTGTCCCTCAGGGCTACGAGAAGCGGGTCCCGGACGGAGACACACACGGAGTAGAAAGATGCGGATGCTGAACGGAGGCGAGACCAGGCCTGTGTGGAGAGGGACGGAGGTCACTTCGACAGAACAAGTGACTCACTTGGTGGCTGATCAAGAAGACAATAGGGAAGAGTCTTTATTCGACACCGTCTGACCGGCAGTGCCTTTCCAATCATTGACTCCATGGAGACGACGCCGAACACGTGATAAAATGGTCGCTACGTTTATTTGAATAGAAAAGCACAGCCTGCACCGATATGGTTACGTACATAAATAAAGAACGACGAGGGGGGGCCTCGGCCCCCCAGTCAGCGGAGCCGCGATGACAAAACCAGGAACGGCGGCCTCGGGAGGGAGGCGAGGACAGACCGCAGCCCAGGGAGGCGCCCCCCGCCCGCCACGGCCGCCCCGCCTGACAGGGGACGCAGAGCAGGCCCCGGAGCCCAGGCAGAGGCGGGGGTCCTCCCACCGAGGGGGCCGGGAACGCTGGTCCTTCCTGTAACACCCAGTCCAGTCTGGCACCAAAGCGCCTCCCAATCTCGGCCGGAGTTAGAGGCCTAGGACCCGGCAGTGACAGCTGAGCTTTCGCCCCCTGTCAGCGGCAGGAAGCAGGTCCTCGCAGGGGAGGGGGGGTGGCTCTTTTCCCCCAATGGCAGCGAAGGAAAAGGGGGTGCTGTCCTCTGGGCCCAGCTTGCCCATGGCGTTTCTTTACTCCGGTTTCAATAAATGGGCCCTTTCTCACCGCTTCCTGCGTCTCGCACGGGGGTGGTGCCCAGAGCAGCCTGAAGGGTCTTCCAAGTGGCCAGGAAGCGGGCGGCGCGGGCCCATGACGGGACCTGCAGGGTCTGGGGACACTCGACGTGGGATGTAACGGGGGTTACATTCCCGGAGAACCTGATGCGTCCGTGTCCCCCTTTTATTGGAGATTTTGGGAAGCGGCTGTTTGAGTTTTACTTTAGACTTTAAACACAACGGAAGGAGGAAACATTCAATGACGAGGGAGGGAGAGAGAAATAAAATGTCAAGTCTGCAGACAGGCTGCGTCCCAATCACCCGGGCGCTTGCTCTGATTGGTCTTCTCTCCCAACGAGGCAACTGTGGAGGGTCAAACCTGCATTTGAAGGAAGACCTTCCAGCCCCTGAGGTGGGGCTTCCCGGGGTTGGGGGGCTCCTGGGCCCCCGGGGACTGGGCCGCTAGGCCCCCGGCTGGACCATGGGGACACTTTCCTGGGCTGCAGCGGGGTGGGGGGCAGGGAGACGCTTCAGCAGCGCTCCACCCGCGCGGGGGAAACCCGCAGGTGTGAGGGCAGGTGTGAGGGGCGGGGCTCTTCGCCCTCCCTCACCTGCAGGCGCAGCCCCCTGTGGGCCTCACCTGGGTTTAGCCGGTGGTCATTTGTCCCGGAAACGGCCACCTTTTCCTGAGAACTCTGCGTGCCCAGTGCACCCACCCCCCGCTGTGTGGCGCAGCAAACAGAAAGGTCCTTTGGACACAGCCCGTCCTCCCCAGCGCTGTGGCCTGAGCCGACGCCAACCTCGCCTGCAGCCCGGGACCCCAGGGGGTGAGATCGGAGCCCTGCGGACCGCGGCCCTCAGACCGCTGTCCCCTCATGTCTGTGCCGAGAGACACCTCGGTCCTTAGGGCGCCCTGGTCTCCGGTCGGTAGAACCCCCCCCCCCGCCCCGCGCCCCCCGGAAGGGTCCGGGCAGCCGGGCAGCCGGGCAGCCAGGCAGCGGGACAGCGCCTCCTGGCAGGGAGCTCAGGGCGGCCGCAGGCACCGTGGCTGAGCTGGGCCCCGGGTCCACAGTCCACCCACCCAACTCCTTTGCGGGGAGCGCCCCCCCCCAGCTCCGGAGGTGGGGCCGCAGCTTCTCAGCAAGCGGGTTACCGGCCTCACTGCCCATCTGGGAGGAAAGCAGTGGCCCTCAGGGACCTCGGCCGCCCAAGGTCACGTGGGCCGAGGAGACAGCCCGGGTCTCTGCGTCCCCAGGGCTGACAGAGCTGACGCCAGACCCAGGGGGTCCCGCCACGTCCCGCCGCCTGCGACGCTCCCCCAAAGGCCTCAGGGGGTAGGGACGGGCGAAGGAAAATACACTTGTGGCCTTGTTTGTCTCCCAGGTGCCCTGGGGAACCGCCCAGGCCGCGGGCTTTGCCGGGTGGCTGTCCCACTCCGGGCTCTCCGCTCAGGGGTGGACATCACCGCAGGACCTCGCTGCACCCTCACCCCTGGGGAGAGGGAGACTCGCGTTCCGGGAACGCGGAGACTGGGGCTCAGCGAGGCCACGCACCCTGCCCAGAGCACAGGCGCCGCGTGGGAGGCGGGCCTCGGCCTTGACCCCGCCCCCGCCCCAGGCCCGCGTGCCCCCACGCGCAGGCTCGCTGGCTCGCATCCGGTGGCTCCGGGGGCGGGGACCCCGGAGGAGGGGCACATTTGGGGCCAGGAGTCCGTGATTCCAGCTGCGACTTTTTTTTCTGTTACTCGGCAAGGCTCCCGCGCGTTCCCACTTCCCACCTGGCCCTTCTCCGTGCCTTTCCCGCCCACGTCCCGCTTTGGTGGCCCCTCACGCAGGTGCTCACTCAACCTTTCAAGCGGCACCAGGGGGCCGGCGCCCGGGGGGCACCCCCCTGGGCCAGGCGGTTCGCCGGGGCTGGGGTTGTAATGGGGTGCAGGCTGCGAGGCCCCAGGGCCCCCGTTACGAGCCTAGCTTGGGGTTCGGGAAAACCAGCGGCACAGGGGCTGAGAGTTACTTTGCAGATCAGTGACAGGAGGCCAGCTTCGCAGTCGCCTGGGCCAGGGAGGCAGGCGTGACTCCCACCCATGAGGTAGCGGGAACCAGCTCCCTGGGTCACCGCGCCCACGTGGGAGCTTGGAGACGGTTCGCTCTGCACCGCGGGGCCACGCCTGCCCCCCCTGAGGACGGCAGCTGAGCAGGTGCCGCCGACTGTGGGAGGAGGGGTCGGAAACGGGGCCACGGGCCCGGGTGCAGGCTGGGGTTTAAACGAAAGGCGGGTCGCCACAGGGAACGGGGACACAGTGTGAGACCCCGCGAAGGACCCTCGCTGGCAGGCCTCGAGGGGGTGCCGCGCGGTTGGGACTGAGAACGGGGGACGGCGGCGGCGCCACAGCTGCGGGTGCTGGGAGCCGCGGAGGCCCGCCCGGCGGGCACGCATCCCCGGAGGCCCCGGGCGCCGGCCGAGCGGGGGCTCGTGCGTCTCTCCGAGACGCGTGCCGGCCGGGCTGGGTGGGCAGGGAAGGAGGGGCCGTGCGTGTAGGTGGGCGTTTTAAAGGCGCTTTGGGATTGAACGGCCCATTCCGCCATCGCTCTCAACCTGCGTGACTTTTGAATGAGTAGTTCCTTTCCTGCTCCCCAAACTCCGGCACCGGGAGCCGCAACTCCGAACACCTGGCGGCGGGCGAGAGGAACCCAGGACGGGAAGACCCCGGGGGCGGGGCCTGTTTCTGCACCAGGGGCCGCTGAGAGGAGGCGGAGCCTGGAACTTGGGGCCAACAGTCCCTGAAGGCCCTCGGGGGTCTGCTGTGCACAGCGCGTGGGGCCCACACGCAGCTCCCATCCGCGAAGCAGGACAGAGGCGGCAGGGAGCCCACGGCCCCACTTCCCCCCGCCACATCCCCGGTTATTTCCCCGGCAGGATCTGGCCTCCAGCCCCGGGTCTCCGAGAGCCCAGGGTGGGCCCAGATGCAGCCTGAGTCCCCCCCATCCCCTGTGTAAATTACCCGGGAGCCTCAGGCCTCGTCCCAAATGGCCCCTGCCCCCCCACCCGTGAACAAACCGCAGATAATGATTCATCTCCGCAAGATGAAAGAGTCAATAAGCAAGTTTTTTCTGAGGCTGCAAGGAGGCCATTTGTCATCTAAATAGGAGGCTCCGCGCCTGCAGCAGGGCTGAGCCCAAGCTGCTCCGGGAGGAGAAACCCATCTGCTTAAATACGCTCTTCCGGCCGCTCGCCTGCAGCTGAGGGAGCGGATTCAGAGACCGGCGCTGTGCGCGCATCTCCAGCCCCCACGCGGGCCGTGCGCGGGGGAGCGGGTGTGGGGCCGGGCCTCCTGGCCAGCGCTGGTTTGCTGTTCCAGGAACGCAGCTCTGGAGGACAAGCGGGCATCCCTGTGTACACAGGGGCTGTGGGTGCAGAAGAAAGTGCCCCCTCGCCCCCCCGCCGCGGTCGTGAGCGTCCTGACGTCCGGGTGTGGTGGACAGCCACGTGTCCCCAGGCGGGAAGGGCGCGGCTGCGACAGCAGCAGCCCCTTGTGGGGTCCCCAGCGTCCCCACATCCAGTGTGGTCATGAGCACCCTGCGCAGCCGTGACTCGAGCCCGGCTCTCCCCTGGGGCTCCCCAGGCCTCGGGCTCACGGCGTCCTCTGCGCCTCTAACACTTGGCCCCCCCACTCCCCAGGACCTCTGCCCCGGGAAATGCTCAGAGAGGCTCCCGGGAGCAGGGAAGCGGGACCTGGAGCCCTGGGAGGCACAAAGGCTTGGGGACCATCCAGAGACCCCTGTGAGCACCGCAAGCTGCCTGTCCCCGGGCTCTGTGGGGCGATAGATGGGATGGGGCCCACCTTTCCCTCCGCGCTGTGGCCGTGTCCCTGGCTGGTGAGGTGTCTGAGAGCCCTGTCACCGCGGTGGTGAGGGAGGTGACACCAGCACACGCCACCGCCACAGGCTGGCGAGCAGACTGGGCCTGAAGGTGTGTTCAGCTTTGAGGCGCTAATGTCAATACTTGGAAACAAGGCACCGAAGCGCCGCCTGGTGTTAAAGGGCCCGTTAGAACCGAGGCACCTGTGCAGCGGGCAGCTGTTCAGATCGGCTCAGATGGACCCCAAGCAGCTCGTGGTGTGAACGCGGCCGGCACCCTAGAAGGAAGCTCAGGAGGAGCCGTCGCTGGCGCAGGAGGCGTTTCCTGACCAGGCACGGTGGCCGGACCCATGTCCCCCAGACAGCGGGAGGAAGGATGAGGACAGACAGACGGAGCGCAGTAGCCTTCCTCATGAAGCAGCTCCGCTCCTGGGGCGGATCGTGGGGCTGGGGAGGGGAGGGGGCGGGGCTCCGGCACCAGGGAGAACTAGGTGCCCCGGGCCCCAGGGCGGGGGAGGTGCTGCTAGGACTGGGAGGTCGCAGCCCTTGCTTATCTGCACGCAGCCTGTCTGCTCGGTGTCCCCGCGGAGCCGGGCCACTGTGCGAGAGCCTGGGACACACAGAGAAGCCCCTGAATGCTGTGCCCCGGTCACCAGTCCAAGCGGAGCCCCGCCTTCGGGACACGCCCACTTCTTCGTGGCTTCCCAGCTGAGGTCCCCACTTCGTGAAGCCCAGAGCAGCCACCCCCAGGGACCCATGCAAACGTCGACCTGCACAATTCACCCGCGTGATAAAGTCGTTTGTGTCTCACACACCAAACTCAGGCGATTGTCTGCCAGGCAGCAGGAGGGAGCCAGCGCCCTCCCCTCTCCTCCACCTCACCCCCCGGGCGCGCCAGCTGTGGCCACCGTCTCCCAGGCACCCACCTGTCCCCACAGGCCCGCCCAGGAGGAGACATTACCCCCACCCAGCTCAGCCCCCAAATTCTCTGACCCACTTACTCCGCGTCAATGATAAAAACAGCAGGGCCGCTATCACCATTGTTTTTCTAACACTGACCATTTTTCAAGAACTCGCCAATACATGAATGCGTTAAATAAAGCAGCCTCTAAGGTAGAGGTTCATGTTTCCCTTTTGTAGAAATGCTAAGGCTCCAAAA
The DNA here is from genome assembly GCF_021234165.1 of Pteronotus mesoamericanus. Taxonomy (NCBI): domain Eukaryota; kingdom Metazoa; phylum Chordata; class Mammalia; order Chiroptera; family Mormoopidae; genus Pteronotus; species Pteronotus mesoamericanus. Next base: position 6,478,357 of record NW_026555239.1, read on the forward strand.
GGCAACATGACTTCCTCAGTCACTTAACAGTAACGGAAAAAGCAAACTAACCAAGCACGGACGGCCCTGCGCCCGGGCCGGCCCCCCCTCCCCCAGCCGCCGGCTCCGGCCGCTCCCTGCGTCCCTTCCAGAACCACCGCACCGGCCGCCCGCCCTGTCCTTCCACAGCGCAGGTTCCTCCGGGAGTCCGCGAGGCTGCGCATGGAAGGGAAGAGCGGGACTCGCTGCGGCCCAGCCCGCGGGGCACGCTCGCTGTGGGGGCGTCTTCCTTCCGCTCTTGCCTCTGTGGCCAGGAGGCCTGGCACAGCACCCGCGCAGCACAGGCTGGACAACAGCGCGGGACGCCGGGCGCTTTTGGGCGGACATCCCCTCCCGCGCTGCATCGCCTGGGGCCAGGAGTGCAACCTTTCGAGCCTCAGTTTCCTTCTTTGTTAACTGGCAGCAAGTCCCTGCGCTGGAGGGTCTCGGTCCTGACGCGGGCGCCTTCGGGGGCCGCTCTCCCAGGGTGGCCCTGGGGACACCGTCACCTCGCCCGGGTCACCAGGAGGCCCGTCCTGTCCAGACGTGTGCCCCTCGTGTTGACCCCCGGTGGGGGGAAGTGCCCTTTGTGAGGCTTCTCTCCGAACGAGCCTCCTGGCCCCTCCCTGTCCTCGTTGGAGGGAGTCGCCGTGTGGATGCTGCACTTTGGGGGCGGGGGGGGGGGCTATGGCCTCCGTTCGAGGAGAGAGAATCTCTGTGGGTTATCTGAAAACCTCTGCCCCCTTTATTCATTTTACAATCCTTTATACCTTTGGGTAAGGGGTCAGATACTTACTTCACCCTTCGGGTTACAGCATGTTATTTATTTTGCCCCTCAGACGGCCGCGGTTTCGGCCCATGGGGGTGATCTCAGCTGCACCCCGTGTCCCTCTGGATGGCGGTCCTGCCGTTTTGGTTTTTGCATCCCTGCACGTGAGTGGGCTTTGTTTGTTTTGTTTGTTCCCTCCTGGAAATGTGGGGCGATGGGCACTGGGGGCACACGGCCTCATCTCCCGTCCCCGGTCCTGGAACCGGAGCAGCCGCGCCCCTGTGACCCAGGCGCCTTGGGGAGAGGACACCGGGCTCGGGGCAGGCGGCGCGCCTCATGGGGGCCCCGCCTTTAGGCCGCCTGGTCTGCGCAACAAGCTGCGCGCCCGTGTGCACGCACGAGACCGCCTGTATTTCCCTTACGTCAAATGTGACTTTACGTGACTTCCAACCCTATCCCGTGACCACGTGGCTATTTCTGGCCTCTTCTTCCTGTTCACCTGTAAATTCCCTCTCCAGCAGCAACCAGCTGGGCTCCCACCACCGGCCACGCGTTCCCTCTGCTGTTCAGGTGCAGGACGAGGGGCCCCCGACTTGCCAACCAGTCCCGAGCGGACGGAGGGCGCAACCGGCGAGCTCGGCGCACCGTGTGGCTCTGCGCCTCACCGCGGCCCCTGACCAAGGCCCCCGGTCGGCACGCCCCCGCCCACGTCGGCCAGGCCGCCCCCACTCCGGTCATGCAGTCGGCCTCTGGTGTCCCCTCCGTACTCCTTCCGGGGACCCACAACCCCCTCAACGACCTTTCTAATTTGCACACATTAAGGTTCACTCTTCTGCATTAACGCGCAACGAGTTTTGACAGATGCGTAATGCCGTCTATTCATAGACTCTATCATCTATCACACACATGCGCCTATTATACTTGTAATTTGTCATGCCTGCGGCTGTCACGCAGAAGAGCTTCCTGGCCCTGGGAGGCCCTGGGCGGCTCCCTTCCCCTCCCCCGGAACCCTGGCACCGCGGTCTCTCCCTGCCTCTGCACCCTCTCTGTCACAGGAGGTCACGTGACTGGGGTGCACAGGCGGTAGACCCCGCAGGCCGACTCCTTCCCCTTAGAAATGTGCCCTCAGCCCCGGTCAGCGGCTCAAGGCTGGGTGCAGCCTCGTCCCGTGAACCGACAGGCTGCGGGTTCGATCCCCGGTCCGGGCACAGGCCTAGGGGGTAGGTCCAACCCTGGAGAGGACACCTTGGCGACGCCCCGCGGATGAGGCTGCGGTGTACGGTGTACATCCGAGCGCAGGTTCTACGGGGATAGGGGAGCAAACCCTGCAAAGTGAGGCCGCGGGACGGGGCGGTAAGGCTGGTCGTCTCCGCAGGGATTCGCCGACTTTCCCCCGAGGGCGGCGCCCGCTCGCGTTCCCACCGGTAGTGACGGAGAGAGGCTGCTCTGCGTGGCCGCGCCCGATGGAGCGGTGCCGGTTCTGACACCGTTCAGACACCGTGCACCGTTCAGGCCGTTCTGACAGGCACACCTGCTCCCTCGCTGCTCCGCCTGCGGCTCCTGCCGACGAGCGGGGTCGAGCTCCTTCTCGTGTGGGGTCGAGCTCCTTCACGTGTGCTTGTTTGCTGTCGGCGTCTCGCCAGGGCCTGAGGGGTCCCTCCAGCCCTCCTCTCACCTGCATTTAAAATGGGCTGGTTTCTTGTTGCCAAGTCGAAGGGCTCTTTGCATGTCCTGCGTGCCAGTCCGTTAAGAGATTGGCATTTTGCGTATTTTCACCCCTTCTGCAACGCGTCTCTGCACCCTCGTAAGAGAATTTGTAGATCATGGTTTATGATTTTAATAAATTCCAGCCTGTTTTTCCTTCCTGGATCATGCTCTTGTGGTCGCATCTAAAGTCTCATCGTTAAACCTCAAGTCACCTCAGTTTGGGGGCGTTGCCTCCTACAAGGTGAGTTTTGCACGTACCTTTAGGCCGACGACCCGAGCGAGCGTGTTCTGCGCCGGTCCGAGGCGTGTGTCCAGTTCTGCCCGCCTCGCACGGCTCCCGCGCCTTTTTTTGGAAGGTCTTTGCTCTTTTCTGGAGGATCCGCTGACCATCGTCTTGTGGGTCATTTTTTTCCAGATTGTCTGTTTTTTCCTCCATTGACCTGCCTGTCCTTCCTGCCACCCACAGCGTGTCATCTCGACTACAGTGGCTTCATGGGGACCCTGAAACCAGGCAGCGTGTGTGTGGCAGGTTAGTTTCCATCGCTACTGTGTTGCATGTTCTTGCCTTTGCCTTTTTTTGAGAGAGAAATATCCATCAGTGGCCTCTCGTACATGCCCCAACCGGGGATCCAGCCCGCAACCTCGTCGGGTGCCCTGATAGGGGATCAAACCTACAACATTCTGGTGCATGGGATGATGCTCCAACCAACTGAGCCACCCCGGCCAGGGCTGCCTTTCTTTCTCTTTTACATTTTTTCTTTTTTACTAAGTGTGTTGGGGTGTCATTGGTTAATAAGATTACGGTTCTAAGGCACAGGACCCCGCATTTGCCTGCGTGCCCCCACCCAGGGCCTCCGCCTCTGTGGGAGCATCCCAATTGCTTCGCCCGTGTCTACGGCAGCGCTTCCCGGGGTCTCACTGGAAAGCACTGAGTCTGCAGGTCGCGTCCGAAAGAGCTGGTGTTTTAAAAATATTGAACAGTCCAATCCATGAACATAGGCCATCTCTCCGTTTACTTAGAATTCCTATTTCTTTCGTCAGGGGTTTATAGTTTGTCACACAAAGATCCTGGGTATCTTTTGTTTAGTTCTGTGAGGGGTTTTTCGGGGCAGGGGGAGAGGCTACTATCAAAGGTGTTACTTTTAGGAATGTCAAATTCTAATTGTTCATAGCGGGCATGTCAGTCAGCCTCAGTATGATGTGCTTGGCTGCGGAGTTTCGGTATTGATCCCCCGTCCCCCAATCTGTGGCTTTGTGCCTGTGATTCGGGAAACCACGCTTTCCCCCGCGCCTTTGCCGGGCCCTTCCTGGCCTTCCCTCTGCGCCCAGACGATCATTTCGTGTTGCCCGCGGCTCCGGGCCGCTGTCTCCCCCGCCGACGCAAACCCCGGTTCTCGCGCAGTGTGTTTCCTCTTCGCACCCCCACCGGGGAGTTCTGGTTGTCGTGTCTTCCCTCGCGGGGCCCTGCCGGGCTGGCGCAGCCGCCCAGGACCCAGCCGCGGGGGCCCCGGCGGCCGTGACAAGGTGAGAGCGGCCCTCCGTGGGCAGCTGCCGCCTCTCCGCTCCCCTGTCCCTGCACGTGCCAGCTTTTTCCACGAGAGCCCTCCACGTCCTCGCCGCGGGTCTTTTGAAGTCCCGCCCGGTGATTCTGCAGCCCGCGTGCTGCCTGAGGCCCGGTCGGAGGCTCCCTCTGCCGCCGGCACACCCTGCAGTCCCGTGGCCCGAGTCTGGACGTGGTTCTCCTGGTGGCGGCGCGACAAAAGGCCGTTGGGTGTTTCGTGTGAACTGGGCCCGGCCTCGGGCTCGGTCCCGTGCTCACCGTAGTCCCAGCGCCAGGGGCCCCGGGTCCTGCAACGGCCATGCCTTTGCCTCCGCGACCCGCGTCTTTCTAAGAACTGCTTCTACACGCGCGCGGCAGGCTTGGCCCGGTTTGCCGCCGCCCTCGGGATGACGTGGCACCCGGAGGCCGGGGGGAGGCGCGGGGCGGGGGTGTCCGTCTGGCTCTGTGACGGCGCCCCGTCCGTGAGCAGGGCTGCGTCCCGCTCTGGGACTCTCGCAGGAGCTCCGTAGCTGCCGCTCGCCCCTCTCGGGCGGCGCAGGGAGGCCACAGGGGCCTGCAGCGGGGACGCGCACCCCACCCCGCAGGCGAGGTACGCCCTGCAGAGCTAGTTCCCAGAGAGGGGCGCCCTGCTGTGGGAGGTGCTCTGAGCCTTCCCTGCAGGACGTTCCCCTCCCCCGCCAGGGCCGCGCGGGCTCCCCTGCTCTTCCCTGTGCGCGCCCCTGGGGTGCCTGGGGCAGACCCTGAAAGCGGGGCCCCCCAAGGCTGTGGCCCCAGAACGCGTATCCTGTCATCCGCAGGGAGCCCCCAGCGTTGGTCTCAACCAGCGCAAGCGTCTTCCTGGCAGACCGTGGCCCTGGCAACGGCGACTCCGCACGAACCACCCCCGCGGCCAGCGCGCCTTCCCCGTGGGGCGCCTCCTCCGTCCCCGTCGGGCGCCCCTCCCCCGTCGGGCGCCCCTCCCCCGTCGGGCGCCCCTCCCCCGTCGGGCGCGCGGCCCGTCCAGCTCGCCAGGTCTGCGGGCGGCGCCGCCCGGCCCGCTGAGGGCCCAGGAAGCCCGCCCTTTCAGGGTGTTAGGCGTTGTTCTTACCAGAAGGATGAGTGGCAGCCCTCCCGCTCCTTTCTTGTCGCAGTTGAAAGCAAATGCCCCTAAACAGACTTCCTGTTTTAGAATTTACAGAAAAGCTGCAGATACAGTTCACTGTCCGTGTGTGTGTGTGTACACATGTACATCTGTAGCAGGTGGAGGAGAAATATCACGTATACATATGTGAGCTCATCACCTCCCTGCTGTGTCCGTGTGCACATATATGTAAACACACACACGGATGAACTCCAACAGAGGCAGCCCAGACGACGACGCGCCGCGGGCAGGGCGGGGCGGTGACCATGAGCCCGCGTGGGGGCCTGAACATGGAGCTGAGCACAGGGCCGGGGGAGGCGGACATTGTGCGGCCCACCCACTTGGTTCCACCCATCCATCCGTTTACTCACTGGTACATCCTTCCCTCCATCCCTCCTCCGTCCACCCATCCGTCCGTCACTCCATCACTCATCCATCCATCCATCACTCATCCATTCGTTCACTCAACAACATTGCCTGAGTCTCTGACACGTGGCAGGTGCCGAGTTCCCCGGTGAGCGGTGCAGTAACTAACATGGACGTGACCCTCCATGTAGTCTATAGATGACTGTGAAAAACAGACATTCAGACCGGAGCGCACACATGAACATGTGAGGCTCTGTGACCTTTCCCATGAACACACATACCAGGAACGTGACCCAGCCTCGGGGGCTGAGAGGCTCCCGGAGTCTGGAATGTTGGAGCCAAGACTCACAGGGTGAAAGTGGGAAGGAGGAGGCACAGAGGGGACAGCCTGTGGGGGCAACAGCCTGGACAGGGTGTCAGAGGGACCGAAACCGGACCCCTGGGCCTGGGACGTGAGCTTGAGAGGCCGGGTGGGTGAGGGCAGCTTACGGGCTTGTGACACAGGTGCCACCTTGTTCACAAAGAGCCGCAGACAGCCGTGCGCCCGGCATAGGACCACGCAGGCGATGGCAGAGCCCGTGGGCAGAGGGGCTGGGCCGGCGGGACGCCGAGGGGACCCCAGAGCCAGGGTCGAGGGAACGGGCCCGCTGGGCTCCACGGATGGGGAGCGGCAGGCCACATGGAGTAAAAGCCCGCAGCGGTGACGCCGTCTCTGGCACCAGGGTCCCCTCGCTCCTGGGCTGGCCCACCGCCTCCTTCACTCCTGCTCCCCTCCCGGCCGAGGTCCAACGCCAGCGGCGCGGCCCGAGTGGTGGAGTGCGGCCCCCCCGTCTGGGCCCTGTCTGCCTGGGGCTTTTCCTCCCCTCCTCCCAAGAGCGAACGTCCCCTTGTCAGACGGAAGTCACTGCAACGACCACAGGAGGCGTGGGGCCCAGGGCGGCAGGGCGGCGCGGTCCCTCCTCTCGCTTCCACGCCCCGGGGCTGCCCCGCGGCAGGGGCGCCCCCCGCACGCGCACACGCGGGTTTCCCGCTGGAGAAGGGAGGCGTGCCGAGCAGAACTGCCACGTTCCAGGCCCCGGCGCACGGCGCCGCTGTGCGGCCTATCACGCCGCCCTCTACGCCCTATTTTCTGCACGTGAGTCCCTGGGTCGTGTGCAGGCTGAGGGTTAATATTTTGGCACATACGCCTCCGAGGGTCCGTGCACCTCGGCAGGGCGCAGGAGGGCAAGTGCCTTAAAGAGGAAGCCGTCCTCGGAGTGACAGCCACTCGGCCAGGCGCCTGGCAGGGGAAACGGGTCGGGTCTGCCGTTTCCCTGGGTGGGCGAGTGTTGGGGGGTCTGCGGCGGGGGCGGGTACGACTGGCGGGCGCCGGTGCCCCCGGCTGCGCCTGCCGCCCGGGGAAACTGGCTGGCGCTGCGGCCTGGTTTCTGCTTCCGTTTCCCCCCACCCCGGGCACCGCCGTCCGTGGCCGCACGATGCCGCCCCCGGCAGGGGCTCCGTGAACATTAACTAAAAGAGGAGCCGGGGACGCCTCTCTGCGTCCCAAACGGACTCACTCGAAACCCGCCGGCTGGGGTTTTCTTTGTGAGCGGCATTAGAGCCCCGCCGCTGGAGCCACCGCGGCGTGTCTCCTCTTCGTAGGGTGAGGACGCACCCTGGCGAGTCCCCTCGGGGGACCTTGGGGGTGGCTGTGGCACGTGTGACACTGAGCCCCGCAGGTCAGGCGGCAGCTCTGGTGCTGCGCTGTCCTCAGGGCCCCGCGCGGAGTTGGCCGGGGGCGGGGGGGCGGGGCGCCACATGCACAGATTCCCGGGGGGCAGGAGGGGCGGCCCCGCTCTGTGGCGCCCCCCGCCCCCGCTCTGGTAGAGGGAGGCTCATCCCGGCAGGCCTGCGGGGCGTCCGTGGCCTGGTCCTCGGGGTGCAGACCCCCGGCTCCCCGCCACCGCGACCTCGCGTGGCACCCCAGAGGCGCCCGCCCGGGCCTCCTCCCGTCCCCCGCGGGCAGCACCTGTGTTCACATCTTCCTAAACTCCTGAGACCATGTTTCCTGGAATAAATTTGCCCCCTCGCTTGCAATACTCATAGGCACCATCCAAATTTGGGCTTTTATCTGACATCTCATGATTAGCGATTTCTTAATGAAATGCGTTTCTGGCCTCGACCGGCAGCGCCCGTCCTAACGAGGCGCAGCGTGGATTGCGTCCCCGTTTCTGCCCTCGCCCCGCCCCGAAAAGGAGAGGCCCCACCGGACTGCGTTTCCTCTGGCAGCTCTGTCTCGCGCCGTAACATCGTCGGAGCGATGGGGACATGGAGCCATTTGTCTTGCCGAGGTAAATACTGTGATGGGACAGAAATTGGCTCTGGAGAGTCGCGGTGAGCCCACCGCAGCCGCGTCCATCCCCAGCCCGACTGGTGCTCTGCCAGGTCCTCGTCCTTGTGGTCTTCACAGCCGCCAGCGAGGTCTCCTGAGGGGAAGCCGGTTAATTTAATGACGATCGCCATTTCAAGCTCCAGAAATCTGCACGCTGTGCCCTGCAGGGAAAAGCCGTGCGCTACAGAAATCAGGCCACTTGCTTCAGAAAAGATGAACGGATCTGGAGCGCGGCCCCCACCCCCACCGCGTGTGCGCCCGTGTTTCCATCAGCTCCTCCCGGGCTGTGGCCCAGCCTCTGACTGTACTCCAGGCCCCGGGCGGGTGGGGGGACACAGCCACCACCCAGGGGTCCGGACCCAGCTTCCAGGGCCTGGGCTGCAGGCCACCCCCCACCCAGAACATCAGCTGCCCGAAACCCAGGGCGCGGGTGCGGCCAACGCAGCCGCCCGTGGACACAGACCAGCCCGTGGGGCCCTGCCCGTGCCGGCCTGGCTTGCTCTGCACGGACGCCCGCCCCCGGAACGCACGCACACAGCCAGCGGCCACCGGGGCCGGGCCTGCGTGCTGCCCGCCCTGGCCGCCCTGGGGCCCCCACGGCTGCGGGGCTGTGCGCCCACTGCTCAGCGCCCCGGGCGGCCGGGGATGCGCGGCGCGGGCGGCACCGGCAGGGGTGTTGGGCAGCTCTGGCTGCGACACAGCGGCTCGGGCAGGGCAGCTGGGGCCGCGGACGCTTCTGGTCCTGTTGTCCGGGGGCTGCAGGCGTCCCCAGGGCTGGTTCCGGCCGAGGCCTCTCTCCCTGGTGTGCAGAAGCCCCCTCCCCCGTGTCCCCGCACGGTCCCTCTGTACGTGTTCGTGTCCCAACTGCCTCTTCGAATAAGGACACCGGTCGTGCTGGTCGGGCCCACCCTGGTGACCTCATTTTCCTTTGTTTCTCCCACTCGCAGGCCCCCTTCCTAGCACGGTCGCGTTCTAAGTTCTGAGGGGTCAGGACTCCAATGTACGGGTTTGGGGGGACACAGCTCAGTCCATGGCCCCGAGCACCACGGTGCTTCACCCCCCAAGGTCCCGCCAGTGGCCCTGAGCCCGCAGCCCGCCCCTGGGCCCCGTTGGCCGCAGGCGGGCAACGCGGGGGCTCCGGCTGGGCAGGAGCCAGAGCCGCTCAGGAGGACGGCGACCAGGACGGAGTCCCGCTCGGACACACAGAGTCGCCCACAGAAACTGCCCCCACTCGGGACCTGCAGGCACTGGGGCGGCCGAGGCCCACGTGGGCGAGCAGCTTCCCCTCCCAGGCCAGGTGTGTTTCACGTGTGAAGCACGCAAGTACACGTATGCACCTGGGGGCGTTATGGGCATTGCACAGCGTAGCCACGTTTCATGGGCAGCGCCGGGCAGCCGGGGCACCCTACCACGGTCAGGGCTGACGGGCCCTTCTCCTCTGTCCGCACACGGCGCCGCTCTCGGCTGCTTGTTGCTTTGGCCGCGACCTGCAGGTTCTCACGGCCGCCACGCGCTCTCGTCCTCTGTTTCTGCTCAGCCACCTTCCCTGTGCCTTGCCTCCGGCTGCCCCATGTGGCCGGGGGAACGTCCCTGCCCGTCCAACGGGGGTGCCCTCCTGGCTGCGCTGCTCGGAGACAGGAGCCTCTGGAGCATCGTCTGCCCTTGTCTCTGCTTGCGGGTCAGGAGCAGCCGCAGCTGCCCACGGGGCCGCGCTGAGGACACGCGAGATCACTGGCTCACAGGGGCGGACCTCAGGGCGCACACCCTTGATGGCACACGGCTTCCTAGGGACCCGCAGCGGGAGGGAGGGAGGCAGGCAGCGAGCGGTGGGGGGCGGCTGTCTCTCAAAATGCCTCGTGGGCAGGGGCGGTGCTCCCAGAACCGCCCTCCCAGGAGAAGCCGGAGGCCAACGCCTGGCGGCGCTTTCTGTGTGGCGCTGGGCGTCTCGCCATTGGCTTTGTGTAGATTTCCTAGAAGCGCAGTTCACGTTCACACTGATCCCTTCGTTGTTGTCATTGGCTCGGAGAGTTTAGCTCATTAATATTTATTGTCCTAAAGTACCGATTGGTTGCCCTTGTGTCATTAAAGCACAAAGGGCCTGTTTAGAAGAACATCAGGAGCAAGTGTGGCGAAGCCTTGCCGCTGAGACACTGCGCCCGCCCGGTCCGCCTCCCGCTGGCGGAGGAGACAAGCCACTCGCAAGGACAAGCCCCGTAGGCAGGGCCAGCCCCCACAAGTCTCTTTAAAATGCAAATGGGGACAATGATGGGTCTTTCTGTCATCTTTCAAATTGGCAATTTAGAAACAGGGTACTTGAGGTTCGGGAGAGGGCCGTGAAGGGACTCGTCCTTCCTCGCTCGTGGACACATAAACTGGAATTGCCTGTCTCCCGGCGATCTGGGGGCGTCTGGGGAGAAGCGAAGGAGCCTGCGCCCTTTAGTGCGGTAATCCTACTTCTGAAACCGTCCTCGGAGCCACCCGGAGACGCCGGCAGAGGCGTTCCCGTGCAGACGCTCCCTGCGGGTTTGGAGGGCGAGCTCGCCACCCCAGGGGGTCGGGGGGCAGGATAAGCCTCGGAAACCCACCCAGCCGTCCTGAAATCCAGGGACCCCCCACCCCCCCGTTTCCTGAGGATGCCAGTTTATGAAGTTTCTCTCTGCAAGGCCGTGCGTAAACAGTTCAGAACCCTGACAGGGCCTGTCGGGGCCGGTCAGACGGCCAGTTCCCGCCGGAGCTCACATTCGTAGCCACCCGCTGCCCCCCACGGGTGTGCTCCCTGAAGGGGCGAGAGGCGGCAAAGGTCACCGAGGGCGACAGCTGCCCAGACCCCTCCCGTCTGAGGAGCAATGGTAACACCAGAGTTTCTCCCGGTCCAGCCGCCGGGACGTCCGCCCCAGGCGAGCCACCCAACCTTTGCGGGCGACGAGCATTTGTTCCCCTTTTGGGAGATCCAGAGGCAGGCTCGGTCCTGCCCTCACCCCAGGCCGGGAACCCCAGGGGGCCCGCCTGGCCCTGCTGAGCTGCACCCCACAGTGGGCAGTGACCCGGAGCCTGTGCCTCCCCTCCCAGCGGGTGCCCACGGGCCCAGGGCCCCGCAGAGGGGGCAGAGCCGGCCCCCGGCCGGCCCCCAGCGGAGGGACAGTTTCTCCACACGTGGCCAAGTTCCTGGGCAGGCCTCCTGCGGTGCCTGACAATTCCAGCCAGACCCAGCCCTCGCCCCCCGGGTGTGAGGGGGCGCGTCCGTCCGTCCGTCCGTCGGATGCGGGGTGGAGCAGAGTGCAGCTGACACGCTCCGACCCACTGGGCGGGGGCCTCTTCTTGTTCTTCAGCTTCACGTCCCCAGAAATGCCAGGGCCAGGCCTGCACTTGCTCCCTTCTCATCTGAGACGTGGCCGATGAGCCGGCCTCCCAGACAGACAGACAAACTAAAGCTCCACTTCCCCGTCGTTGTTATCACTGGTTTCCCAAGGGGCTGACGGGGTGCACGGCGCTCTCTGTGCGGCAGCGCGCTCTGCTCACACAGACGCCGGCTCAGGCTCCGTCGGAGCTGTCTGTTCACCCAGGAGCTTCGGGGCGAAGCGCCACGCTCACCTTGTGCGTCCCGGCGGCGGCGGCGGCCTGCAGTGAGCCTATGGCCTTGGGGCTTTTGTGAGACGCGAAACACAAAGTTAAAAATGTATCTCAAGCCAGAGCGTGTCGATTTGCCGGTAACTCTGGAGAGACATCGCTTCCCCCGGCCAAGGGGCGCTCTGCCCGGAGCGGGGGGAGGGGCGGTGGCACCAGGGGGGACCCCGGCCTGGGGTCTGTTCTGGCGGGAAGGCCTTTGACCTTGTCCCTGGGCCTGGCCACATGGGGCGAGGGTGTGGAACAGGGCGCCAGCTCACCCGCTTTGGCTGAAGTTCATCCATCGCGTGGGCTGCCGCCTCTCGGGACCCTGCCAAGCTGTTTCCTTTCAACGCACTTTGATGTAGGAAATCACGGCTGAAAACTTGAGAACGTAGTTTACATTATGAAACGATCTTCCTATGTCCTATACGCGGAGTTGTGCTTGGGGGCTGGAGCCAACGTGCCTCCGCGAGTGCCCGGGCCTGTGCCCCGCCTGGGACGCAGGACCCACGGCTGAGAGGGCTCGCCTCCGAGCCGGTCAGCCGTGCGCCCCAGGCAGACGGCCAGTCACCGCTCAGTGCCGCACGCCTGGGCCCCCGCCCGCCAGCGGCGCGTCTGCGCTCTCCTGGCCCCCCTGCGTGGGCTCTCGCCCCGACGTCGCCTTCGCCTCCCCCGGGAGTTTAATGGCGGCGAAGGACAAGCCCCAGGGCTCCGCACACGTCTGCCCGTTCACACTGCAGGGGCCGGAGCTGGCTGTGTCCCCCGGCCACTCAGCATCCCCCCGTTGCAGCCTGTGGCGCCACCGCCTGCCGGACGCTTGTCCTTGGGACCACGCGGGGCGAGGGGACCCGCCCGGGAGTGCACGCCTTCCTCCGGGACTGGCTGGAGGGGCCCCAGACACCACGGCGGACTCGCGGGCTTACGGCTCGGCCGCGGTTCACGTTGGTCGTGGGACCCGCGGGAGCTGAGGCACCGTCTGCCACTCGCGTGGTGTCACCGGTGGCCTCCGCCGCGCTCAGGCCTGATCAGGGGAACGAGAACACGTGTGCGGGGGGGGGTGACTGCATGTGTACATGTATGTGAATGTGTGTGTCTGTGAATATATGATATATGAGGGTGTCTATGTAAGTGTGTGAGTGTGTATGTGTGTGTGTCTGTGGAAGTGTGTGAACGTGGATACATGTGAGTATGTGTGTATGTGAGCACGTACCTGTGAGTGTGTATATATGTGTGAGCATGAATACATGTGAAGGAGTATGTGTGCACGTGAGTGCGCACCTGCGTGTGTGTCTGTGGGTGTGTGTGAGTGTGTGGGCATGGACACATGTGTGTGCATGTGCATGTGAGCACACACCTGGTGTGAGTGTGCATATGTGAGAGCGACTGAGTGTGTGTGTTGGCTGGTTCCCAGCGCCCACGGGAGAGGACGACATGCCGGTGCAGGGAGGGCGGTTCCCGCGCGGGGACCGTCCTGGGGCGTGCAGACCCCCGGTTCTGTCTCACAGGGCGAGTGGCGCCCGTGTGGGCCGGCGGGTCGGGGAGCAGCGCGCCCCCCCGGACGCGCCGGTTGGCCCCGGGGAACCCCGAGGAAGAGCGGAAGCGGGGACGCGGGGGACGGAGGAGCCGCGCTGTCGGGAGCGGCCGTCGCATCCCCAAGGGGCCTCTCCCCGGAGGCGTTCCCCTGTGTCACAGACGGGGGGACGCCGGGCCCCCGCGGGCCCTGTCCACGGCCTGGTCCTCGTCACCCCGTGACTGATCCCCACCGTCATCTTCCTCCGCTCGTCTTCCGGGAGGGCGGCTTTGAAGGGGGCTTGGGCCACGTTGGGCTCCACTCTGTTTCCCAGGGCCCCCGCCGTGCGCAGAGCGGACGCACTAACACACCCGTGCCCCCCTGTTAACCTGCCTTTCCTTACGCGTCTCAGCCGAGGACTTGGAGGGGCAGCGGGAAAACCATTTGCCCTCCCAGCGGTGGCATCGTGTCTCCACGCTCGGCCCCAGGCCCCTGGGTTGGGGTGTTCGTAGGTGTGATGACTTACTTTTTACACTTGATCTTAGCCAAAGGGCCAAGAAGTAATGTTATTATTTATTTTTTTATAGGAATTAATGATGAATTCAGCAGATGCTTTGTCACGGCGCGTCGTCTTGGAGGTCTTCCGACTCGGCCGCGCACGCGTCTGTGACCAAGGGGCGCCACTCTGACCCACGGGCGCCTGCCAGGCCGACGAGCCGCTCCGGGGGGGCTCTGGGAGCACCGCAGCGGGGCCTCCCAGCCGCGGGCCGTGCCGCGCGGGGCTGGACCCCTCGTCCAACAGCCTGAGCTGAGTGCCCGCTCCCACGGAACCACAGGAGCGCCCCCGGAGAAAGGCAGCCGTGCGGTGGGGCTGAGGACTGGCTCCCAGCCCTCCCGGTCCTCCGTGCGCAGGCCGCTCTCGCGGGCTCGTGGAGCAGGGGACGGGGGTGCGGTTCTTTCTCGGAACGTAGGTTCCCTCCCTCCTACGTCCTAGAAAAGCACTTGAACGCCTCACCTCCTCCTGCTGTTTTACTTTAAGAGGAAGGAGGGTGAGGGAGGGAGCAAATGGACCTGGCCCAGGCCGCGAGTCCGTTAGGTAAGATATCCGTGACTTTCTAGAGCCCACTGGGTGGGTCCGGGGCGGTCCCCGTCCCCACGACGGCACCCCGGAGAGGAGGCCACTGGCCAGGCCCGCGCGGAAGCCGGTCCCCGCTCCCGGAGAACGGGCCTCGCTGGCAGGCGATGGGGAGAAGAGGCAGAAATACTTCCAGGTGCTTCGGGGGAGATTTTTCTGGCAGGAAATAAATCTCCAGAAGTGAGAATTATAACTGAAGCCAGTTCAGGAGAGCCACGCTTAATTTTAGCAACAGAGGCCGAGGGCTCCCGAGCAGTCCGAGCGGTCCGATGAGGCGGCGGCGGCGGCGGCGACTGGGTGAAGGGCGGCCAGGCAGCGCCAAGGGGTCAGGGGGGGCACCTCTCATGAGGACAAGGCGCGACGCGGGGAGGCGCGTGCCGCAAGTGCGGGGCTCAGAGGGTTTTCGTCTGAGCCCTCGGGAGCCTGGACTGGCCACAGGTTGCCCAGCACAACAAGACGTCTTGAAACCTGACACCGTCTCTACCTGGAGTCCTCACTTTGACAGGCCTGCCCTCAGCCCAGGTCCCCGGTCCCGCTGACCCACAGGACCACGCCCTCCATGCTGCGCGCGCGCCCAGGCCGCCCCGGGGAACCTCGGGCTCAGGAACGGCCCCCATCCTCCCCCGCCACCCCCAGCGCAGAGCCGGGCTCCCCGCGGACCTGCAGGCTCTGCACGGGCAGGAGCTGGGTTCCCCCTGGGGGCTGGTTTTTATTATCATCTTTCTGTCCAGGCTGTGGGAAGAGGCAGTTCACTGCCTTTGCCGAGGTTGGCTGTTCTCCTTCTGAGGCAGGTGAGCTCAGGGGAAGGGGCAATTTCTCAGCAGAGACTGTGGGCGCATAGGTAACACTCCTATTCTTCTGTCGATTTCTCCAAAGCCAGTGACGCTGTAAGTCTGAGGGTATCGCCTCCTGCCTGAAGTGATGTCTAGCGCCCTGATACCAGCTGTATTCGTTTCCTGGGGCTCCCATAACAAATCCCCGCAAGACTGGGCAGCTCTAGAAGCCAGAAGTCCAGATCGGAGGTGCCTCCGGGGCTGGCCCCCTCCGGGGACGGCGGGAGGTGCTTTCGGGGGCGGCGACCCCTTCCGGCTGCGGGCGCCCGCCGCTGGCCGCGGGCTCTCTGGCCCGGCTCCGACCGCGCTCCCTCTCTCCGCTGGGCCTCCTCCTCTCCCCGTGCCCTGTCTTCCACGAGGACATTTGCTGCTGGATCTGTGCCCCCCTGGATAATTCTGGATGATCTCATCTCGAGATCGTTAACTCCTGGACGCCTGCACAGACTCTTTTCCCAAATAAGGTCACATTCATGGGCTCGGCGGACGTGCTCTGGGGGGTTGCCATTCCGCCCGCCGCACATGGCTGTGCTACTCACTCATCAGTTACACTGACACGAGTGGCTGTGTGCCAATAAAACTTTATTTACAAAAGAAGGCAGCGGGCCGAGCGGGGCCCATAGGCCATAGTCTGCTGATTTCTGCTGCAGCAGGCTTTAGGGTTCACCCGCGGAGCCCGTGAACCACGGCCAAGCGTCGCTCTGGTCCCTCCCCTGCTCCGAAGAGAACGCAAAAGGTGGAGAGGGCACAGTAGGTGTGCAGGCTGACGGACCCAGCGGTGTCTGCCCTGGGACTGGGGACAACAAGAGGTGGGCAGGAGGGACAGCTGGGGGTGCACGGGGCCGCCCCACCCCTGCCCCGGGGGTGACCTCAGCGCGGCGCACAGACGGCCCTCTGGCAGACTCGCCGGCCTGGGGCCCGGGCAGGGCCGCGCGTCGGGGGAGAGGGAATGAGTGTGGGGACGGTGGCGGCCTTCCCCGCCTCGCAGGCCCGAGTGGGCCCCGCGCACGGCCGGCACCGCTGGGTCAGGGCGGGCCAGGCCGCAGCTCCGGCGCCGCTTCCCGGCGCTGCCTTGGAAACGCCGCCTGTGAAATATCTTCACTTGACCAAGAGGCCCCCGGCGACATTAGAATAATGATTATCACATATTTTGCATTTTGTTGAAAAGCGTATTGGAATAATATCACTCACAGGGGCTTCGCCGGCGAAGTGATTTAGGAGCGGCCCGGTCGGCGATGGATGGCGGCCGCCCAGCCTTCCTCCCGGTAACAAGCCCCAGAGGAGGCGCGCCCATCTCTCCGGCGCGCCTCGCCGTCTGGAGGGAGCCTTATTTCTCCTTTACACACTTTCAGAAACTCTGCTCAGGCTAAATTTATGAACCCGGGAGAGGGGCCTCCCCGCGCGACGTGACCAGCCCCGGAGCCCGCGCTGGTCGCCCACACGCGCACTGCGCTTTGCAGAAACGCCTCCCAGCGCGGCACCGGGCCCGTGTCTGGGTTCCCAGCCGCGGCGAGCCCGTCTGATCCTCCTTCTTGGGCACGGGGGGGCGTCTCCGTCGGTCACTGCTCTGTCCTCGCTTTTCTTGGGAAAGCGTCCCTAGCCCTGGGGGCAGCGGCACCTTCCCAGCTCCTGATTCTGGAGGGGGCGGGAAGAGCCCGCCCCTCTGGGAGCCTGACCTGCAGGGGGAGGAGGCTGTGCGGGGACAGGGGGTAAACCAGGAGGGACAGGGGAGGCGGCCTGGGGCCAGGGCCTCCCTGTTAGACAGGGCAACCAAAGCCTCCTCTCAAAGGTGCAGGAGAGCCCAAGCCACAGCGCGGAGGGGGGCCGACCTGCCGGCTGGGCCAGGCCGTGGGCGGGGCGTGTGCAAAGGCCCCGAGGTTGGGGGGCAGGAGGGGGTGCTTGATGCTCTGGAGGAGCAGTGAGGAGGCACCGGAGATGTCCTGGGGCCTGGCTTGGGGGAGCTCTAAGGTCCTGAAACTCTGGCATTGAGCAGGTTCTAGGTGCTCTTGCAAGGAGAAGGGTAATTAGCAAAAGGGAGGGAGGGAGGGAGGGAGGAAGGGAAAAAAGGGAGGGAGGGAGGGAGGGAGGGAGAGAAGGAGGGGAGGCAGGGAGCGCCCAGCACAGGCCTTGTGCAGCCTAAACGCGCACCAACGCCCGGTGTGTTTCTCTGGCCTCCGTCCTCCTCCGACGCCTCTGAGGCAGCTCTGACCTTGGAGGCCGCCTTCGGCCAGAGGCCTTGCCTGGCTGCACTCGGGCGTCCCATCTGTTAGCAGAGGGGACGGGGCCTGGCAGCAGTGGGTCCCGCAGAACCATCCAAGCCCAGGCGGCGGCCGCTGCAGGACAAACGGAGCCGGGGGATGAAAAAATGAGAGTGCACATCGGAGCCCGCGAGGAGGCGCGCCGCGGCGGCTCGGAGCAGACGGGCTCGTGGGGAGCGGCCTCCTGCTCCCAGCGTCAGTCAACAACGTCATTAGGAGGCGCGGCCGCGCGCCGGAGGGCCCCGCCGAGAGGGCACCTGTGCGGTACGCGGCTTCCAGGACGCCCCTGCCGATCGCTGGCTCACGCGGCCGCCGCAGCCCTGTCAGCAGCCGCTGCCCGTGAGGGAGGCGTGATCTGAAGCATCCGTGTCATTCCCTTTCTGACGGAACCTCAAGGTCAGACGAGCAGACAAGTCACCAGCCAGGCCCCTTCGGCCCGCGGCCACCGCGGGGGCTGCCCGGCGGCCAGCCTCCGCCCTGGTGGCCCTCGCCCGGGCCGCGTCACGCCGCACGGGCTCCTGGCGGCTGCTGTCACCCCGCGCCTCTTCAGCCCACAAGGACTCACCGCCCCGCAGCTCGGGGGCAGAAGTCGCAGGTGGGTCAGCTGGGCCCTGGGGCCCTGGGGGTTGCGGTCGAAGCGGCGGCTGCTGGCGGAGCTGCGCCTGCGTCTCCGAGCCAAGCCCGTGGACAGCGGACCCGCCAGGCCGGACGCCGCGCGCGCGCCTCGCTTGGACACCCAAGGCGTGCGAGGTCTGGTAGATGAGCTGCGTGAATTCACGCTCATTGAGTTCACTTCTTACAAAAACACTCAGACAATCAGTAATCAAATAAAAACCGAAAATAAGTTCTTCACAAGGCACCAATCTATGCGCTTATAAAATTAACGAAGCATTCATCAAAGAGCGTTTTGTTTGAGGAAAAGTTGCTAAGCCATCAGGGGCTGATTCGGCGGGGCGGGGCGGGGGAGGCAGGGGGCGTCCTTGGCAAGAGCGCCCCGTCCCTGCATCAGCGCCCAGTGACGACGGTGACAAGTGGCACCGGCCTGGTGGCGTAAGGAGCGTGGGCTTATTACCTGACCCCTTCGGAGGTCAAAGGTCCACCAGGCATCTCGCCAAAATCCTGGTCCGGGGTAGGGCCCGCTTTCCGGCCGTGCGGCTGTGATGTGTGACAATGAAGATGCGTGTAGTCTTCCTCCCTTCGGGGCAGAAGCTCCGAAACCCTTGTAATGTCCTGAAGGGGCAAGAGCGACCGGCAGGGACGGGGGTCCTCTGTTGCTCAGGTCACAACCCCCCTCGACCACACGGGAGTCTGTGCTCGTCGGTGACTTTCGTGACGTCCCTGCGGCTGAGGACTGCGATCTCAGTCCCGTCCCCGACCCCCAGGGAGGGGACAGGGGCCAGAGGTCGAACCCGTCCCCAAAGGGCAGCGGTGTCACTAGCTCTGGGCTCCCAGAGCTTCTGGCAGCCGCACGGGGGCAGGTGTGGGGCGGGCGACACCTGGGAGGGACGCAGAAGCCCCGCGCCCTTCCGCCCCTGCCCTGCGCGGGTTGTGCACGGCCGGTTCCGAGTCACCCCCCTACGACACATGGGTATTCCAGCAAGTCCCGTGGGCTGCCGGGGGAGGGTCGTGGGAGCCTGCGCTCCGCAGCTGGCCGGCCAGAGTCCCGGCGCCGCCCCCCCCAGGGCTGCAGGCGGGGCAGGAAGCAGGGGTTCCCGGGCTGCCGTGGGGGGCGCCAGGCCTCCCCCGCCTCTGCCGCCTGCTTCCTGGCCAGCGGCTCACACCTCGCACCCCGTTTCCTGCTCCATCTCATCATGGGCCCTCTGACTGCCCCCCGCGCCAGGCACCGGGACCCTGGTGGCTCCGCTAGGGCCCGCTGAGCTGAAGGCAGGGTCGCCCCTCTTCCTGGGGCCTCAACCCGCCCGCCCGCCCGCCCGCGACGGTGGAGCAAGCGGGAGCCTCACGCACGCGCGGACGCAGTGCGCCTGGCCCGCTCCCGGCCGTGCAACCCTGCCTTGTCCCCCCGCGTGGCCGTCCGCCCTTCCCGCGTGTCAGGACCACGCGTGGAGTCACGGGAGGGCGGCGAGTGTCTGCTCTGTGCATTCGGGCTGCACCAGGGACGACCAGCGCGGCTGGCGGCCGCTCCCGCCGCACACACCCCGCCGCAGGCGCCCGGACCCCGGTGTCTCTGCGACCGCGAACCCCTCGCTCTGCCTCCCAGGTCTGGCACTGCGGGTCCTTTACTTTGTCCCCGCAGAGCTCTCTGTCCTGAACACGCCTCAAATGTCCCCAGCAACCTGTCCCTGCCCTTGGCCAGGCTGCCTGGGGCCCCAGAGCCCCATCTCTAAAGGGGGGAGGTCAGGGGGAAGCGAGGGTCTCCTGCCCCCGCCGGGGCGCCTGCCTCCAGCCCTCCCGCCAGTCAGAGGCTCCTGTGGGGGGAGGCGATGCGTCCACCCCACGGACAGAGGTCCACCCTCAGAGCCGGCTCCAGGAGACTGCGGCCCCGAGCCAGCCTTCCTGGGGGGCTCCCTGCACCCGGTGGGTGGAGCAGCCCCCGACACCCACACCCCTAGGCTCCCCGGGCTCTCCCGGAGGAGGTGGCCCGCTCTCCGCAGTCCTGCCGGAAGAGGGGGAGCCCGAGGGCGGTGGCTGTGGGGCCCCCACACCCTCTCCCCATGAGAGCGGGAGAGACGCAGCCCCCGCAGCATCCACCCCTGAGAAGCCCGGAGCCTGGAGCCGGCGTCCCCCCGGGCAGGCCTGGCAGGTGAGGCAGGTCAGGGGTGCCGCCCCCGGAGCGAGCACCAAGCCTCAGGCAGCCGGGCTGCACCGCGGGGACAGGCCCCTCCCCCGCCTGCTCCCCTCAGCCCCTTGGGGGAGGGGAGGGTGGCTGGGCCCCAAGAAAGGCACACGGGAGGAACAGCCCCAATCTGTCACGCAGGGTAATGAGCTGGATTTATAGAAAAGGAAACACAATATGATTCCGCGTAATGGCTGTTGACAGAGATGCAGGCTGTTTGTTCTCGAATATTAAATTGACAAACAGCGCAGGTCTGCTGGGCTCCCGGCCCTGATTTGCGGGTGCCTGTCAGAGGTGTGTGTGAGCGGCGCGGGCGGGGGCCTCCACATGATGAGGCGGTGCCGGGGGAGCCGGGACGCGCCTGGGACGGGGCTCTGCGTCCACACGCTTCCCAGAAAGCCCGCTCCTCGGATGAGCTAAGCGGGAGTCGGGGTGGAAGCGCCACCCCCCACCCCACCCCGTTGTTCCAAAGAGAACAGGCCACGTTTTTAAAAATTTAATTAAGGCCTTAGATCAGGTTTGTGTAATGAAATTTGGGCTGTGAGTAAGCGGGGTGAGAGAGGAGCTTCTTCCGTTGACACCCTGGGCGGCGGGGGACCGTCCCTAATGTTTCGCAGGCGGCGGCTGCCTCTCTGCTGCAGAAAACGTCCCCCCAGCTCACAGTGTGCGGTTTTGCCTTTTAAATCTCCGGAGAGTGTCCTCGTGGTGAGAGCCCACGGGCTGGGCGGGGCCCCTGCCATGACCTCGGACCCGGGAACCCAGAGGCCCTGCAGGGACCCCGTCCCCGTCCCTGTCCCCGTCCCCGTCCCTGTCCCCGTCCCCGTGGAAGGCGGCCTCCCAGCTGTGGAAAGCAGTGCACTCCCCGAGCCGTTGGGAGAAATGGGTCGTTTGCATGAAAAATCCTCTGTCAGCAACAACAGACACTTAGCGAGACAGACTCAGTGAGATGGGAAATTACCGCTTCGATGGCAATTTACTTGGGGAAATGAAACAGAGGCAGGAAGGACCCTAGTGCTGAGTTTTCAATAAAAAATAGGAAGATGGCATCTGGATGTGTTAAAGGGGAAGGAACGCGCGCAGGCGGGGAGGGGAAGGAAGGAAGGAAGCGTGAATGAGGAAGTGCGGGGGAGGGGAGAGCGGAAGCAGGTGGGCAAGGAAGGCAGGCGCCGGCCTCCCCCCGGGGAGCGGGGACCCCGAGAAGCCAGCAGAGGCCGAGGGGCCCTCGCAGGGGCCTGGAGTCCTTGTCCCCACGGCCCGTGGCCGGTGTGGCTGTGGGGCGTCCCCTGGGCTCGTTGCAAGTGTCAGAGGGCAGGGGGTCAGGAGAGCGTGAGCAGCTCCGCCAGACGCCTGGCAGAGACCCCCTTTCCTACGGGGTTTCTGGAGCAAGGGGAGGCCAGCAGACACAGGGGTGAGCCCGTGAGCCGCCCACACCCCAGTCACGGGGGGGCCCGGAGCCCCGGTGGCCCGTGCCCCCGCTGCCCGCCGACTCCCTTCCCGGGTCGACTGGCTGAGCAGGAAGGGGCCACGCGAACCCACGAGACCCAGGCTTCTCGGCGATGGCCTGTTAAAGAGGAGGCTGAAATCCGTGGTAAATCCACGCCAGCGGAGCGGCGCTCTCGGGTGAGAGCCGTCCCGCAGCCCCAGACGGCCTCGCAGGTCCGAGCTCAGCAAACGCGGGCTGAGAGGGAGTGTGAGAGGCCCTGCCACCCGCCACCTGCCCCCTCCCCCGCGCGGGCTGCCCCTCCACCCTCAGCCAGCCTTTTGGGAGGAGTGGAGGCGAGGACGCTCTGGGACTGACCTTCCGTTGGGACAAACGGGTCTTCCGAGCATTTGGAGGACATGTGTCCCCGGGCCGGTTAAAGGCCTGGGAAGGACACATGTCAGGCGGTTTCTGAGCAAAGGCAGAGAGCCGGCTTCCTGTGGGCCTCGATGCGCCCTGGCACCCACGCCCCTTGCCCGGCCTCGCTGCTGGCGCCGCCTCGCGGGGCCTCTGAGAATCGTGCCCTGCACGTTCGTCAGCAAAAGGCTCCGGTGCGCCCTGGGCCGCAGGCTCATACCCAGCAGAAGAGCTGGTCGCCCGGACCATGGGTGCGTTTGAAAAGACGTGGCCCAGCTCCACCCGCAACACGGAGAAGCCTCCATTGACAGTCACGGGGGAAGCTGCCGGCTGGAGCGCCCTGCACGCAGCTCACGGGGGCCTCTGGCCGGCCCACCGACCACCCAAGCATCAGCAAACGGCTCCCCCGGGAGCAGGTCAGTGCTGGCCCCAGAGCCCCGCCCCGTTCTGAGCGCAGCTCAGTGTCGGGGGACAGGGGTCGTGGGACGCAGGCATCTGTTGGGAGAGGGGAACGGGGCGATTGTGCCTCCGTCGGATGTTATTAGCGACATGAGTGTGCGTGCCTGTTTACATGAACAGATACTGGGGTCTCTCCAGGCCGGGTCCAGGGGCTCCGCGTGGCCCCCATGGGCGGCTCTCTCGCACACACACGCAGTCGGCGTGGCGTCGGGGGAGGGAGGCAGAGCCCTGGTGGGGAGGCTCCGGCTCAGGACCCCCCGGGCCCGGGGAGCAGCTCTCCGCCCGGGACCCGGCCCCTCTCACGTCCCGGGTGGGGGCTGCAGACTCACCCCGGGAGCCGGGCACGAACAGCCGCTGGGAGCGGGGGTCCCCCTGGCACTGCGGGCCTTGAGCAGGTCCCTGGCTTCGCCCGTCGGGGCCAGCATCCAGGCCACCCCGCGCCCGGCCGTGGCGGCCCATCATCCCCGCATGTGGCCCTGCGTCCCTTGGGCAACGCCGCCCAGGCCCGCAGGTCCTGCTCCCCTCCCGCCCGTGGGGCCGTCAGTCAGGCTGCCGGGTCCGGGGGCCACCCCCTCACAGGCCACCCCAGCTTCGGCCACACACACGCACACGCAGGTACACACACATGCATGGCCAAATGCACGCTGCCCACGCGCACACATAGGAAACACGCATGCATGCCTGTGCACACGCATGCACACACGGCTCTTCATCCCTGAAAACCTGTGTCTTGTGTCCTCGCCTATAGGCTGGGGGATGGCACCCACTTTCCGGGTTAAGACAGAGAAGGGCGACGGTGGCTCCTGGGGATGACCAGGCCTCAGAGGCCAAGGGCCTGCGCTGCCCCGCCCTCCTCTCCGCCCCGCCCCCTCGCTGCCACCGCCCTCCTCTCCGCCCCTCCCTCCTCTCCGCCCCGCCCCCTCGCTGCCACCGCCCTCCTCTCCGCCCCGCCCTCCGCTCCGCCCCCCGCCCCTCTGCCAGCGCCGCACATGCCCATCTTCGAATATTGCTGTTGTGGTTTCTTTTCCGTGCTGATTTGCGAGCTGCAGTGTGAAGCAGTTAGTGATGCAGATTTTTACTGTGGATAAACAAATACAGAAAATTAACAGATGTGTTTTGCAGATGCACTTAACCAAAGTGGCGCCCCTCGCGCCGGGGAGAGGCGTCCCGGGGGTGGCACGCACAGCGGGAGCTGAGGGGCGAGCAAGGATGGGCCTCGCCTAAGGCTCCAGAGGCAGCGGCCGGAGTGACGCCAGCACGTGGGCTCCCAGCGAGGGGGCCAGGGAGGGGCAGAGAGGGCAGCAGGCGGGGCCGGGAGCGCACCCAGAGCCGCCTGGGGGCAGGGCGGGGGGTCAGGAAGGCCCCGGGGCAGAGGGGGAGGCCCGTGCATGGGGTGGGGGCCCAGGCCGGCAGAGAAGTGACCCCAGGAACGGGGATGGGCACAAGGGCACGAAGGCAGCCCCGCCTGCCGCAGGCGACCTCGGCCCCCCCACCCCGTTCCGGACGCCCCACTCCTCTGAGAAGCTGTCCTCGGCAGTGGGACGGGGCGGGGGCTGCCGGCGATTCCTCGGAGAGGGACGGAACGGAGCCGTGGCAGGGGCGCCCGCGCGGTCTCATTCTGACCCCAGCACCAGCGGGCTCCGTCGGGAACCAGCACCCGGACTCCGTAAGCATCAGGGCACCCGGCCCAGCTCCCCTCCGGGCAGGGGGCCTTGCTGGGCCTCTGGCGCCAGGAGGTGACTGGAAGGAGGGGGACCCAGCCCACGCGACCCGGGGGACTCGGCACGGGATCACGCGGCCTCCCCATCCCGGCCCGGGTGTTGGAAGGTTGGCGCCTCCCTTCACGCGCTTGGGTGTTTGCACGTGACGCGTACAGATCCCTTGACTTTCTACTCTCCCGAATGAAACCTGTGTCACGGTGTCCTGGCTCGAGCACGTGGCGCCTGGGATTTTTGTGTCCCTCTTGTGCCAAAAAGAAAACACGAAGCTCGAGCCATCGGTCCCCTTCCCCTCCGGGCCGTGGCTTTCCGAGGCGCCGGGAGAGGCGCGAGTGCGGTCCCTCCACACTCGCGTAAGCAATTCACACACCTACGCTCTTATACACGGGTGCACATGCCACCCACTCATACACACGCCCATGTGCACAATCGCACTCCTGGGTACACACGCTGCCCCCGCACACGCAGGCCACACATTCACAGGCAAGCGCGCATACACCCCTGTGTACCTACACCCCCTACTCCCACGCGCAGTTGCGCTCAGTCACGCAGTGTGTGCACGGGCACGCACGCGCGCGCATTCGTCTCCGGGGCTGGACGGCTGTCCCGCTCACCGAAGACACGCTGGCGGCGCGGAGGAGGGCTGTCCTCCCCAGCGGGCGGGTCTGGGCCTGGGGGAGGGGAGTTCCGCGCAGCTGTCATCCGCGGTGACAGCAGACGCGGCCCCTGGGAATCCTTTGCCTTCACTTTCAGAAGTGACTGCGACCCAGAGGAAGCTTCGTTCTTGTCTGATTCTACCCAAAACAAAACAAAAGGCTCAGACAACATCAGAACTAAGAGGGACATGTGCGTTCAGCCTTGTCATCCGACTCCGGGGGAGGGGCTGCCTCCGGAAGACGGCGGGGGCCCAGAAACAGAGCTGTCCCCCAGTCCTGGGGCACTCTGGGTGGGGGGGGAGATAACAGAGAGGTGACCCACACACCCCAAGACCCGAGCTCGCTCAGGGTGGTCTGTCTCTAACAAAGGCAAACCAGGACGTGAGCTGCAGGTGACGCGGAGGCCACTGAGGTCGCTGGCTGCTCGCTCCGCCAGAGCAGCGATGGGGTGAATCTTCGGAGGAGGCCCCAGAGCACCTCTCGGGTGACGTCCCGAAGGTGGCCCCTGGCAGGACGTCAGGGGCCCAGGGGAGGGGGCAGCCGGGGCGCTCTGCCGCTGCGTTCAGTCCACTCTCGCCACTCGCCCCCAGCGGGAAGGACACAGCGTGGCGGGGGCGCGGGTTCAGGACCACGGTCAGAGGCAGTGGGCAGAGCAGCCTCTGTGAACCTGGGTCCCGGCCCCCCCCCCACTCCCGTGGAGGGGCCGCCATCTGGGAACTGCTTGGAGGAACAAAACACAGGGCTGTGCCCAGTTAGGTGACAACAGGTGACACCCAGTGCCTCCCTCGCTTCTCCTCCCTCTACGCCAACCACAGCCCACGGCTGCTCCTGCATGAGTGACCGCTTGCCACCGGACTCCAGTGTGGCCACGTAGCCCATGGCGTCATCTGTCTCCCCTCTGTTCCGAAGCCCGGAGCTGGGGCCTCTCGGTCCCGCAGGACGAGGACGACGGTCTCAGGCCGTGGTGGGCACCGCTCTGGGTTTCCCGCTCCGGCAGCGTGCTGAAGTGGCTTCCCCTGCTCGCCCGCCTCGGCGTTGGCACAGGTGGCTGGTTTGCCACATGGAGGGCTCCGGAGGACCGCGTGCCACCTGGTGGACCGCAGACCTGACCCCATCCCCAGGCCTGCCGGTGCTGCGGCCAGCGCGGCTGCACTGGCACGACCCAGGAGGCGCCGGAGGGAGGTCATCAGATGCCTCCCCGGACCGGCCTTTGGCGGTGCAACAGCTCTGGCGTGGGCGGCGGCGCGCCCACAGAGGCAGCGTTGTCTCTTCCCCAAGGCTCCTTGAAGGGGCCTCCCATGAACGCTTGAATCAGCAGAAGACAGAGTCATCCCCCTGCCTTGGAACTGTCACAGCACGCGTGGCCCAGGGCACAGGCCATGGCACTTCCACGGTCGGCGGGCAGGGCTCGGCGCGGTTCCCTGGCCGCGGCGAGCAGGGACCTTCTCTTCCCCCTCTCAGCACCCCTGAGCCAGTGCAGGGCACAGAGACAGGGGACAAAGAGGCAGGAACAACGGACGGACTTGTCACAGGCAGCAGAAATTGTCTGTGACCATGTGGCCCTAGCCTTTCCCATCTTGACTGAGGGACTGCTGGGTTCCTGTCTGTCTCCCCGGGACCCAGAGGAGGCCCTGAAAGACGGGACACTCGGACTGCGGGTCAGGTGACTGCAGAGCGGCAGGTCGGGGAGGCCCGGCGGGACCCCACGGAGTCCCGCCCCGCGCTCCGCCCCCGTGGGCCCATCCCCCCGGCCTCAGGCCTGGCCCTCTGTGCCCACGGGTGCCCACGGTCTGCCTGTGCCAGGCCGGGAAGGCTCGGGCCTTATTTAAACGTTTCCACGTAAATAACCGAAAGTCATAAAGCACAAAACCACGCCTGCTCTGAGCGGGCAGCAGGTGCGTCGAAGCCACGCGGAGGGATGTCCCCGGAGCCGGCTGCCGCCCGCGGGGGCCGGACCCACGCCACCCTGCTTCGGCTTTGGGCCCGCACAGCTCCCGGTCCTGCACAGCAATGCAGCAAATTACGTCACTTAATGAGAAACGGCCCAGACGCCGCGGCCCAGCACACGCGCGCCCCGCGTCAGCGCCATCATCACAGACCCGCCAGAACCGCGGGCCGCTGGCGGGGACCGCGTGGGCCGGAGCCTGGGTGGGGGAAGGGGGCTGGCTGGGGGGCGCCGGGCCCGCGTCCCCCTGTTAAGCCCAGGCGCGGGGCTTCATCAAGCTTGCAGCGGTGGTGAGGTGCCTGTCCAGCCCAGGCTCTCTGCACCCGCGTCCCCGTCCCCTCCTTTCCGAGGAGCTGCTGGGAGGCAGGACCGTGTGGCTCGTGTGGCTGCTGAGCACAAAGGCCCGCAGGGCCCTGGGGTACGTGGCCGCAGAGCACCTGTGTGTGCAGCCGCTCGGCCCGGGACACAGCACCCATCCTGAGGAGACCCGGGTGAGCAGGGGAAAACAGCCTCTCCACAGTTCCCGCCGGGGAGCAACATAGTGACAGTCGCCACACTACGGCTGGCCCCTGAGTGCCCGCGCGGTGCCAGGATGGAGGGTGGGGCGGAGGGAAAGAGGAGGCGAGAGGCCTGAAGCCCTCGGGACCCACCGCAAATGCCGCCACCTCCTCCAGGGAGCCCTCCAGGACTCCCACGGGCAGGCAGGCTCGCCATCCTTCCTCGCTGCCCTGCACGAGGGCTGTCCTCTTAAGTCAGCGGGCCCGTGGGATAGTGTGACCCGTACGTCCATGACGGATTTCACTCCTTTTCAACAGATGTAAAACCTCGGGCTTGGCCAAGTCGGGCCCTGCCTGTCAACAAGGCCAGCCTGCAAGTGGCAGAACACGGACCGGAACATGCTTCCCTCCATCGGCAGGACCCGCATCCAGGCCCAGAGCAGCCTCCAGGTGCTGGCTGAGTGCCAGGCAGGCCGGGTCCCTGCTCTGAGCACTGGAGACATGAGGCCGCCCGGCCTGGGCGGTGCCAGGCCTCCGGGCGGGGCAGGGAGCTGCAGAGCTGCGGCAGAGGCCTGCGGGCGGCACAGCCCCCGAGGGCAGGGGAGGGGCCCCCGAGGCACACAGGCCCAGCCCCCTAGTGAGGTGCTGCCCCTCAGGGAGGGGGCAGGGTGGCGCTTAAGGACAGTGACGTATTAGGATCGTCGTGGAGACCAAGGAGCCAGGAAGAACCTTTCTGCCCCAGCACCCCTGCCGCCGAGCGCCTTCCCCGGCGCGTGGTCTGCTGCCTGCTCGCAAGGTGCAGACACCCCTCGGCATGGACACCCTCACTCCCCCTGGGCCCAGCCCGACACGCCCTCAAGTGGGATCCCCGAGGAGCAAAGGTGTCAGGTCCCAGGCGAGCCTCTGAGCCCCTCCCAGGCTGGGGGTCTCGGACAGCTCAGCGCTGGGCCCTAAACTCCCGCGATTAAGCGTAGATTTCCACCGCGGATGCTTTTTCGTACTTAAGCACTCAGATGCATGGGTGGTCACGACAGGGCCCCATCAGATGTGCGTCGGCGCCGATGTGGCTGAGCAGGCATTCTAATTTCTCATGAAGCGGTGACCTTGGCTGGGGACCCGCACCAGACGCTGTGCCGCTGCCCTGGGTCCTGATGCTCCCAGGGCTGCTCATTCTCGGGAGCGGCCTCCATTCTGCGGCTTCTCTGCGAAGCCCACCGCCCAGCCCCCCGAGGCTCCGCAGAGGGCAGAGCGAATGTCCCCCGTGACCCCTTGTGCCCTGGCAGGCAGACAGAGGGGCTGTGTCCTGCAATCAGGACCCGCCCTGAGCGCTGCGGGTCTCGGTTCCTGTCTGCTGGGTGGATTCACCAGGGCTCTGCAGGGCACAGAACCAAGAGGACGTACATAAAGAGGCTGGCGGCCGGGAAGCTGAGAGGTTCTGGGTTCTGCCGGCTGGACCGGACACCCAGGACCGACAAGGGCAGGGCTCCAGTCCACACCGGGAGTCTGAGAGCCGGGAGAGCCAGTGCTCTGGGTTGGGGGACAGGAGGCCAAGTCCCAGCCCAACAGCCAGGCAGAGAGAGCAGCACCCCCGAGCCATGCTGTCTCGTTCAGGCACCCACCACGCGCCCACCCGGGGAGGCCTCTGCGTGGCTCAGCCCGCCGGGTCAGACGTGGACGGCACCCAGAAGTGCCTTCCCTGGAGCGCCAGGGACGGGATAGCCCGGCTTCAGCGCCAGGGAGCTGCCGCGGAGTCAGCCCTCTCAGTGAGCGAGTGGCAGGCGCAGCCGGCCCACAAAGTCCAGGAAAGAGGTGTCCATGTGCACAAGGCCGATTCCCAAGGAGGCTGTAGCTCTGCTGCGCTGCAGCCGCCAGGCAGGGGGACGGACGCGGAGGTCTTCGCGGTCGAGGCCTCTGCCCGGCCCCTGGTCCCAGCTCCACCCCAGGCACAGGGCGTGCGCAGCGCTCTGCTGCTGGGACTTCCGGGGCCCGCCCCGCCCTGCCTCCCCAGTTGCTGCTCTGAGGATTCACATAACATCTCGCAACCTGCACTTCCTCACCTGGAAACCAGCCACGACCGCGGTGGCATCAGACGGCTGCTGGGATTTAATGAGACAAGGTGTCCCACGGCCCAGCAGTGACCGGTGCCGGGCCACGGTTACCTGCCCCCTTCAGTAACATGCTCCGCACGCGTCCCTGAGGCTGGCCGCGCTGTCAGAGGTGACGCGGAGTTCTCTGCCTGGACTGCCCGCCAGCGATCCCACACGGTGCCCGTCGGCTCTGGAAGTGGGTGAGCCCACGCCTCTCAGTGACTCTGGGGAAGAAATCAGCCACCTACAGCGAGACGCAGGAAAAACCCCTTCCCCCGCCACCCGGCCTCGCGCTGGAGACCCCGCCCCAGGCGGAGGCAATCCACGTGCCTGTGGAAACGAGGGGGTCCCTTCCCCAGGTCGGGGCAGGGCCGGGCCGGCCATGCCGCCGCTCTCTGCGGCCCGAGCTGCCTGCGCGGCACGCGCGCTGAGCCTCGTCACCCACCTTGCTTATTTTTGTCTTCCCCGTCTATTCTGGGAAGTCAGCTCTTAGATCGGCAATTAGAAATGTCACTTGTACGTTGGGGAAGGGGGGATGCGCAAAGTCTATAACGGAGAATAGTAATCAAATTCGTTGACAACTTCCATGGTATGAAAATGGTAATTAAATTTCTGATGAAATGTATAATATTTTCCTATTTTTGAACTTTTTCCTGATCAGCAACAGCTCTGGTATCTTATTTCCTTTTCAATCTGATTTCTATAGTTAGCATCTTTTTTATTCCCCCATTAAAAGTTTCCACGGGGGAGGCGGAAGCTGCTTGAGAACAAACGTCAGCGTCAACTCAGCTTTCAGCAGGTGCTGAGGGGATGGAATCAGGCACACGCCACTGTCTGGGGGGTCGGGGAGGGGCTGAGACCAGGGACAAGACCCCGGGGTGGCTGGACACAGCCGCCAGCGGGAGCCCACGCAGCGCAGCCGACCGGCACCCGGGCCGCCAGGCCGCCCGGCATCAGCGCAGAGTCTGCACCCCGGACCCACACGGGACGGCACTGGCCCTCACGTACCTCTCAGCCATCCCAGGTCAGTTGCCACACAGGTGTCAACATGGACCCTGAGCCGCATCGTCAGCGGCAGCTGCCACACCGTCCAGCGGCTGAAGCCACAGACATTTCCTCCCCACCCCCGTCCGTCCTGGAGGCTGGAAGTCGGGGATCGGGGTGCAGGCGGGGCTGGCTCCCGGGTGCCTCGCTCCTCGGCGTGTGGATGCCGCCTCCTCCTCGGGCCCCCACGGTCCTTCCGCGTGTGTCTGTGTCCCGGCCTCCTCTTCTCATGATGTCATTTGACCGTGATCCCCCCCGTTGCAGTGCCACCTGCACCTCAGCCCCATCCAAGGGGCTGGGTGAGGCCTGGGGCCGGTGACCGGGGAAGACACCGGCGACCCCTAACAGGCAGCGGGGGCGGGGGGGTCCCAACACACCCCGCGCGCCCGCCTCTCCCAGGACGGCGGCTGCCGGGGGACCTCTCAGAGGCGGCAGCTCACCCCGGAAAGGCGGGCCCCGGAGGCCGGGCTCGGCGGCTGGGTTCTCGGGGGTTTGCCTCACTGCGGACACAGAGGGCTGACGGGGACGGGAGGGCGGGCGGACTTGATGCCGGGACGGCGCCAACGGTTAGCGAGGCCCCAGCCGCTCCAGGGACAGACGCGGTGGCGGCTCCACAGACGCGCGGGCCTGCCGGTCCCCCGTTTCCTCCCCAGGCGGCCGCCGGTAGCGCCGAGCTCCCAGAAGTCGGCCTCGGGAGCGGGACGCCACCACCGGCGACGAGCGGATTAGCAGGGGTGAGGCCAGCCCGGGGCGCCCCTCCAGCGCCCAGAGCCCCCCGAGTCCTGAGGTGGGCCGGATGGTGGTGTCCGGCGGGGGGGCGGCTAAGCACAAGGATGGCAAGAGCAGAGAGACCCCCTCGCTGCCTCTGGGGGGCCCGGGGCTCTGTCCCTGTCTGAACCTGCAGGGCGGCAGCGCGGGCGGCCGCACACAGAGATGCAGCCCTGGCGCCGCCGTGCCGCGTGGCGTGGGTGCCGACCGGCGGGCAGCGAGATGGGCGCGGACCCTCTGGTGCCCCCGGGCCTCCACAAGCAGCCCGGGAAGGCGTGCGACGCCGGGGGTCCTGGGTGGACACGCACAGCGCTAACCGGTCCCTCCTCACGGAGTCCCCAACCGCACGGCCACAGGCCGGAGGGACATGAGAGGTGCGCGCAGGGAGCCAGGCTGCTGCCCGGGCCTCTCCCAGGACGCAGTGAGGTCTCGCCGGCCGTGAGGAGCCCGCCCTTGCCTCCCGCTCCCGGGGCTGGAGCCTCCCAGGACATGGAGCGGGTGCCCCGTGAACACTGAGAGCCACTGGCTGAAGGCAAGATGGGGCCTGGCAGGGGGAGCGGGCCCCGGGCCCGGAAACCTCGCCAGGACCTTGCACTGCGGCTCACAGAAGCCCCCGCTGACTCAGGGGTCCCCAAGTCTCCCTGGCAGAAGGCGGAGGAGCGGGTCCCCCGGATCGGAGGAGGGCCCCCAGCAGCCTGGCAGCCGCGCCTCCACCGGCCATGTCTCTAATCAGCGCGGACAGGCCCCGCGTGCCTGCGCCGCCACTTTGCAGACGCGTCCTCGATCCAGCTGATAAGATGTAGAACATCGCCTCCCCCACCTTCCGAGCGCTGTCGGGTCAAAAATAGGTGACGTTCATTGCATTACTCGGTGTAAACACGATTTTAATAATTACCATGGGCCAGACCCCATGCCTGCTCTTGAATAATGAGCATTGAATTCTATTAGAGTTCAGTATTAAATATCTCCCAGCTCGGCTCGCCGCGCCGGCGGGCGAGGCCCTGTCCGCAGCCCAGACGTCCCTCCTCCGCAGCGTGTGGCCCCAGGTGCGGGATCTGCGCTGTGGGTCGGAGCCCCCGAACAGACCCCTTTGCAGCCGGAGGAAACCATGGCCGAAGTTTAGCCTGTGTTTAGTAATCGGGGGTGGGGGGGGCTATCATTGTAGGCGCTTTTCTTGTTCACCGACGGCCATCATTATCCTCAACCCGAGGACCCAGGAGTCCGACGACGACCTCCACACCTTGGGGGAGGTTTGCCTCCGGCTCTCCTTCGGGTCGTCGTCGGCAGGAACCTGGGCGGCGCCCTGAACGGAGGCCGGGCCCTAGGGCAGGGGGGCAGGATGGCTACCCGGCCAGCCTCTCCGCTTACAGGGGGGACGGGGAGGCCGCGCGAGGCTGAAGGACTCGCCCGAGGTTACCCGAACAATTCGAGACCGCGTTCGGGACACGGGACAGCTCTGCGTCTCAAACCTCTAGGTCCCCCGGTATACCCGACGGCCGCCTCCGCGGCGTGGCTTTCAGGGCACAGGGTTCTCCAGAGAGAGTGGAAGGGAAAGATTTTTAACGGAGAAGTTTGTAGCGAAGGGGAGAAGGCTCCCATGTGTGCGCGCGCGCACACACACGTGGAACAGAGAAACTGATACAGTGTCCCATCCCACGTTGCCTCATCATGTTGATGCTACAGCCATACGACCTTTTTTTGCAGGGTACAGAGCAGTTTTAAAGGACGCCCCGCTACGTCCCTGGGAAAACCATGTGGGGAGAGATGCAGGGGGGACAGTTACCATCTTTCAAGGGAAGAAGCCGTGAGATCTGTGCGGGTTGAAGGACTTGCTGTAAACACCTGGGCAGGGGCGTCCCTGGGGGCCACGGGCACAGCCCCCGTTTCCCCCCGCAAGGCTCCTCCCCTCGCCCCGCTCCGCCCGCGTCCCTGTCGGAGCGCCCGCCTCAGCCCCCGCCCGCCGCACCCCACCGCCAGGGGCGCTGCGCAGCCTGCCCTCGGCTCAGCGGCCGTGAATTCTCCTTGCGGGTTCTATGCCTTGTTGATTAAATGCTCTCTTAGGGATTGCATGGCTTTCTCCTCCTGTTGTGAGTGGAATTTTCTGTCTGTTTCTACTTGAAATTGGATATTTCTGAAAACCACATTCTTGTTAATCTACCTTCTCCTCCAGTTACGTTCCCACCCTTGTGTGTCGTTTTCATCGTGTTTCTGTGCAGTCTTTCTGGTTTTCTAGGAACGTGATCTCAGCACTGGCCACACGTATGAGTCCTGTCTGTATCGTTCAATACGTTTCTGTGTCAATTATATGTTTAATAACATTCCGACAGATGCCTAATGGGGTATTTTGGGGAACCCGCCAAAGTGATTTAAACTGCACACAACAGATAGACCCTAATGAGTGCCATTTTTTAAGTAAAGTGTAAAGAGCTCCTTCAATGAGAACAGTGTGACATTTTCACAGACCGACCGACAGGCTACCGGGGCGTGCGGACACAGGCAGAACCAGCCTCTCCGACGGTCAGCGGCGCGTCCACTTGGCCGGGCCGCGGCGCCCAGCTGTCGCACCGAGCGGCGACTCGGGGCTGCTGTGTAGGCACCTCGTCAGCGGGGCTGACGCCCGCGGTCGGTCCACCCTGAGTCGGGGAGGTGAGTGCGGATGGGCCCCACCTGGTCCCCTGAGGGGCTTGACAGCCGGGTCGGGGGTGGGGTCTGGGGAAGAGGAAGCCCTGACTCGCAATGCCAGCGTCAGCGCCTGTCCTGCGGGGTGCGGACCCGCCACCCCCGGCGTGTTTCCTGTTTGGTGTGTTTCTCTGCGCAGCCCTGACTGAAACGGCGGTTCCTGGAGGAACAGACCCTAAGGGCAGTTCTCGGAGTTGGTTCCTGACTGCGGTGTGACGTGGAAGCGGGGGTCCCCACCAACCGCCCCTGGGTACTCCTGACCTCGCCTGCACGAGACGCGGCACTGCGGTGGCCACGGATTTAACACTTCGGGACCTCGGTGTCCAGCTAACGATGACAATAAGGACTCAGCCGAGTGGGCACCACGCTCAGGACCGGAAAACTCGTCTGCCCTGCAAGGGACCCTCGCCCACTGCCGCCAAACTGGGATTTCCGGAACTCACACTAAGAGCCTCCCCTGCCCGGGCCTGACGAGACCAGCTGGGCAGGGACACGCACACTGAAAGGTGGTCTCGCTTCAGGGAGGCTGAACGGCCAGGCCCTCCGTGGTGTTGGGGGAGGACTGGATCCAGGCCTGCGAGGCCGGAGGGTTGGAGCGGGCTGACCGCGTCAGGCCTGCTCGCTCTTCCCGGGGGGCCCCGGAGAGCACCCCTGCCCCCGCAGCTGTGGTGAGCAGAAAATGCGTTCTCCCAGCCTCGGGGCAGCTGGTTTATATAGACAAAAGTCCCCGCCCCCGGTCCCCGATTGGTCCACCCTAATGCAAATGAAGACTCCAATCTTCACAGCTTGATTGGTCCAAAGGGTATTATTTCCCTAATAGGTCAGAATAGAGCCGTTCTGATTGGTTGGTGAAGATGTTGATTAGGGAGGGGGGGGAGAGAGAGAGAGAGAGAGAGAGAGAGAGAGAGAGAGAGATAGCTGCCCAGCTCTGATTGGCTGGGAGCAGCCCTCGAGCTATTGGCTGAGACGGGATCCGGGGACTCCTCTACCCTGGCTGCCCTGCTAGCAGGACGCAGTGCTGGAGGGCGGCTCAGGGCCAGCGGCTCCCGGGCGGCAGGTTGGAGCAGCTGTTTGCCTGGGCCGTTGCTGACCTCTGACAGGGGCCAGAACAACACGAAGACCGTCCGGTGCCCTTTCTAGGATGACCGAGAGGGGCGAGGGGGCGGGGCTTGCTCGTGGGAGCAGCGATGAGGAAGGCGGACCCCTCCGGCGGAGTCCGCCGAGGCTGGCGGTTCTGGTCCGGGAGCAGACTCCGCTCGTCGGGCGCGGGCCATCACCCTAAGTGGACGCCGGGGGGCTGATTTCATCTTTACGTTTTATTGGAGATTCTTGCGTCTAGATTTGGCAAGGAAACTCGCATATGCTTTTTCCTGCCTCTGCTCATACTGTCGAGGCCGGGCGTCATGTTTCCCACTTTGCGTGGGACCTGGGATAGTGTCAGTGCCCTAGGAAGTCAAGAATAGCTACCATACCCTTCACAGTCACTCACTCAAGGGTCACTCTCATTAGGCAATACTTAAACCATTCCTGAGCTCCCATAGTGTGTCAACAGGGCCGAAATCTTCCAGATGAAGGGACCGAATTCTGGATGCAGAGTTGGCGTCAGCTGTTGCCTTAGGGAGGGACTGGGAGAAAGAAGCGGGGCCACAGAGCACACGAAACGTTCACTTCCTGTCTTGCCTACCTATTTATTTCCTCGTTTCAATTATTTCCAATGTGAGACAAGAACCCAGCAGGAGAAGAGCGCTTCTTGTAGCCTCAGCTGCGGGTCCCGCGACCTCGCGCTGCCCAACAGTGAAGACAGGAAAGGGCGCAGGGCCTTCTGGGTTTTTGGGAGCAAAACACACCCATGTAACCAAAACTCCAATCAGGAAGCAAGACACGACCGTCCCCCAGGAGGCCCCGTGTCTGCTTCACATCGCTGCTCCACTCTTGACGGGCACCCGCCATGCAATCCAGCCGGTGACGGCACGAACGTCCCACCCATTTTACACGCTCTGTGGATGGACCCAACACGTGCCACTGCGTCCTGCTTCTGCTCCCTCCACGGCACGTTTGTGAGGTTCCTCGTGTGTTCCCTGAAGCCGAGTCCCGGCCGTGCCGGGCGCCCTCCGGATTCCTCTGTGTGACTCTGCGTGTCTGTGCTCCCAGCCTGCGGTGAGTGTGTGCGCCTCCTGGGGGCGCCTCTGTGACTATCCCAGGCCGTGGCTCTTGGCGAACACGCGTCCCCACGTCCAGGGGTCCGTACTGGGAATGCAGTAGTTGCCTCGCCAATGGCGCCGGGCTGGGCTTCGCTAGACACTGCCCAGGGGCGTCCCACGGGGGGCCGCGTGCGTCTCCGCCGGCAGCGGTTATGAGGTGGGCTTGCGCCATCGCCGCACCCGTTTGGGGCGCCTCCCCAGCCTGTCCCCATTCTCACACACAGTGAGAGCCCCCTGAAGTGGCACGTGGGCTGCTTCCAGGCCATCTGCAAATCCCTCTTGCCCTTCCTTCCCGAGAATCAGCCCCTGGTGCCGCGGCCTTTGTAGAAGAGGGGCCGTCTCAGCTGATGCGTTAACGGTGAGCCCAGGAGGTCAGCGATCCGACAGGCTGGCTCACATTTCCTGACTTTTGAAAACACGACTGATCCCTCAGTCCGGGGGCCACCTCCCTCTGTTTCTTAGAAAACGAGTTCCATCCACGTGTCTGTTGTTCGCAGTCTTTTAACTTTTTGTTTTGTTTTTGTCCTGTTTTGCCCCCGTCGGTCCCCTGACCGGGCCAGCCGGGGGCAGATAGCCAGCCCACTGCCTGGGAGAGGCCGGCATCTGCCGACGGACGCCCCTGTTTTGTGAAGGGTTTGCTCAGGTGTTTTGCCCACGTTCTGTTGGGTTGTCTTTTCTCCCTTGTTGACGGGAAGGTTTTTTACAGGGTTTGACTCTGCGTCCCATGCTGGACACACGTGCAGTGCATGTCTCTTCTCTGTCAGTCGCCTGTCCTTCCCCGAAGGGTGTCTCCTGGTAAAGGGAGGCTCTGAATTCTCTGCGACCCGATTCCCCCCTCCCCCAGCGGGAGCCTTGTGTGGGGAGCCTGCCCCCACGCCGGCTGCGCAGCAGTGTCCCCGAGCCTCGGCTCACGGCTCTCTCGTTTCCGCCGGGAGCCCCGTAATCCACCTGAAACGGGTTTCTGTGGGAGGGAGGAGCGGGGCCGCGTACCCCGCCCCGATGCCCACCCACCTGCCGCCCCGGGCGCCGCCGGCTCCTCGCGGCCCTGTGGCGTCCGCTGGCCTCACGTCCGTTTCTACCGACGGCACCCCGGCCTCGTCACCGGTGTGCCAGGGACGCCCCTCTCTGTTCCGGGATCTGGTCCGGGGCCCCACGTCCCCGTCGGCCATCGTGTCTCCTGCCTGCTCGGGGCGCCCGCGGTTTCCCAGCCCTTTCCGTGTGTCGTGGCCTCGAAAGCCGAGGAGTCTGCCGGAGGCCGCTGCGCCTGGCCTTCTCGGCTGCGTTTGTCTCAGCGGCACTGTGGTTACAGGCCTGGACACAAAACCGCGGAGGGGCCGCGCCGGGCTCGTGGCATCGCCTTGGCAGCGGTGACGCGCACCCGGGGAGGGCGGCCCCCGCCGCCCGCGCGACGCGGCGTGTGTTCGCCGGGTTCCCCGCCGTAGAGTGGCCGCTCTTCCTCGTCAAGCCTATTCTTCGGAATCCCGTCCTGGAACCTCGCGCCCCCCCGCCCCCCGTTGGGACAAATTGTCGCCCCTGGAGGGAGGGCAGCCACACACAGGCTCCAGAACCCCTCCCCAGCGGGGACCGGCTCCTCCGTCCCTCTGGCCTCTTTATCCAGCCGTTCCTTCATATCCGCACGGGCCCATGCGTCTTCGTTCTCCACACTGTCAGAGCCTTTTAAAAATTCAGCATTCGACACAGAAGTGATGTTCACGCTGACAGAGATGAAGACGAAGGGGCCGAGTTTTGTCTCTTGCCTGAAACAACGACGACGACAGGCAAAGTGCGTGAAAAATGAAAAATAAAGGTGATTTTAAGACACTGGACATCAGGCAGTGAAGGACCAGGAGCCCCGAGGTGGGGACCAGCGAGGTGACTCCTGTGACCGCTGCCGCGGCGGCCGGAGCACCCCAGCCGCACACAGGCTCGGGGCTGGGGACCGGCAGGCACCGGAGCTGGGCGGGCAGAGCGGGGGCGGGGCAGAGCGGGGGGGGGGGGTCCAGGCCGGCCGAACGGCGGGCGTGCGCAGGACAGAGTGTTTGAGAGAGGGCTGCAGGGTCCCGGAGGCGCCTGCAGGGAGGGCACCCCCCACTCAGGAAAGAATGACCCCCAAATAATAGAGGGAGCAACACGCCCCGCGCGCACAGGGCTGG
Organism: Pteronotus mesoamericanus; assembly: GCF_021234165.1. Lineage (NCBI taxonomy): Eukaryota > Metazoa > Chordata > Mammalia > Chiroptera > Mormoopidae > Pteronotus > Pteronotus mesoamericanus. The sequence continues at coordinate 6,516,446 of NW_026555239.1, forward strand.
GAGCCCATGCTGGCCGGCCCAGTGAAAGTCTCCGTGAGCCACGGGACGTCGGGCAGGCTGCGCCCAAGGTCGTGCCTCAGTGCCACGGGAAAATGCGCCCTGATCGGACGTTGCTCAGGTCCTAATAAACGTGGAAACGTCCCTAAAAGGGTGAAAGTGTTCCCAAGTAGCATAGTTGCATGTCAAAACAAAGCTCAAAAACATTTTATGAGCATAAAAATATTCAACACCCAACACAGTAAAACTAACGATGCCTGGCATCTATTCAAAAACTGCCAGGCGTGCAAACAAGCAGGAGATTTCAGCCCAAAATAAAAGGGGAAATCAATTAAAACCAACCGATACCTGACACTCGGGGTCAGCAGAAAAGGACTTGAAAATAGTAGTGTCCTGCACATCCTAGTTCCGAATACTAACGACCAGGGGTATTAGGTAGAAATGGGGGAGATCATTTTTTAAAAAACCACACATGTAAAGATGAAAACTACACTACATGGGGTTAGTGGCAGATTAGACCTTGTAGAAGAAAATATTAAGGAACTTGAAAATAGAGCAATGCAGTCCACGCTGAAATGGACGGAGAAAAGAACAGAAAAAGTTAACAGAGCGTCGCTGGCCTGTAGGAGAACTTTGAGTGGCCTGAGACCATGTGCCTGGGGTCCCCGGAGGGGCAGGGTGGCAGGAAGGCGCGCCGGAAGAAACAGTGACCGAAATTTGCGCACGTGTCATGGAAACTATAAACTCACAGGTCTAGGAAGCCCCAAGGAATAGGAATAGAACTACAAGATGAATCCTGCTACAATGGCTCAAAACTACTGATAAAGAGAAAGTCTTAAAAGCAGCTACAAATAGTCATACACAGAAGAACCGCGGTGGCGATGACAGGGGATTCATCATTGGAAGCCGTCCCGGCGAGAGTCGGTAGAACAGCATCTTTAAAGCAGCAAAGGAAAGAACTCTCCGCCTTGATTTCTATATCAAGTGAAGATGGATTTCAAAAATAAAAACAAAATGTATTTTTATCAGATGCACTAAAGCTTGAAAGAATTCATCATCACCATGAAATGCATTGATGAAACACCCCCCGAGCAGCAGTGAGCTTAGCCGGGTTGCCGACCCCAAGGCACACACGCACAAAACCACCAGCAGCGACCGAGTGTAAACGGAAATTTTCAGGTACCATTTACAAAAAAACCAAAAATACACACTCCTCAGGCAGAGCGATGTATGTGAACCGCTGCGTTCTCAGAACTATATCATCCTGGTTAAAGGGACCTAAATAAATGGACAGACACACGTTGTTCCTGGACTGAAAGAGACGTCACTCTCCCCAAAATGACCAAGAGTTTTAGGTGCGCTTTCTAGTTCTATGCCCGCAATTTCTGTCTATACATTTTTGTAGCAAACAAAGGGATCAGGCTAGTTAAAATTCTTTGGAAAACGATAAAATGAGAGGAACCGCACTGCCTGGCCTTGTTGCGGACTCGCTCTGGGGCTGCGGGCGAAGACAGCGTCCTAGTGGCAGAGGAGCTCCAGGACCCCCAGGACGGAGCGGAGCCCAGGGGCAGGCCCGCACGCGCAGGCGCAGAGCGCGGCGGCGGAGGGGCCGTGAGGGGGAGGGCTTCCGTTCATTTTCACCACAGAGAAATTTAACCTTTTTTCAAAATAAAAAATGTCAGAAAGGATGACAAACACAGTAAGAGTGGTACGTCTTTTACAAAATATATAACAAACAAATGGCCGTCCCTTAACTTACAAGGAGCTGGTACAAGTGAAAAGCCAAAAATAACCCAGAAGCAAACCAGACAAAGAAAGGCAACAGTATGTAGATAAAAGAGATACAAATGTCCACGGACCATGTGACAGGATATGTTGCCATAAACAGACATCTTCTAAAATATTTAAAATTTTGCTTTTTAATATTTTGTTTTCAACCCGCCTGGATATTATTTTTGAGTATGACATGAAATAATGCTACATTTTTCTATCGATAAGCAGTTCTCCATACAGCAGTCAGTGACTCGCAATCTCCGCCTCTCTCCCCGTGGCCGCGGCCAGCCCTGCTCTCCCTGGGAGCCGCGGAAGCTGGGTCCGCCCTGGCGCGTCTGTCTCTCGCCGTGTCCCCGACACCCTGTCTGGACTCTCCGGCTCGCTCACGCAGTCTGAGCGGGGCCTGCGGAGCTTCGCTGAGTTGCGGGTGATTTCCTGTGCACTTTTGTCCGCTCCGCCACCTCCCGTTCTGACTGTGTCCAAGCAGATGACGGCGGAACCCCTGTCTTGCTTGAGTGTGACCTTTGTTTAGATGACTCTTTAAAGTCATGTTTAAGTCTCCAACTAGTTCTTTTTTGCTAAAAGGGGTTCCGATAGTATTCTGTCCGTTTTTTTCCATTTTTTTTTATTCAGTTGTAAATGAAACTGTACCTTCAATTATTTCTTTAAACGCTTTGAACGCTTATTTTGCTGCTTCTGTTTGTCTTTATTTAAAGGCATGAATAATTTCACCTAGAGTCAAATTATATTCCAGAAGTTAATTTCCTTGGCTAGATTTCTTAAGGATTACGTTTTTATGTGGATAAATGACTCTTTGATTTTTATTTTAACTACAATGACAATAATCAACAGTATATAATAGTTTGATAGATTGAAGAGACAGAAGAATAAATTAATAATTGTATTTAATAACTAGGCGATTTTCTTAGCTGCAAGAAATAGGTCAAGCTACAGGCAGCTGGGGCACCGATGAGAAGAAGCATAGCATTCATAATGGGGGAAAAAAACGAAGTAAATAAAAACATTAGCATTTGAAATGGAAAAGCTTTCTGAACAAAGGAGTCGATGAAGGCACAGGGGCCCTGGGGGGCTGCTGGGGGGCGCAGCTCAGCCCCAGGGGGGCAGCCACTCCCCGAGAAGGGGACCGAGGAGGGCGGCCCAAGGTCACAAAGGGCAGAGCAAAAGCGGGCTGATGGCTGATGGAAGGTGGGGGGCAGGGCCTTGGGCGGAGGGTCGTGAATAAAGTCCCTCGCTTCTGCCGCGGGGCAGAAGCCAGAAGGCCACTGGACACTCAGGGGGCATTCCGGGCGGCGAGGCGGGCAGAACGCCGTCCTCTCGGTGGCCGGTGGCCGCCCCCTGCCTGATGCCCCCGGCCTTCGGACGGGTATCGGTGGGACCCTCTGCCCGTGGTGAGGGTGCGTCAGGGCCGCCGCACGGGCAGTGGCCAGGGGAGGCTTTGCCTGCCTCCGCACATGCTGGTGGCAGGGCCTTTGGCCCCTCACCCACGGCCTCCCCAGGCCCCACTGGCGTCCGCGCTGCCTGCCGGCGATGGAGGGAGGGGCCCGAGAAGGACCACGGTTCTCGGCAGGCCACGCACGCGCCGGGGCCGCGAATCTCCCCGGTCCCGTCCCCGTGTCGGTCTGTGTGTGGCCCGCGTGAGCGGCTGCTCTGAGCACCAGGGATCGGCGGGCAGTATACCCGAGGGTCGCCTCCCACAGGCCGCGTCGCCTGGCTCTCCGCAGGCCCCGGCTGCACCGCAAGCCCGGGTCTCCGGTCTCTGAGGGGCTGTCGCCTCCGGCTCAGCCTGTCCCGGGGCGGCCGCCCACCCTCGGGCTGGCCTCGGCCAGGCCTGGCCAGCGCACGGGCGGTTCTCGGCGTGCATTTCGCCGAGCATCTCCGCTCGGGCCTTGGTTAAGAAGCTGCGCTCTGGGCTGGGTGGAGCGGCAGTGGGGGACCCGCAAGGCCCCCGAAAGGAAGGGCGGCGGTTATTTCACTCCGAAGGAAATGGGTTCCAAGTAGAAGACTTCCCCACAATTTATTCGCACACAAAACATTAGCGAGCATTACTAAATTCCTTTCCAATGTAACAAAAAAAAGGTGCAAACAGTGATTTAAGGAAAGATTTTGCTCTCAAGGCTATTTTCCTCCGTAACAAAGAGGACAGTCTTACCACCCAGGAAGCAGTCGGACCTGGCAGGGAGGCTCTGTAACAGCCAGCGGCGCCTCAATTCTGTGATCATTCAGAACACAGCTGTCCTGGAAAGGGCTTTGGCCCATCAGTCTCCTGGTCTCAAAGTCCGAGAAGTGAGGCCGACTTGGGGGCTGTTCCAGGCCCGGCCGAGGTCCCGGGATCGGCCTTCCCGGCCGGGGAAGGTCTGGGCAGCCGCAGCCCAGCCCAGGAGGGGCCTGACGGGAGGGCCCGGGCTGAGCACCAGGCAGGCAGGCAGGCACCCCGGGCCCTCGGCCGGGACGGGTTCTCTGGGTGCCACCCTCTGTCCTGGAGAAATCCTGGGATCGATGGCCTTGTCAGGCCAGAACCTTCCGTAGGAGGTGACAGAGCTCACTCAGCGTCCTCGGCCTTGGGCTTCTCTTCTGGCAAAAGCTCAGGGAAAACAGGGTGAAACCGACTGATGCGGCCTCCCCCAGCGGGCACGCACACAGCCGCGACTGTGGGGGCGGCCGCCCCAGTCCGTGGCCGGATAAAAGCGCCTGCAGCCTGGGTCCCGGGGACGCTCGCCGCCGACCCCGCGAGCGGCCCCAGCGGCCGCCAGTGCGCCCCGGCCCCCGGCTGCGTGCGGCCTGCCCGCCCACGACGGGTCGGGGGCCCACCCTGGCGTGCCGAGGGACAACGCGGGCAGCCTGCCCTCTGCGCCCGTGGCCGGCTCCTCCTGACCCCGCGTGCCGGGGAGATCACAGGGGTTTCTCCCGCGGACCCACCTGTCCAGCACGGCGGCCTCAGGGGCCGCCACCCAGCTGGGGGCGCGTGGCAGCCTTCGCCTGTTCCCCGGGCTGGGTGACGGTCGGGCTGTGTGCAGACCACGTTTCCTGTCCTGTCCGGCTACCCGTGCGTGGACGCCTCGGCGGCCCCTGTGGCCTGGCTGCTGGGAACGGCGCTCCGGGGATCGCGGGGTGGGGGGCTCCCCCCGGTTCCGGCCCCTTCGCTCTGCGCCCCGGGGTCAGTGGCTGCATCAGGGTGGCCCCACTTTGAAGTTTCTGAGGAGCCTCCATGTTAAGAGATCTTAGCATGATAATCATTTTTAATGTATATGTACATAAATCTCTACGTTGTACGCCTTAAACGTACACGTTGTATGGTGATTAGAGCTCATAAAGTTGGGAAAAAGCTGGCAGAAAGCAGAACTTCCTCTGCAGGGAGGCTGCCCAGCCTGTCTGAGGGGTCGGCCAGCCGCGGCCCCCGGGGCTGCCCCGACTCACTCGGCCGCGAGGCCCCAGGTCGCCGCCCCCTCGCACCGCCGCCCTGCTCGGAGCCGGAGCACAGGGAAGGTGCCTGAGGAGGGCGCAGGGTCGGGCGCGACGCCCGCTGCGGGGAGGGTGTGGCGGCAGCCGGGCCGGGGCGTCCGTGGTCCATTCAAGCGAGGAAACCCACCAGAGCCATTAAATCCCCCCGCCGCGTAGAGACCCGGAGTCCACACTGGCGTAAACCATGGGCTGGGAAAGGAAGAGGGAGAAGGGGCAAGTGCCCCGTGCGGAGGAAACCGAAATGACTGGCAGACGCCCGGCTCCAGGCGTGGGGCCGGGCCGTCCTTCCCAAGGGGACAGGTGGCCAGGCCTCAGCCCGGCGGCCACGGTCGACACTGCGGCCCCCAGTCTGGCCGAGAGCACGTGCCCTGATGGGACGTGAGGCGGGGAGGGTGTCGCTTCGTGTCTGTGACCTTCTACCCCAACCGTGCGTGACCCGTGCGTCCGTCCCGAGAAAAGCATCCGACGAATCCCAAGACCCCGGCTGCTCCCCCCGCAGCTGCCGGGCGCCCAGACAAGCCGCGTCCGAGTGGCCGGCGCAGCCCGGGGGGCTCAGGAGACCCAGTGACACAGTGTCGTGGGCTCTGAGGACAAGGAAGTAAGAAAAGGGCACCGTCGACGACAAAGGAGGCAGAAGAAAGCAGGGTTCGCGCCCAACATGAGGGGTCAGGGCGAGGGCCAGCGCGCCCCGCGTGTTTCGACGCCGTGATGGGCACAGCGGGCAGGGTGGGCGGGGACGCTCGGGAACAGTCTCACCATCGCTCTGCAACTCAAACCGTCCGAGAGGAAAAGTCGATTTTGAAAAATGGGTCACGAGAGCGATTTGGGGGAGAAAGTTCTCGCGGAGCCAGCCGGCCCGCAGCTTCCAGCACCCCCGTCCCGCGGCGGCCCACGCCTTCAGCACGGTGGAGCCATGGGTGCAGACGCGTGCCACCGCCCGGCGCGGGGGCCGCCGCCCGGCGCGGGGGCCTCAGGGAAGGCCGGCGGGGTCATTGCAGCGCCGCGTCTGTGTACCCGCGGGAATGTGCCCGCTGAGAAAGGACGAAAACCAGAAGAAACGTCCGTCGCCCCCTGGGGCTCCGAGGTGACCCGCCGTGGAGGCCCGGGCACCTGAGGCTGTGGGAGTCTCGGCCCGCGGCTGCGACTCGGAATGTGTGCGGTGGGCTGGGTGGGGGCTGGGGGCGGCTCCCCCCGGGGAGGCACGGCAAGGCCCGCCCAGAGAGCAGGGCTTCGGGCGGAGCGGGCGGCCCTCAGGGCCCTCGTCCCCCAACGCAGGACTGGCTGCAAGCCCCCCGGGGGGCCTGGCCCGTGGCGGGGACCGGCCCGTTCTGGCCAGGCCCAAGGTGCCCGGAGTGGCACGACCCACCCCGCAGCGTGGCCAGCAGTGGGCGGGCCTTCCCGTGGCCTGGGGTCCCCCTGGGGCTGGGCCATCTGGCCTGGGCTGGACTCAAGAGCCATCAACCTGTCTATTCCCATCTGCTTGTTTGTTTGTTCGCTTGTTTATGTGTTTATTGGCTTTATTTTCCCCTGGAGTACTTTCTGTGAAATCTCAGGTGGCGTGTTAATTTACCCCTAATCAATTCAGCGGGCCTCAAAGGTCATGATGTATTTATAACAAAAGGAGAATAAAACCAGGCACCCCCCCACCCCCTTGACAGAAGGAGCAACCATCCCAGAATATCATGCCATACCTGTCGAGACAGAGGCTCCCCAGTTATCTAAGAATTGCCTTTTGGCTGCTGGCTTAGGGGGCCCTCGGCGGGGAGAGCCCCGCGCCTGAGCCCCTGCAGCTCCCTGCTCCGTCCCGCGTCCCCTCGGCTGGGACCCCGACACGGCCTTCTGCCTGCGGGTGGGCGCCCAGAGAGAGCCACCGGCTTCCAGGACGCCCCCGCCCGACGTGAACCACAGGCGCGTTGCAGCCCCGAGCCCTGCCCTCCCTCCCAGACGCGCTGAGCCCGGTCTTGCCCCGCGGTTTGCCTTCTCTGGACGCCCCTCTGCCCCTGGGCCTTCGCTCCGCTGCCGCTTCGCCCTTCTCTGCCCACCCAGCTCCTGACGGGCTGGGGAAAAACTCGCCCGCTCCGGGGCCGCCCCGTGCAGCTGCTCTGGGGCCCTCCCCCTGCGGACGTGGCAATGCCCGCAGACTCCTGTTCCCGTCCTCACAGCCGGGACTGTCCCCAGCTCGGCGGGCGGAGACCCCGGGGCTGGGGGCTGGGCTGGCCGAGCCTCCTCCGCCGGGGCCGCTCGGGAAAGGCCGTGGCGGGGTCCCGACCTTTGAGTTTTGAGTAACTGAAGGGATGGCTATTTCCTCACCTATTTTACAGAGTCAAACAGTTTTAACTATAAAAAAAATCCAAAGAGAAAAAGAATTTTGCTTTTAAAGATGTTGGCATAACAGTGACTGACTATACCCTCCCGCCTGAATCAGCCAAACATGGGTGAAGTGTATGAAGGATAGTTTGAAGGACACTGGACATCAGGCAGCAAAGGACAGCGGCCCCCGAAGAGCCGGAACGCGACCCGGGGACCCTGGCCATCTCCCTGCCGAGAGGCCCGGCCGCAGTGCAGGGCGGCGGTGCCGCCACAGCCCCGCGGGCCTCGGGGCTGAGGCTGCAGCCGGCACGCGGGGAGGCCGCGCTGGCGAGAGGTCGCCTGCAGGCGCCCGAGAGGCAAGACCCGTGTTGTGTGAGGGCGCCGAGGCCCGCAGGGGACCAGTCAGGGCATGCGGGGACCTCTGCCCGAGCCAGAGCGAGCGGCCCCCGGGACGAGGGGGCGTCCTGTGGTTTGCACACGGCCGGGCAGCCCGCCTGCTCCCGCCGCCCGGGAGACAGGGCCGCCAGGGCCGCGAGCGCAGGCAGGGACTCAGACGCGGGGGGCCCCCTCGGGGGCGGGAGGCGGGCCGCCCTGTACCGCACACGGCTCCTGTCCCGCGACAAACACCTCGGACAGCAAGGCCCCGCGACCAAGCCGCGTCCGTGTCAGTTCATCGTGACCTAGAACGAGGCTCAAGAACATTTGGAGCCGTCACAACACCCGGCAAGGAAGACCCACCGTGTGTCCGCTGCCCAATCAAAACCCCCAGGACTCCTGAGTGGCAGGACACCTATCGCGTGACAAGGGGCTACAGGAGCCGGTGGAGGCCGGGCCAGCGCGGACACAGGTGTTCGAAGGAGCAGACACAGGAACTTTAAAAGCTGCTAAAATGGTGTTCCAGGGGTTCCCGGAGCTGGCTGGAGACAATGGAAGACATTTTTTAAAGGCCCACATTAAAATTCTGGAGATAAATCTATAACGTCTGAGATGAAAACTGCACTGATAGGTTTAATAGCAGATTAAAAATTACAGAAGAAAAGATTGATGAATTTGAAGACGGCAATAGAAACTATTCAAAAGGAAACAGCGTTAAAAATAGAGCATTATTAAGCTGTGGGATAATTTTAAGCAGCGTGTAATGGCAGCCTGCAAGGAATATAAAAAGGGAAAGTATTTGAAGAAATAATGGCTTAAGTATTTCAAATTTTATGGAAGTATTGTGAACCCACAGATCCAAGGAGCTCAAAGAACACCAGTCACAGGAACCTGCACCCAGACACACGGGATTGATCTCCCGGAACCGCCGATGAAGACAAACGGTAAAAGTGGCCCGGGAGTCGGGACACGTAACACACAGAGGAACACGGAGACTCACGTAGGAGACACGGAGACACACGGGTTTGCGCCGCGGACGTAGCAGAACGCGGACACGCCGGCGGGGCGGAGGGCCGGTTCCGGGGGCGCGTGTGTAAGGAATGTGGCGGACCCCTGCTGAGAAGAACGCGGGGTGGGGGTGCAGGGGGGCGGCGGTGATGCACCGTCCCCAAAGCCCCGGAAGAGAAAAGCAGCGCAGACCTGTCACCCTGGAGCTCCATGCTTAGGACAAGTCGGTCCCCAAAATGGAGGCAAAGGAAACACCCGTAAGGGCAGCCAACAGGTGCAAGTTCTCATTGCCCGCACACCGGGGCCTGGAGAACTGCTGCAGGCGGCCCTTCGAGCAGGAGGGAGTTGACGCTGACTGGAACGACGGACCTGCCGCCCCAGCGACGTCAGAAGCAGCGGGGGCGCGGGCGACTCAGGCTGCGGCCACCCGGCAGGGCAGTGCGCCCGCCGCACGGGCTGGAGCGAGGCCGCGAGGGGCGGGCGCCCAGGAGGTTGCAGCGGAGACGGAGGCGGCAGGAGGGAGTGCCCCGTAGCACGTTCCGTTAAACCACGGGAAGGCGGGAAAAGAAGGAAACGGGGAGAGGCAGGCGGGACGAGCAGAAAACATTTAGGGCCGCGGGAGATTTCAATCCAGCCAGCCAAATAATCCCATTCCAGGTAAACTCTCTACACACCCCGGTAAAAAGCAGAGCCGGTCAGATTGGATAAAAAAAAAAGAGTCCCAACTGGCTGCCTTTTAAAGTAATTCACCTCAATAATAAAGACACAAATTGGTTAAATGTAAAAGAATGGGAAAGTTACGCTATATTAGTGGAGTGGATATATTACCATCAGGCAAAGTTGATTTCATAGAAAAGTATGGCCGGTTATAAATGTGGTCATTTTGTAACAATACAAGGAGCAATTCATCAGGAGAACGCAACAGTCCTGAATAACAGAGTTTCAAGATACGTGGAGCAAAACAGGATACAACGGCAAGAATAAATAGAGAAACCCACAGTCACAGCCAGGGAGTGCACGGCTCTCCAGAACTGACGGGACCGGCAGGCCGAGCGCCCAGGGCGCAGGTGAGGCGCCTGGCGAGGTCGACCGGCTCGCAGTCAGAGCTCATGGAGCGCCCTGCCCCCGGCAGACGCGCTCAACCTCTTCCCCAGCGCACGCGGGACCCTGCCGCGGAAGGCCGTCCTCCGGGCGTTAAACACGTCTCAGGCAATTTTATTTTTATTTTTTCATTTTAAAAAAGATTTTATTTATTTACTTTAGAGAGGGGAAGGGAGGGAAACATCCATGTGTGGTTGCCTCGTGCGCCCCCTGCTGGGGACCTGGCCGTCAACCTGGGCCTGAGCCCTGACTGGGAATCGAACTGGTGACCCTTTGGTTCTCAGGCAGACACTCAATCTACTGAGCCACACCAGCCAGGGCTTTCGTGATTTTTTTTTAAATCCTCCAAAAGTGAGGTGCATCGGGAACTTCCTCAGCCTCAAGCAGCGCCTGTGCAAGACCAGGTGCCATCACGCATAACAGCGAGAGATGGAAAGTTTTCCTCCTGAGATCAGAAATGAGACAATGATGTTGTTCCCCACCACTAATATTGAACACTGCGCCAATGCAACAAGGCAAGAAAAAAATGTATCCAGATTCGAAAGGAGAAATGAAACTGTCTTTACTCACAAACGTCAGGCCTACTTATGTAGGAAATTTGATGGAATCAACAAAAAAGGTACTATATCTAGCTTATCAAGTTTCTGGGTTACAAGGTCAGTATAAAAATCAAATGGAATTTTCTATTCTAGGAGCAAACAATCAAAATTGAGATAAAAATTATTTAAAACAATACATAAAATACCATTTAACATAGTACCAACATATAATACATATGGCGAAGATGAGAAATACCTATCCACTGAAAACTACAAACTGTTGCTCAGGGAAATTAAATAAGACCAAAGTGGAGAGAGATACGGAGTCCGTGGGTCAGAAGACTCAATGCTGTTAAGTGACAGTTATCCCCCAAATTGATTTATATAAGACATTAAACTCCAATGAAAACTCCACAGTCTGGGAATGGACAGACTGATTCTAAAATTTATATGGAAATACAAATGATTGAGAAAAGTCAAAACATTTTTAATAGAAAAAATGTCTGGCTACCACCACCAGATTTCCAGACTTACAGCGACAGCAGCTGGGACAGTGTGTGTAGACGGCCAGACAGACCGGCGGCCTAGCGCCCGGAAGGAGACCCCCGGATAGGCCCGCTGGTTTTTGACCAAGGTGCAGGGAAAATTCAGCAGGGAAAGGGCACTCTTTTTAACACAGGGCACCAGAACAACTGATACCCATATTGACAAAAAATCAAACCGGTCTCTACAACTCATAGCAGGTACAAAAATGAACTTCAGATAAATCAAGATCGAAATGTAAAACCTAACACTGTAAAACTTCTAGGAGAAGACATACCTGAAAAATTTATGGTCTGGGACTAGGCAAAAATTTCTTGACTCTGACACCAAACGAGGGAACTTGTAGAAGAACTAATTGATGAACTGGAGTTGGAAACTCCGGCGCTTCAGACGGCGCCGCCGGCAGCGGGAAGACCGGCTGCAGCCGGGAGGGAACGCTGCGCACTCCCGGCCGCGCGGCGACCTGCGCCTGGGACGAGCAAAGATCCCCCGAAAATTAAAAAGAACTCGGTGAAACACTCGGGGCACTTCACCATAAAAGTGCCATTTGCATATGCAAATAAGCACATGAACAGATTCTTAACATCATTAGTCATTATAAAATGCAAATTACAGTCCCCTGGATACCACTTCACACCCGTCAGGAGGACGATCGTTAGAAAGGCCCTGACCGAGCCTCGGGGGCCATGGCAACGGCGGAGCCGCGCACGCGGCGCGGCGCGCGCACCTCGGCGAAGAGTCCCCGCGCGGCTCGGGGGACCGGCGCACATTCGGGCGGACGCCCCGCTGCTCGACGCTCGCCCCCGGCAAGGGGCACGTGCGCTCCCTCAGCGGCTCCGGCCCGGATGTGCGCCCCGGCTTCATTCGTGGCCGCCCCAACGGCCCACCCCCCAAAGCCCACCAAGAGGCCGAACTCGTGCCCGAACTGTGGCGCCCACGCACTGGACCCCTGCCAGCAGCAGAAAGAAATGGCCGCGCGGGGAGACGTGGGGTGACAGGGGTGGACCGCCGAGCTGTTTCCCCGCGGGGCTCGCCCAGAGCGGGGGTGGGGGGCGGCCGGCCGGCCTGCCTCCGCGGGCGCCCAGCTCCGGGCAGCGCAGGCTAAAGCGCCGTGACTGGAGCCGCAGGGGCGCGGCCACGGGGCAGGCAGGAGGGCGGGGGGTGGGCAGGGCTACACGGGGCCGTGGCTGCGGCTGGAGGTGACGGGTATGGTCATCCTCTCGGGGGTGGTCCTGGGTTCACAGGTGCAGACGTGCCCATGCTTAGGAAACGGCCCCCCTGCAATGTGTGCCGTCTGTGACAGGCAGTCCCGTCTCTCCCGCGGGGGACATGCTGTGTGTCCACTCGCCGGGGCCGCGGTGCCCCGCTCCTCGGTCCAGCATCCGTTTACATGTTGCTGTGAACGTATTTTTAGACACGACTAATATTTAAACCGGTAGACTTTGAGTAAAACTGATTAACTTTCACGAGGTGGACAGGCCCCCTCTTCTCCACGGATGGCCTTCAGAGAAAACAGGTCCCCAAGAATTGGGAATTCGGCCTCCAGAGCGCCCTCCACACCCCTTTCCCTCCTTCCTGTTGCTTCTGCTTCCCTGGAGAACCCCGAGGAGCCCCCGCACAGCCGCTGCAGGCAACGGCGCGGGCGCCGGCCCCCGCCCACAGGCCCGCCGCCCGTGGCGGCGTGTGTAATGCCACGGAAGGAACACTTGGCCCGGGATGCACGCGACAGCCGGGAGGATGAGATGCACGGTATGTGAGGGATTGTTAGCACCTGTTGTTGTCTTATTTACACCTTTCTGTATTTTTTACACTTCGAGAAGTGAAAAGGAATTAATTCCAAAATTTAAGAGTTCTTACTAATCAATAGTACCAAGACAAACAAACATACCAGGAGGAAACTGTGAAAGCATAGAAACGGTCGGTCCACAGACGTTAAGGGACATCGTGCACCCTCATTAGATCAGACAAATGCAAACAGACAACACCGACAACCAGGCGTCGTCGGAACAATTGTCCACCACGCCGCGGTCCTGCCCAGACGGCGCCCGCGGCAGGCGCTCTCCGCGCGGGGGGCGGGGCGGGGGGACTTTAGGGTGACGCTTTTGAGAACTTCGTTGGGCTATTCACAGCAACGCCCTCGAATTGTGTCCTTATGTTGACTTAACAATTCTAGTTCCATAATTTTATTTTTACACAGCACTGTAACTACAGAAAAAGGTTTAGGTACCCGCATGTTCCCTGCTTTAATGTTTAAAAGGGAAAAATAAAACACTGGGAATAGTCTCAATGTCCAAAAAATAAGACGTGATTGATTAAGCGAACGGTGGCCGTAGGCGTCACCCACCTCGGCCCACGGCCCACGGAGCAGGGCTCGCCCCAGCTGGGCCGGCCGCTGCGGGCGGGCGGGGCTCATGGGCGGCGGGGATGTGAACGCCGCTGCCCCACGCCGGGCGTGGGTGACGCCGGGTGGCAGGGTGAAGGGACGTTTTGTTTTTTCTTGTCTCTCCACTTTACAAAATTCTCTCTCCATGGACTTAATGTAGCGACGGGAGGCAGGGCCGCGGCGGTGACTCAGGGCACCCCGTCCTCCCTCAGCCGCCCCGAGTTGGCGTGACCTCCTGGAGCAGGTCCCGACCCCTCCCCTCAGCCTGCGCACCGGTGACGGACGACAGGTGCTGAGTGTCCTTGAGGCTCCTTGTGAAGATGGGGAGCCACCTCTCCGCGCCAAGAACTTGGAGTCAGCCTGCACGCAGCATGGAGTCCGTACGCACTGCGGCCATTACTCGGGCCGCGTCCATGGTGTGGGCCCCTGTGCTTGGAAACGGCGCTCTGCTCAGACCGGCCCCGCCGGGCGCGGCTCAGCTCGGCCAGGGCGCTCCTGTCCTCACGCACCCCCGCCGGGCGTGGCTCCCCTGCCCCCGCACCGCCTCGGGGCCGCCGTCTGCCCCCGCCAGCCCCAAAGCCCCCTCAGGGAGCGGCCGGCCTCCCGGCTTCGAGGTCCGTCCCTTGCCCCTGTGGGTGTCACTGCCGCCTTCCCGTTTCCAGCCAGAAGCCCGGAGCCCTCCGGCCGCCTCTGCCGTGGTCCGCAGCGTCCCAGTTCCCGGCTGGCCAGTCCCACCCCCCAGGAGCTCCGGGACGCCCAGGCGCGCCTCCACCCTCACGGCTGCCCCGCAGAGAAGCGGCCGGCCCGTGTCCCCCTGGGCCGCGGCGCCTGTGGGCAGCTGCTGTCCTGCCTTCCCCACCCCTGCGGCCCTGCCTGGCCCCGCGCGCGGCAGGCAGCACCGAGGCCGGTGGCGGCCCCTGGAAGGGGGGCCTGCGACTGTCTCCGGGGGGATGGCAGGGCCCGCGACAGTCCTCCCTCCCGCTGCCTCCCGTGCAGAGATGAGGGCAGATCTTCAAGCAACAGTGGCTGCCTTGTCCAGAGACGCACGTCCCCGCCCATGGCCCTGCAGCGGCCCCAACGTCTGCCCCCAGTGAAACACTTGCTTGGGACTCTGGGTGCCCGGGAGCCCCAGTCAGTGCGGGAGCCCACCCCTACGGGACTCGGTGCCCGGTGACGCCGCGCGGAGGAGCGGGAGGCCAGGAAGACCACGCCAACGCGCCGGAGGTGAAGGCGGAGCAGGCAGAGAGATGCCCATGTCCTGGGAGGGGGAGCTGGGAGACCCCTGCCCAGACTGGGACTGAGGGCCTGGATGGCCACCCCAGGGGCCGCGCCTCCTCCTCCGAGGACACCCCTTCCGCGGGCCGGGTCTCCGCCGCCAGTGACTGGCGTCTGGGTGTGGGGCAACACTCACAGGCTTTCTCAGCGGTTGACTCAGTATCGTCCCTTGTCTGCTCAGCTCGGAGCGAAGGTGGCGCTGTGTGTCCCTCGTAAACTTACACAGGTTTCAAAACTGAACGTCCTGCCTGTTCTGGCGCGTAACCAAAACCAGCCATCAACAGCAACACATTGTCAGTCCGCGGTTCGGCGGGGATCCAGGACTCGGCTTTCTGTTTCCTAGCAACGGCATCCAGCGCTCAGCGGCCCACCCCCCACCCCTCAGTTTCCATCTGCATCTCTTCCCAGCCCCTAGGAGCCACCTGCAGCCCCAGCCTCCGGCCGCACCCTGGCTGTGCTTTGGCAACGGGCAGGGTGGCCAGCGTCCCCCGTCTTACCCCTCACCCCAGCCCCGCCCCTCCCCGTCCTCCCCGCCGCCCCGGGCTCCGAGTTGGAAGCGCCCAGGAGTTTTCAGTGCACAGCGCGAACCGGCCAGCCTTCCCCGACTTCTCCCCAAAGGGAGACTTGCGCGATGCCCCTCCTGGGCTCCTGGGCCTTCTCCGCAGCCCACCTGTGCCCGTGCCCCTTCGGTTCGGTTTTAGCAAGAACCGCGCTGCGTCCGTTTCACCAGAACGCCCAGCCTCAATCTCTGATCTGGCTTGTACCCCCCCCCCCCCGCGCCTGGTGACATTTTGGGCAGGGGGCAGCTACCCTGGCAGGCCGGTTCAGCCCGAGCCTCCCTCTCCCTGCCGCACCCTCCCACCCCACCCATGCCCGGCAGCCCCCCGCGGCCTCCCTGCGGCGCCCAGAGCGGGCGCGAGCTCTCTGCCCCCGTGTGGCCACCGCCGTGGTCCCTGCGCCTGTGCTGATGCCCTCGGTAACATCTCTCATCAGTATCATTGATTTTTTTCCCTTTAACATGTCAAACCCCTAACGTTGCAACGCCAGAATCTCATGGTCCGAGCTCCGAGATTGAGTCACTGGCCATCGAAGCGGCCATGCCCGCCCCGGGCCGGGGCCCCCCCAGCCTCCGGCCCCCCTCCAGCCTCCGGCCCGTAGCCCCGGCCCACTCTCCCAAATTCCACACTGAGCCCACAAAGAACAAGGCAGTAAACAAAAGGGTTGGGGGGCACCTGCAATTTTAAGAAGTGAGTTAGGAGAGTGTGGAACGGCAGGGACAGTCGAGAGAGAAGTGTGGTCCGTAGCGACTTCTGTTTCAGTTGCACGCGTGTGCATGTGTGTGTCGGGGGTGGGGGGCGCCAGGAATGTCCGGAAAGCGCCGTCCCAGAAGCACGTTCGTGCACCCCACAGCCGGACTCGGGGCCACACGCTCCCCCCGCCTCCTGCCCCGGGGGGCCCCGTGCCCCCGCCCACCGCGGCGCTGGCCACGCTGGCCCCGGACTCCCACCTTCCCCGTGGCCCCCGACCGCCCTCACGACCTGTGGCCAGAACGCGCGGCCTGCTCCCTCCCTGGCCCAGCCCCCCCGCATCCCGCAGGCGCTCAGCGAGCAGAGGCTCAGGGAGGTGAGCCCAGGACGCGGTGGCGCCTGCCGCGGCCCGAGCGCGGGGACGGGTCCAGCGCCGCGCCATTTGCAGTGGAGGGGGGGGCAGGAGTCAAAGCAGGGGCCGAGGTTCGGCCCGGGGCTCCCCGCCCGCGGCCCCGCCGGCAAGGGAGGCGGGAGGCTGGTCCGGGTGCAGCCCAGGCGGGGAGTCAGAGCTCGGATTGGACAGAAATAGAATGTTCTGGAAAACACCAGCCTGCGCACAGTCACGTTACGGCAGGGATGCCCCCTGGCCCGGGCCCGCTCCCCTTGGCCCTGGCCCGCCTGGGGCCTCCGTGTGTGCGGTGTGCGGCATGTGTGGAAGGGCGTGCTGAGTGCTTGTGCTATGTGTAGATACACGCGAATGATGTGTGCGTGCATGTGTACATGTGTGGTGCGTGGAGGGGCTGTGCATGGTGTATATGCATGGGTGGCATGTATATAGTGTGTGGCATGTAAGTGTGTACATGTGTGTGGTGTGTGGCGTCTGGGTGGTTGCCGTGTGGGTGTGTTGCATGAATGGTGCGTGCCTGTACACACGTGTGTGTGTGGCATGTGCACGCAGTGGACATGGGCAAGTCCGGGGCAGCTGCCCGCCCGCCCGCAGCAGGCCGGGAACAGCTCTCCCGGCAGCCACGTGGCCCCTCGGAGGCCAGGCCACCAGCGTTCACAGCGAAGGGGCGATGCTGTGACCGTCTTTGTCTCTCCCCAGTGTTAGTCCCCGGCTCGGACCCTCCAGTGGCTCCTGCGAGGGGTTCCGGGCCCCCTCACGGCGGGGCTTCAGGGCTCCCCCGCCTCACGCAGGCCCGGGAGGCCCTCCGAGGCGAGTTTCCTTCCGCGCGCCGGTTCACCTGAAGGCCCCGCAGAGGCCGAGCCCCCGGAGCCGGAGCCCGAGCGGGAGCAGGAGGTCTGGGAGCACGTGGCCAGCAGGCGGTCTCGCTGAGGACACAGGACAGGGAGGGCGGCGCTGGGCTGCTGGCTGGGTAAAAGCCCTGTCCCCACCCTCTGCGTCCTCAGAGAAGTCATTGTTACCCTGCTCAGGAAGCCTACCCCGGAGAGACAGCCCTGGACTGGGAGCTACAGCCACAAGACCGGGGCCCGACCAGGCCATGCGCAAGGGACAGCTCGCCAAGTCCAAGCAGGGAGCAGAGGGACAAGGGACAAGTGTGTCCCTGCCTGGCAGCGCCCGGCCTCGGGAGGGGACAGCCCACGGCGCCAGCTGGTCCAGGTGTTCTCCACAGGGTCACCAACGCACAACCAGGGAGAGGGTGACCGGATCCAAAGCTCCCTGTCCAGGGACTGACTCTGGGGGTCCCCACCCCGCGCGCGATGTCATGTCTCCACTTTGCAGGCCCTGCAGGGGTAAAATGGGGGGCTGGCTTCGAGGGCCGCGGGCCCCGGAGCCCAAGACCATAAACTTCCGGCTGCCCTGGCCCGGCTCCCTGAGAGGTGCCCAGGCTGGGGGTGCGCCGGGCCACCGCGGTCACCATCCTGAAGCACGGCTCGGGCGCGGCGTCCCTCCGCCTGCCTCCCCCGCCAGTCCCGGGGTTCGCGTGGGGCCCCCGCCGCGCGCCCGCGGCTCCAAGCACGCGCGTCGGGCGCCCCGCTCGCATTGGTAGCAGGCGCGCCGAGCCTGGGCGCTTAGCGACGCCCAGGGCGGCGGGGCCGGCGTCCCCGGGCTCGGCGGGCGCGGGCGCGGGCGCGGGCACGGGCACGGGCACGGGCGCGACGCGGGGTGGGCCGGCGCGGGGCGCGTTGGGCCGGAGCCCGGGCGCGGCGGCGGCGGCGGCGGCGGCGGCGGCGGCGGCGGCGGCGGAGGATGGCGCGCGCGGGGCCCGCACGTGGAGGCCGGCGCGGGGGCGCGGGCAGGGCCGGCTGCTGAGACGCGCTGCTGCCCCCCGCGCGGGCGCCGCGGCTTCAATGGCGCCATCGCCCAGGACCAGCAGCCGGCAAGATGCGACCGCCCTGCCCAGCATGTCCTCAACTTTTTGGGCGTTCATGATCCTGGCCAGCCTGCTCATCGCCTACTGCAGTGAGTACCGCGCGGCCGGGCCGAGCGGCCCCCGGCCCCGGCCCCGGCTCCGGCCCCGGCCCGGCGCTGGCCCGGGCCCGGCCGGCGCCTCGCGGGCCGCCCAGAGTCTGCGTGGAGTTGCGATCTCGGGGCGCACCGTCCCCCGCCTCCAGCCGGTGCCCCGCGGGGCCGGGGGGGTGAGGGTCCGCCCGGCCTCCCAGCGCTCGGGCACTTCGGAGGCGGGCGCAGCTGCCCGAGCCTCCCTCCCCCGATTCCGGGGCAGGGCCCGGGCACCAGGCCCCGGGTGGCGCGGCGCGTCCCTGAGCAGCGATGCCAGCGGCTGCCCGGCACGCTGCCGCCGCCCCAGCCGAGGCTGGCGATCCGAGACGAGCCAGAGAGGTCCCGGCCGCGCCCCGCGCTCAGGAGGCGGCGGCAGGTCCGAGGAGGGCGGCCAGCGGAGCGCCCTGCCCCGCGCTGTCCTCCGGCTGCTCTCCCGCCGGGAAGGGGGGGCGGTGGCCGGGCCCCGTGCCGGGCGCCTCGGGCGGGAGCGGGGCTCGGCCGGGACGCGGGCGGGAGCTCCCGCCTTCCTGGGAAGCGGGCTCTGCGCGGCGGGGAGGGGGGCGCGGGGGTTCCTTACAAAATGCGAAGTGAGGGGTGGGCGGCCTGGGAAGGGGGCGCCGCCACCGCGGGCATTTCTTGAGTTGCCTCCGAGCGTCTGAGTAGGTGACCCCGCGGGCCCGCGAGGGGCGGCCGGCTCAGGGCTGGCGTCGCGGGGACTCAGGCGGGGGTGCGAGGTGCGCAGGGCCATGGCGACCCGGAACCAGGCTCGGGTCAGCGGGGGTGAGTGGGGCGAGCGGGTACCGGCTTCCATCTGGGAGAAGCGGGGGGGGGTCCGGGACACTGTCCCAAGGCTGGAGTGCAGTGGGCGCCAGTGCCCCAGTCTCCCGGCGGCAGCGGGTGGGGCGGGGGGTGGGGAGCGGTCAGCGCCCCCAGCACAGGCTTGCCCGGATGGCGCAGGCTGCTGGGCCCCCGGCTGGCCGCCTGGCACCGGCTCCTGGTGGCCTCGCATCGCAGTGGGACGGAAGGAGGGTTCTGGGGAACACCTGTCGTGGGCATGGGCGAGGGAGGCGGTGGGGAAATATGGATTCTTTTAAAATGAGGGAAAAAAATAAGGCGAGCGCCCAGCCTCCCTCCGCAGCCAGCACCTCGCAGCCCGGGCGTCCTGGCTCGCAGTCTGTGCCTCCCTCTTTCCCGCAAATGAGACGGCCGCAGGCCCTCACGCCGGGCCCAGGCTCAGCCGCCGGGGCAGCCCGCCCTCCGGGTCCGCGAGGTAAGCCGGCGCCCGTGGCTGGGACCGTCCCGCGCGGTCCGGGGTGGAGGTGCGCTTCCCTGCAATTGCCGGGCACCGCGCGGGGAGGGTCACGGAGCGGGAAGGTCCCCAGCGGCCGTACCGGGAACCCCAGTGAGCACCGTCCCGCCCCGGGGTGCATGCTGTGTCCCTGGGAAAGCGCTCCCAGCCCGAGTGCCTTGAGCGACGTTTGCTCCCGCTCCCCAGCCCCGGTGCCCGAGCTCTGCGCTCAGGGGTTTGGAGCGGAGTCTTGGCCGACGGAAAGGGTTAACAGCAGGTAAACTGCCGCTGCATGGAGGAGGTGCCATTTGGACGCCCTTCCTGGTGGCGTCCTGGGAGGGGGCTCCTTCCTCGGTGCTCCGGGAGGCCGCTGTGGCTCGCTGTCCATGGCCAGCCCTGGCGGGGGCAATGTCCTTGGGGCCCAGTGGGGGACCTGAGACAGCAGGCAGGCGGCAGGCTGCCCACCAGGTGGGAAAAGAGCAGCTGGTGGTCGTTGTTAAGTACAGGACAGCCATCTCCCCCGCCCCACCCCCGCCCTGTGGCTTCTACACTCCACCACCCCAGCAGGCCAGCCCGGCCCCCCATCCCCACCTCCTCGGGGGGAGCGCCTGCTCTCTCATCTCCCAGGAAGCCGCCAGGCCGCTCCCTGTGAGGGGTCTGAGCCAGCAGGGACCTGCCAGCCGCTCAGGTGAGGTGTGGAGCCTGAGGAGGCCTCGCCGGCTTTCTGGAAATGGCTCTCCCGCCAGGACAAGGACATTTGGCAGCAGCCGTGTCCAGAGGAGCCGAGACCGCTACCGACCGGAGCACGGGCCACGCGCCCTTGATCGGTGCCTTCCGATCCACGCCCTGGGGTGCGCGGCGCACCCCTCGCTCCAGACACACACTTGGAGAGATTAACATGTTTCACTAAAACGGAAAATAGACATAATAGTGATTTACAGCTTGGAGCGGCAGTGCTGGGGGAAAAAAATACTTTTTTTTTAAAAAAAGCATTGATAAAGCCAATAAAACGCAGCTGAACCGGTTCCTGTGATTCCCATTCTCTCTCCTAGGGTATCTGGGATGAAGAATAGACAGCACCCTTGTTTGTAAATTGTTTTTGTTATCAGTCGGGATTTTTATTGCTGGCAGGGAGCAGATACATTTGTATCATATTAATGAGGGAAAGTGATCTGTCTCCTTCAGGATTCAGTCGCTGGGCCTAGGCAGCCTGCGCCTGTCTGCAGCGCGGAAGGCGCGCGCTTCCCGGGGCGGCGGAGAGAAAACCGGATTATTCTCGGCCTGGTGTTCGGGAGCGGGTGGTGTTCGGTTCTGGGCCCAGGGACAGGCCTCCCTCCCCTGCCGGCGGGGCTCCGTCGGGAAGGCGCTGGGCTCCACCTGCTGGCCGGAGAAGGACCTGCAGGCCTCTGATTAGGCCGGTTGCTATAGTGACATCGCCTTGTCATTTTCTCCAATTGGGGAAGAATTGCCAGGAAAAGCAGAAGCAAGGTGCGGGGCGGGGGCGGGGGACAGCTTTCTTCAAGACGCGTCCTCCATCCCTGGACGCATCCCCGTGGCAGCGGGGATGGGCGCTGGGTGGAGCCGGCGCGGGCAGCGGTGAGCGCGCCGCCGGAGGCGTCCCGGCCGCGTCCTCCTGGTCCGGGACAGCCTCCGCTGCGGTGGCTGGGCGGCGCGGACTGGGGCCCCGTCCCGTCGGCGTGGCTCGCGTGGCGCAGGCATCGGGGACGTGGCCTTGGGGGCGGTGGGGCCGCGCTGGCGCCCTGGGCTCTTCACTCAGGCCTCCGACGGGTGGGCTGTGACGAGGCCCGGGGCACGGGCAGCGATGGGAGGGCAGAAGCCGCTCCCACTCGGCCGTGGTCCGGACAGTCCCGCGCCGCGTTCACCTCGAAAGCGGAGACACAGGGCTTCGGGGTAGGCGGTGCGTCCCCTGTTGGGAACGGCCGGGGGAACGATGTCCCTTCAGAACGGAGTAGCGTCTTTCCATCGAATCTCACGCCCTCGGCAGCAGCTCCGAGAAGAAATTACAAACAACTTCAAAATTGTCTTCATTCATTAGAATACTAACCGAGCGTAGGCCCCCGATGTCGCATAGCCTTTATAAATACAATTTATTGCATGTTTAGGAGAGATTAGGGTTCGTCACTTCCCTGCTGTTCCCTTCGGATTCCTGGGGCTCTCGGGGAGCTGGGACGGGGCGCGCGGACGCTTAATGGAGGGGCACCACGGACCACTGTTTCTCATCTTGTTCTTTTCCTCCCACTGTGTTCCTATTGAAGGAGGCACGGGCGCTGCCTGGGTCCCCAGCCACGAGGAGACGCGCCGCTACCCCTGCTGCCGTTGGGTGGCGGGGGTGTCCCTGCGGGCAGGACTCTGTGGCCGGGACCAGTGGGCAGAGGCCCTTGGGGAGGCTTCCAGGGCGCGTCTGGAACAACATTCTCTAGGCGACGGCCCCAGGCAGGCCGCCTGCCCTCCACTGTCCCCTCCCTGGTCCCGCTCTGTCCCCTTCCCTGGAGCTGCCACGGGAGAGCCCGCGCACTGGCAGAGCCGGAGGGTGGCGTACTCACAGCGTGGCCGGCGCGCCCGCCTCCTGCTGGCTCCTGCCCGGGAACTCCCCACTGAGGACCCGCCATCCACAGCCACGGATGAAATACGTAGATCAGCTCGTGTGGCCTGGAGTATTTTCAGGTGATTTTTATGGCGTAATTATGGGAAAATGTTATGATAATGTGGCCCTAGAAAAGGGCACAAAAGCGGAACATTAAAGCCCCCGTTCCTTCACAGAGCTCCACAGCCGTGCTGACTTAGAAGGACTCGCTCTTCGCACTAAAGTGCGGCGCTCTGGAGTTCATAGCCTCTCGGGGACGCCACCGGTCTCCCAGGGCGCCGCGGGCGACCGCGGGTGATGGGGAGGGGACTCGCGAGGTGGACCCCGATCGGCTGTGCACCAGGGCACTGGGCGCTGAGGACCCAGAGGGCGGGAGGCCCGCCGGCTGCGGGCGTTGCCGGTATGGGGCGGCCGCGGCTGTGCTCGCGGCGCCGCACATGCGGGCGACTGTGTGGAGTTCCTCTAAATGCTGCCTTGCCCGCCGTTCACGGACCCGCCACCTGGGGCCTGGGTGGCTGCCCCAGCCGCCGGTGGCTTCTGCGAGGCCCCAGGCTGGCCCGCCCGCCCGCCGCGGCACAGCGGCCTGGGTGGTGCGGCTTCCCAGAGCTGGCGAGCAGCTGGCCGCGGACCGGGCTCTTCTGGTCTCTCTGATGCCCGCGGGTGGGGTGGGGTCCCCCGAGGCTCTGTAACGTGTACGTATTTATTAGCGTGGTTGGCGGGAACTGAGCGTGGAATCGCTTCAGCCTCGAACGAGGGGAGCAGAGCCCCGGAGTCCCCGCCCCGTGGCTCGCGGGCGGCCCGGCTCCAGCTTCGTGTGCCCGCGGCGTCCAGGGAAGGCGGCCTGGGCCTGGGGGCCGGGTCCCCTGGGAGAGTATCCCTGGAGGGGCCTCTCTCATCTCCCACAGCCCCTGCCCCTGCCCCCATGTGTCACCCGCGGGGGCTCCACCAGCGTGGGGTAGAGGACCTCGCCTGGGCACCTTCCCTGGCCGGCGTCCCCCGCCTGACTTCCCTCCGCCCAGACACGCTCCCGCTGTCTGCGGCCGCTCCCGGGCCGTGGGCCGTGCCGTGTGCTGGGCGCGGAGGCCGTCTCCGCACGTGGCCATGCGCTTCTTGTCGCGGAGGTGGCCTGCGGGCCGGCGGGCGGCCCCTCCTCTGCACCTTCGTGTCTCCTCTCTCACACGGGCTGTGCTGCTGGTGGCGACCCTGCCTTTTAGGGGCCTGAGAAGCCACTCAGGGCGCGGGCCTGGGGCGCACTGCGTTTGCATGGGTGCAGCCCCTGAAGACGTGCACCCCGGGGTCAGCCGCACCCCTGCAGGCGCGCACGTGCAGACACGCGCCCACATGCTGGCGGTGGGGGCCCTGCAGCCCGGAGCAGCCTGCACACAGCTGTGCGCCCCCAGACCGTGCGCGTGTCCGCCAGCCCCCTCGTCTGCACCCCGAAGCCAGCGGCCCTGGGAAGCCCCGCGTGGCACCGGAGGGGAGGCCCGGACTCGGTTACCCCCATGGGCTCCCTCCCTGGCTGGGTCGTCCCCCGCGGGGCAGGCGCACAGGTGCGGCCTGGCTCCCTTGGCCGATGGGGTGGGGCACGCCCGGCGCGGGGGACGGGTTGGGGCCACTGCTCGGTTTCCCTCTCTGTGCCGGTGCCTCCGCTGCCTGTTCTTTCGAGCCGCGTCTGCGTTTTGCGCAAACACGGACGTGCACACGCCAGACACACACCCTCTGCCTCCCGTGCGTGGGCCTCGGTTTCCCCACCAGAAGTCGATGGGGCCTGTGGCGATGCCAAGAGGATAAATACAGGCCTGAGTCTCGCGGGCGCCCGGGGTCTCAGCTCCGCGATCCCCACGTGAGACGCAAGGCCGCAGGCGGCAGCCCGTGCCCGAGACCCCGCCCCGTCGGCGGCCCCGGTGTAGTGGCGCCTGCTCTCTCCGCTCGGATCGTGAGCTCTGGAGCCCGCGGGGTCTCCCTGCGGTTCACACGATGAAGCGGAACCCCCCTCACAGACCCTTCAAGAGTGTTTCAAACAAGGGGCGGAGCCCTCGGCGGCCGGGCGCCGCGCGGGCCGGCAGGGCGAACGGCGGGCGGGGTCCTGGAGCGCACAGCGGCGGCCTCCTCGGGCAGGCCCTCCGGCGGGCGGGGGCAGCAGGGCGGCAGCGCAGCCCCGCCCGGCTGGGCTGGAGGGCGACCCTGTGACTGTGCCGCAGACTCACAGGGCGCTGCTTGGCAGGTGCCCCCCACCCCCGCTGACCCTGGGCCGGCAGGCACGCCTCCCGCGAGGGCACAGCTCCTTGGAAGTAAGTCGTCGGTGGTCTGGCCGGGGGTCGCCCTCGGGCCGGGTCCCAGCTCCCTGCAGCCCTTCCCGTGGGTGGCCCCGCCTCGGGGCTCCCGCTGCACAGACAGGGCTCGGGCCCGGGGAGGGGGGCCTGGGCCGGGCTGGCTGGTGTCCGGTGTGGCCCACCCACCCTGGGGCCCGGGCTTGCGGTCCTGGCCGGAAGGTCCAGCCACACCGTCCCGGGCCGCTAGCTGCCCAAAGCCCCTCCTGCGGGGCATTGTTGCTCTGACCTGTGGCCTCTGCCCTGGGCTCATCTGGCTGCAGCCAGCCAGCCCCCTGGGGCCCCTGGTCCCGCCTCCCTTACAGGCCCCTCTCGGTCACACGCCACCCTCATGCCCACCCGCCGGGCATTCCGAGCAACTGGTTCCTTGGGCCGCTGCCCCATCCCACCCAGGCCTCCTGTGAGCCTGCAGCCCTCGCCTGGCGGCTGTCCCGCCTCCTGACACGGCCCCGCCCCCGGGGCTCCACTCACGTGCCGCTGGGTGGGTGACACGCGGCGGTGGTCAGGACCCGAGACCTGGGGCGTGTCTGGTGTTATCGATGCTGAGGGCCGCGGTCGCGTGAGGCCTGCCCGGAGCCGGAAGCCTGGGCGCTCACCTCGGGGGGAGGCGGAGCTGCTTCCTGGAGAGCTCTCACGTCCCCGTGTTGCAGCGCCTGAAATGCTGATGTCTCGGGGGCTGTCTGAGGTGGCTGGACGTGGGGAAGACACCGTGGCTCTATTTTTCACTGGCTTTTGCCCTGCAGCATCGCCTTGCCTGATGGCACTTCTGGAACACAGCTGACGACGACCGTGAACAGGCGGCATGGACGCGTGCCGCGGAGCCGGCGCCCGTCGGTGTCCTGGGCGGCAGGGCCGCCGCATCCTGCCTCCCGGGCGGAGGCCCGGGTCCCACCCCCCCGGTCCCCCCAGGCCACACGGGCCCTGCGCAGGTCTCAAGATGCAGAGCCCAAACACGCGTGTAACAGTGAACTCCCAAGGCTTCTGAGCACCCCCCCTTGCGAGTCACGGGCCCTCAGGCTCAGAACAAAACTCATCACCAAAGATCGGGACATCGGCGGTGGGCAGCCAGTGGCCTCTGCAGCCCCGCTCGGCACGCTCAGGTTTGGGGACGAGCCACTGCCACATGGCAAACCACGTGTCTGTCTGAAAGGGCTGCACTTTAATCAAGACAGACGTGGGGCACGCTGGGAACGCATTGCGCCGGCTGGTGGAGGCCGGCCTTCATGCCGGCTCCGCTCTCGGCTCCATCTCAAAGTCCCGGGGGTGAGGGCCCCGTGCCCGCGGACGGCAGTGGCTGGAGCCCACGCCGCACAGCCGGCGGCCCAGCGGCCCGGGGAGACGACGTAGCGTCCGATGCTGTCCTCGTGGAGACTGTGACAGGCCCCTGGCTGCCCCACCGGCTCCGGTGGGCCGACGGCTCCTGTCCACCCGGGGAAGCAAGCGGCCAGGACACCAGAGACGAGGGGTCTCTGTCCGCCCTGCACACCAGCGCCGCCCTCCGGGACCTGGGGGTTGTGGGCAGTGCCCACGCTAGGGGCCGCCCAGCATCCAGCGGTCCCCACGCCGGGCTGGGGACCTCCCTCGGGTGTCACCCGACGCCCGGTTTGGCCCCCGCGACGATGGGGGGAGCATCCCAGAAACGAAGGGGTGGGGGCTGAGCGCCATCGAGGGGACACGCGTGGGAGGCTACGCCGGCGGGGGGTCCGCGGCAGCCAGGCCCCCGGAGGCTGCGGACGCGCCGCACAGCCCCGACCCGCCCCCCCTCGCCGCTCTGCGCCGTGTGTCCCCGGAGCCTTCACAGTCTCCGCGTGTGACCCTCGGGCGGACGTGCTGAGCTGACCCGCAGTGGGGGCCAGTCCTGCCGGCCCCATGGCCCTGCGTTCTCTGGGCTGCCCTGCGGTCAGCGGGGCCCACGCCCGTCCCTGTTGCCCGTGCCCACATGAACCCCCCCGGGGAGGCGGGGCCCTGCCCTTCTGTCTCCTGCCTCCGCGTTGGCTCAGGTCAGCTGCCCTGTCAGTCATTTACACTTGAGTACGAACAAGGCTCCGACGCTGGTTTAGCTGACGAGGGCGGTATGTCCACAGGGTGCGGACACGGGCTGGCGTGACCCTGACTTTGAAGACCAGCTGTGTCCGGTGGCTCCACCTGGGTGTTCGAAGGCCCCCAGCCGCTGTGGCCAGTGCGGGCGCCCCCTGGGCGCCGGCGTGGGGTTGGAGGTCTCCCGAGCACAGTGCCGCGTGAGATGCGCAGCAGCGATCTCGCATCCCCTGGGAGCGCGCTGGAGTCAAGGGGGCGCGCGGCCCACTGTCGTCCCGACGACCTGGCCCAGCTCCTCGGGGCACGGTGGCGAGGGTTCCTGATTCCCCGGTGGCTTCGTGCTGGGCCCGTCCCCTCGCCGTTGTCAGGCGGGGGACTCATCCCGGGCGAGACGCATCAGCCAGGGCTCAGGGAGCTCCTGGAACCAAGCACAAAGCTCGGCCCTGAGCCTCCCGGCAGACGCCGCGACATGGGAAACGCGCTCGGAGGGCGGCTTTGCCCACGGAGGGCCGTCCGAGAGCCTTAGACGGCCGTCGCGGGGCTGTGGTGGCGCCTGGGCCGTCGCCTCTCACCGGCACACCGTGCGAGGCCGGCCCTGCTATTTCCACTTTCAGGGGTTCAGTGGGGTCTGCCCCAGCCCCCGATCCAGCGTGTCCGCCCTGCGCTGAGCACGGGCATCGGCATATGGAGGGAGAAGTGACCCCTGCCAAACCGGACAGGCCCGGGCTCCCCGGGGCTCCCCGGGGCTCCCGTCCCAGCGCCCCAGCCCGGGCACCTGAGGCCCCCATCAGCCTTTGTGGGCGGCACCCTTCCTGCGGGGGGGTTCGAGCATCGAGACCCTCACCCTGCCCCGGCCCCCCGGCCGCCGCCCTGCCGCCCCCACCACGCCCCGTCCGTCCGCCGGGAGACAACCTTGGAGAACGCCGGCGCTGCGGCAGCCGCTCCGCGGCGGCCCGTTACCGTGGTGGCTGCTACCCGAGGACTAATTAAACCAGATGGCGGCGGAACCCGAGTGCAGGCACGGAGACGTTTTACATCTAAGTTGATCAAAATTAGGTGGAACAGCATATGCTCGCGGAGATTAAGAATTTTTTAACTGCGTATTAACGGCTTTTCCTAACGCCCTTCCCGGGGCTCCCAGCCCCGCGCGCCCCGCTGGAGTCTCGCTGTCCCCACCGCCCGTCCCTGGGACCTCGGCCGTGCGGCGCGGTGTAATTTCAGTGAGTGTGATCCTCCACGCAGGCAGCACGCCGTGGGGCGGCGTGGGCGGCATGGGAAGGGGCAGCCCCTGCCCCCTGCCCCGCGCCCCCGCTCCCGGCAGGACCCCCGGCGCGCCGGCGGCTCTTCCTCAGCCTGGGCGCAGCGCCTGGAGCTTCTGTTGTCCTGCTTTGCCTCCGTGGCTCCGGGGCTTCGGGCCAGAGGCAGAGCGGGCCGCTCAGGGATGCCGACCCCCACGGTGGCCGGCGTTTCCTGGGGGACGGCGGCCGCCTCGCAGGCCAGACCCCGGCATGGAATGCGGGACAGGCTGGGGCAGGCGGCCATCGGGACACACCCCCCGCCCCCATCCCTGCCAGAGTCTGGCTGCGGAAGAAACTGCATGTTGAGAGGAGCTTCACACAACACAGCTGCCCTTTTTAAAGCGTGCGTTTTGGAAGCACTTAGCACATTCACCGTGTGACGTGGCTGCCGTCTTGGTCATGTTCTGGAAGGTATTCGTCAACCCAAAGGCGCCCTGTGCCTAGGAAGCACGCGGTCACTGCCTGTCACCTCTTCTGCCGGCCGCGGAAGCCCCCCGGAAGCCCCCCACCTCACAGCTTTTTTAGAAGCAAAGGCCAAGAGACCACCTGGACCAGGCGTGGGCACATCTAGAGAAGATTCTGGAACATGTCAACAAACGCACGGTTGTCTCTTCTCACCCTGTGCAGGAAAACAGACCACGGTGCTGCTGCAGGCCGGGCCCAGCCGCCCGGCCCCCCAGGTGTCCTGGCCTTGGGGGCCCGCTGGGCCCAGGGAGGTAGTGCTCCCCGACCAACCCCCCGCCTCTGGGGACGTGCTCAGCCGGCCCTGCCTCCCCCCGCCTCCCTCCGGGGCTCTGAGGGCCCACGGCCTCACAGCCCGTGGCTGCGCCCAGAAGGCTGGTGGCTGCCGTGACGGCACAGACCTCCGGGGCTCCTGCCGGGCTTGGCGTGGGGCCCCTGCGGCCGTGCACTGTGTCCCCGCGGGAGGCAGCCCCTCGCTGGGGGCGGCCCCTCCTGCCGCCCAACACCCGGGTCCCTGCGCCCAGCGGCAGCAGGGAGGCCGGAGGGTGTCATTGCCCGGCGGGCCCGGCCGCCTCCCTCCCCCGCTGCCCGCCCCGGCCCTTTCTTCCCTGCCCCTCGTCCCTGGGCAGGCCCCGCGGGGGGAGGCCCCGGCAAAGCCCACTGTGTTTGCAGCCCAGTAGCGCTCACATGTGGCAGCGCGGGGGACAGCCCTCGTGAAAAGCCCCTTTGTCTCCTCACCTCATTAAGAAATAGCAGCAGGCCTCCGAAGGGGCCCAGGCCCCGCGTCCTCTCTGGACGGCGGCCACGGCTCTCCGGGGCCGGGCGGGCGCATCCTGCGGTTGAATAGGACTCCGGGACGACCTCCCAGGCCGCGCACCGCGTCCTGCCGCTCCCCGCGGCCCGCGCTGCGGCCTTCCTGTCCTCCGGAGCCCGAAGCTGGGCCGGCCCGGGGACCGGCTCTGATCTGGGCACTGAGGACACGGATTTCAGACCCACCACCGGGAAGCCCGGGGGAGGGGGCGGGGGGGCGGCTCCCTGGGGCTGCTCTCTTCTCCGCGAAAGGGGGCCGCGGAGCCGCTGAGCGTGCTGGGCTCGGGGCTGAGGGGCCGCGGGGCCCTCTGAGCAGACAGTGTCCGGGCCCACACATCGGGGCCCCAGGCTCCGCGCCTCCTGGGGGCGCCCTGACGTGGCGCGTTGAGCCGTGCCCCTCCGGTCCGGCTGGGGTGCCCCGTGTCCCCCCGCCCAGCTGCGTGAGCGCTCGGGCTCGGGACGCGGCCCGGCGGCCCTCGGGGGCTCCCACGGAGTGAAAGGCCCTCTCTTGGTGACGGTGGCCGGGCGCCCGCCCCTCCTGCCCGGGGCCGTCGGGAGCAGCCGCAGGCGGAGGGGGGCAGAGGGCCGCTTCCCTGGGGCCTCGGGGCTCAGTGCAGCCGAGTGGCACGGTCAGAGGGCTGCCGGGCGCTGTCACCGTCCGTCCCCATCGCCCTCATCGCCACCTGTGACCTCACGGGGACGTGGGGTCCCAGTAGTGACCCTGGTCGTGGGCAGGGCGGCCCAGGCACCTCAGCACCCCCATAGCGCCCCGCCCAGGCGCGCCCACAGCCTCAGGGCGCCCATGGGGGGCTGGCTGCCCTGGGGGCCACAGCAGTTTACAGGTGAGGAAAGTAAGGCCCTGAAGATGTTCGTCTGAGGACCCGTGAGGTGAAGGGGGCCCCCCGGCCCCCCCAAGCAGGGCGTGGACGGTCCCGGGGGAGGGGAGAGCGCTCCCACTCCTCACGGGGCGCGGGAGGCCCTGCCTGCACCCCCGGGACGAGGAGAGCCCCGCGCTGCTGCCCTCTGTGGGGAGGGGGCCGGCAGCCGGTCCCCCGACACCCGGCCGGGGCCCGGGGGGAGGCCCGCGGCCCGCAGTGCAGGCCAGGGGCTCCGGGACGGCTCGGACCTCCGCCGTCCACCGGCCCCTGGGGGCTGACCCACGCCGAGGGCCCTGGGGTCCTTTAAATTTGAAAATTAACACAAAATCAAAAGAGACAGAGTAATTTTTCATTCTGCTTGAAAGGTTATTTGGTTTCCCAGCCGATGCGTAGTGTACTGATACACGATGTCAAAAGGTAAATGATTTTAAACCAGATTCAATTTAAATTTCATTACGTGTTTGTGGGGGACAGAGCCTCCGCGAATCCTCCACCTTCTCCTGGAAGATTTTTCACTTTTAATAACTCTGGTCCTAATGCCCTGATCCACTTGTTACGCGATCGCAGGGCGGGCGGCGCTGCTCGCGGCCCCGGGCCCAGCTCGGAGTGTCCGGGACGCTGTGGCCCCTGGCCCCGCCACGGGAGGCCAGGGGGAAGCCGGGTCCCGGACACGGTGTGACCGCGGCGCGCCCCACCCTCCTGAGGCCTCTGTCCCCCACCGGCCACATGACTGGCCCGCAACCTAATCCCCGCGGGCCTTTCCAGACAGTGAGGTGGCCGGAGCCGGAGCCGGTGCCTGCCCGAGGCCAGCCTTGGCCCGAGCGCATCACCGCTATGCATACTGGGACCAACCTCCCTGTGCGTGGCTGCTTCCCGGAAACGGGCGACGGACGACTCTGTCCCCCTCGGGCCGCAGACGCGACCGTATTTGGAAATACGGTCTTTGCCCGGCTGACACCTCGACCTTGGACTTTCAGCTCCAGGCCCAGAGCGAACTCCGGCTGCGGGAACCGCCCAGCGTGAGCCTGGGTCCGGTGGACGGGGAGCTGCTAGGCTGCGCCGGTGTGGGGTGAGGGCCCCGAGCGGCCGTCTCTGTGGCCGCAGACCGTGCCCTGCCCCGGCGGCGCCGTGCCTCGCGGGGGACAGGGTGGGGGCGCATCCACCCTTCCTTTTCCTGACTCACCACGTCCGCGCCTTCCTGCCGCGGCCACGGCCGGCCAGCTCCTCTCGGACCCCCGTGTCCCCGGCACGTGCGAACGCCGCGGGGCCGCAGGCGGGCGAGGTCACGCCGGCGAGCACAGCCTCGGGTCTGCGCGGCAACATGGCCGCTGGCGGCCCGGCTCTGCGGGGTGAGAGGCACGTCACAAGGAGGAGTTCGTGAAGAGCCCGGGTGCGCGGCGACGAGGGCCGGAGAGGCCGGGGCGCCGGGGGGCAGGTTTCCCCGACGGGGAGCGGGGCGGGCGGCCGGAAGGTGCCGGCGCATCGTCCTGTCAGCTGGGGGCCTGCGGCCTGCGCTTGCGGAGGACGCTGCGCGGCTCCTGAGGTTCTGCTTCAGAGAGCGCCCGTCACCCCGCTGGACCACGCCGACCGCGGCGGCCCCCCAGGCGGAGGCAGCCCCGGCCTGCGCGTGGGCAGCGGGCGGAGGGCCAGCCCCGCTCCGGGTCGCCGGGTTTTCAGCCAGGCTGTGGGGGGGCCGCTGCGGGGGCCTACGGGGCCGGCAGAGCTCCCAAGGACGGGGGAGCAGAGAGCGCCGCGGCCCGGGTCTGGAAGGTTCTGTCGGTGGGACCGCGCCCGTGGGGCGGAGCTGGGCGGGGTCTGCAGCGGGAGCACCCGGGGGCGCGCCGGCCCGGCGGGTGTGAGGACGCGGGGCCCAGGGTGGGGAGGCCGCTGTCCTGGGCCCTTCTCCAGCCGTCGCCTCCTCGTCGTCTGCGGGCTTCACTTCCCCGGAACCACGGTGCCCGTGAGTGCACGTCCTGGCACTTTGAACAAATGGTGTCAGTGCCCCGGGGGCTCTCTGCCCCGCCCCCCGTGTGGGCTTCTTTTATTTTGACAGTCAAGCGGTGGGGGATGGGAGGTTTCAGACCAGGGACGGCCTGCAGGCCGGGGTCGGGGTGGCGGCTCCCCCAGGCGCACGTCCCGTCCGTCCACCTCTGCCCCCCGCCCCCGTCTGCGGTGCCCCGGCAGGTCTGTCCCCGCGCCGCCTGCGCAGAGCCCAGGGCGGTCGCCAGGCGCTGGCCATCCCCGAGCCAGGGGCTCGTCACCAGCCCAGGCGTCAGCAGCTGACGAGTGGCCCGCCTGTATTGCACTTGTCACTGGAGCGCCCTGTCCCTGCCTGGGTGGCCTCGGTCCTCAGGGGCACGTCTGGGAGCCCAGGCGGGGCACCGGGCGTGTGAAGCGTGGTCACTTGTGAGACGCCGCGGCCGCTGCTGGGGGCGGGGTGCGGCGCGGCCGGGGAAGGCAGAGAGGGCACGGGGGGGCCCTTCACGCTGCTGTCCCCGCCATGTGTCCCTGCGGAAGGGCCAGTCACAGACCCGAGGGGAGTGGGGCTGGCGTGAGCAGCTGATTCTTTTCCCGGGAAGGCGCTGGAAGGGGGCAGCCCAGGGCTGACCGGTGACCGGGACGCTGACCCTGGTCTCCACGCCCCGCTGGGCGCCGGGAGGCGCACGCGCAGCTCCGGGGGGCTGGACCCGCAGAAACGGTGGGGGCGTCCCAGAGGCCGCGCCCTGCCCCCTCCGCGGGCCCCCCACCGTGAGTCTTTTGGGGAGGGGGGCCTCGTCTCTCCCCGCCCTCCCTCCTCTCTCATTACCATCTTCGTTTCCATCGCTTCCAGCCCACGTCCTCCACAGAGCGGAGAAGGCCCTCCAGACTCCCACCCCCGCCGGCTACCTCCCTGGGGCTCCCTCCAGGCCCGGGTGACACCTGGCACTTCTCACGCTGCGGCCCGTGACCCCTGGTGGACATAAAATCAATTTGGTGGGTCGGGAGCACTTCTAATAACGTAGAAACACTCACCCACAGTGCAGTTCCCCCTTGTGGGGTTCCCTGCGGTTTGACACCCGCGCAGACTCCTGCGGACACCGCGGGCACACGGCCCCCCCGCCCCGAGAGCCCCCTCCCGCGGCCCCTCTGCCGCCCGGCCACCCCGCCCTGCTCGTTGTCTCCTGAGCAGCGGCCCCGCGAGGCCATTTCCAAAGACGTGAGATGCAGCTGGAGGCCTCAAAGCGGCCGAGCCCACGCGGCCCGAGGCTGCCCCTCGTCACCACGGGTCCATCGAGACCGCGCCCCCGTCCCTCAGGCCTGAACTGGCAGGAGAACTCGAGTCTGAACCCGGAGCTGTGGACTTGGCGTCATCGCAGGATCGGAGATCAGAGGCTCGCGGGGTCCAGGGCCAGCGTCACCAAGACCTGCATCCGCCCGCCCTCCCCGCTCTGAGCCTGTCCTCCTGCCTGCTCCGCCGACCGGCGCCTGCCCGCCCGCCTTGGCTCCCCTGGGCGTGGCCTGGACCCTCTCAGGCCCGCGAGCTGCACTCTGACCCCGTGTGCTACATCCCCGCAGGGCTGGGCGGGCACAGCGTCACCTGCCGGGGTTTCTGATGCAGCAGGTCCGGCTGGGGGCTGCGAATGCGCGTCTCTGTCGTGATCCCACGGCCGTGGCGGCGGGGTCCCCGTGGAAGCAGCCTCCAGGCTGCACCCCGACTCGCCCTCCTGACGCCCGGCCGCCTGCTGCCTTGCTCACCCCACAGCGCCGCCCACTGGAGGGCTCGCGTTCCTGCGGCGTGCCCTCCCGGGTCACAGCCGGGCTGGGCGGCCTCCAGGTGGCCCTGGATAGGCGTGGAGGGCGCCCTCGGTGAGCCCCTGCCGCGGGGCCCGCAGTGCACGTGAACAGCTGACTCCAAAATCCTTCTCAACGGGCACAGTGGAGCCAGGTCCTGTGGGCACCCAGCCCCCAGCCGCACTGTGCGGCGATCACCTGAAGTCCGGAGCCCCAGGTCCTGGGCCTTTGTCCTGCTGAGCTCACCGGCTTTCACAGCTGGCCGTGGGGGAGCCCCCTGGGAGGCCTCTCTTTCTTCCCCTTCCTGGCCCTCCCGAGAAGGCCAGGCCCCCTGAGCACGTCGGCCCCTGTCGATCACGCCGCCCTTGTGAGCCTGCGAGCCTCGTCCGGAGAAGGGCCGCCACGGTGCGCACTGCACGGTGCAGAGGGGCGGCCCGGCGCACGTGCCGGGGAAGAGGGGGACTCGTTTAAAAATACGCTGTCACAATGTGTCGCTGCAAATGCTGAGTCGATGGTTACTTTGTTTTGCTTTGTTTCTTGAATGTGTCATTAGGAGACAGTAACAATGGCATCAGCTGCAAGCGCTGGGGGAAGAAGCTGAGGGTCCTCAGAATTTTTGAAAAGGACTCCTCTGCCTTTAAATTTTATTTCGCTCATTCCGAAGCCCGGCCTAACTTTGTTTTTCTTTGTTTGTTTGTTTGTTTGTTTTCTGTTTTGTGAATGTCAGATGTGCACGTTTGGAGGAATCAGACATAAAACGCAACGAGGTGGCGGTCGGCCCCGGGGTCCCTCCTCAGACCCTGCCAGCCTCCCACCTGCTCCCCATGCAGGGGACCAGCCCGGCCGGGTGGGACTTGGGGCGGGAGGCGGCAGGTCCACGGCCGCTGTGGGGCTGCTGTGTCTCGGGGCCCAGCGGAGCCCTGCCCTGGGTAAGCGCGGACGCTTACCCAACGAGGCAGTGCGGACGGACACCGTGGGTGAACAAACGAAGGAAGGAAGGAACGGTCGCCGAGGCGGCCTGGGAGCTGCGGCTCTGCGGGTCCGGGGGCCCCCCTGCGGAGCCCAGGCTGGGCCTTTGCCCCCCAATGTTTCACCGCCTCCTGAGAAACCACTTGGGTGTCCAGGTCTCCGGCTGGAATGGAGCTTCGCGCTCACGGGCATGGGGCTCACTCCTCCTGTGTCCGGGCACAGGGCAGCCGGAGAAGCGCGGAGGGAGGGCGGCCTGCCGAAGGCTTTCCCTGCCTGGAACCAGGGAACGCGTGGCCTCCTTTGCTCGCCAGCGAGTTCCGTGTCCCTAGAAGGAGTCAGGAGCCGCTGCCCCTGCGCCCCGACAGCTGGCTCACAGTGTGGCTTGGGCCAGGCCGCTGGGCCAGGCTGTCAGAAAGCTGTGGCCGAGCCTGTGTGGCCAGACATTTCACCGCAGAGCCCAGGGCCTCTGGCCTGGCATTAAAACCTGCCGCCGTGAGCTGGCCCAAGGGGCCGTCAATGTCCAGGTTCCCGCGTCGGCTGCAAGTCAGCCTTCACGGAGCTCGGCTCCCGCCACCGTGGCAGGCGGCCGGTGTGTCCTCGGTGACAGGCACATCGGCGGGGTGCGCATGCAGGGCATGGCACCACGTCCTGATTTGGGGACGGCGCAGGCCACATCAAGGCTCTCCACAGTGGAGGGGGCGTCTCAGGGACCCACTCCGCAGTTTGGGGACGCCTGGGGTGGGGGAGGGTGGCCGGTGGGGAACGGCCCCCCCCACTGGCTCCACCTGGGACCCCCTGGTGGGCACGTGCCCTGGAGAGGCGTCAGGGGGCTCGGGAGCAGCGCCGCCCCGTGGGGCCCCGCCTGGCGGGAACCGGGTTCCCATGTCCTGTGTCTGAGTCAGCCAGTGGGGCTGGGGCGGGGGTGCCCCCGGGGCCCTGTGGCCGGAGGACACTGGCTCCCGCCCTGTCTCCCCGCCGCGCCTCCCTCTGTGTGACTCCAGGAGGGACCAGCATGAGTGTGAAGTGGCGTCTGGCTGTGGGGACCCTGGCTGTGAACACCCTCCCTTCAGGGCTGTGGGTCTCGTATGGGGACGGCCCCGCCAGAGCCGAGACCATCCACTCCCGGGCACCGGGGACACTGTGGGGCGGAGGGGGGATCGTAGGGTCAGATCCTGGCCGGCCCCTTCCCGGCGGTGTGGCCAGGCCAGCGTGGCCTCTCAACCTTCGCCGGCTGCGATCACGATGGAAACCAGACACCTGGCTCTCCTTGGGTGTGAACTGAAGGTTCGCAGCCTCTTCCTTGTTCAAGGAGAAGTGCTGAGCAGGGGTGCTTCTCTCGCTGCCCCCCAGGTTCCCCCGAGGGAGAGCCATGGCCTGCACTGCACCCACCGAGGGCAGGGCCTGCTCACCGTCGCATGCCCAGAGCGGAGCCGCCGCCCGCTGGTGAGCGTGGGGGGTGCTGGGTTGGGCCGACAGGACGCGGGGAGTCGGAGACACGGCCCCCGCCCCCCTCGTGGGTCCTTCTGTGGGTCGGGGCCCGGCGGGCGTGGCCCTCGGGGGCAGACCTGCGGGGCGCACGGGGAGCAGGGGAGCAGGGAGGGCGCAGGCGCGGCGCGGCCCACGATGCCATCGTCCCCCCCTGCGGGGCACCCCCTGCCGTGGGCTGGTTCTGTATTTACAGGGAGTTGAGTGTTGTTTTCATGTTCTTAGAGGGTTCTGACAACAGGAAGGAACGGCACGACGTGGCGGCGACCTCTGTGGCCGGCCCAGCCTCGCTCGGGGGGGACGGAGATGGACGGGGTCCCAGGCCGAGCAGGCCACGGGGGAAGACCCTCGGTGCGGGGCCGCCGGGCCGGCGCGGTGTGACCATCCAGGCACCCGCTCTCCGGCGCAGGGCGATTTGCGTCATCACAGAGCGGCTGCTGGACATTCCCTCTCCTGAGCTTCTTGACGTTCACAGTGTCCTTCATGGGCGTCGTGGAGGGGGTGGCATGGGCTGGCCGCAGGCTGACCGGTGGCCGAGGCCAGCGCAGCAGCGAGCCCACGCTGTGGCAACGCGCTGACCCTCGGTGCTCGCTCGGCCTGCAGGCCGGCGGGGCGCCGGGCAGCTGGGCTCCAAGCAGCGGGCGGGGTCAGGTCCTCCTCCCTGGTCTGCGCCTGTTCTCCTTGGTGACTTCCCAGCACGTCTTCCTCGCCAAACACAAGCATGTGTGCTCAGGTCGGGCTCCTGCCGCGGTCACACCTGCCACCCGCCAAAGGGACCCTCCTGGCCCGCCCCGACGTCCGTGGGACAGAGAGGCAGCGTCCGTCTGCTGCGCGGTCGTGGGCGGTGGACGGCAGCCTCCCGTCCAACCGCAGCAGCCGCCGCGGCCCCGGGGGACACAGGCCCAGCCGCTGGGGCGCCACAGGAGGCGTGAGCTCTGCTGTTTTATGGCCTCCTCCTCTCGAGGGCCCTTCAGCACGCGCTGTACAAGATGTGCGGCTCCTGCATGCGCTCGGGCGCGGACAGACGCGTCCTCGGGGGCACTCGCACGGGCCTGTCACCGAGCTGCTCCTCCAAGGCCCCGGGGCGTGAAGCATCGCAGCGTCTTCCAGCGTCTTCCAGCGCCGCTCGCTCGGCCTGGCCGGCTTCCGGGGCGGGGACACCTCAGGGCCTTCCGGGGACCTGCCGAGTAATTGCCGTTCCCGACCTCGCTCTCTTGGTAAATAATGACATTTCCCCGTCTCGCAGAGGGGGCCGGCTCCGCGGAATGGAGTCGCGGCCGCTCAGTCAGGGCCTGGAGGGGTGGCCACAGAGGCCCTGGCGGGCCCCGAAATCTGTTTGTTTGCCAAGTAATCAGAGGCAAAGGCGGCACTGGGTAGGGCATGGGCTCCCGGGGACCCCGCGTGTGGCCGAGCCCTGTGGGTGAGCTCA
Source organism: Pteronotus mesoamericanus (assembly GCF_021234165.1). Classification (NCBI taxonomy): domain Eukaryota; kingdom Metazoa; phylum Chordata; class Mammalia; order Chiroptera; family Mormoopidae; genus Pteronotus; species Pteronotus mesoamericanus. The sequence goes on from NW_026555239.1 coordinate 6,554,303, forward strand.
GGTGGGGGGGCGCCGCTCGGCCAGGCTGGCCCCGCCTCCCAGTCAGGAGCTGCGGCCTGATTTCCCCGTCAGCACAGGGTGTGAGACAGAGAGTTACTGTCTCGGCTTCTCCGGGAGACGCGTCGCCTGTGGCTGGGCACCCTTTGTCTGTGCGGCACTTCTCCCGGCTGCTGGTCTGGCTTGTCGGGAACAGGCGGAGCCCCGGGGCCGCCGCAGGTGCGGAGATGGCCACGCGGAGGCGGCTGCTCGGCGCTGCCAGCCTTGCCATCGCCGGCGGCCGAGGTGGGCAGAGCCTGGGAGCCCACGCACCTCGTGATGAAGGCACCAGCTGCCCAGCCGCTCCGCTCCTGTGTCCCCCACGCCAAACAGGCACTCGCACGGTGGAGCCACCGGTCTCCTCCAGCTCCGGCGAAGCTGAGCAGTCCCCCTCACCCCGGCCGCCCGGGGACAGGTCTGCACGGCGCCGCCTCGGGCAGGCCTTTGCTCCCTGTGTGACACCGAGTCCCGGCTCCCTTCCCTTCGTCCCTTCTCAAGTGACTGTTGTGCTGAAGTGACCCATCATCCACGGATTCTTCCTTCTTTACCAAACAGCAGTATTCAGAATTTAGTCACCGAGGTGCTGCGAAGCACATGACCCCGCCCCCGCGCCCGCTTTTGGGGGGACCTGTGCGCTCACTGCCGCCGGTTTGTTCTCCATCGGCCTGGGACCATTTTCCTCATCAATAAGGAAAGCCGCCGTTTGTGACGCGCGGCCGGGCAGCGCCTGCCGACGGGCGGCTTATGTGTGGACGTGCCTCGAGCCCCCTCAAGAACCCCGGGAAGGGGCTCGACCCAGCCGGGGACGCGCCCGAGGACGCTTGGCCAGGGAGAGGCAGGGCGAGCCCTCGCGCCCCAGCGCGTCTGAGGCCCAGCTGCCGCCCTTCCCGCGGCCCGAGCCTCCTGGCCTTGGGCCCCGGCTCCCACCCCAGGCTCGGTGTTGGCAGAGGGCACCTCCCACGGCGGAGAAAGGCTGGCGCCGGACGAGGAGCTCAGGGCCCCTGCCTGCCGTCCGTGGGCTGGACTGTGCTGTGGGTCAGGCGGCCCCCTAAGAGGAGGGGGGAGCTCAGAGAACAGGACCCTCTTTGGAAACAGGGAGGCTGCGGATGTAATCAGCGAAGACGAGGTCACACGGGGTAGGCGGAGCCCTGGTCCAACCCGATGGGGTCCTCACCGGAAGAGGAGATGGGACAGACAGGTGAACCCTGAGGGGACAGAGGCAGGGACTGGGGCGACGCAGCCACCGCCCGCGAGCCCGGACGGGGGCGGCCCCAAGCCCTCGGGCCTCGTTATGGCAGCCCCAGGCCCCCAGCACGGGCTGGGCGGGGGGGCCCCGGGGGGGTGGCACACTTGGCCCAGGCGCCTCCAGGCCCACACCAGGTGGCCTGGGACCCCAGAGCCACCCTCGGAGCCAGCCGGGCGGCCCCGCCCCGCCCCCGCCCCCCGCCGGCCCTGTCCCGGCAGCCGGCACCCCCCCCCCCCCCGCCGGGTCTGGTATTCACAAGGAAGCGATCAAGGTCATTTCTGCCTGTGCTTAATGTCTCCTTCAGCCTCCTGAACGTGCGGGCTTGTGAGCGGCGTTCGCCTTATTCCCAAACACCCGCTGGTCGAGGGGAGCCCCTTTCCCGGGCAGGAGACGGGCCTCAGTCGTGTTTTGCAAAAACATTTGTAGAGTTTAAAGAAAAACCTTCATCAAAGGGTGATAAAACGTAATCACGGCTGTGCTGCCGGCCCCAGGACGGGGCGACCTTCCCGGACAGTTTGGAGGAAACGTCACCAGGAGAGGAGAGCCCTGGGCCAGGCAGCACCGCCCGGCGCCCCCTCCTGCGGGGACCGTGTCCGAGGCCGCCCCTGGGGCTGAGAGCAGCGGGGGGCGGGCCGGGCTCACTTGGACCTGGGCTCTCGGTCGGGGCCCAGGGGGGCACTTCCGGGCACTGGGTGTGTCCTGGCTACTGGGCTTCCCCCCGGGAGGGGCCGGGAGCCCCCAGGACTCCGCAGACCTGGGGCTGGGTGCACACGGGGGCCGGTCCCCGACAGCAGCTACCCAGGCTGGCCTCGAACCTCACAGGGACCTGACCCTTGAGGGCTCTGGGCTCTGACCAGGGGTGTCTGGGGTAGGGGAAGCCCCCGCCCAGGGGGCACACGCCAGCGGGCGTCCGACAGGGACGGCCTGGCCGGTCCTCGACAGGATCGGCGGCTCGGGGCCCCGTGCACCAGACCGGTCGGCCGGGGCTTGTGGTGGTCTCTCCTGCCAGCCCTGGGGGGGAGATCTCCTCCAGGAAGTGCCCTCGTGGGTCCCACAGCTTCCCCAGAATCCCCAGCCCTGGACCCTGGGCGATGGGTGGGAAGCCCCCCGCTGGCCGACGGGGTCCCCAGCCTCCCTGCCCCCTTGCTGTCTGCCCACTCATGGGGGGACGGCCGGCACAGGGCAGCGGACAGCACGGGCTCCGGGACGTCCGAGCCCCCCGACGGTGTGTGGGGGCGGCGCCTGAGAGGCGGGGCACCAGTGCACCGCGCAGACCTGTGCGCCGCAGGCTCCCTTGGGTTTAATTCACGTGAGCAGCGCCCGGAGGGGTTGGCAACAGCACCAAGGACACTAACTCCACGCGGCCTCCTCGGCGGCCTCCTTCCCCCACATTCCCGCCTGCGAGCGTCCGGCGTCGGCTGGGAGGGTGTGCGGCGTCTGGTGGGGCCGTCACGTCTCCCCGCCGTCCCGTGTTGTGCCCCCTGCAGTGAGGACGCCCGTGGGTCTCGGAGCCTCGGACGAGCCACCTGCCAGACTCACCGAGTCCCCGCTGTGATGGCATCAGCACCCCGGACGGGGCGAGGCCGGACACAGGCATAGCCGGCGGGGGGGCTGTGTTGAAACCGGGGTTCAGAGAGCTGGGCGGGGGCAGCTTCCAGAAGGGCCAGGCTCGGTGCTGAAGTCCCGCACCCGCCTCCGTCTCTCCCAGTCCCTGGAGGGTCAGGCCAGACGTGCCGACCGCGCAGCGTGGCGGCGGGCGGGCCCCAGGAGGCAGAGGGACCGGGCACTGCCGGCGCCTGTTCTCGGCGCTTCTGTGCGCCGGCCCGCGCTGCTGGGCACCCGGCCCGCGGCAATCAGGCGCCCCTCCGTGGTTCCGGAAAGGCCCTGGTGCCGGTGCGGGGCCAGCCCCAGAGCTCTGGCTCCGGGGGCCCCGCCTCGGGGCGGCGGTGGGGCGGCCGCCCTCCAAGCGGCTGTGCCCGCCACCCGCCTCTGCGAGGTTGGCCGAGGACGGCCCGGAGCCAGCTGGCCAGTCTCCGTCTTGGTCTTGTTTTAAAGGAGTTTGTTTTCCCAGACTCCGTCCAAGTCTGTTTCAATTCACCAAAAGAGGAGCTCAGTTTGATAAATAAACGAAGATTAAAAATGGTAGAGAAAGACGCGTTTCCCGGCTCCCAGGAGGGCGCTGCCAAAACCGGGCGCATCAACGCAGACGGGAACTGATGGCAGCGTCTGAGGGGGGCTCCATTGGCAGAGGGGATGGCCCACGGCCCGGCCACCCCCGGCTCCGCCCCCGCCCTCCCCACCTCCCGGGGCCTCCGTGGGGGAGCCGCCCCCGCCCTCTTGTCCACGGAGGGCGGGACTCCACCCTGCCCCTCGGCCCCGGAGCCAAGCCCGGGGACCCCTGAGCCGTCAGCAGCGGATGGCAGGACCCTGCGGTTTGGGCCCGCGCGGGGAGCTTCCTGGGCTCCAGGTGCCCCCGGGGCCAGCCCTGCCCCCGGCATTTCCATCACCTTGCCTTTCAAGAGGTGCCTTGTGGGCAGGCGAGGACCAGGTGCCTGTGGCGTTCTGGAACCTGAGCGGCCAGGCGAGAGGCGGGGGGCCGGGGGGTGTCCTTGGACTCAGCCCGGATCGCGGGGCCAGCGTTGGGACAGCCGGGGGCTTTAATCAGGGGGCAACAGTACAGAAGCCGACGGCACCTTGCGCGTGGAGACACCGCGCCCTGTGGGGGCCCTGCGGGCCGGCTCGCAGGCCATCTCTCCTGTGATCCTCACGGCTCCTCTCGAGCCGGCCGCCCTCGGCCTGGGCTCCCGGGACCAGCAGCCTGTGCGTGGGCCGGGGGCGCGTCAGCAACACAGGCTCCGGCCCCCCCACCGACCCCCGCGCCCAGCTCCCGACTCTGAAATTCCTGGTGGGCACAGGGCTCCCTTCTCCCTCCCGGGGCCCGGGCTTCGCTCGGGTGCGGAAACCGCGGCTGTGGCGTGGCCGTGTGGCCCTGCCCCGTGGAATTGAGAAAGGGGATGTGACCAGGCCCCTGCGTTGGGTGGCGCTTCTGTGACTGCACCGTAGCCAAAACGAGGTGAATTCAATCAGAAACTCGCCCGCACCCCCGCCCGGGCCCGTGCGTGCTCGTCCCGCACGGTCCGCCTGTGTCCTAGCAGACATGGGGACCCTGAGGTCCCCGGGGCTGGGGACGTGGCCCCAGGCGCTGTGTGTGTTGGGGGGTGACAGCGTCCCGGCCCAGGACGTCCAACCCCTGAGCCGGGCTGGGCTCCCGCGCCCCGGGATGGGGCCCCCGGTGGGCCGTCCCTTCCACACGTAAACCAGACGGGGCTGTGGTGGGCGTGGCAGGCGCCTGGAGACACCACCTGCCACCAGGGTCCTGAGGGTGTCCCCACCTCCAGCCGCCCTCCCCGCCTCCATCTGGAGGGCCCGGGCGGCGAGGCCCAGCCTGCTCGCCCCTGCTCCAGGCTGGCCGCCCGCACGTGACGTGAGCGTCCGTTTCGGCCGGCCACCGCCTCTGTGGTGCGGGGCTCAGCGGCTCACTAGCCTTCACGTCGGTGCGGAGCCGGTGCCTCAGCCGCGGGCCCCTGTGTCGGCCACGGTGGGCACCAGGCTCCAGGGCAGCCGGGGGTCTGGGCGGCGGGTGGGTTCTTCATTCTTTCAGGACAGCAGGCGGGAGGGTCCGGGACCCTGGAGTGCACCCTGGAGCCCGACGAGGCCACCCAGGCTGTGTGGGGAGGGGTGTGGGGGCCCTGATCCCCGAGAGCTGGGAGCTGCCCTCGGGGGGGCCCTGCTAGCTGGAGGGAGGGGCTCACGTCACGGGAAGGAAGGTGTCGGGTGGGGCCTCCTTTCACCTGCAGAGCGGTGGCCGGACCGGTGAGGAAGGACGGGGTCCTGCAGCGCGAGCCCCGCCTTCCCTGGGTCAAGGTGGGACTCCCCATCCCCGTCCGCATGTGCTACTGGAAGGCGGCGTACGTTGTGCCTAAGGAGCCCGCCGTGGGGACTTCCCACCCAGACTCACAGACCCAGCCCGGCGGTGGCGTCTCTCCCCGTTCCCCCACGGCCGGCCGCCCGGACCCGCCTGCGCTCCCTGGGCCCCTGGGGGGGTCGGCGCCGCGCACGGGCGGCTCAGCCAGCGGGACGCGGGGGGCGGACGGCTGGGTCCCGGTCCAGGGCTCTGTCCTCTGACCGGCCCATCCGGAATTCCGCTCCAGAACTCTTTGGTGTTGGGCGTAAAGTTCGGCTCTGAACAGGACCCCCAGGCCCCGTCACCCGGTGTTTCCTTTGGGGTGCGGGCGAGGCGTGCGGCACAGTCGCAGGCCGGACAGCGCCCCTGCACCTTCCTCACCTCTGCGGTGCTCCGGACGGGGGGCCCGGCGTGCGGGGGAGACACGGGCGGTGGCTCGCCCCGCCCCCCGCCCTCCTGAAGACCCTTGTCCACTGGAGCCAGGCCACCGCTCCCCGCTCCCCGGGCCGCTGTTGGCGGCAGACTTGCCACACCAGAGGAGGGGCCTTCCGGGCCAGCTGAGGGTCCAGGGGCACAGTGGCAGCAGTAATGAAGGACAGGGGGCCGGGGCACAGCGCCACTCGGCATGGCCCGCCGTGGCCCGGGTTCTGTCCCTGCCCACCCCGCCCCGGAGGGTCCCCGTCTGAGGGCAGCTGGTCTAGCGGGGCGTGGGATGAGGCTGAGCTGCCCCAATGGGGGACTGTGTCCCTGTCTGTCCTTTCCAAAGCCCCCGCCGTGACCGGGTCTCCGTTCCGGGGCACCTGCCCGCGCCCGGCGCCATCCCGGGCCCTGTCCCTCTGCCCTCCCCCGGCCCGTGGCGGGGACGCGCAGTCTCTGGCCTAGCGGCCTGCGCCCTGGCTCACCTTCAACCCCTCCCGGAGCGCCGAGGGGCAGGCAGCGCGGACGCGCCCTCGGGGGGCTCCTGTAGATGAGCCTGGCTCGCCCGACTCACCGATTTCTGTCAGGGGTCTGTGTATCACGCGGGCAACTGGGGAACCTCAAATAAATACTCCTCACGTGTGGAGGGCCCGGCCGGGCTCCTGGGCGCGGGGGAGCAGCTGGGTCGCAGCAGGCGCGGCTCCCCGCCCGCCCGCCCGCCCATCCAGCCACTCCACATCCCCCGGGCGCCGCGCGAGCCCGGCTCGGCGCTGGGGCGTGACAGGGGTCCAGGGGCGCCCTGTGGGTGGGGAGCGGGGAGAGAGACCCTGTGCACACGCTGGAGAGGCCCTTGGCCAGCGCCGGCAGGGCCTGGCCGCCCCTCCCAGGTGACGGCGGCACACAGATCGTCCCAGGGCCTGCGCGGGGAGGGTGCCGGGGCCTGGGGGCGAGGCGGGGGCCCCTCTTCAGCCGCCCCGGTTGGGATCCCCGCGGCGTCTCGGGGGCGTGGGCTGAGGCTGTGAATGTGTGGAAGTTTGATGGGCCAGTTTAGTTCATCATTTTGTTTCCATTAATAAAAATTAGGATGGGAGGGAAATTATCCTAACCCAACATCGACAATGAAGCTTTCGATTTACTTTTCGTTCTGTGAGTTTTTTTTTTTAATCAAAATGATTTATGATTAATACAGTGCCTATTAAAACTTTTAACCCGGTACCTTCGTAAAGTAAAAAATGTTCCCAACATATTACATTTTTAATCACACGCGTTAATTACTCTTCAGGGAGGCTTTGGAAGGGCTGGGAAGGAGAGCGTTTCGGATTTCCAAGAATGAGGCAGAAACTGCCACTTTAATGAGAATGCAAACGAGAACGGCTGAGGTTCGGTGAAGGTCACCGCAGCCTAATCGTCACATTGTTACGGCCGTTTATTGCCGGTAACAAATGAATATTAAAAGCTATTGTTTCAACACATTAGGCCCCCCACACTGCCATTGTCTCCAGCCTCCCCAGGTGTCTGACGCGCCGGCTCCGGGTCACTAAATGCTGAGCCAGCGCCCTCCCCTGCGCCCCGGTGACGGTGCGTGTTTCACAGACGGGCAGCCGTGCCGCTCCCCAAGTGCGGGGCTGGGAGGCGTCTCTGCGAAGGCCGTGTGGTTGGGGGTCCGTCCACCGGGGTCCCTTTTGCCGGGGACACAGGGCAGCTGCTCTGCGTCCGAGGACAGTGCCGCCGGTGGGGCCGTGGGCCCCGCGTGACCCCGAGGCCAGGATTCCCGGCAGGAGGGCCCCGTGTGGGGGGCGGCATCGGCGGGGAGCGGGAGTCGCGGAGGACCCCCGTCCGGGGGCCACGGAGCCCTGGGGCAGCCCCGCGCCCCGCACACGGGGCAGGGGGGCGGGGAGGATGGCAGGACAGGGCCGGCCGCGCTGGTGACTGACCGTGCCCCGGCGCCCGGTCCCTTCTCGTCCCTCCCCGGCCGGCCCTGCTCGTTCTCCCTGCTGGTCGCCAAGCGGGCCCTTCCCGCCCCGGCACAGCCCCCTGGCTTGGTCTCGCCCCCTGCATTTCACGCGCCTCTGTGTCCTCGGCAGTAGGCTCTTCATTGGAGACAGAGAAGGAGACCTGGACAGGAGGAAACGGTGGACCCCCGAAGTGCCCGGGGACCGCGGGAGCCTCGCCATGAGCAGACGGCCAGGAGCCGGGGGTGTCCTGCAGCCGGGCGGCCCCCGCCCTCCTGAAGGGTCCAGGGAAGGAGGTGACTTTGCCGGGGCGCCCTTGTCTAAGCCCCCTGCCCCAGCCAAGGAAGCCAGGCCCTCGGGGTCCCCCCGACAGGATGTATGGCAAAGCAGGGGGCTGGGGCTGAGCCACAGGCTGCGGCCCCACCCACTGGGAGCAGCGCCTGAGGCCGGGGAGGGCCTGGCCTCCTCTCCGCACCCTCAGCGCCTGACGCTGCGGTGGGGCCCACAGTGAGCGTGGGGCCCAGGAGCCTGGCTGAGGCCCTGGACTCTGACGTCGGCTCCTGGAAGGTTCGGCCGGGGGACGGGCAGGTTTGGAAAGGGGACCATGGCACCGCCCCCGGGAGGTGGCGTCCCCCTGAGCCGCGGGGTGGCACGGTGGGGGTTTGGGCAGAGGAGCTGAGTCTGCCCTGGGCGCTCAGCTCCCAGGGGGACCTCGAGGGCCGGGGGAGGCGCCCAGCCCGTGGGCTCCATGGAGGTCGGGGAGAGCGGCCGCCCTGCAGAGCAGCCCTGGGGGCCCAGGCTCTGGGGCCGCGCTGGGACCTCTGCGCGTCGGCCCCGCACAGCGCAGGCAGGAGCGAGGACGTGTCACAGGTGTCGAGCTTCCGAAATTGCGTTATTCAGGGGCTGCAGCTCACACGCACGCACGCTGAGCTGCGGGTCGTTAATGGATTCATTTCGGTCGGCCCGTGCCACCTGCGTCCGTCGGGGGCCTGCGTCCCAGGCAGGCCCGCGCGCAAGGCCCCCGGTCTGGAGAGGGAAGGGGCCTTTGGCCCGAAGCGGCCAGCTCAGGGCTCTTTCTGCGCCCAGGCCCCAGAGCCCGTGAGCCCGCCGGGGCCCGTGTGTCCCGGGACGGCCGGCCGGGGACCCTGCAGTCCGTGGAGCCCCCTCCCTGACTGAGGCTCAGTCGCGCCCCTGCGCGGTCCTGGCAGAAGAGACAGAGGACCACCCACGCGGCGCATGACAGCGGCCGGCAGGGCCCGGCGGGGTCCAGGCATCCCCGGCCCCGGCTCACGGGGGACGGGTGCCAGGTCTGTGGCCGCAGCCAGTGGCAACAGCCGCGAGAGCCCTGGGGGGGCGCCTGGGTCGACTGCGTCCCCAGACGCGTCTGCTGACGCCCCCAGCACCTCCGTGTGACTGGGTTTGAAACAAGGGCTTTGAAGCGGGGATGTTGTGGCGATGAGGGCGCTGGCGCAGCCCTGACCCAGCACGACCCGCGTCCTCATAGGACGAGGGGTCAGGACGCAGACGGACACACAGGGACCGTGTGGGGACGCGGGCGGCCGTCCGCACACCCCGGAGGGAGGCCTCGGAGGAGCCCGCCGTGTGGACGCCCAGCCCGGGACCTCTGGCCTCCGGGACGGAGGGGGCGTGAGTGTCCGCGGCGCTCGCCCTGGTCCCCAGCCGGGGCCCGCCGGTGCCTGGCAGTCGGGGGACAGCGCGGGCGGCCGGGGGAGCCTCGCCAAGTCACTGCGCTGCTTGTGCACGTCCCGACCGGCAGGCCTGGCCCCCGCAGTCACGGGCGCCGCACAGACGACGGCCCCACGCCACCCGCGGGCCCAGACGGGCGAGGCCCCTCCAGAAGCTGGCAGCAAAGGCCCAGCGGCTGCAGTGGCCGGTCTCTGCCCCTCCCCCGTGGGCAGAGGGCGGAGGGGACCGTCTGTGTTTCCTCGCCCCCCATCCCCCCAGACTCTGCACGGCAGGCCAGCCCCACCCCTGGCAGAGGGACACTGGCAGGCTCCCCGGGGGACAAGACCAGGCCGGAGCCCGTGCGTGCGCCTCCGGGGTCGCCCGCGCCACATCCCAATGCGGCCATTACCGCACAGCCCCTCTCTGCGGCTGCATCGTAATGCGCGCTTATGTTCAATTTGCGGGCAGCCGGCAAATCGCCGCCCGCGTCTCCGCGGCACACACTCATCCGCCGCCGGCCCGGGGGTCTCCCGGACGCCCGCCGCTCGCTTGTAGACAGACTGAACCCGCTCCAGATGCACCCCCGCCTGGCCTGCCCGGTGTTTTAACAGCCTGGGCCCCTCTCGGGGTCCTGGGCCTGGGAGCGTCTGCATTTCCAGGAGGCAGATCACAGGCAGGGCCGCGCCCTCAAGGACAACAGTGACCTTATATAATGGGGTCAGGCCACGCGGGTCCTCGCACGCTCTCTCCTGCTACCTGTCGTCTGCAGCGGCCATTGGGAGAGACGCTGCTGCTTGCCCTGGGTTCGTCGATCCATTGGGCCGACCGGGAAGCGTGTCCGGAGCAGCGTCTGTGCGCCGCCGCTGGGGGACGTGGGCAGGACACGTGGACCGGGACACGCGGCCCAGGCGCTGCAGACATGGGGACCGGACCGTGAGGAGCCCAGCGCAGGGGCGCGCACGGAGGGCTGACCATTCGGGAGGTCCAGAAAGGCGCCCCGAGTGCCCCCGTGGGCCAGACGGGCGGGCGAAGCATGTCCGCCTCTGGGCGTCCGCTCGCAGCCCGCAAGCGCCCCGAGGGTGCACGTGGCCCGGGGCTGTGGGCTGCCTACCCCCAGGTTCCCGTGTGGGGACAGCGAGCCCCCGTCAGCACATCGGAAACACGGCCTCCGGGGGATCAGAGTGGGGCCCCGCGGCAGCGTGAGTGGTGGTGGAAGAAGAGACGCGGGGCAGGCGATGTCTCCGCCGCGTGGGAGCCTCTGCACCCGGGGCTGCCGACTCCTGCAGGCCGAGGGGGCCCGCGTCTGTCTTCAGGCCCCGCCGCGGTGCGTGCCGCGCCCGCCCGCCCGCCTGGGGCCCCGGCAGGGCGTCTTCTTAGATGCCGGTGGCACGTGGGTGGCCTCTCCGGACTCGGGCCGCAGGGCGGGGACTGACCCGGGCCCCAGGCGGACAGCGAGGTCTTCAGGCAGCGGCCCTGGGCCTCGGCGCCCCGTCCCCAGCCGACCCCTCCAGACTGTGTCCTTCCTGACGTCTTACGGTGGCTGCCCCGACGCTCCTGTCCGTGAGTGTGGCACACGTGTGACGGCGGTGACAGAAGACCCCCCGCCCCGTGCCGGTGCCTCAGGACAGCGGCCAGCGCTGCGGCCCTGGGGCTGCTGGGCGGATGAGGCCCTGCCGGTCAGGGCTGCTCGGTGGCTCTGGGGGCCCGGGGGCCGGAGCCATGGGCAGCACTCAGAGGACCCCCCCCTGCGCGGGGACAGATGACGCGACTCGACGGCACCTTCCGTCCGTGGGCTGCGGGACGCCCTCAAAGGTGACACGGCTCCACCACGTGACGCCGCGACCATCCAGCCGCCTGGAGGACAGGGCGGCCGATCGGAGTGCGTGCGAGGCTGCGGGCGTGTCTCCCCTCGTGCGGTGGTGGGAAAATGCACCCAAAGGCGTGGTGGGCATCGGGGCCAGGCCCGGGGCCGAGTGGATGGAAGGCACTTGGCAGCCACCTTCTTCGCCCGCCTGCCGAGGACGCCAGCGTGGGTCCCCGGCGCAGGGATGATTGACTTTTGTTATTATTGAGGTGGCTTCGGCCACAGAGACCTGCCAACCCTGTTAGAACGTTCCAGGCGCCGGCCCTGGTCATCAACCGCTTTCACAAACAGCGCTCCCCCCCGTTTTTAAAATCAATAAGCCATTTCTGATGTTCTGGCTAGGGCTGCGACCTTATTTAGAAGTTGATGTTCTCGGCGCTCGGCGCGGCTGCTCGGGGTCGGGCCCCAGGCCACACGCGCTCGGGAAGGTGGCACAGGACCAACGTCGCTTCTGTCCCGTGGCCGGGGGCCTGCGGGGGCGGTGGGCGGGGCTTCCGGCGGGATGCCCCCGGGGTCAGGCCCGGGCGGGGCTCAGGCTCGGCGACCCAGGCTTCGTCCTCAGGAATGAGCGACAGTCACCCCTCCGAGGGCCCTCCTGGGGACAGGGCCAGCCCCTGGCGCCGAACAAACGTCCGCTGCCACCATCGTCACTAGTGTTCCGAACCCTCACTCCCCTGGCCCTTTGTAGAAAGGGGGCGGGTGGAGTGCAGGGGGCTCTCGGGGCAGCCTCGACGCAGCAGCCGGGTCGGCCGCACGGGAGCCAGCAGCCCAGCCCCCCGCAGGCCGGCCCCCGCGGGGGAGGCGTGGCCTGGACCCTGGACGGGGCCCCCAGGGCCAGCCCCACTCTGGACGCCGCGGCACCCACACTGCCCGTCCCTCCGCGGTGCCGCCCTGGGCTCACGGCCTAGTCTCAGGGCAGCGGGGGGCGGGGGGCGGGAGCCCAGGAGAGAGGCGGGCAGAACCCCGACGGCACCGCGTGGAGCCACGGCCGCCGGGACCGCCTCCTCTCCTGCCCCGGCCTCGTCCTCCCGCGATGCGTGGCGGGGGGGCGGGGGGCTGCAGCATAGCACGCCGCCCGCCCCGGCGGCTCCTGATCTGCCTGCCTCCGGCTCCCCGAGCAGCCTACGGGCAGGGACGCTCCTGCCGGCGGCCTGAGGGACCACTGGGAGGACTGAGACCGGCGAGAGGGCGTCCACAGCGCGGTGGCCACTGGTCACTGCGGGGGCAGCTGGACCCCGCCCCAGGGCACAGAGGGAGCCGCCTGCCCAGTGGGAGCAGCCGGGCTGTCAGCTGGAGCTCGGGGTTGGGGGGCGGGGAGCATGTGCAGGAGGAGGCGGGGCTTGGGCCGTGCAGCGGGGGCAGCCCGCAGGTGCGCGTGGGCCAGGGTGGGGTGTGCTGGACTCTCTGGCTGATGCTGAGTGGGAAGTGGGGGCGGAAATGCTGCCACGGACACTGTGGTCACCTGGGGCCAGGTCCGTGGTGGTTCACGCCCGCCGTCGCCGACGTTGCCTCTGCGGGGCAGCCGGGGGCCGGGCGCCCGCATCTGCACAGCCTCCGAAGCCCTCTCAGCGATGGCGGCCTCGGGAGGGAGGCAAACGGGGGAAACTGAGGCCGAAAGAGCCTGAGCATGAGTCCCCAGCCGGGCAGGGCGCAGACGAAAATCCGAGTGCAACAGGCCGCCGGCCCCACCTGCCCCCCGTCGGCCACACTGCCTCCCCCTGGCCGGGCAGAGGGGGCGGCGGAGGAGCAGGAGCCAGACCCTCCTGGGTGGGGCTTCCCCGCGGGCCTCCGGCCACAGCCAGGGGCAGGTGGGAGGCTGGGCCGGGCTCCGGGAAGGGCACGCGGGCTCCGGCCTGGGGTGGCCCAGCGCACAGGTGAGGACCTGGGCCATGGCCGAGCGCCCGGAAGGCGGTGCGGGCGGGCACTGCTCAGGGCGGTGGCGGCCGGGCGGTGGCTCTCTGTTGCGGGCCGCCGACCCTTGGGCTGCACAGACAGAGCGAGTTTCCCGTCACGGCAGCTGCGGGGCGCGGGGCGGGGGGGCCTGCAGCTTTGCCAGTGCGTGACGCCGGTCCCCCCGGCCTGCCACCTCGTCCTGCCCTGCTCGGCCCCGCCTCACCGACGGCGCCTGCCTGGAGCAGAGCCCGGCTTCCTCTCCCTCCCTCGGGTGGGCGCCTGCGAGGGCGGCCCGGGAGCCGCGTCATCCCCAGACGCGCGCCCCGAGGGGCCCCCGGCACGTTGGGCCCCTGGCCTGCGCCCTCGCAGCCCCGCGCGCGGCTCTCGGGAAGCCTGTGTCGGCCCCAAACACGGCTCTGGCCTCCCGGGCAGATGGGTGGATGAAGGGAAGGATGGATGGACGGATGGACGGATGAGCGAACGGACGGACGGACAGACGGACGGATGGGTGGGTGGGTGGGTGGGTGGATGAAGAACGGGCGATGGGTGGATGATGGATGGTGGACGGCGGCTGAGTGAGCAGCCGGGTGACGGATGGTGGACGGATGGAGGGATGGACGGATGGGTGGACGGGTGACTGATGGGTGGACGGGTGGGTGGATGGATGTGTGACGGCTGGGTGGCTGATGGATGGCCGGCTGGACGAATGGGTGAACAACAGACGCATGATGGATGGGTGGATGGACGGATGGACGGCGGGCGGGTGGATGGACGGACGGGGGCCTCTGAGGACACAGCTCCTCCCCGGGGGCAGCAAGGGCGGCCCCGGTGGACGTGGCACCAGCCCAGCGGCTCCGGCGCGGCCGCGGCCGCTTCCTGACGCCCCTGGGCCGCAGCGCCCTCTGCAGTACGGGTCCGGTTCACGTGTCCTCCTCTGCTGCGGGGGGCCCTTCCCCCGCTGTTTCCGAGGCTTTTCTGCAGAGAAGCTGCTCTGCGTCTCGGGGGGCACAGGCTCCGCTCTGGGGGATGCTCTGAGGACTGTGGCTTCCAGGCTCGGGGGTGGGGGGACGTCTTCGGTGATCACATTTCCGCAGCGAGGCTGGAAGGGAAAATAATTGTTTTTAAACAAAGAGAAAATCTCAGTGTCTGTTTCCAGGGTGGGGGGCGTTGGGGAGCCGGCTGCGTCCCATCAGGGCCGGCTGCGGGGCAGGCCCGCGCCCCCCCCTCCCCGCCCCATGCCAGCTCACAGGACGCGCACCAGGAGCCCTGCGGCCCCACGGCCCCCTCACAGGCCCCTCACAGGAGAGGCAGCCCCCACTGTGTGCGGCACAGAGACACTCAGTCCCGGTGAAGTATGAGCCACTGCGCGCAGGGCAGGAGAGAGGAGCACTTCGCGGTCGGGGGCGGGGCAGAGCGGAGCAGATGCTGCGGGAGTGGCCGGCGGGGCGCAAGCCCGGGGACTCGCGTGTCACGTCTCTGAGCTCCCTGGGGCGCTCAGCACGGCCGCGTCCGCAGGGTGCGAAGCTCCGCTCCGAGGCCTCGGCCGTGGCCGCCGTGGGGCACAGGTGGCCCCGTGCAGGGGTCTCGGGGGGCAGGCCAGTCGGGAGTCCCTGCTGAGTGTGGCAGGCTGGCGGCCTTGGGGAGCCGCACAGGTGCTGGGGGGCTGCAGGGCCCGCGCATCCCCGGCCAGGAACGGGCAGAGCCCGTCGTGGGGAGATCTGAGTGCTGCGACGTCATAGCGTCTATTTTCTGGGGGTGTGAGAGGGGCCCCAGAGAAGCGAGAGTGACGAAGGGAAAACTGCAGGGCGGCCCAAAGCCCGCCTTCCTCCGTGGGGCTCCGCCCCCGGGGCCCCCGCGGCCTCTGCCCAGCCGTGTGCAAGCACCGCCGACAGGCGGGCGCACCCGAGGCCCCCCGCCCCACGCCGGCCTGAGCCTCACACGCCCCATGCGCCTCCTCATGGAGTGGCCTGTCCCTCCCCTTCTCTCCGCCACTGCCCTCCGAGGGTGGGGACCCACTCTCCCCGGGGCACACAGGACTGACGACAGCTCGGGAGACTGGCCGGGGACCTGGCCCTTCCCGCGGAACCCGGCCTTGCGCGCGGACCGACAGGTGCCCTGCGGGGCTTTCCCCGGCCCAGTGCTGCCGGCCGGGGTGTCGCCGGGGACTCCCACACCCGCCGTGTGCCCCCGCTGTCCCAGGGATGACGAGAAGACCTCACTTCGGGGCCAGCTGTGTGCGGCGCTCTCTGCCCGGTGACTCCGATCACTGCCCCCCGCACAGGGGGCGCCCAGGTGAAGAGACACCCACAGTGGCCGCGGCTGGTCGCACAGCAGGCCCGTCACAAGGCAGCTGGGCCCGCGGCTGCGCCTCCCACGGGGGCCGGGCCCTGTGCCTCGTTCCGCGCTGTCCAGCCCCCGCCCCGCCGCCTCCCGCTGCGTGCGGACCCGTCGTCCTGTTCGAAGTGGCGTCTGGCTGGTGGGGGCCGCCGTGGCCGGGCGGGGAGGCCCCGCCTTGGGCACAAGTCTAGGAGGCGCCGGAACCCTCCGTCATCGAGATGAGTAAGATCTTCACACAACATTTACAAACACTCCAGCACATGGTGGCCCCCGGCCGAGCCTGTGTGTGTAAGCGAAGCGTGATTGTGACCCAGCTGTCGCCCGGCTGCCTGGCTCCGCCCTCGGGGGGCGGGGGGAGCACCGAGGTGACTGGCCCTGCGTCCAGCGTCTCCCCGGGCCCTCGGGTGTGTTTACGCCAGAGCGTAGTCCCAGCTGCGCGCTCTGCCAGCCCCGTGGGCCGCAGCCCGGGCAACGCGGCCCCCCAAACGGGTAGGCGGGGCTTGTTCCCCCTACTCTTCGGTCGGGGGCACTGGGGTGTCCCCCGCGGTGGCCTTCGGGGCCCAGCGGAGGCGGAGCTCCAGCGGCGCACAGCCCACGACCCCCGCTCCTCAGAAGAAGTCGCCTTGGAGTGTAGCCCAGCCTCCTCCAGTTCAGCCCAGCTGGGAAGGCTTCAGCCTGCGAGACAGACTTCAAAGCGCAAGAGCTGGACCCCGCCCCCGGGAAGCTCCCCTGCGGTGTGGTGGGGCTGGGGGGGGGCCTGGCCCCTGCGCCGCTTGCCAAGCGCCCATCCTGTGCCACCTGAGAGTCAGTGCCGCCACGAGGCCCCGTCTCAGAGGCGGGAAAACGGGGTCTCCGGGGGCTCAGCACTCAGCCCAGCTCTCATGCGGGTGGGGTACAGGGTCCGCGCCCATGGGGGCCAGCTCGGTGCTGCCCAAGGGGCCGCGAGGTCGCCCGCCCCGAGCCGCCGGCGGCCACGGACAGGACGCCGCCACGCTGGCCCGAGCTCCAGGAGGAGGGGACCTGTCGCGCCCCACGAGGCCCAGGGGGCAGGCTACGTGATGCCGGGTCTGCCGTGTCCCCACTGCAGCCGGGGTGCCCAGCGCCCTGAGGGAGGACCCTGCCGTGCGCAGGCCCTGTGTGCACGTCTGCCACGTGCGTGTGCTCAGCAGCAGCAGGGGTTCCCCGGGACTGATGTTGACAAACGGTCTGAGACTTGAGGCGTCAGGAGCACCCACGGAGCCCTGGGGACGCGTCTTTGCTTTGAAAGGACCTTCTGAGCATGACCGCAGGCAGACACACAGCCGGCGCCCCGCCCCTGGTGAGCTCAGAAGCACATGCACACGCAGCACACACTGTGCACACGCACACAGCACACACGTGTCCAGGACCTAACCTTTTCAGTCACTGTGGCCATCTGTCACCCCCATAAAATGCTTACACGCCTCTTGCTTATTTCTGAGACGCATGTCACATGCCCCCTCCTGTTGCACACGTCAGCTGCCCTCCTGCCATGCACACTGCGTGTCTCCCTGTCAAGGTGGTATGTGCATCATCTGCCATGCATTTACATGCGCCATCACACACATTACATGTGCTTGACATGTGTGCACCACATATGTCTGTGCCATGTGTTCTATGTGCCCTTGCCACACATGTTACATGTCTCACCACATGGCGCCAATGTCGCAACTGCCCATCATGTTACGTGTGCCTCCTTTGTGCACGTGTGATATGTGCTCCTGTCTCGATGCTGCATGTGCCCAATCGATGTGTCATGTGATCGCAATGTTCCTTGTGGCACTAACATGTATTGCATGTACCCGGCCATAGGTCTCGGTGCCCAATCACATGCACCATGTGCCCTGTCTGTTGTGCCCGTGTTCCGATCACACATCACATGAGGCCCCTGGGCTCAGGCTGCCGCTGCACAGACGTGAACAAGCAGGACACGTGAGGGTGCTGAGCGACCGTGACCCCCGGGCTCTGACAATCACGCCCGGGCCTCTCCCGGCTCGCGACATCACCCCCGGGGCGGCCCCGCGCGGGGCGGCCACTGCCTCTCCCCGCCCCGCCCCTCTGCCCTCTGCCAGCTCTGCGCGTCGGCTCGGTCTCCGCAGCCTGGCGGGTGCGGCTCCGCGGTCCGGGCTGCCCAGCTCCTCCACGCCGCACGGGCGGGTGGGGCGCTCGGTGCCGCCGCCGAAGGCCTGGGGCGCCAGCAGGGGGCTGCTCGATGAGGGCCTGCGGGAAGCTGCCTGCCATGTCCCGGCGGCGGAGGCCCCCGAGGCTGGAGCCCACCCGCACCTCCGGCTCCGGGGCGACTGAGGCACCAGGGCAGCGTGTCCGTGCGGGTCTGCATGTGTGTGTGTATGTGTGTGTATGCGTTCGTGTGAGTGCATGTGTGTAGTCAGCACGCGTGCAGGCATGTGCAAATGCTTGTCTGTGCCTGTGCACGCACGGCTTTCCGCAGGCAGATTCCATGCCCTGGCTGTGCAGATGGCACCCAGGAGGCGATCCCGCTCCGAGTCCTGGCTTCTGCCTGGGCAGCCAGGGACCTGGAGCCCTGCAGGGAGGCCGGAGAGGCGGCCGCCCTGGGTCACCCTCTGGAGCCTGTCCCCAGGCCGGGCCAGGGCACAGGTGCCCCGCCTGCCCCCCCCGGCCTTCTCCAGCCCAGGTCAGTTCAAGCCCAGCCTCACGGCATGTTATTTTCATGATGCTGGTTTTTCTCAAATCGCAGAAAATGGTAAGACTCACATGTTCATAAATTCCAATAGCAAAGGGAGCCTCAGAGTGAGAAGCAAGGCTCCGCCGCCCTGCCTGCACCCCAACTCCCTCCCCAGGGACAAGCTCCTCGCAGACCCCCCCCACCGGGGCCTCAGCTCCTGCATTGTCGCAGGGACACCCCGACCCGGCGTGGCGACCGGAGGGGCTCCGTCAGGCTCCCTCCCGACGCGCCGCTCTGGCCAGTCCCGCCGCGGCCTGAGCCGCGAGGCACCCACCCGCCCTCACCCCGACTCGTGCCCCGTCTCCTGCACTGAAAAAATAATGGAGCTGGAAGTATCTTTCATCCTTTTTTTATTTTTTTGCTTTTAATCTTATTTTTCATTCTAGTTTTCCTTTTACCCCGGAGTCTCCCGCGCCCAGCTCACTGTGGCCCTGTCCTTGAGCCCTTTTCCTCTTTGGCTCAGTCTCGCCCCCCCGCCCCACCCCCCACTGGCTGCCACCTGCTCTCCAGCTAGGAGTCTGTCCCCATTTTCCTTGATAGTCCAGTTTGTTCATTAGATTCCACATACGAGTGAGATCATAGGGTATTTGTCTTTCTCTGCCCGGCGTACTTCCCTCAGCACGATGCTCCCCAGGCCCACCCACGCCGCCGCAAAGGGGGAGGCTTTCTTTTCGCACTGACGACGACCCCATCGGGTGGAAACATCCCACCGCGGTTTTATCCGCTCGTCCACCGATGGGCACCGCGGCCGCTTCCGTTCCCTGGGGTTTGGAGATGGCCCTGCCGTGAACACGGGGCGCTTCTGTGCTTCCGAATTCGTCTCTGGGTTCCTTCGGATGTATTCCCTGCAGTGGGATCGCTGGGTCCAAAGGCGGATCCATTTTTAATTCTGGGAGGTGACCCCACACTGCTCTCCACAGCGGCTGCACCGCCTGCGCTCCCGCCACGGTGCACGAGGGTCCCTGTTCGCCACGTCTGCACCGGCCCTTGCTGTTCCTTCCTTTATGGGTGGCAGCCATTCTGACCGGTGTGAGTGATGTCTCACTGCGGTTTGTATTTTTTCTGTAACTGTTTTTCTGACCTTTGTCCACATGCTCGTTTTAAAACGTGAGATGCAATAGGTGGCGTCTACAGCATGAACCCGGGCATGCGGTTTTCCGGAGACGTCAGGCTTGTGACCAGGACGATGGGGAGGTCGGCGGGCCATCCAGGCCTTGCCAGCTGAGGGGGAGTCTGCCCGGTGCGCTCAGAGCAGCGGGGGCGCCAAGGGGCCCTTTACGGCACAGCCCGTGCCGGCCTCCTCGCCGGCCTCTGCTGGAGCGTCGTTCGGGGCCTGTGCCTAGTGAACCGCACCAGGAGTGCCCGCGTGGCAGGCTTAGCTGACAGCGCAGCTGGGTATGCAATTCCAGGTGCCCTGTTTCTTCCCCGAGAACTTAGAGCCCCGGCCCCCGCGTCCGCCAGGAGTCAGCGTTGCCCCCGCGACGTCCAGACGCAGCTCACGGCTGAGGTCGGAGGCCACGGCTGGCGTGCGGGCGCCGGTCCCGTGTTCCCCCGGCCTGTTCTGCGTGCCTGGGGCTGGGCCTGTCGTCCGACCTGTCCGGGACGCCGTGGGCCCGGCGGCGGCGTGGGACGTGCGTCCCTTTCTCGGGCTGTTTCCTCCTCCTTGTGGCCTTTCAGTTTCTCCTTTGGAATTTCTAACAAGCGGAAGGTGGACACCCACACTTCCCTCTCATCTCCCTTTCCATGTCTCTTCCCCCAGTTCTCCATTCGGGGGGCCGTCCTGGCATCTTATTCCGCAGCCTGGTTTTCGGTCACGCTAACGTCACCCCTCAATCCCTCGTCCATCGCTTAAAACTAGTCAGTCATGTTAATTTCGACAAGTTCCCTCTTCTCTCCTCGTGTTTTCCTTTTTATCTTGGTGGCCTTTCGCTGGTACTGCTTTCTCTTGAGTTTCTTTGAGAAGAGCACCATTTAGAAGTTTTATTATTACTACCATTAAATAAGTAATTAGTATTATCGTTGCGCTTGCCCCTGAATCATTTCTGGGTTTTGCACCACAGGGTCACATGTAAGGTGCACCTGTCCCGCCGCGCCTGCTCTCCCCACCGCGGCCTCTGCACGTTCCTGGGGGTCCTGCCTGCCAGGCCCCTCCCTCGGGAGGCAGGGTGAGGCAGGGCGCTGGCTGGTCAGGGGCCCGGCGGGCCCTCTGGGGACGGGCAGGGCGTGGGACAAGCGGGCCTCCCTGGGCGAGGCGACGGCCCGGAGGGCAGCCGCTGCGCCGGCACATCGTGCGCGCCGCCTGGGTGCTGTCCTGCCTCCAGTCCCCCGACCCCCGTCGCCGACCCTCCCTCTCTCCATCGCGCGGGGCCCCCGGCCGGTCCGGCGCGAGCCGGTGGGGCCCCGGGACCCTTCGCAGACGAGAATACAATGTATGGGATAACTGAGAAAACCCCTTATATCGGAAGCAGTTTCATCAAATGTTGAAAAATCTTTTCTGATAAGGTAATACACTTGCTTCTTTATCAAAACATTGCACAGAATGTCTCGTGGGGGGACGGGGGGACGGGAAGTGAGGGGCACGGGAGTGCTGTTCCGAGATGGTCACGAGAGCTGTCACCGGGCACAGAGGTTCCTGCCACGTCTGCTGTTAGTGACACAGTCTCACTCACACCCGAACCACGACGCTCGCTGTCTGTGTGCTCCGTGGCCGTAACGTCGGGGACACGTAAACAAGAGGCCATCTCCGCGCTCCTCGCTGCCCGCCGGGCCTCTGGGCGCCGACCGCACGGCTCCCGCCCGCCCCCCGCGCCCCACGCCGAGAGCGCCAGTCATGCCGCGGGCACGCCCCAGCAGAAGCTGTCGGTGCCGGAGGGAGGGTGCCCTGGGCCCCCAGCGCGGACAGAGGCCCCGCCCAGCCCCACCTGGGGAAGGTACATCGGGCTGTGCTTCTCTGTGTGAAAGTTCTTTTTTTTTTTCCAATTCCCTTTTTGGAGGATCCCCCACACGGTTACTTTTGGAAAGTTCTGGTAGTGAAATTTTCAAAATCTCACATCATCTGCACTTGACCAGGGACACAGCAATGTCAGAGACAGGCTCCGTGTCCGGGCTGGCTGGGCCCCACCGGGGTGCTGGGCGGGCCTGTGTGCCGAGCACCCCCACGGCCGCCGGGTCGGCGGTGAGCGCCGCTGCAGGCGCGCTGCGAGGCTGATGACCTTGGTGGAGGTCAGGCTGTGGCTGCCGGGCAGGGCGGCGCCCGCGGGTCCCTGCAGCCCGGGCATCCCAGCCAAGTGCCCAGGGAGGGGGCAGAGGGGTACGGCGAGGAGCTTACGGGGAATGGGGCTCCGAGCCGGGCCTGCAGGGGGGTGCGACCGCCGCGCCGGACCCTCGGCTGTTGGGCGCCGGAGGCTGGGGCCCAGCGTCTCCCTCTCAGAACACGCCGGGGCGCAGGGGAGCCTGGGAGCGATGCAGCCACAGGTGCGGTGTTGCTTCCAGGTGGCCTCGCCTCAGACCCGGGGCTGCACGCCGCAGAGTCGGCACCAGCCCGGCACGAGGGGGCCCTTACGGCTGGGATGGGTGCCATGCTTGTGCAGGCCTCAGTTTCCCCAGATGGACACGGCGTGTTTGACCTGTCTGACCTCCAGGAGCCCTTCCAGGCCTGGCCTCTTCCCCTTCCTGGCGCGTGACTCTGCCCAGGAAGGACACCCAGTGGGAGCCCTGTGCCCAGCTCCCCAGCCGGCCTCCCGTTCACAAGGGCCTTGTCCCCGCCCACTCCACGCGGGTGGGGGCACAGGCCCCAGCAGAGGTGCCTCCCTGCTCCACCTCTTGGCTGGGCATTGGAAATTGAAGTCGAAATGCAGCTCAGAGGGACCGCGAGGCCCACGACTGTGCTCCCAGAGGCTCTGAGCATGACGGGTGCCGCTCAGGGGCAGGGAACACGCAGAGAGTCGCCAGAAACAAACGCTGGCGCCCCCTAGAGGAGGGGCTGAGGCCGAGGCAGGACGTGCCCGCGGTTCATCTGCCGCAGCCCCTCGGCCTGAACTGTGTGCCAGGAGGCCGCTGGAGGATGTCGCACACGAGCCGGGGCCGGTGTGTCCGTTCCCAGCAGGAGGTGCGGTTTTCCAGGAGCCACCGCGGGTCAACGCTGGGCAGTGCGATGTCGGGGCCTGATTCCCGCCCCTCCGGGAACCGAGAGGTGCGAGGGGGCTGGGCGCCCCGAGGCCTCCAGAGCTCCGCTCCCCCGCCCGCGCGGCCGGTTCTGCAGTGAGGCCCCGGCGCACCTAGGTGGAGCCCGACCCGCGGTTTTCGGCTGGACCGGCCCCGCCAGCCCCGCCAGCCCCGCCGGCGCGCCAGGCGGGGGCGCTGCAGGGCGGCGGGGATCCCCCGGGTCCCCTCCGCGGCCCAGTGCGCATCGGCGGCCGGGCGGAGCGCGGAGGGCGCGGGCCGGACTCAGATCGCCGCGCGGGCCTGGTCCCCGCTCCCCTCCCGGAGCCTCCCCAGGAGCGGCCGAGCCGCGCGAGCGTCGGACGCGCGTTCCCGGGCAGGAGCAGCGGCGTCCTGCGGGCGGCCGGCGCGGAGCGTCGCCGGCCCCACCTGTCGGCGCGGCCGCCCCGCCGCCGCCGCCGCCACAGCCACCCGCACCGGCAGAGCCAGCAGCGCGAGCACCGCGGGAGCGCCGGCCCGGGCCTCGTCCGGCCGCAGCGGCAGAGGCGCGGGCTCCGGGGAGCGCGGAGGCCGGCACCGTCCCGGGGGGTGGAGGGGAGGGAACCGGCCCACCAGCCCCGGGCCGCGCAAGTTCGATCGCGGCGAGCTCGGCCGGGCCGCACGGGCCCCGGCGGCGGCGATGGTGCGGCAGCCCCGCGCCCTGCGCGCAGCCCCGGCCCCGAGCCCGGCCCTCCGCGGAGGTGGTGGCGGCGCAGCGGCCCCCTGAGCCCCGGGCCGGAGCGAGCGCGGGCGGCGGCGGCGGCGGCGGCGGCGGCGGCAGCGGCAGCGGCAGCGGCGAAGGAGGCGGAGGAAGGCGCCGCCGAGCAGCGAAGGGCCGGGGCCGCGCAGGACCCCCCAGCGCCTGGGCCGTTGCGCAGTCCGCGGCTCGCCGTCCCGGCCCTGCTGGCCGCGCGGCTCCGGGGGCGGCGGTGGGGCTGATTCATGGGGCCGCGGCGGCCACCCCCCCGCGCCCGGGCCCCCGGCGCCCCGCAGCCCGCGATGGTGGCCGAGTGGCCGGACCGGCGGCCGCCGCGGCCCGAGACTTTGTGCTAACCTCCCCGCCCCCGCCCGCCCCCTCCCCGCGCCCCCCCGCTCCCCTCCCCCTGCCCAAAAAGACGCGGATCGCTGCCCGGAGAGGCGCCTCCAGTCGCGGCGGAACGCGGCGCCGGCGGCGGATGGAGGGCGCAAGCGGGCGGCCGCGGCGGCTGCACCCGGCGGGGCGCTGATGCGGCGCCTGGACCTTCGCTGCGCGACTTCGGGGGCGTCGGCCGAGAGGGCACTCCGCGATGCAGCTCTTGAAGGCGCTCTGGGCACTCGCAGGGGCCGCGCTCTGCTGCTTCCTCGTCCTGGTGATCCACGCGCAGTTCCTGAAAGAAGGTAATTGTCCGCGGGCGCCGGCCCTGCGCTCGGCCGGGCTTCCAGCATCTTCCGCCGCCGCTGCCGCCGCGCTCGGCCCGGGCTCGCCGAGCGCCACTGCGGGGCCGGGGGCCGGCAACGGAACCCTCCCCGCGCTCCGGAGGCGCCCGCCGCCCGCGCACACTGGGGTTCGCGGGCGGCCCCGGGAGTCGGGCCGGCGGCGGGCGGCCTCGGCGCCGCTCGCACCGCCGGGAGCCCGGGCCCGCGCCGAGGCTGCCGTTCCGTCCCCTGCCCCGCTCGGTCGGTTGGCGGCGGCGCCCTCCCGCTCTACGCGGGCCTCAGTAGATGGCACCAGCGCTCCACGCTGGCGGGCCGGGAGCGGGGCTCCGGGCCGGCGGGCGTCCAGAGCGAGGCCTGCGCGCTTACACCCCACTGCCGCGTCGCCTTCCGGACCCGGCCTGGGACCGCGGGTTCGGGAGCAAGGACTTCACCGCCTGAGCGCCAGGGCCCCGCACGAAGTTTGCCGAGTCTATCAGCCCCTGCGGAGCGCGGGGCTTTGAGATCCTGTTCTGGGGACTTGATGGGGGCGCACATGTTGATGATCAGACCCTTGCACCTGGAGGTGTCTCTGGGACCGGGAGCCCCGCACCGAGGGTGCAGGAGTGTGGGGGCTGGGATGGCAGGTGGGCACTGCAGTGACCCGGGCCCTCCTGGAAACTTCCTGGTCCCCGGGGCCGGGTTCTTCCGGAGCACCGGAAAGCTCAGGCGGGCCAGCCCCGGCGGAGCGGCGCCCGGGGCCCCCGCTGCCCACGGCTGGCCTGCCCTTGCCCTGAGCTGCCCCCGCCCCCCACGCCGTGCCCCCCACCCCACCCCACTCCCCACCCCACTCCCAGCGCAGAAGGGAGTTGGCGTGGCCGGCGATGCAGGCACATCCTCATTAGCTGTGGGTCCCTACAAAAGCAGGGTTGCAACATTCAGCTGCTTCCCTCCTAATTAACGCGCTGCTGGCTTCCTGGGAGCTGGGGGTGCGGGAGGCCAGCCAGTGCCTCGGCACCTGCTTCGTCAGCCTGGTGTCTCTGTCCCTCTCTTGACTGGGCCCAGGCCCTGGAGGGAGAGGCGGCTGCGCGCGGGGCTGTGCTGCAGGCCTGGCCTGCCCTCTGAGGGATGGACGGGGCCTGCCTCAAGCCGAAGCTGGCCCGGCTCCCCACGGCTTCCTGACCTGCTTCAGCACAGGCTGGCTCTGTGGGTCGGTCCCCGGGGCTGGCAAGTCCCCGGAGGGCTGTTCCGTGCCCAGGGGAGCCTGGACCCACCCAGTCACCGGGGGTCCCTTTGCAGCTGGGCCTTGCCTGGGACACAGTTTTTCACCCTAACCTCCCTGACCTTTCCCTTTGGGGGTCTGCTGTGAACAGGGGACCGGTGCCGGAGCGTCAACGCTCCCTGTAAGGCCCGCGGTGCCTGCGTGCGGGGCTCTTCAGCGGCGAAGGCGATTGTCCCTGGTTTTAAAGCTGTGACCTGGTGGGAGAGTAAAGCTCCGGGGCTGCGGCCAGATGCTGCCCGGCGCCGGCCCGTGGGGGCTGGCAGCTCCCGGAGCCCTTGGGGGCGCTGCCGCCCGCTGGCCCCGGCCTTGTGGGGGGTGTGCGTGGGTTAGGAGGGAGGAGCGGCCGTCTCTTGGAGCAGCAGATGGCAGGTGCAGGCAGGTCAGCGTTCAAGAGTGGGACGGCCCTCAGGGAGCGGAGCCCTCCATGACCAGCCCGGGAGACCCCCACGGACCTCGGCGCTGGCCCCGCAGCAGACACGGCGCGTCCGTCCGTGGTCCGGAAGGCGGGGTGGGAGCAGAGCTGGGGCCGGGGGAGGGGGCAGCTGTACTCGGAAGGCCCAGGGTCTTACAGGCCTCGCCCAGGGGGCGGCCTGGCCTCGCCCCACTGAGCCCTCGAGTGTCCTTGGATGTCCCGTGTCCACCCTGCACGGCTGCATTCGCTCCACGGACGGGGGCCCCTCTGTCCCGTCTCTGTGAGCGGCCGGGATGCAGCGGCTTCCTGCCTTCTTTGAGATGCCCCTTCCAGCCCCGGGTAGCGTTGGGACCAGCCCCGGTCCTGGCGGCCCTGGGCTGCAGGCTCCAGGCCACCTTCTCCCAGCAGCGTGCCGGCCAGCGGGGGGACGGGGGGTGGGCGCGGCGGGCGGCAGCAGCCGGGACTTGCCTGCGGAGAGTGGGAAAGAGCCGCTTAAATGGCCATTTCCGCGGCTCCAGCCTGTTCAGAGGTGAAGAATGGGGAGCACAGGGAGCCGCGGGTGCACACTCCGCCTTTGTCTGAGGATGCGGGCCGGCCCCCGGCTAGCCCGGCCCCTCCGGCCAGGCTGCCCTCAGCGTCTGTGGAGATGAATGGGGCAGCGGACCGGAGAGAGGCGCCTCGTGGCCCCTAATTGTGGCCTTGGCTGGTGTGGCCTTTGTGAGAACGGTCCCCCTGCTGAGACAGGCCCGGCCCGCCCGGCCAGGGAGAAGCCCTGGGCAGAGCCGCAGGCGGGGCGTGGGGTGCGGGGCCGGAGGCCAGGGGTGGGCTGTGCGCCTTCCCTGACTTGTCCCTCGGACACCCCGATAGTCCTCTGCAAGCGGAGCCGCGACCTTTGCAGTGAATGCTGATGCCATGTGTTTGTGAACTACAAGGTTGGGGGGCGGGGGGCCTGAGGGAGCTGGTTTGAGATCTCGCTGCCTGAGCAGGGAGCAGAGTGCGCGCCTGAGGGGAGCCGGGGGGTGCCGTTCTCTGCCATTCTCTTCTCTCCTGCGCTGTACTTGGTCTCAGAACACAGAGTTAAGGAAACAGCTAGAATTACTGTTTTTCAGCTCCCTCTTCTAAAGACTTGACGCTGTTTCTCTCCCAGCTTCTCCATCACCCACGATCACAGCGCTGTGCAGGTGGACGGCTTTCATCTCGGTCTTGATGTACCAGGAGGAATAAAGGAAGACGGTAGAGCAGGGGACGTGGAGGCCGACGCGCCGTCGGCCCGCCCCTCGCACAGCCAGGGGGTGAGGCTCTCGGAAGTGGGAGGCCGGCTGGGGCCAGGCCCACGGCCTGGGGTCCCAGTCTCTCTCTAGATCCTTCCGCGGCAGGGAGCGCGCCCACTGCAATCGGGAGGGCCGCTGCCTGGGCAGACCCCCGCGGGGAAGCGCTGGGGACGCGCGTGTGCCTCGGGCCACCGTTGCAGGGACCCGGCCCCCCTCCCAGACCTGCCCCTGAGTCGCCTGCTGCTCCCAGGGCTGATGAGTAAACAGGACTCGACTTCCGTGTATTTACTTAGCTCGTGACCCTGGAAGGGAAGTGTCCTTCGGCGGACCCGTGAGGGCGCGGGGCAGGCCTGGCCTGCGGGGCCGCCCTGGGGCCTCTGTGAACGGCCGTGCTCTGCGCTGACCGCTGGCGGCCGCCGTCCTCACGAGACAGCAGCCAGCAGAGCGTTGGTGTCTGTTGCCGCTGTCAGCTCATTTGAAGGAAGGGACTGAGGTCTCGGGCTGACACAGCGCGGCTGCTGGCACGGGCCTTGTCAGGAACGTCTGCTGAACGCAAGGATCATCGTGGCTGTAGCCCCGCGTCCGGGGGTCCGCAGGGCAGCGCTGCGGGCGCCCGCCCTGTTTGGTGAGGGTGTGGTGGACCCCCAGGCCCCTGCCGACGCTTCAGGAGCAGGAGGCACTTCTCTGTGGGTCCAGGCCCCGGGCTGCCCTGCTCCGTCCTCGGGATCAGTGGCTTTGGAGGGAGAAAGGCCCAGGAGCTGGAGATCTTTGTGCTGCTCCCAGCCATGCTGAGCCCCGCCCCCCCCCCAGCCTTGCCCTTGGGCTGCAGGGCTCCCGCCGGGGGGGCCTGGCTGCCGATGGCCCCGAGTGGGTCTCCAGGCTGCGTGCAGAGGGGCCGAGTGGGTGCCCCGCCCCCGCAGACGGTCTGAGAGGCCAGGTGCCTACGGGCGGCTGGGGGGGGGGGCGTTGCAAAGGCCCACAAAGTAACCCTTTTCATCATTTGCTGTCATTTCTTGTGTGACGAGGACTCGCACTACAGCCCACACACTGTAACGGGGACCTTGCTGCCAAGGGTCTGACGACTGTAAAAGTTAAAACCCAGAGGGACTGGTCCTGGGCCACCTTTCAGGCATGACACAGTCGCCACAGGCCTGCACGGCGACCATCCCTGTTTCCAGGGGCCCCGGGGAGGACAGACGCCATTCCTGGGTCCGCCGCGCCCTGTCGGGGACTCACGGCGCGCTCCCCGGCTGCTGTGTGGGGCGTCCGGAGCCGAGGGCACCGCGGAGAAGAAGGCAGGGACACAGTGTGTGTCTGCTGACGTGTGTGCATGTGCACATATGTGGTTCTATTGATTCTATTGGTCAAACGTGTTCATAGTGGCATGTGAGGTCCTGGGGCATGTGAAGGACACGGGATACACTGTGAACGTGATTTGAGGCGCAGCCCCTGGGTTGGGGAGCAAGGGCGGGGAGCCCCCTACTCCCTGTCTACGTGCGGCGCTCACACAAACGTGCACTGCAGGAAGTGTGTTGCAGGATGAACTCTTACAGCATGTAACGTCACATGTGTGAGGGTGTGTGCCCAGCACCCGTGGCTGCCTGCACACGGCTCCCAGCGGACAGACACGGTGCCTCAGATGGACACTTGCAGGGCCCTAGGTGCCCCCACCCCGGCTGCCGCGGGGACAGCCCTCCGCTCGGGGCTCCCTCCTCCACCCCGCGGCCATCTGTCCTTGGACCCGCCTCTCCGGACATGTGGCACAGCTGTGTCCTCTGCTCTCTCACACACACATGTGCACAAATAGAGTGTACACACCTCACAGGCATACTCATGTCGCAGCCCCGTGCACACATACATGCAAGCTCACACACCACACACAAGGCACTTACAAACAATATGTGCACACATGCCGTGCCCGCACCTACACACACACGTGCACACACCCGTGTGCCTGCGGCCTCTTGCCTGGGGGAGGCAGGCTTTGGGCGCGGCCCTCGCAATCAGTCTCCTGAGCCTGACTCCCAGCACGCTGGTCTTCTAGAAGTTTCCACACACCCAAGCAGCCACGCCACAGCCTGTGGAAGGTGCGTGTCCACAGTGGAGGCCCGGCAACGTCCCAGGCCAGCAAGCCGGCGGGGTTCTCTGTTCTGCTGTGCGGGCCCGGGGCGGCCGGGGAGCTGCCCGGCTCCTGTGCGCCCACCCCCGCCCCGTGCTCCAGGGCCCGCCGCAGGCTCTGTGCCAGGCGAGGTCGCACAGGCCGGTGCAGGGGCCCCTTGGGAATAGGAAGCCGGGTTCCAGTGACACCAGGCGAGTCAGTGGGCCGCCAGCAACCTGAGTCTCCTCAGTGGGTGCGAAGGATGGGAAGGTGGGAAGAAGCTTGGGGTGGCCGCGGGGGCACCTGACAGGCGGGCCTGGCACCTGGTTGCGAGGGAGCTGCTGTCAGGCTCTGCCGGAGGAAACAGCTCACGGGGACGGGCAGTCCCCTGGTTACTCACAGGGGCCGGGGGGTGCGCGGGGTGCTGGGGGTGGGCCGAGGGCGCACGGGGCGGACCCCGCCCGGACTCCCGTAACTGAAGAGGCGGGTAGCTGGTCTCTTCACAAGCTCGTACCGGGTGTCTGGGTCCCTCTGCTTCCGTCCCCGCCGCCCCCCCCCCGCCAGGTGCCTGACTGTCACTTCTGAGTTCGTCCCTGTGCCCTGTCCCCGAGACCAGGCTATTTTCCCTGGAGGCTCGGCTGTGGCTGCCAGTGGCTGCCCAGGACGCAGGATCCTGGGTCCAGGGAGCCCCCTGAGGATGGCTGGGCTCTCTCTCCCTCCTAAGGGCTCTGACCTCTGGCCTGTGTTCCAAAAGGGAGCCCCAGGACCAGCGGGAGGGGGAGGGGTGGATGCGGGTGAGGGACGAGGCCCCCGACGTGGGGTCCTGGAGGAGGCGGCCGGCCAGGTGTGGGTGCTTAGGGCCCGGCGCCGGAGCGGCCAGGGCTCGCCGGCCTGGGCTGGGGCCCCCGGCCTGGACCCGGCCCCTGAGTGGCAGAGGCAGGTGCAGGTGGGCTGGGATCCGCCGGCACCCCCACCGCTGCCCAGCGACTGAGCGCATTCTCCCGGCCACGCCCCCGCGCCGGAAGCCGGAAGCGAGGGCATCCGCGCTGTGGTCCTCCCTCCGCGGCCTTGCTTCCAAACGGGCCCCGGCCGCGCACCCCAGGAGGCCCGGCCGAGGGCTGGGGTGTCCCGGCAGGAAGGGGGTCTCAGGCAGGGTGGGTGCCACCTCGACGTCGCCCGCGGCCCTGCTCTGGGCTCAGGCGGAGAGCAGGGGACTCAGCTGGGGCCTCTGGCGGGTGCCGGGCCCTGGACTCCTGGTATGACAGCGGCATCCGGCGGGGCAGCCGGGCTGGACGTGCCGGGGGCGGCTCCCCCCACCGTGGCCCCTGCCCCTGCAGCCTCCGGCTCCCCGAAGGGCGCCGTCCTGCGGAACGTCCCGGAACACCCACCCCAGACCGCGCCTCCCCGCCCCGGACGCTGCTGCGTGGTCCTGCCCGTGCGTGTCGAGAGGGGGCCACGCCACCTTTAAAGTACGCACTTTTCAAAACCATTGTCTGCCTGGAAACGGTGGGTTTTGTCAGTGATTCGCTTTCTCCTGTGGCTCCAGCCGCCACGGGGCGGGCCCTCGATGGACACGCTCCCCGGGGAGGAGCCCAGGCCTTGCTTATAAATAACCCGGGACTTTGTAGACGGTAAACCCCGTCTCCAGCCTGCGCAGCCGCAGCACCCCGCTCCCCGGGGCCGTTGCCTGGGTGACAGCTTCGATAGGCAAGCAGGCCCCAGCTTGACGCGCATGTATTGGCTGCCTACTGTATGCAGGCCGGCTGTGTGCGGGGGCAGCTGGAGAGCCGGTGGGAACCGGAGGCTGGGCTGAGCTCAGGTGTGTGTGCTTGTGAGCAAAGCCCAGCTGTGGGGACCACGCGAGGACCCCCAAAGGACAGGTCCGCTGCAACCCGTGGGCCTGGCCGCCTCTGGAAGCCCGGGCTCCGCAGGTGTGGTTACGGTAAGGATCTCCCGTCGAGGCCTTACTGGTTTGGGGTCCCCCCTAAATCCAAAGACAAGAGAAGAGCCACAGGGAGAGGCCACGTGGAGCCGGAGGCAGAGGCTGGGGAGTGATGGGCCCCCAGCCAAGGGACACCAGCCGCCACTATAGGCCAGAGACGTGGGAGGGACCTCCCCCGAAGCCCCCGGAGGGAGCGCGCTGGCCTGCGCCTGCCCGATGCAGGGCTTGTGTGTGGCTCCAGGACAGCATGACAATGTGTTTCTGCTGTTTGAGGCCACCGATCTGTGGCAAGTGTTCGGCGGCCCCAGGGCGCTGGCAGGACACACGCAGGTCACAGCGGTGTTGCCACCCGTCTGGCGGGTCTGTCTGTCCTCCCGCCCCCGTCTCTGGGAGGGCCTGGTGGGCAGGCAGTCCCTCAGGTCCTCCGTCGGGGCGTTGGGGCTCTCGGCAGGGACGGCCCCCGCGCGGCCGGCTGAGGCAGGAGCCGGTCTCCCCGGGAGGCCGGTCCAGCGGACACGCTCCACATGCCCCATGCATGTAAATCCACCGTCTCCCCGAGCGAGGGCCCGCGCCGCTGCCGGCGTGGAGATGGCTTTATGGGGGGCGCGGACGGGCATTTCTCACTTTAATGGCTGTGTGTTTATTTTTATGGTTACCTCCTATTTACAGCAACAGCCCTGGCTTTCCGTTTACAGAGAGGCCGGCGTTTCCTTTCGCGGGTGGAGTGACGCGCGATACGGGGAAACCGTGACCGAGATGCCCTGCTGGCGGGACCCGTGTTTACTGAGCACCTACTGAGTGCTGGGGGCGGGGGCATGGGCGGCGGGCGGTCTCTGGGCGCGGGCCCGCGAGGGGCCCTGTCCCTCCCTTGGGTATCCGGCTGGCGGAGGAGGAAGAAGCCCTCGGAGCAGGGAGGCGGCCGCAGAGAGGGCACAGCCAAGGGGGGCGAGGCAAGGGCCCGGCTGCCTGGGGGCCGTACGGAGGGCCGGGGTGGGGGTGCTCGGGGCGCCAGGCACCGCCAGCTCCTAGTCCTGGGGTCCAAAGGTCAGACACGGCGTTGGCAGGGTCGGCTACCCCGGAGGCTCTGGGTCCTTCCAGGCCCCTGCCCACCCCCGGGTCTGCCACCGCCTCTCCGCAGGCTCTGCCCGAGGTCACACAGCCTCTCCGCTCCCTGAGTCCGGCCTTCCTTTCCGCTCACGTAGGAGGACGCGTCCTTGGCCCGCCCAGCGCCCGGTCGATCTCATCCGAGATCCCTCATTAAATCCGCAGGGTCACTCGCTCCACGTAAAGCTGCTTCGGAGGTTCTGGAAAGACCCAGCTTTGGGGACCAACGTCAGCCTGCTGGGCGGGGGGTGTGCCCCCAGGGCCGAGACCCCGGTCTCGCTGATCTTAGAGTGACAAGCTCCAGGCCCCCTGGGCCAGCCCCACCGCTGTGTGGGGGTCTCCTGGCGGCTGTGGCCGGCGTGGTGTGGGGGCCGCCTGGGTGACGAGGCAGTGGCTTCCTCCCTCCTGGGGACCCAGCCGCTGAAAGGGGCTGGACAGGGAGGCCCTGTGCCCTGGGCCCTGGGCACCTCTCCCAGCTGCCCTAGGAGCCCGAGGGCACATGCCCGTCTGAACGTTAACATTTCTTTTTTAAGAAAATCATGAAACCAGCTTGACATTGGTGCCTGGCTCCCCCAGGCACTCTGGGTCCAATCCGAATAGGCTGCTGCCGACTTAGCAGTTACCTGGCATGGGATTTTGAATGCATTTCTAACATTCTCTTTCTTCCTGATT
Source organism: Pteronotus mesoamericanus (assembly GCF_021234165.1). Classification (NCBI taxonomy): domain Eukaryota; kingdom Metazoa; phylum Chordata; class Mammalia; order Chiroptera; family Mormoopidae; genus Pteronotus; species Pteronotus mesoamericanus. Next base: position 6,586,793 of record NW_026555239.1, read on the forward strand.
TACTCCAAATGCGTTCACCCGGCACCGCTTGAGCCTCATGCAGTTCCCCCTCCCGTGGAGTGTGAGGCAGGGCCCTGAGGGCAGAGTGCAAAGTCCTGTCCCTGGAGGGTGTGAGCAGGGGGAGGGGGTAAGGAACCTTCTAGAACGGAAGGTGCTTCCTCCTGGGTGGAAAGCGCTGTTAGGGCCAGAGGCTTGGGGAGCGGGGCGGGGGGTCCCCAGGCCAACTGAGGCTGCCCCAGGGTCCTGCCCCTCGTCCCCTCACCCGAGGCGCCTGACCCGGGGCCGCTGCCGGACGCAGTGCCTGTCAGCAGGGCGGCCCCCGACCTGGCCGTGGGAGGGGGTTAGGGTTAGAGTTAGGGTTAGGCGCTCAGGGTCCGGGAGGGGGCTGAGGGGCCTCACCCTGGAGACAGGCCTCTTATTTAAGGGGGGGTCATGGATGCCGGGGGTGGCCGTGGCGGGTTCCAGATAAGAGGGGACAAGGACAGGTCGGGGCTGAGCTGCGGGGCCAGGGACCCCGGAATGGACCAGTGGGGGCGCTGGGGCGGGTCTGGCCGGTCACTGAATGGCAGAGAAACGTCTCACGGGCCCAGCCCGATCAGCTCCCCAAGTGCCCACCGGGACCGCCGCTTCCTCCCTGCCCCTGCCACCTCCAGGCAGAGCGTTCCGGGCCCAGGATGGCCCAGCGCACAGCAGGGGGTCTGCAGGCTCGGCCGGTGCCTCTGGGGTGTCGGTCCCCAGAAGCTGCCGGCAGAGGTGGGCAGCGCACCGCGGCGTGTGTGTCTCCCGAGCGCTCGGCGGTCCACGCAGCAGTATTTTTAGCTACTTTTGTTGGTATTTTCCTTCTCTCCTGAAGCCCTTCTTTACAGAGCTGTGGTTTCCTAGGAGGCAGATTATGATAAAGTCCAGCAAACAGGAGCCTCTCCCCGCCCGCCAGTGCCGGCATCTGCAGGAGTCCCAGGCCTCGGAGCGGCCCTTCTCCCTCTGAGCAGCAACGCCTGTGCTCGTCCTCGGGCTCCGGGGACTCACAGGGGTGACGTTGGGGCCGGGGCCCTGCCCGGCCAGGGGCTGCACATGGCACAGGGCATGGCAGACCTCTGTGTGACGGACCCCGGAGACACACGACCCAATGGGACGGCGGAGCCTCGCAGGCTGCGTGGGCCAGGGACCTCCTGGCTTGTGCCCGGCCCAGGCTTGTGTCTATCTCAATATAAGTTGCCACCTGGGGGCCTGGGGCTCCCAGGAAGAGGGAGCGAAACCGGGGCCTCACACAGAGACCCCTCCAACATTGGCGGACTCCCTGCTCCCAGAACGACCACCCCAGGCCCCGCCGTCTCTCCAGCCCCCTGGGGGGGAGGTGCCGCGGTCAGTTCCAGCGGGAGGGGGTGGGGGACACAGCTGCCCGCGCAGGGGTGTCGGGCTGTGTGAAGAAGTTGCCGAGATAGGTGCGTTTTGTTCGCACATCGACGTGCGGCCGCCAACAGCAATGAGAAGCTTTCTGCCGGGCGGGGGCCCGGAAGCTGCTCTCGGCCCAGCTGAGCCGAGCGGGGTCCAGTGGGGCCTCAGACACCATCCCTGTGTGCCGGGGACAGGGAGGGGCGCGGCTGAGGGGGGGCGTCGGGCTCGCCCTGCAGTGAGCAGCCCACCGGCCGGCACAGGGCCCGCAGCCCTGAGCCTCGGGCCAGGGACGACCCGCGGGCGAGCTGGTAATTAGTGCTGAGTGTCCCCGGCGTCGCGCCCTAATCCTTTAAGAACCGAGATCGGCTCCATCGACAGCTGAGTTCCAAGCCAAGAAAATTAAAACCCCTACGTGCTATCGTGTGGCCTTATTAAGTGGCAAGATTATACAAAAAAAACCCTCCGGTGTGATCATGCGGCGTCCGGGCGACGCCTACAGGACCCGCATCACCCCGTCCTCCAGGGTGGGGGTGCCGTTCCCGGGAGTTAGCGGTTAGTGTGGAAGCCTTAACTTCACACTCACAGGGCGCATTCCTGAGCGTTTGAAACGCGGGTTGAAAGCGGCGCCGGCCTTGCGCAGGCCTGGGGGTGGGGGGCGTGCGAGGAGGCCTGGCTGGCCTCCTGGGGGAGGTGGTCCTGGCGCCTGGCAAGGGAGCCTTGAGGACGACATGGCGCTCGGGGACAGAAGCCAGGCACCGAAGGACAAACCCTGCAGCCCAGGATTCACCTGCACGAGGCACCGGAGGGGCCCCGTCCACGGAGACGGGAGGGGGGGCGCCAGGGGCCAGGGGGGAGGGAAGCGCTGGGGAGAGTGTTCACGGGGACAGACTTTCCCTTTGGAAGACGGAGAGTTCCAGAGGCGATGGTGGTGAGGGTGGCTGAGCTCTGCGGGCGTCATCAACGCGGCTGTGCCCCGAAAACGGGTAAGGTGCCTGGTGTTCGTGTGCTTTACCACCGTTTGAAAAGCCACGTTCTCAGTGTGTCAAAGGGCAAGGGCGGTATGGCTGGATTACCCTTTGGAAGATCACAGGCTCTATTTTCAGGGAAGTTTTAGGGTCAGCAACAAGCTGAGCGGAAGCGCAGGCCCTTCTGAGGGCCGTGCCGACGCACTGCGCTTCGCCGACGTCGGGGTCCGTCTTGGTGGTGCACGTCCCGGGGGCCCGGACGCCCCGGGGACCGCCATTCAGTCTGTACCCAGCACCAGGGGTGCACACTGCTCATCCACTGGCGAGGCAGGAGGAAGGGGGGCGTGGGGGCGACATTGAGCCCGGGGTCCATTCCCCGTGCGCCTCCGGGAGGGCCAGGCCTGTGCGTCCAGGAGGACAGGGCTGTGCTGGGACCCCTCACCTTCGGCCTCAGACTCCGCCTCCGCCGGCACTTCCTCCCCCTCCTCAGTGGGTGGGGTCACACCTTCTAACCTGGCAAGAGCCCCGCTCCCTCCAGGGGACACCGTGCCCGCCTCCTCCCAGAGTCCCGGGCGTCCTCAGTGATTCTCGGGCGTGTCCACGAGGGTCACGCTGCGTGGCTTAGACAGGCGCATAACTCGCTGCTGCCGAGGCATCCAGAGAGTGGGTCCCGGCCGACCGATGCCTCCCCGCCCCCGCCCCGGCCGCCGCCCCTCCGTGCCTGGTCTCCTGGCCCTGCCGTCCCCAGCACGTCTCACCCAGGGAATCAGGCCGACGGGGCCCTTCCAGACTGGCTTCCTTCATGGAGTCGCACGCACCCGAGGCTCCTCTGTGGCTTTTCCTGGTTCAAGAGTTCGTTTCTTTTTGTCACGGGGCCGCTTCCCGGGCTGCAGGGACCACGGCTTGTCCCCTCACCTTCTGGAGGACGCGCGGCCAAGTCCGGTTCAGGGACATGGTGAGTAAGGAGCTGCCCTAAACGCCCGTGTGCAGGTTGCGGCGTGGACGCAGGCACTCGCCTTGGTCAGGGTCGACGCCAGGGACCGCGGCTGCCAGGTCCTGTGGGGGCATGCGTCTGGTTCTGTAAGGAATGTCCGAGGTGGCTTCCGTGGTGGCTGCGCCCTCTGCAGGTCCCCGGTGGTGGGCACACTGTCCCCGGGCCCCACGTCCTCGCCGTCCCTCCGTGACGGGCAGGTTTGGGGCTTTCGGTCACTCCAACAGGTGTGCAGTGCCATTCGGTTGTCGTTTCCGTTGGAAATTTCCCGGTGACTGTGAGGGCGAACGTGTTTTCAAACACTCGCAGGCCATGTGGGGAGAAGCGCGTGCCCGTGTCGCTTGCCCGTTTCCAAACGGGGCCGTTGGCTTCCCCCTGCCGAGTTGCGGGGGCTGCCGTGGATTTTGGGTTGGGTCCTGCACCGCACGCTGGCCTGCGGGTCCGTGTCCCTGCCCCGCGGCTCCTCTTTGCATCGACGGCGGCTTTTGAGAACAGGAGTTTTTAACGTTAGTGAAGTTTGCTTTACCAATATTTTAATTTTGCGGATCATATGTTTGGGGTCTTATTTGACCGCTCGTTACCACACTGAAGATCATGTAGACTTTCTCCTGCTTTTTCCAGACATTTTCCATTGCGGTGCTTTCCCTTCCGGTCCACTCTGAGCTGACTTGTGAAAGGCATCAGGGCTGGGTCCAGAGCCGTTTTTGCACGTGGGGGTCCTGACCCCCCGCCTCCCCAGGCGCCTCGAGCGGGACCCCCCACCCCAGCCAAGAAGCCGGTCAGCCCAGGGGTGGGGCAGCCTCAGGAGCCCTCGGGTGCCCATCCCAGCTGGAGACCCCACCCCACATCCTGCCGGGGGGTGGGGGGCAGGGGGGGCAGACGCTGGCCACCAGCAGCGGTGGAGGCGGGGCCTGCGCCAGGCCAGGGTCCGCCCTGTGTGTCCGGCAGCCACCATGGGTCCTCCTGGTACCAGAGGCCAGGAAAGTGGGGCCACATGGAAGGTCCCTCGAGGGCCCCGACAGGGTGCCCAGTGCTACCTGCGGGCAGGGGCTGCGCCCTCCCAGGGCCCAGGTGCACCGAGGGGCCCTCCCGCAGAGGCGAAGGGGAGCTGTGGAGGGGGTACTGGCTGCGGGGGCAGGGGGAGCCCTCGCCTGCCAGCGAGGCTGGACCCCAGCGCCTGGAGGGGGAGGTGACTTGTGGGGAGCCACGAGGGCCCTGCGAGGTCCCAGGAGGGGCCCCTTCACCGTGAGCCTCACATCACCGGGGCTGCTGAGCGGGAGGATGAGCCAGGCTCTGCCCGACCCCTCGGCCCCCGCGTCTCCCCTCTTCTCACGGTCTGTCCCCCAGCCAATAAGGAGCTGCCTCGTTGTGCAGGCCCGCAGCCGGCCACGGGCCGTGTGTCCTCAGAGCCACGCCGGGCACGCCTTCCCCTGACCTTTGCGAAGCCACAAACGGCAGCGTAATTACCCCGCGTTCACGGCGTTGAGCCAACAGTGTCGCTTGGGGCTCGGGCTGTGGCCGGCCGTCCCAGTGCCTGGTGGGGGAGGGCAGGGGAGGGTACGCACGGTCTGCGGCCGGCGTTCTCCACCTCTGTCCTTCCCGGTCCTGAAACCAGGCGGCTGGGCCCCGGAAGCGCCCTCCCTGGCTGACCACCGGGCTCAACGGGGCCACAGCCCGGAGGGGCCACCCATCAGCCACAGGACACACTTGCTCCTGGGCAGGGCCGGGCTCCAAGAGGACGGGGAGCCCGGCCCCCCACCCCGCCCCGCCTGCAGGCCTGTCCCGCGCAACGCACGTGGCTTCGTGAGCCCTCTCGGGAATGTTCGGGAGGGTCTGGCCTCAGCCGCCCCGTTCTCCCCGCCGCCCTCCAGCGGGCTCAGCCTCTCCTTAAGGTTGGGGCAGACTCAGCTGTGCGGCTGGCCTGGCACCCGCTGTGACCTGGGGGACCCCCCGCGCTGCGTCACGGCCCAGGTGCCCGGGCAGGCGCTGCGTCGGCCCAGGCGAGCGGGTCCTTCTGGGCCGGCCGTTCCCCCCTGCGTGGGTCTTCCCCGCGCAGACCCCGTGGCCCCGGAAGGGAGCCGCCTGGACGGACCTCCCCGACGCGGAGGGAGCCCCCATCCCTCTGGGGTCCCAGGGCCTGGAACCCCAACAAAACCCAAAGCAGGGCGGCCCTGTTGACTGGAGGTCAGCCAGGGGGTCTCCGAGGCTCAGCATTAATGTAGGAGTGGGGGGGCCGCCCACAAGCGGCGCCAGGACCTGCGTCCGGGCACGGGTGGCCTCTCGTGCCCCCCGGGGCCAGCCCCCCCCACGCCGCCTCGCCTGCCCCGCGCCGCTGCCCCGTGGCCTGGACCAAGGCAGCCTCCGGGCCAGACCAGGAAGTCAGGCGGGCCGGGCGCCCCCGCCCCCGCGAGCTGCGTGGAAACCTGGCCCCCGGCCCCCCGCACCCGAGCGTCCCGGCCGCACCCCTGGTCTCTCTGATGCCATCCTGGCGATGAGCGGGGAGGGCCAGCTGTGTGGACGGAGGGCCCGGGGGTTAAGGGCCGAGTTGAGGCTGGGGGCCCCAGAACCCCATGGAGGCAGTTTCGGGGGCATCTTGACCCGGGCCAGGTTGGGCCTGAGCGCAGGCTGCCAGCCCAGCGGGTGGCGTCCAGCAGGCAGAGGCCCAGGGAGCCCCCGAAGAGGGAGGGTGCGGGGCCCCGGTGGCCGCGGCGATGGCGGCAGGTGCTGGTGGGGCGCGCGGCCGGCCCTGAGTCTCTGGAGCGGGTGGCCCTGCCCCGCACTTCCCATCGGCATCTCCCCTGCCCCGGGCCCGCGGGGGCTGCCACGAGCCCCCCGCCCAGCAGCTGCAGCCTGCCGGCTGGGGTCCAGCCGTGACCGCCCACGTGGCCTTCCCTCCGGGCGGGGCCAGCCTGGAGGTCGGGGACCATCCGCACAGCGGGATGCGCCGGGCCGACCTCACACCAGGGGCTGCCCGGCCCCCCGCCCCGAGGCCTGGGCCGCAAGGGCCGGGGAAGGGGCCCCCCGGTGGGGCCTGAAGGCGCGGCATCGTCTTGTCTGCCTCACATGCTGTCCACTCAGCTAACCCCGGCCGTCCCGCTCTGTCCCTCAGAGAATGGGGGCTCGGCGAGCGGCCACACGTGCTCAGCCGGCTCTGGGAAGTCACACCGAGACAGAGAATTGGATGTCAGGGTCTAACAGCAAACTCAATCTCCGTGTAACTCAAATATTGAGACTGTAATACTCCATCTGATCTTAAACAGTGTTTTTTTCTTTAGTTTTTAATCTTCATGCTAAGTGTCTATATGACTAGGGATCAAGTTAAACACTGGTCACTTAATTGGCGAGCACAGTGTCCGGGGAGGGGGCGGGCAGCTCTGATTGAGGAGTGACGTCTCCTACGGTGGCCGGAGAGGCTGGCGGGGGGTCAGGGAGGCCCCGTGCCGCTGGGGACGCAGCCTCCTGCTGGAGCGGGAGCCCCGGCCCCTCGCTGCGCCCGGGCTGGAGACGGGACCCTGGGTCCGCAGCCCGCGCGCGGCCCTCGTGGGGGGCAGCTGGAGCCGCGGCTGGACCCGGGTTGCGCCGTCACCGCGGGCGTCGGGAAGCGGGTGGGCTGCGCCCAGGCCGGGAGGGAGCAGAGGGCCCCGCGCCGGGTGCCGGGGCAACGCCTGTGGCTGCCGTCTTGCCGTCCCTTGGCCAGGCGGGTGGCGTGTGGGTGAGGGACGCCGCGTGCACAGGGAGAGGACCTGCCTGGGCGGCCCCCCGGGAATGTGGGGGCCGCGCGCTCACACGTCGCCTGAGCTGGGGCGCCCGCGGGAAGGGGAGCACCGTGCCGTGGAGGTGTGCACACGCGTGTGTGCCCTGGGCAACCCCCGGCACACTGAGGCCTCCCCAGCCCCTGCCTCCTTCTCAGGGGCTGTTGGCCTCCGGCCAGGCTGGCAGGTAAGTCCTGCCCACGGCAGAAGCAGGACAGTGGCCTCATCGCGCGGCCTCGCCGGGCTGCACCGGCTCCGCCTCCGCCTGGGGCTGCTCCAGGGTTGTGAGGAGGTGCCCGAGCACACAGAGATCTGTGCAAGGAGAGGGGAGCCCCCCCCCCGTCCCCGACGCCCTCCAGGCTGAGTGGCTCCCCCGCCCTCGCCCACGGTGCAGGTCCCATCCTCTTTACTACCGGTGATCCCTTTAAATGGTTTCCTCCGGATTTTGCAACTTACGTTTCCTCACGGCGTAGGGCGTCGGCAGGAAGCCCAGCACGGACGTGGGGCGTGAGTCAGGAGGTGCCCGGCCGTGGGGGGAGGCTGGACGCATGCAGCGGGGAGGCCGCGGCCCCTCAGCACCGTGGACAGCGCTGGGCAGCCTGTCTGGCCGCCCTGTCCGGCCCAGGGAGGGAGGTGGGGCCCAGGACAGCGCCCGAGAGCGCCGGGGCCCTGCTGTCCGCTCCGGCCTGGGACCTGCGGTGTGGCACCCTTTCTGCCGTGAGGTTTGCCCCGGAGTTGCCTTGTCAAGTGCTGTCCTGTGACTTGACAGTTACTGATCAGCAGCGGGGACCCTGGGCTCCCCACCCGCCCGGCCCCCCGGGACCACGCCCCGGGGCGTCCTCAGCTCGGGGGCAGACATGTCCAGGACGCAGTTATGTTTCCAACCCTGATGTCGCGACGTGTCCTCTGCTGGCGCGAACGGAATCCGCGTCCGCGTAACCACGACGTCGTGCCTCCCAGAGGCCCTGCGAGGCCCAGGACGCTGGCACAGGTGCCGGATCGCAGCGGGTGGGGGCGCGTGCCGACGCGGCCTGTGCCCCGGGCCACCGGGCTTCCCGCGTCCCCAGCGCCGCGCCCTCCCCACCAGACACACACGCACTTGGTTGCAGGTGAGGTGCCCCAGGCATCCCTTCTTCCAGAAGCTTCCCCTGGCCACCCCGCCCTGCCCTCCGTCCCTCCCAGTCCCCGTGCTGCCTCCACGGGGTGGCCTCCTCGTCTGGGTTCCCCGGCTCCCCGGGCCCAGGGCCGGGGGCTGTGGGAGGCAGAGCCCCCCTCCCTGGGACCCACGTTTGGGACCAGACTGGGCCCCACGTGCTTCTCGGGAAGCGTCACTTCTGAGCTCCGGGCAGGTCCCGCTGGCCCCCTCTCCTCTCATCCAGGCCCTGCCCAGGCCGGCCCCGCCCGTCTGCGCGCCCCTCGTGTTCGTCCCCCGCCGGTGACACGTGGGACTGTCAGCTACCAGCCTCGCGTGCCCCTGCCAGGGCCTCTCCGAGTCCCTTCTGCCCTCCGGCCGGTCAGATGTCCTTGTAGATTTGGGTCATCGCCCAGGGATTTAACGGCTTGTCTGTGGCGCCCCGAGAGCACAGGGCGCTGCACGGGTGGGGGGCCCAGGCCGGACCAGACCGCCCCAAGCCACCCGCCCCCGCCTGCCCGGCGTCCTCAGGGCGCCGGTCCCCAGAGCCGCCCTCTGCCGCGCCGCCTGTCGGAGCCGAAGGGTCGGAGCGAAGGGTCCGGGGCAGAGGGACGCATCCGGCACAGCTTGCATTTAAGACACTGTCTTGCTGGTCGCGACCCCTGTTTGGGGACCAGGTGGGCGTCCTGAGGGGCCGGTGTCCGCACTCAGCCTGCGTCCCCAGTCTGGCTCAGGGAGTCAGCCGAGTGTGACAGGGCATCACTCAGCACACAGCAGCCGCGCCGGCCCGTCGGCCTCGGCGCTGGGCCCTGCCACCTGGGGCCTGCTGGTGTGGCCGCGGGGACGTCCGGCCGAGGCCCAGCGCCCCGAATCCTGAGCCCCCGGGGGCGCGACCTGGCCCCTGGGGGCGGGTTCTGTGAGACCTGCCGACACAGGCCGACGGGCACGCTGGCCCGTGGCGGTCAGGGAAGCCGGCGTGGCCCTCGTCTCGTCCGGCTCGGCGGCGGCCTGGGGCCCCAGGTGACGGAGGCAACCCGACCGCGGCCCTGGCTCCTCCCGGCGAGTGTCCTGACTGTGGGGGCGGGTCATCCTGTCCCCGCTGCCACCTTGGCCGGGAGCTGCCGGGACCTGTCCCCCCGCTGTGGCCGGGCTGGCTCTGCCGCCTGCTCTGAGCCCCTGGCTCCTCTTCAGGACGAGGGGGAGACGGCTGAGCTCTGTTTGGCCCACACTGGGAGGCGCTCAGCATCCTACGCAGTGCGGACAGACGGGCAGACGGACAGGCCCCTTGAGGGAGAGCTTTGCGGCGCCCGAAGCAGGCGGCTGCCCTCCGCGTCCCGCTCAGCGGGGGCCGGGACCCAGATTCGGCGCCGGGCTCCCCGGAGGCAGCAGACGGCCCGGGCGGGGCGGGCAGGGCATGGAAGCTGCCTCGTACCCAGCCGGTTCTCCTTGACATTGAGCGTCTGCGCAGCTTGGAGTGACCGCCTGTGTGGCACCTGATCCCATCTTCCGCGGGTGACCTGCCACTGAGTGGCTGAGGACGCCGCCTCTTCCCAGCCCCCCGGGGGCTCGGGTTTCTCTGTGCCTCTATTTCGGGCCGGTCTGCTGCCACCCTCTCCCACCCCTGCCCTTCACGGTGGACATGTGCGTCCAGGCCCAGCCTGAGGACAAGGTCCCTGCGCAGGGCGGGGAGGATGTGGAGGCCGCCCGGGGCGGGGTGCAAGGGGCAGCCCGTCCGCAGAGCCCCCCAGCACCCGGCACGGAGGGCAAAAGTAAGAGGGGCCCGGAGGGGGGCAGCCGCGCCGCCATGGGAGCGCCGCGGGTGTGGAGGGGCAGCGGGGGGCTGGCGTGGCATCCCAGCTGGAGCCCGAGCCTTGTCAGCCAGTGACCAACGGATAAACGAGAGCCGCAACGTCCCGAGCGCAGCTGCGCACCTCGCCCTCGGGGCGTGGGGGCTCCCCCAGGCCGGCGCCTCCCTGCTGGCTCTCAGAGGCCGCTTTGTACCCCTGTAAGCAGCACGGTGTCCCCGCGAAGGTGCCCTCGGGCCCTCGCTCCCGCCCGCGGATGGGGCTGCGTGTGGGACGAGGGTACTCGCCACTGCGGCCCCGGGGAAGCCACGTCGCCAGGGCGCACCCGACGCCAGGGCGGGCCGCTCGGCGCCTGCTCCCCGTCACATCTCGGGGCGCCGGGCGGTCTTGCCGTGTCACACCCAGGCCCACAGGCCCACCGGGTGCGGCCCAGAATCCCCGTCCCCAGGGAGGGCGGGACGAGCTGACAGCTGCGGGCTGGGGGGCCACCTGCGTGGGGGCGCCCTGGACGAGGACCCCCGCCGTGCCCAGCCACCGCTTCCCGACGGGGTGCAGCCCGGGAGGTGGCCGTGTCCGGCGCAGGAGGGCCTCCCGGCTGAGTGGGCGCCGATGCTGCAACACCGGTCCCTTCGTGCCTTCGTGGGGGAGGGGACGCGGGGCTGGCTGGCTGCTTAGTTACTTAGCGACCAGGGCCCACGGTGCCCCAGGAGACGCAGCCCGCCGGCCGCAGGTGTCTGTGGGTGGGCGGCAGCGACGGCCAGGAATAGCAGAACAGCCCGTGGCCCAAGGAGCTCCCACAGCAGCCCGGGCGGCGCCCACGCCGCTGCCCGCCGGTCGAGGTGTCACCAGCCCCTCCCCTGCGACAGTGGACCCCCCCCCCCCAGACCCAGGGCGACCTGCCCTCAGGTCCCTGAGGCTCTAACTACTACTGTCACCCGACGCACGGCACCTCGCTGCCCCGGACACTTCCCTGGGCTACGTTTGCTTATCTGGTTATTTATTTATGTGTCTCTTTATTTTTGCCCTGTTCTCAGCACAGCGTGTAGCCTTGTGTGTAATTAAGCCGCGGGAGTCGGAACCTGCAGGGCAGCCTCAGGCCCGCCCGGGCGTCGGCCGCCCGTGGGGGAGGGGCCGCCTTTCGGAGGCGGGGTCCTGGGCCCACCACGTGCCGTCCACACGCACGGCGCCCCAGCCCCCGGCCCAGCGTGGGTTTTCTGGGGAGACTGGCGTCTTGGGGAGCGGAGGGCCGTCCCTGTGCTGGGAGACTGGCCCCTTTCACAGCGGATGGGTCCCCTCTCTGCACACTGGTCCCAGAGCCAGACCAAGGCTGCGGGGCTTGTCCCCGCCCTCCAGTGTCCTGGGGTGGCCGGAAACAGGGCAGGGACAGTGTCCGCCTGGGGCAGCAGGGGCGGCAGGCACGTCCAGGTCGCCTGTGTGCACGTGTGTCTGCACAAGTCATGTGTATTCTGAGCATTTCCATGGTGTATGCATGGGTCACGTGTGCAGTCTGTGAGCACCTGTGTGTGGACGCGCACTTGCCGGCAGGGGACACGCGCACCGTGTATGCGGGGGCCTCCGTGTGTAGCTGTGCACCTCGGCCTCACCGTGTCCGTGCCTGGGCCCCACCTGTGTGGACCCGTGTCAGGTGTGCTCCCTGTCCTCCCGCGCTCCCCGTGCAGCTCCTGAGCACGTGTGCGTCTCCTGAGCACGTGTGTGGCAGCAGCCCGTGGGGGCAAGGAGGCCTGGACGGCCTTCCGTGGAGGGTCCATGCTGCCTCCCCCGCCCCCACCGGCGTCGACACGGGGGGCCCAGGCCCCGCTCGGGCTCAGCCTGCGTGCGCGGTGCAGCCGAGGGTCCCTGCATCAAGCTGCCTGGGGGCCTCCTCCGCGGTGCGGCCCTTCACATCCAGGTGACGGTGACGAGGCCACATTTAAGTTCCTGCCGGTCCAGGCGGGCCGTAGACACCGTAACCGTGCAGCTCGGAGCCTGCCGGGGGCTGGGCCCGGGGGTGGGCGGCCGCAGCTACTGCCGGGCGTGTTTCCGACAGCGTCACCTGGGCGGCCGAGGACAGCGGCCTCCGTGGGCCCCTCTGCTGGGCGGGCGTGGGCGTGCGTCCAGCCGCATGGCCCGGCCACTCAGCGCCCCGTGGGTGTCTCTCTTGCAGGTCAGCTGGCCGCCGGCACCTGTGAGATTGTGACCCTGGACCGGGACAGCAGCCAGCCCCGGAGGACGATCGCCCGGCAGACAGCCCGCTGTGCCTGCAGGAAAGGGCAGATCGCCGGCACCACGAGAGCCCGGCCCGCCTGCGTGGATGGTAAGAGCCCGCGGCCCCGGGAGGTCGCTGCGGCCGCATGTGGGGCGTCTGCCTGAGGCAGCCACGCCGCCCTCCCAAGAACGCGCTCTGGGTCAGGCCCCAGGCTGGACAGTCTCGTCTGGCTCACTGGGTCCTGCGGGGGGCGGTGGCCTGTGCGCGGGGGGCGTGTCCCGGGTGCGGCCGCGTGGCGGGGAGCCGGGCCCCAGCGAGCGAGCGGGGCTGCCTTGGGCAGAGGGGAGCGCAGGGTGTCCATCGCTCGTCATCTCCGGCTCTTCCCTGTCTGGTGTGTGGTGTGGCTGGCGTCCGGCGCGCCCAGGCCCCGTGCGCGGCTCCTGGGCTGTGAGGACAGCGCGGTGGGCGGGGCCTCAGGAAGAGGGGCGGCCCCGCGGGCGAGAGGCGCAGGGTGGCGGCCTCGCTGATGGACGTGGGCGGGGCCTCAGGCGTCTGTGGGAGGAGGGGCCCCTGCAGCCGCTGTCCGGGCGTCGACGCCAGTCTGCGCGCTGTGGCGAGGGCTGCACCCCGTGCGGGCGCCCCGGCTGCTCGGGTGCCGAGGGCTGGGAGCCACGTGGGGAGGCACCGGCCACCTGGGTGGGGCGACAAAGGCCCCCGGGAGGGATCAGGGGAGCCTCGGGCCACCTCGAGAGTGGGGACTCGCCAGACCGCGGCAGCTTGCCAGTGTCACCTGCGAACGTGGCCTGGGGCTGTGGATGTGACCGGGCCGGGAGCCGGCCTGGGCTGTGCTGGGAACGCGGCCCTGGGCTGCCCTGGTGGAGGTGGTGCCCGCGGTACCCGGTGCCCGCACAAAGTCCCAGGCCGGCCTCACTTCCCCACGGTCCCCACAGCCAGGTGCCACC